>NW_027249095.1:0-1200000 GCF_030848795.1 Temnothorax nylanderi | reverse complement strand
TTTTTTCATTATAATATGTTGTATTATAACGTAAAAATCATAACGTCGCATTGTTCACAGTTTTAATCATGTCACTTCATGTCAAATACGGTTAATGATTGATAATTTTTATTGCTAAATAGTTTCTTAATAAAAGATTATAGTATATATAAAAAGAAAGCAAACTAAAGTTTTTAAATTTATGCGTGGTGGGCCGTTTCTTATTTATTTTTATAATATATTCGTGTATTTATTTATGAATTAAATATTAAATGCTTGAAAATTTTTAAAGTAATATCTATGTGTAGCATATTTTTAATAAAAACATAGAATAATGTATTATATTCATACTCTTGCATGATTTTATTTTGTAAGTGATATTTCTTTTTATTATTTACTTTTTTATTCTTTAAACTCTTACGTCCGTGCGCGTGTATGCAGTTTAATATCTTTATCTAACATTGATTTTAATTTCTTCAAAGTAACTTAAAAAATTTAAATATATACATTGCAGTTTTAGACAATTAACAGAACATAAGTTAAGCAATAAATTCGTTTTGCGATACAGAAATAATGCATCTTAGTTCGGTGTGCGTATTAATTTCTTATCGGCGTGTGTTTTAATTTTATGCTGTCATAGCAAGCGCATTGTACTATGATAAAGTGCAGACATAAAAATTCGAGAGAATAACATCACACTGAAAATATAGATAGATTTTTATGCACGATCAATGATAACAGAATTATAACAGTGTGGCGTGAAATTTAAAAAAACATTTAAATTCTGCACATTGCATATAGAAAAAGGAAATATGTTTACTTTTTGTCGAATCCAATTTTCACGAATAAACATTCAGATAGCTTGAGATCTACAATTAAAATATAATTCAAAACATTTCTCTAGATGGCTAATAGGAGATATGCAGCTTTCGATTACTCTGAAGGCTGCATTACAGAAAGTAAAAGAACCGTGTCATTCGAACGTCGATATAACGCTGCAAATTTCCGAATCCCATTTCGGATAAACTGGGCTATAATATTGACCGTAACAGTATCAATATCGGTCTGTCAATTCGTAGAATCTGTTGCTGAACGACAAGTGTCGGTAAGCATAAATAAAATCTCGAATAAGTTCTATCTATATGTAGACATATTTGCGTATTCTTCTACACTACATTACAAGAAGACAAGATAAAAAAGGAGACAAGAATAACATTTGCTTTTCTTTGCATCTGCCTTTCCGCTTGATAGAGTTCGCATGGAAAGCATTATGATCAACTTTGTTCGGAGCGTACCGCGCGAAGATCGATGGCGCCCAGTCGCACTTTACAAAGCGTTGCCGAAGATCCGGCACTCACGCCGCAGGACGTTTTATCACGTTTGGAGGCCGCTGCAGTTTTGCGCGATAATCTGGTGACGACGTTGGGCCGCGTACTTCTACTTTGTCTCAAGGACAATGTGAGAATACCCTTGGAGCAGATTCACGATGCCGTACGAAATCATCGAGTCGCGGTCTATGAGTTTCTCCCCGTCCTGCCGGCACTGAGAAACAAATTACCGTATCAACAACTGTACAAGCTCCTGCAAATGCTGGAGAGGGTCGACAACCGCTTCGTTTCCGAATACGCGTCGCTCTGCCTAAACGCCTTTTCCGACGTCAGCGACGCCCTGGAGCAGGTGCCGCTCGCCGATATGTTGCTCGACGTAGACCAGGAAGTGATCGAATCGATCTCGCGCGATAGGCGAAGAGCCGGCGTGGTGCCTCCATCCCTGACGAAAGACATTGACTTTCTGTTACAAGCGGCTCGCAATGACAATCAGATTCTCAATCTGCGTACAGCGTCCGCGATACTGTTAAATTATCCGGCGTTTGATCTGACGGATGCGGAAGTCCCCAACGCCATTAGATTTATCGCGCAACGACTGAAGGAGCGATCGGGCTCGGAAGACGCTCTGGTACAGTATATGGGACCGAATCTGGAGAACGCGACAAATTTTCTGAAAACCGTCCTCGAAAGACTGGAGGTAGACGAGCTGTCGTCCGAGACAATTAGGGAGGCGGCCTCATTACTGCTTCAGAATTTCAACGTGGAACCTTATCCGCCCACTCTCAATTGGAGGGATAACTTGAAGAAGCTCTCGATAGCGACGAACGATTATTACCCAGTTAACGTCGCCGCTGTAGCTCAATATCTTCTGGATCATCTCGATGATTCGTATCTTCAAGATCTCGATATTGATTTCTATGAAACGGGCGATCGCGCTCTTTTCCAAGTTTTGTCGCGTCTCCGTAGAAAATTACATCTGCAACATTGGAGGAAACCTTTGTCCTTGCTGATACCTTTTGTCTCGCAGAAACTGGTGAACGATGCCAGTTACGACTACGCGGCGCCAGTTAGCTTCTACGAAGTCAATGACTACTTGGATTCCTTCGATACGCCGTGCCTGCAGCAGAATATCAGCGACGCGATGACAGTGTTACGTCCCCATTTATCAGAGGATCTACCATGGACCTATGCCTTCGGAGACAGACAAGCGAGCGATGATCCTTGGGAATTAATCTTGACGTCGCTGATCCATTTGAGAAACGTCCCGCTGAACACGCCGCGAGCAAAAATTATGGATAATTTTATTTACAAAGGTCGCGTCAATGGTCTAACCCTTAGACGAGGACTGCTCTACGATTCCGGCATCATCTTTCAGAGAGACGATTCGACGGACGTGGAGGTTGATTTCTTCTCTCTGTTGATGCAAATACCAAACGCCTTCAAGAGCGAGGAGTTTGCTCCCATGCTGAATTTTATGTCCAAGCCGAACGTTCTCGACACTCTCAGCTTCGAGTTCAACAAATTTGAACACGAAACACCGAGGAACTTATTATTAGCCGTGCTGAAAAGAGCGCTGACACTTCCTCCCGTGAAATCCGATGAGCCTTTGGCCAAGGCTCTTCAAGACGCCCACAATTATCTTGAGGAGCCGCTGCTGATCAATTTATATACCTCAGAAGATCTGCAATTGTTACTAAACTATTTACCGTACATTAATAGCGATCCACGATATCTGCCGTTAAAGATACTCTTTAAAAACCAGAGATTATTCATGTATTTATCGTCTACTTTCAGTCTGACCGATGCGCACACACCGATAGAAAGACTCTTGTTTATATTGGAGACCGTGAGCTTGAAAACCACGCAACCAAAGCTCTCCGAGGCGCTGAGCTTTGCTGTCAATAATATCAACGGGCCACCGTTGCCGATTAAAACTTTCGATCGCTCGGATTTTGTTTACTTGGTTCAGCAACTGCTGTGGCGTAATAGAACGCTGCAGAACAAGATTCTCAACTCGTCCGCGTACATGAACGTCGGTGACTGGAACGTCTCCATCAGCGGAACGCCGGAAAATGTTCTCGCCAGAACCTTGAGCTATCCCATTAATTATATCTCATCGGACGCGAATCTAGCTGACCTCACGGGGCGGGCGTTAGACATCCTGGAAAAGGAAATTCTAATTAACACCGAGATCCTGAAAAGACAGACAGTGGAAGCAATGTTGGAGTATCTGCCGAGCGACACATACGTGAAGCCCGTGAGTCTGTTGCTGAAAGCAAATCTGATGAAGCTCGTGCCAAAATTGAATCTTGCAACTTTGGAAGAAGCTACCGCGCGCGATGCTTTGATAATCCTTCTGAAAAACTTGACGGAATCTCGCATAATACGCGCGGAGAAATTGCTGCTGAGACGTGTCAGAGCGGCGTTGAGTTCCTTGGACAATGCGAACGGAGACGATCGCCAAACACCAATTTTCGCTTACTTGATCCAATTGTTACAGGATCCAAGTAATATCATTTACCAGCCGCTCCTGCTAGAAATAAGCAAGTTGCAGAACCCAACTATTTCGCCCGATGAACGACAAGCTTGGTTGCAAAGTTATCTCCAGCAGATCATCGACGAGAACGAGTCAGAGGACCTGACGAAGGCCGCATCGATGATGCTCGAGGAGATTGCGTATGACGAGAGTAAGGACGAGGCGTCGCGCCCTAGTAGACAGCGAATTGGTACAGCTGTATCGCTTTTGCCTATGGATCCCCTTATCGAGCCGCTGAAAAAACTACTGACACCAGATTGGGCGTACAGCATTTTGCCGGAAAAACTCAGAAACTCGGATTCGTTGGAAAAGGAGGAACTTCTACTAGCGATTCTGCACTACGCGAAACAACGGGCAGACGTCGTCAGCAGCCTTCCTTTAATGAGAGCCATTTCCAAAGTCGAGGCAAACTTGAAGGGATGGAGCACGAATATCGAATCGCTAAGGAGTACCGTTGGTGAAATGAAGGCTGCCGTTTACGATCCTGTTAGAAGACTTCTCACTCCCGCCGGATTAAATAAAATGAAAGTCACCGTTCCTTCTGGTAGATCGGCTAAAATATCGCTGGTAGGATTATTACATCGTTTGTTATCACATCCTGTGATCAAAAAGAACGATGACGTTTTAAAACTAGTGGACGCCGTTAGACAGGACGTGTTCAGCTTCGGGGTGGATGTGGACTTATTGACTGTACTCGATAACGTGGGAATCCCTTATATCAACGAGCTCGCTCCCATTAGATTGTTCTTGCATAGAAAGGATGTCAACGAGAAGTTTGGACCGACCGTCTTTGCAGTTAACGATCCGAAAAAGCGTTATCGCACGTTACTGCATATTCTTCAGAGGCAACAACAAAGCAACGACACGCAATTTTTCGACGCGCTCTCGACGCTGAAAAATATTCAATCTAACGAGGAAGAAGCCACGGGTACTCTGATTTCGGACCTCGAGGACATAGTGAATGCCATCCCACATCGCGACAGACAAAAGTTCAAACCCATCGAGCATTTATTCAACGCTGATACGTTGTCCCGTTTAACGGACGATGATGAGATCGTCAAATCAAACACCCCGTTAGTTACTTTATTGTCCAAAATGGAGAACTTGCCGGAAGTCAGCAGTAATTATACGGTAGCGAATGAGTTAAACAAACTAGAGTCAGATATCGGACGTGATTTGAATTATCCAATTGTCACCGGTTATCAACTCAGACCACTGTTATTGGAACTTGGACATGTTCAGCAAATAAACGTGGATTATCTGAAATCTATCTTAAATCCCGAAGTACTGAGCTATTTGAATCCGGAGGAACTCTTTGATACCAATGACAATATCGAGATACTTAAAAATATCGTTGACTATTTATTGCTTGAAGGACCAACGTTTGTCGATCATACCATGGAAAAACATTTGAAATCGTTCAAGCGCGTTCTGGAATTGACGGTAGGGACCAGCAAGCTCTCGAGGAGAGATTTGACTGAGGAAAACTGGGACAAGATGCTAAGCTTAATACCGCACAAGAAAGACTTCGTACCCATCAAGATCTTCTTACAGACCGGAGAAATCTTCAAATATATCAAGGACAAGGACACGGATTGGAAAATGTTTTCCACTCCGGCCAAGAAATTACTTCATCTACTGTCACTGATGGACAATAACGAGATTGAGAACGAGAATGTTGACAGGTCGGCGAATAAGTTGCGGCACTATCTTGAGAAACGTTACAACTTCATTACCGAGCAAGACGTTAAGGACATGCAGCGTACTTTAGCGAGTCTCAAACTCAAATACGATTTAGTGCCTCTCAAGATATTCCTGAATCACGATAATATGATCAAGTATCTATCGCCGGACTTCAAGTACACCAGTTACAGGACGTCGATCGATGCCTTCACCGCTGTGCTGGATAATCTGCTACAGATACGCAGCTTGAAACGAAAGGTGACGCTTTACAAAACTATGACGTTCGTGAGACAGGCTTTGCGCGAGCGCGTCTCGCCGGGAAGGCGATCGTTCGACAAGACTCCCGTTCACAAGCAATTGTCCACCAAGGATCTCGAATTTGTCAGCCTGTTAAATACGTCCCTGCCAAAACTGCATGAATTTTTCAAGCCTGAAAAATTAGTGAGTTTACTGCCGGAATCATTTACCTTCGACAATCAACCGACATTCAAGATAAAAATGCTACATTTGTTACGACAGCTGTTAAAATTAGATACGGACGTTCATTCGGAATTGGAGGAATTTCTCCAAGAAGTGGAGACTTATCCGGACGTCCCAGATATCACGGAGGACGACCTCGTGCCACTCCTGAATATACTTCCCGTCGAGGGACTACCTTACGTGGGGCTCGTTAAAAAATACTTGAAGCCTCCCACGTTGATCAAGTTGTTACCCGGAAATTTCAATATAAAGCAAGAGTCTACTGATAGACTGGCGTTGCACGATGTTTTATCGTTATTGAGCGTCACTCTTGGCTCTTCGAAGGACGATAAATTGACAATAGCCCTCGACGCACTCGTAAACGAATTGATGAGATCAAACTCGGAAGTAATACCGAATGAACCAATAGTCGATAGCGACGATATAAGATCTGCCATAAAAGAGATTCCGTTCCAGCAGTACAAGCAAATCGAGCAACTCAAGACTCAGATGACGACTAGGAGAGTCGTTTCGTCTTTACCCATGAATTTCCAACTGACCGAATACAAGACGATGAAACTGCGGGTGCTAGCGGTCTTGGACGAATTATCAAGAAGCAAGGAGTTTAATTCTTCACTATATTCGATCAATTTCGCCAAAAGAATCGTCAGCAAGATGCCGGATATGCCTGTGGTGAACGACACGGAGATCGCGAGGCTGTTGCTGCCATTGCCGTTGAATGTCTTCAACGAGAAGTTACTTATACAGAATTGTAAACTGGCGATCTTGATGCCATACTTGCCGATTTATTTCAATCTCAGCAGTATACAGTCGCGGAAGATGAAGATCGAGAATATCCTGCGCTACTGCAAGCAGGCCAATCCCACGGACATGAGTACGATGCAGGCGTTGACTAACGCCGAGACTTTGCTGAAAACATCACCCGATATCGACGTTACCCGGGATCACGTGGAGGCTTTGATACGAGCGATACCGTGCGCCCATTTCACCACGATAAAGCCCTTGCTGCGATTCCTGTCGAAGACGGACGTCGCGTCGCTTCTTCCCTGGGATCTCGATCTGTATCGACCGTCGCGTACTTTCAAGCAACGTATTTTCGATCTGTTGACCGCCCTGCGAAACGTCAAGGTACTGCAAACTGACGAGATGTTCGCCGCCCTCGATTCCTTAGAGATGAACGCGAAGTCTTTACCGGAACAAATAAACATACCGCAGGAACGCATAACGATGTTACTTCAGTCGCCCGTCGTGGCTTCTCCGCCGTGTTCGTACTATCGGGATTTCGTGTTAAAGTCGGAAAATCTGATCCAGATACTGCCACCGAATTTCCACTTGCAAGTCGACTACCAGTCAGCAACGATTACCAGCCATAGCGAATGGGAGAGAATTATGCGCTTCTCCGCGCTATTTTCGCGCGATGTGATAGACGGACCCATGAAAAACGCGTTTGAAGCTTGCAAAAATGACGTATACAAATATGAAAAGCAACAGTTCTCTAATTACCTGTCTCAGGGTTTACGTTCCAACACGTCAGAGCAGCTGGTGGCGCTACAACTGTTCGCGCAGGGTCACGCGGGAGACATGACCGTGCCCATCGAGGACGTTTTTCGCGCTTTTCCTTATGGATCTATATTCGCTATGATGCGCGTGATGATGAGAGAATTAATTCGTAGACCGGAGTTAGTCAAAAGCAAATCGTTGGCCAGCGACATGGAGGTGTTTCTGCATGACTATCTCATGGTTACGTTGAAAATGTGGCATGTGCAATTGAACAGTGAAATGTATTATGAAACACCATCGCCTTACGAGATCAATCTAGCTATCGGTGAAATTCCGAGTGATCACAAATACGACGATCTCAGGCTTCTGATGCGATGTCCAGATATACAGACGCCGATGGAAAAGGCAATGCGTTCGGAAGATACGCCGAAGCAATTGCTCCTGCAAATGCTGGAACTGGCCGAGGAGGGAGATATCGACGACGCGATACGACAGAGCATCAAGAGTTTTAAGCCAGATCTCGTGAATGACATTCACGCGGAAGAAGTGGAGTACGTGCTGAAACAAATGCCGGACTACAGATATCACGCGAGAAAAATAGACGGCCTTCGAAAATATCTCGCGTTGTGGGGACTCGCGCACGTTCTCGGACAGAATTTTTCCAACGAATTTCCCACTTATAAAGAGAGGCTGTTTGCGATGAATGATAAAATGTTGACTAACACGATCAATCGACCAACCGAGTATTCACCCGAGTGCCGCGCAGCGTCAGACTATCTGAATCGTACTCTGCACAACGAGATTAAGATCGAGCATACAATACCGACAACGATAGACGATATCAATGTGCAGTCGCTCTTCTTCGCGCTACCGAAGACGAGAGACGAGAGGATCACCAGCGGTATCATCAAGTTCTTCTCCATTCCTAATTTGTTGCGTAAACTGAAGTTACCGAGAGACCCGTTTGAGTACGTCACCAAGGGTCGACTTTTACAGGCTATCATGGATTTGGGCCAGGAACTGAAAAGCGTGCAGCAGGATCCCGCGCAACAGGAGGCACTGGAGTACTTCAGAGATAAAATAATCACCGTCGGTCCTGGTGCGCAGCCAATCGAATTGAAGAAGTACGCGGACGACGCCAACGTGGACGTGGACATGTACGGCGTGATGCGGGCTATCGATTACACGAAGATAAACAAGACCGACGCGGTAAATGTCGCGATGTTCTTCGAGAGTAAGTACGACAACCTGGTGCACGCCGTGGGTTTCGATCACATGGTCTACGCGACGAGGGGCTCGTATTTGAAGGCATTGTTCGAACATCTCGTCAACGTTTCTCAAGTGCCCGATGACGTGAAGCAGCAAATAACGTCCTTAATACCAGCGATAAGACTGGACGGTCCGGGAGAAGAAAGCGTCGATCTGAACGCCGACATTGTTTACGAGGAAAGGATGCCGAGTAGAAGGATGTTTGGAGAATTTACGGATACCAAATCTCAATCTCTCAAATCGGACCCTCGTTTAGGTACGGAAATATCGCATACTTTCCAGGAGAACAAAGAGTCGCTGAACGCTGCCGTCGATAACATGCTCGAGACTATATCGTCATCCGAAGAAGAATACCTCGACCGTGTTAGCGGACAGTCTAACGTCTACGAGGGCAAAACTCGCATTGTCATCAACGCTCCTCAGCATCTCGATAGCGCTCAACGAAACTTGAAGCAACCGCAAATGCAAGGCGCGAGTAGCTCAACAGAAGTACTAGCGACAAATCGCGCGAAGAAGAAGAAGAAAAACGATCGGTCAACGAAAAAATCGTTGCGCAATGATATCGCCGTCCCTTCTAATGAAGTCCGTGTCAAATACCAGATAGCAAAAAAGGCGGGACGTACTAAATCGAAAAATAACTTAAGCTGGCAAACGCAATCGAGCAGTTCTGACTACCTTAACGACGAAGGCGATAACAGCTCGCCTATATTTGTGGAACAGACAGTTGAATCTCTTCCGGCATCGTCACAGAAATTACTGTCCGAAAAGCTGCCGAAGAAATCGCATAACTCCCACCGAACGCGTCACAAATCGCAGACTCAACGACCTCTCATTCAACCGGACACCAGTATTGATATCGAGTACGATGACTCCGACGGAAATGCCCCAATTGCTAGAACGTTACACGATATGTCGCAGAACGAAAAAAGTTTGTCTCTTACTGAGGAATTAATGTCAGAGCAGGCGGAACTCGGCAAAATGTCGAAGACTGTGAAGAAAGACCTCAATAATAAGTATATACACGAAAAGAAAAAGAGGAACATAAAAAGTGGCTCGAGGTAAATTAAATTTTGTGAGACATCGATGCTTATCAATTACATGTTACAAAAAATCACTCAAACGTCAGTTATTAATAAATGCATGTTAAAAGAATGTGATAATTGCTTGTTAAAAGTAGAGAGAGAAGCTTAGTTTTATTGATCATATTTGAAAGTAAATAAAGTGTGCCAGAGAGAGAATATTTTTTAAAACAAGTTTTGTTTCGATTCTATGAATAATTCTAGGTTCTACATTTTGTTTCGATCTTGCACTCATATTCTTTTCAATTTAAATATAATTATCCACATCTATTTATAAATTATGTTATTTGTATTGTCAATTATTATAAATATGTGATAATATGTTATAGATATTATAATTATGTGATATAATGTTATATATTATATTATACTACATTATATCATAAATATGGTTTTCGTAGAATGATAGATTTTAACTATTTTATAAATTATAGACAATGATTGCCACATTCGTGGAAGCGATGATTGTTTTGCGAATAATCAATGGTCAAATGTAAATTACATAGAATTTCCTAATCTAGATAAGATACTTGTTTAAGTAATCAAGTATCAATAATCTTCGATCGTGAGCTTGTTTCAGTTTTTAAAAACTAGATCTAGATTAAATACAGCAATCATACTTAAACATCCGCGTTACTCGCAAATTACCAATTAATCGCCACTCAACTAGCCACGAATTAAAGCGAAAGAGGAATTGCAGACTTTTGAGACATATTACTTGAAATTAAAATATTATATTACTGACAATTAAATTTCAATCTAATATTTATGACGAAATAACGAAACTGATCGTTTCGGTCATTCCGAAAAATTTTCGAATTCTGACAACTCTTAATTTCAAAGTAACACGCATGCGAATTCCAGTATTGTTCGTCGAAAGGCAGGAACATAGATATCGCCGGCGATGCGTGCATATAGGGGCGCGTTCTTTGTGGCGAGCAAAAGACAGAGAGGATGAGAGAGACACACTCTCCGTTTATGCGCGCGACATGGAGCAGCATGGAAGGAGGTACGTGACACAGACGTCACATTAGATTTGGAGGCTAGACGTGTACCAAGCACAAACGTATCTCGCGGCAATCTCGTACACCCCCCGCATACCCTCGTCGCTTACCCTTTCTTCCTTTCGCCCGGAGCAAGCACTTTGCTTTTCGGCGGCGCGCGGCTGCGGCTTCAGATACTGCGGAAGATAATCTCGATCTACGCCAAACAGCGTGAGCGACTATGCTCGGATAATATAGATAGCATTCAGCCTGTTCCTCTCGCATCTCACCCGTCCGCGTAACCCTTTCTCTCTCTCTCTCTCTCTCTCTCTCTCTCTCGGTCTCTCTGTCTCTCTTTCCCTCTTGCTCCCGCGTGCTCTGTCACTCCTTTCTCTCTCTCTCTGTCTGTTTAAAGGCGACTGAATTCAATAATGCGCCCGTGTATACGAAGCCTGAATGAGGGCATTGTTGGTCCCTCGAACCAGTATACTCTTTCTCTCTCTCCTTCTCTCCCTCCCTCCCTCCTTCTTGCTGCTTCCCGCGCTCAATCTGTTTATCTCTCCATCTGAGTTCCTGTCCCCCTTCATCTCCGTAAGGTGAACCAGAGACATACATGGATCGTCCCCGGGAGTCTGCGTGTCGCGTTCCGCGATGATTCTTTCTCGATTCCTGATCGGCGATACATTGTATCGAGAGGATAACAAGAGGATGAAGAAGATAATCTGGATAGCTTCCTTAATTTTTGTTATTTTCATTTTTACAGGTTTTTTTCTTCTTAACAAACGTTTCCTATAAATCCTATTTCTCGGATTAAGGTAAAAAAAGGTTTGCGCTCTGTCTGCGATTGCTTCCTTACTTTGTTGTTGCTATCATAATATTTCTACAGGCCTCTAACAATTAACTGACTTGTCTTCAATCTTTAACACTTAGCTCGTTAATTTAACATGTTATTAACGTCTTGTAATGATACGTTTCTCCCATCCCCGGCTAAAATTGCTTAGTTTAACGCCTTTAAGACTTAAAATCTTTAATCTCATATTTTCTTCATACGCAGTAATGTTAAACAATTATGTACCTCTCGAGAACAAAATCTGATAGAACAGCGAAACAGCTTTGAGCGGACGGGCGATCATGGTTTTCCTCTCCTCCCCGTGCCTCACGTTGATCACGAAATTGCCTAAAGCGTTGCAATAAGCCATAAAGATACCGTAGCGGATACCAACGCGCGGTATATACGTGAACCCTTCCTTATAAAGATATGTGTATCCTGCATCGAGAATAATTATATAGACGCGCACGGTCCGTAAACCAGCAGATTCGTACCGTAGATGCACCCTCGATGCACTCCGTCTTCTCGTTTTCTTCCATCTTATCACGTCCCGCGCGCGCAACTCGCACGTTTATTGACGTCTCAACGATGCGCGCATATTTTTCTTCTCGTCAGGAAAGCGTGACCGCGCGCGCGCGCGCGCCGAATGCGAATTAAGTTCTCTTTTCTCAATCATCTTGCAATGGACATTTTATATATCGATAAAAAATATCCTGAAATTCTCGAGCCATCGTTACAGTTATACTTGATTAGAATCGTATCGAATAGAGAGAAATATCGAATATATAGATTGAAATAAATGCACTTCCTTGTATGTTACCATTCTTGTTCAATAAAAGAGACTTGTTCGATAAAATGTGCTAAAATTGACATCGTTCCTAGTGCGTATCCAGCTTGCGTAAACGTTCGAAAATTTGTAAGTCTACTATATTGGTATCGGCATATTGATTGTTACATTAAGCAGCTCCCGACGTCGCGCCGGTTCCTGCAGGTGACAATATCGAATGTAGACGCGCGTACAGACGATCGCAGTGATATCTGCCGCGCAGGTGCATCAGGTGCGAGACATCTGAGGCGTTTAACAGCTGATGTCTCGCCGGGCTTATCGACATCGCGTCTGATCGAATTTAAATTCGATAACGACGCGACGATTTTCTGCCTTCTTTGGCAGATCTTCTGTCTGCTATTGATATCAAGCGAAAAATCGAAGAGAAAAGCTGCCGACATCCGCCAAAAATTGTGGATGAGTAACGCGACTTGTTTCCGTACGCGAGAAGCATCTTCCTTTTGCGAGAAGCTTCGTCGCAATCCGTTATTAAAGACGATTACCTATATTATAAAAAAATATTTTAAGGTAAACTGAAGTCAAACATAATTGTATAATTACGCTAATTAGACGATCTGCCTATTTCCATGAGAAACGCTCGTAAATTCTGAGTACGCCATAAATTACCGGTTTCTTCAAGAAGCCGATATAATTCTGCTGATACATATATTGAATAATAATTACATTAGGTAACGCATCGCATGCACATGCGCGATATAGCGTGCGGAATGTTGTCGCGGTTCGTAAAAAATCGCAAAAATCGAGGAGAGAATCTGTTCGTGGACTATAAAAATCGTGCTCAGACTCAATTACTCGATATGCATGGTGTAATTTACGTCTGGGCATCGGGAAACTGAAGGTAAGTTCAAGTGGGTTGTCGAAGACAGCACTGTTTACAGGGCTTAACACGGCCGGGCATTGTCCGCAACAATAGTCTCGCATTACGAGCTTCTCATTATATTGGTGCAACTCTTTTTGTTCAGCTACGGATTACGGTTGGTCTAGCGCAGCGGGTAGTCTCACCTGGAAATCTCGAAGGCTTTACGGTCTGGAGTGGTCGATGGAGGTAGGCTTAAAAGAATTTGGTTTCGGGTGCGGAAAAATATAGTCACCCACTTCACGTCGACAATACCTGAGACAATGTACCGTTCTAGTTTGGGGACATTCTTCGGATTTTGCAGCGATGCGACAGAGAAATCGCGTTGACCCTCCGAGGATTTCGTGATCTTATACGAGATAAGTAGTATCGTATGGCGCCATAGAAGCATTTTACAATTTTTGGTATCTCTGTTCCGTATATCGTCACAGATATATATTTTACTGGAGGAGGAAAAAAAGAAATGTTTTACTAATGCATTAGTAAATATATACACGTGAATCTTTATTACATATAACGAAACTAGAATCCATTTCTTCGCAACAGAAAATCTGTCTTTTAATAATTAAGAATAGATCTAGAATAATGACAATATCTCATTGACACAAAGTTATAAAGGGGATTCTTGGATAAAGTTTTTTTAAGAAATAATAAATATTATATATCTATATATCTATAAACGACCCTTTGTGCCTCTGTTAGGCTAATACTAAAAACAATATATCTAATCTACTCTATGTGGGGCACCTAAAAGTGTCTAGATTTATCGCGAACGATCGTAAAATCCTAACAAGATCCTGTATACAACCCCAGATAACATCGCTACGTAGGGGAATGACCTTTAACCGGCGGAATCGACGAAACCAAGTTTTTCGTCAGTCAAAAGGAAAATTCGTGGAATACAGCATGTTTCCTAAAACATGTAACTTTCGATACAGATTTGTAAAAATTTAAATCTGCGATATATCGACAATATCGAACGGACGAGAAAATTAAAATTGAAATTCGCGTCGCGAGTATGATATACCCGTTCCTAGACACAATGCTTATTAAGAGTTCCATAGTTACTGCCGATCGAGCGTTCCTCACACTTTGAGAAATCCTTCATTCTTCTCGAGAGACTAAGCGTGGTAGAGAGCGTAATCGAGCGTGCAGCCGTAATCGGCACACATTTAATGGAGACATCGGTTATCCGTGTCTATTCTCTTTGTGCTTCCAATTACCACTTCCTGGGAGTATAGTCACGTACGCAATGCTTGGCACGCGCGTTTGGACCACCATTCTCTCCGTTGCCCTGTGAGTTCTACGAGACAAAATTGAGAAAGCTATACAAGAAAGCAAAAAGAGATGGAGAGAGAGAGAGAGAGAGAGAGAGAGAGAGAGAGAGAGAGAGAGAGAGAGAGAGAGAGAGAGAGAGAGAAAAGGGGAGGAGAGGAAAACGCGAAATTGGAAAAAGAGGGCGAAAGAAAATTGGCTTCTCTCAGCTTGGTATCCCTCCTATCCGCTACGATACGTGCGCGCCGGCCGAAAAAAACACGAGGAGAAACAAAAATATAGACAGGGGTGGGTTCGTTTAATTTTGCGGTTTAATTATTTTTTAAATTAAAGCCAGCGCGCGCGCGCGCGCGTACCCAACACACGTACATGGCGGCGTATGCAGTTCCGCGTACGATCCATGTTTTATATTCCTTCCAGAGATACGCCAGGACGCTCGCTCTAAGAGTCGCGATGGTGTGCGAGGGGGTTGGCCGAGAAGCAAGGGGTCTGTGAATCGGGTAGGAAACCGCGACGCGCGGGGAATGTTTTGAATGTGAAATACCGTCTCCAGCAAGGGTGGCGGCAAGCCGGCGGAGGCTTGCAGGAAGAGAGAAGAGGAAGAGGGCAGGGGTGGCTGATTGTGTGCTCGTTCGTTCACCGGCTCGCGCGCGCTACCAAACGCGGGGGATGGTAACCGCGAGGGAGGAGAGAAAAAAAAGAGAGAGAGAGAGAGAGAGCTGAATAAAAATGTAAAACGCGACTCGCCTCGGGCTTTCTCCGGGCGTATGTGAAGATGCGGTCCGTATGTGTGGTTGTGCGGAATACGAGTGACCTCTCGTACGTTCGCGTACATAGGGTTCGCGCGCGCCTCGAGCCGCGCCGCCACCACTTACACATGTAGATGTACATCGGGGGTTTTTCCCGAGGTTTTCATATATTTCTGGACCTGTCCCGCTTCGCGGATCTCACCCGGCGTTTTCTATTGGCGGTCCCGCAGTTATTAAACCGTTTCATTGGACACGGAGTTTACCTGTTACGCGAGGAAACGCAACGGGATAAGGATATCAGTGCCGGTGGATCTCTTCGTGGACTAAAAAAAAGTCCCCCTTCCCGGGGGCCACCGCGTCCGCCTTTCTTTAATTACGCTTACGGCCGTGCCGATAATCATCGGCCCGTCGTAAAGATGCGAACGATTAAAGGCGATTCGGCGCGAGCGCGAGCGCGAGCGAGCACGAAAATAATTTCACGTGGAAACGCCAATGAAATGTTTCGCGCGAGAAGAACGACGCTCTCGTGGTTCGGAACGGTATCGCCTAGATCTGGGTTCGTGCGCTATGTGCGAGTTTCTCGTAAAAATGTCCGTTTTCGCGTGCATACCTGTATGCCAAAGTATACGAGTTACTGTACAATATATCTTTTAGAGATAACACCGATATCTCTGATATATATTGTTGCCTCCATACGCGCGTTCTACACGGTACACACTCCGTTTTCCGCTATACATTTGTACATTCAGAAAAATATTCCATTACTACTCTCACTCAGAAAATGTAAAGTTTGAAAAGATTAACTTTAAAAATTTGTGAAATGGGGCCACGTCTATAAAAATAAGGGCGCGATCTCTGAAAGTATCTACGAATTTATTACACGTAAATTACTCATTTTCTTTAGGAGGAAGCAGGAAAGTTAAGAGGGTAATGTAAACGTTGCAATTAAACAACGAATTATTGATTATTGTTTAACAGACAATATGTGTTTCTTATGAAAGTTTCTTGTTGAAATCAAAAGAAGCGCGATGCAAAAAGCCGGACAAAATCGCGCCGTCAAATCAGACCGGATCTTAGAAGACGAAACCGACCGTTGTCCCCCTCGCTAACTTCTTTATTTCAGCATTAAGTACCTTTGCATTAGCACGATAAGTCAGGTGAATAGGATGGCAGGCCGAAGGGGAGAAAGGGACGAGTGGGTGGCCCGTGGGCCGAGAGAAGATGTATTTTTTCACCCCTTTCTTGCAATAAATCTGCTCGCGGGGAATTAGTTTCGAGATAAAGTATAATATCGGGCCCCCGGTGGGTGACGTCAGAGGCTGCTCCCCAGTATTTATGGCCGCGATAGTGTCAGTCGTGTGCGCTCGCCGCCCGCTCTCTAGCAGCAGTAGGCACCCAACCGCCGTCGCCCCCCCCCCCTGGTGCACCCTCCACCTCATCCTCCTCCTCCTCTTCCACCTCTCCTCCTCCCTACGCCGCTGCCGGAAAACCGCCACCCGACGGACCCCTCCGTCTCCACCGCCCGCCATCCCGGGGGTAAATTATTGGAAAATAGTCGGCCGCTCTGAGATCCTCTTTCTAGCGTCGCGACGCCAGCACGGGCGCGATCCTTCTTCTGTTTTGTATTCCGCGGTACCTTCGGGTGCCCGTCTGATTTATGCCTCTTCTGCCACCGTTCGCTCGCTTCCCTCCTCCCCAACCTCCTCCTGGAAACCTCTCCCAACGCTCACCCCCCTGTTCCGGCGCGCGAGGGGGATGAATTTTGTCTCGCACGCTCCACACTTTATCTCGCAAACTTCCCATCCCTGTCCCATTTCTCCTCCTTCCAACGGTGTATCGACTTTTTCGTATCCATGCCTTTGCGATATAGGTATTCGCGCAATGTACAATGTAGCTCGGAGTCTTTATTTCACGCGCCAAGGACCTCTGTGTTCACACTTTGAGGCGCTCTATGTCCTTTGATAATTTTTAGAAAAAAATTGCGACGCTATTGCAAAAATGGAGCGATTGCTTGTCCTCAGGTTTCACTTGGACCATCTTTCCCCTACTGCATTTATGTATCTTCAGTCGTAATTTTGTCGCGTCGCCTGTACGCACGACGTGGCTCGTCTAACAGATGGTCGCGCACTCGTATCAGGGCGTTCCCTCGGGAGATCTAACGAAATAATTGCGATGTCAACACCGGTCTCGCCGCATGCGGGACCGCGGTCTCGCGGTGCAGCAGCTATGTTTACGTAGACAGTAGCGCGGCCTCGTCTCGGCTCTGCACTTGCCGAACAGATGGGCGACGGACATTTGATTCGGCCAATTGGCCCCGGCGGGTGGTCCTCCCCGCCGCGACGGGGTGAAATCGATCCTTAATGCGCGCCACGGGAAGGCCGATCGCGCGGCTCCCTGACTCTTAACCGTAATCGCGCCGCCAACTACGCGACGGTTACGCACGTCGCGCGCACCGGCTGCGTGCTTTTCGGCCCATTGCGCCGTCACCCGGTGAATTTACGACCGTCGATCGCGCGCGGATACAGGTGGACGTGTGTCATCCATCGTAAAACGCGTCCAGATGAGTTCGGTCAGAGTTTCGTGACAGCCGATTGCGTTGATTTTTCTAATTCTAAAAAGTATTTACAGAATGTCGATTTTAGATTAGATGCTTTCTCTGAAGCGTGAGCATGTTTGAAGATACCAGAAACAGAGACTTCCATTTTCGATCATCTTTAGTTTGCCGATTATGAAGGAAAGTAGAAAATCGTAAGACTTTATTTAATTGAAGCACTGGCGAGACATCGCAACCTATTAAAATTGGTGTAGAAACCCTAGGAGCAATAAAAACCTCCCGAAAAGTGTCGTTTGACGACAAGTGGACAAGTTAGACTTGCCATTCCGCACGATGGCAGATATAATCTGCGTTGATCAGGTAGCCCGCATCGACGCACCGATTATTCGAGTAACAAGAATTCCCGCGTCATAAATTCCGGCGTCTCGTTAATTAGCACGGTAGGAGGTCAATTAACGCCAAGTCAAAGTGCGCGATGCAAATTATCGGGCGATTACACGTGCCATTAGAGAGCTACGCTACCGCGAGTGCCAGCGGAACGAAGCCCCGGCCAAGGGAGAGGAGAGAAACGAAGATAGGCAAGGGGTAAGAGAGTGAGAATATCGGAGGAAAGGGAAGAGGGGGGGCGGGGGAGAGGAGGTCGATGTGCAATCGTCTAATTTACGCAAATTGCAAATCCGGCCTGGCCGATGCCGCGCGGCCGCATAATGTCGAGCCAATCCTGGGTGCCGGCGCGGGCGCAAACTAACTAAGATCTAATAAAGCGACAAATCAGCCTAACGAGCGACACGCGGACCCTCGGAAATGCCGCTTAATGCGGCGTGCCCCGTACGTTGCATTAACGACGGCAGTAACGGCTTTCCTATATATGCCGCGAACATTCCTAGACACAGGACACGTGTGATTCTCCTTATCTCTATTAAGAGGTATTTAGGGTATGTTTGCCTCTCAGAGATTCGCCAATAGCTTGCGGATTTCTTCGCTTACCTTTTTCAATGAAAGGCGATGGTATAACAGACGCATACCTACACTAAGTTCTAAATATGTAACATTTGATTACGATCTGAAGTATATTAAAATTTTAATTCAAGAAATATATATACGGCTCAAGGAAAGATTCGCGATAATTTTACTCGTGATAAGAACCTTGAGGATGTGAAAATAGACGCGCGCATTCTCTTAAAGATAATATTTCACGCGATATCGTATCGTTATGTCTCCTGGCCTTTCATTATCAGTCAATCTCGTCGAAAATTATGTCGCCGATGTGTCACGGGACGAGCGAGCGAGTATTGAATTCAATAACGGCGGATAACATCGAGAAAGAGACATAGGCGTCCGACGAGCGGACGATACGGCTCCGTCGTAATGACGTAGAGAGTGGCACTCGCCACTATCTGCGGTCCGGCGCAAAGCGATGGCCGAAATTAATTTTGGGCTTGACGTACGGCGCCTCATAATATTGTCTCATAACTCTCCGTCGCAATGGGGCTTATCTCGCGCGCAGTGGCGTTTCAATTAGCCGCACGGCGGCGGGCCCGCGTCCGAAAGTCTTATCCTCCGTGTTGCATAATGCACGCATAAATACGCCGTTCGCCAATTAATTTTCACCATCGCGTGGATTCCTGCGAGATCCATCCTCCGCGTCCACGTCACGGATTTCGAAATTCACGTTCTATCGCACGAAGTGGATCTTATCAGCGGGCCGGTGTGTCGTAATGAACGCTTCGTTTCAACGGCATCCCCGCCACCGGTTTTACCATCAGCATCCCGGAATGTCCGTGAACGAAATTGTCGCGCTCGTTTATCTGCGTCAGCGAATTCTTGTCCTATCCACAAAAATACATCGAACAAGATCTCTAGTTTAAGTCACGCGAAATTTGCAATAAGTATCGAACACTTGTTGCGAGAGAATGGGTTTTGCACAAGTAATCTTGGTGTCTACTGCGTAGACACTAACTTTTATAGGACATCAATATGCGATACGTTCAAGAAAAAGAATTGAGAAATTTAACGGCGTAGAGTACATATTTAAGTCCTATTAGTCTTATAAATAGATCGATTGAAAGCGTTTTATCTGCGTGGAAGACATTTACATATTCCAGACACTTTGCTTTTTTTAAATTAGCATTACATAATCGTACATTTATTGATTTTCGTTTTACCTTATCAAAGTTGTAGATGGAATTATATTTTACAAGAAATCTTTAATTTATAAGAATTAGGTTTCAAGAAACTTTTGACAAAGTTGGTCCTAGTTTGGGCTACGCGACGCTTTATCAATTGAAATATCTATCTGGGTGATTCTAACCAATCCGTGTATTTCTGATAATAGCGAACTCTCTTGGATAGAAACGTCATCACGTTTCGTGACCTGACAATGAGAAAAGTTCGAAAGTTGTTCGCAGGTCCGCGGTGAAAAGGCGCTACTCGACGACGTGCTGTGAAACTCGAGTTACCTTTTTCACCCTCGTTGCCCTCGAGTGGCGGTACCTTAAGAAGGACTAAGATCTGCCCTATCGACATCTATATACGACCGAGAGGGCTAAAGCATCTAATGCGGGCCACTTCTTAAACAATCGCCATCGACGAGCGCACTGCCTCGTATTATCGTTTACGCAAAGGCCACGCGCGCACGAGTGATCAATAGAGCATCAGCCAACTTTGTTTAGTGCGGGGAATTAACGTACTCGACATTTCGGGATCAGGAAGCTAATAGCCTCGGGGGAATAAATAGTTAGAAATTTAAGATTTCTTTGCACCCTCTTCTGCGTCGATCTTGAAAAGTATACATAAATTCTAAAACTGGAATTAATAGACTCGCGTGTAAATTCATGCGATGCAACAAACGCAAACTAAAATATTTCTTATTGTCTCTCTTCAGCGTTTTAGTTTTATGATCTATAATTTATCAGAAAAAATGCTTTTTGGATGAATAGGCGGTCGAAATACGTGTGAGTAGGAAGCCGAAGACAGCGATTCCTACGCTCTTGGGCATGATTCCGCAAAACGTTGGGTCGCGGAAGGAGGGTGGAAAAATAGTAGGATGAGGACGGACACAAATCCCTTTCGAGGTAGGTTATTTTCATGGACTTCGACTTTTCGGCTGCGTGCTAACGGGAAACGGGTCACGCCTCCTCGTTATCGAACACGAGCTCCTTGTCTAGACTCTATTTTACGACTGTCTAATATATGGTTGTCATTGTTGCACATGCTATTCTATCTGGAGCAGAAGATTTTCTGTTCTCGCTCACTGTTGGACACTCGTTTTTTACAAAATAAATTCTAAAAAACTTCAGATAACTACCGTCAAATGGAATATATTAAATACGAAAATATAAACGGAATATAAAAATTACATATATATTTTAATAAAATATATTAAATAATTCCCTAATTAAAATTGACATACTTTCCAATAATATAAAGAATGATTGAATTGACTGC
Organism: Temnothorax nylanderi; assembly: GCF_030848795.1. Lineage (NCBI taxonomy): Eukaryota > Metazoa > Arthropoda > Insecta > Hymenoptera > Formicidae > Temnothorax > Temnothorax nylanderi. The sequence continues at coordinate 1,178,606 of NW_027249095.1, read as the reverse complement.
ATTATTAATCTCTGACTATAGTCTGACAGTTAGGATGCAATCCGTCGGAATTAACGCGGAAAGCGTCTCGGGCGAGTGTGTAATTAGAAGCATGAACCGGTCTGATTTTTCGGCATGAACGAACGAGAAATATTGAGCTGTAATGATAGAAATTATAGTAGATTTCCGGGGAGTTTCTCGGGTATCCGAGTTGTTAGAACGGAATGCACCACCGGATAGGTGTAAATAGTCCAAAGCTTGGAAAATCTCCGACAAACCAATAATGACAATACTGTCCTAGAACGTGAAAAGACATTAATAATGACTTATGGTTTTCAAATAGGCAAAAATTAAATTCTTTGCGAAATTATTAATCATAATAATTTCCAAGTTTCTATAACTATAAACGGATTTTAATGATGTTGCATAATAAGGATTATTGTAACAATTATTTATATTTTATCAAGAGTTTTATTTTATTATCTTACACATTGTTCTCGAAAAGGGTCACTAATTTTCCTTTAAATTTTGTACTAATTATTCGATCATGCATATATTTAAAAATAATCATAATCGATCATATTTCTATTGAAAAACAGAAAGAATTATAAAAATGCAGAATGACCTGACTGAAAAGATATGTCTCGAAAATTCCGATCCTCTTCGTCAACCCCCTCGAGTGCAAGAAAGGAGTTCGGTGATGAGGGGCTAAGAAGGGGGCTTAGATGCTTTTTATATTCTACGGGGGTTGGTACCGTCCCATAAATCAGGCACGGGCGACCATAAAACCGTGGTATTCGCGCCAAGGGTATGCGGGAGTATATCTCGCTGCCATGCCGTCTTCTAGGAGTGTCTCTGACGCAGGCGGGGTGCCTGGCGCCCCCTTCACTTTCCTCTTTTAGGTGGCTCGTACGAGACGAACAATAGGATACGTAAGACATTGCGACATTTTCGTGAATTTCAGAAAACATATAGAAGAGTGTAAAGGAAAGCGAGATTGTTTTGGGTACCTGTACCTTTAAGCCGGGTGCACACCTCACCTGTGAAACTTTTGAAATTAGGTATTAGGGCCAAAGTAGCAAATCGGGTAAAGCAGATGACAGGAGGGTTTCTATAGAAATTAAGGTTCTTAGCTAAGAGGCTCACTGCTAACTGGACCTTAATGCTAACAACAAAAAGAGACGCCTGATCCCCGTGTCTAGTTCAACTGACAAAATCAACTGAAATTTCTCGCAATATTTTTAACGCAAACTACGTTTTAACGTAACGCAATGATGCGATTAGAAAGATATCACATTACTAAAATCATATTACTAAAAAACCTTTGGTCACGCATATCCCCCTTCTTGTTCCTGAAATGTCCATAGACGTAGATCTTTAAATACGTGTAGCGCCGCATAAAAACATGTTGAGAGTTTGGTATAAATTCAAACATAGCGATTATTATAATACATCTAATATATTTTACTACTGATTTTTAGACACTAAAATTTTCAAAGCCCAATTAAGATTGAATAAATAATAAAGCTGCACCATTAAGTAGTAATAATAAAATATGTTTTTAAAAAATCGAGATATGCAGAGAGAAGAAAATAATTTTGGGAAAAACAATGATTTTTTTGTATTCTTTATTATTTTCTATACAATTATTCTCAACTAAAGAATACAATCATTTAAATCCTCTTATATTTATTTTTAATAACAACTATATAAAACAACTATATAAAATGCGAATAGACTAAAATAATAAAATAAATATCGATTCTCTCGCGTGTTATTTGCAAAAAGTGAAAAGAAGCAGCAGCGAGAGCAAGGAGAAAGAGAGAAAGAGGGTGAGTGAACGAGTGACCACGCCTCAAGCCGAAGATAAGGCAACGTGCGCATCGATAAACTTCAATTTTGAACAAACGAGGAAAGAACCGGGCCGGATGTATCCTCGACACGCCCCGACACGATGTAAAACCACGATGTAGTGGCTCTTATCTGCGGCCGGGACCAGCAACGAGATAAGTGGCCGTTTAGGCCATCTCCTTCGGTTACGGGAGGAGAGGGGGCAGGGCTCGACTCTATCCGCCGACGAGGCAGATAATCGTGTTCGTTCAACGCGCCGCGCGCGTTCCTCCGGGAAAGAGCTGCCGGAAATCTACTTTCGCATCGACTATCATATGGCACGCTTCGTGTCCGCTACCTGTTTACACATCGGCGGTACCCCATTTAATTTACAAACGGTAATTGCGTAATTGTGTTTGCCCCCCTCCCTGCCTCCTCTCTCTCTCTCTCTCTCTCTCTCTCTCTCTCTCTCTCTCTCTCTCTCTCTCTCTCTCTCTCTCTCTCTCTCTCTCTCTCTCTCTCTCTCTCTCTCTCTCTCTCTCTCTCTCTCTCTCACGTTGTTTGCAACTATTGTAATCCTTCGTAACAATGGGCGGTTGTCGCGTTCCAACAAACGGCGAGCGTAGACGCAGATCGTGTTCCGAGATACACGCATTCGAACAGAATTCTAACTCCGAGAAAGACGAGAAGCACAGGATATTCGCGCATTGAGATATATTAATGAATAATCAAAATATATTCTCCAATTTATTTAGCGTTAATGAATAACAATCGGCAGCAACCTTATTTTATTTTGAAGTAAAACTTCCGCTTTATTCATAACATGCTCAACATGGTTGTTCAAAATTCAGGAGATGGAGTGATCACTTATTATTTAATTTACTTTTACAAACGAGTCATTTAAAAACAGGACAAAGATGTACTATGAGATATTCATTATTCATTCGCCCGAATTAAAGATTTATGCATGATGTAAGAAAACAAGGTGTACCATTGCGCATAATGGCGATTTTGAGGGCTACCTCTTATTCGTCAACTGCGTAACCTTGGAAATGGCAATATAGAGGCAATCTCTGATTGGTCAACCACTGGGAATGGTACATCTCGGTTTTTTACATCATAGATTTATGATTGAGACTCGTTTGTCACCAAGCAGTAAAATGACACAATTCCGTCTAAGAATTTGTGACGGCGCGACGTCACCCAAACTCGTCCGTAAAATAGAGCGGCGACCAGAGAGACTAGACTGATTGTGAGATGAGGCATGCGTTCGGGATTTAAAAATATCACCGTGTCGGATCGCGAACAGACTAACGCGTGACGTCTCCACACCATTATGGGGCATTTCTCGAGCCTTTTATACCGTCGACGTGTCGTGGATAATTTTTTTGCGATATTTTTTTGTCCCCGTCTGGAAGTGTCGCGCATCACATCGATATTTTTTTACCGAATGTTTGTCAATTAATAGCAAAGTTATCAATTATATTGTACGTAACTTGAACGTGTTGCAAACAGTTTTATGAGTTACAAGTTGTATTTCTCTATTAAAGAAATCGGCGGAGAAAGGCGATTAAAACTACAATTCACTCAGATAAAAATCTGAAACTAAATAATCATAATACATTAATTTACACAAATAAATTTTTTCAACGAAAAACGTAAATATATTTCATTCTTTAAATAAACGTTAAATAATTTTTAAATGCAACAATTATCTTAATTATTATTAAAAAAGGGGAGTAAAATAATTTAACGTATAACAGTAAAGTTTGTTGTTTGCAACATACATTCATATATACATGTATCAATCAAATCGGAATATAATCGGTTTAGTATTTAAGTAATATTTCCATTCTAAAATATATTCAATCGAATTAATTATTATCTCAGATACGACTCTATATACATATAATGATTCGATAAAACAAAACGCAAAATATGTGCAATAGTACAATATTTTTCCCTCAGTGTAGCTCAGGCAATTAAAAATGTAGGAAACAAAATTATTCAGGGCACATTTATTTTACAATTTATTAATAAATTTAAAGCGATGACCGAGGCAATGACAAATCGGCGATAACAATGTATAAACAATATAATTTCGGCACGTGCGCCTGTGCGTTGACATGCAGCTAAACCAACGTCGAATCTTGCTAACCTACGAGATTATGTTCTTACTGTCCCTTCTTAAAGAAAGTGACCATTGTTACAGGCGTCACGCCTCTCGGGGACGCCAACACTGACCAACACTAGTGTCGCCGATTTCTGACCACCACTACAATATAATTATCTAGAGGCAGTTCCTTGACCTCAAGACCTCAGGTCAGCTTAAACTCGAAGTTGTTGATTGCTTGTACCTAAACTGCATTATCTTTTCTAACATAATGCGAAAGAAGAAATGGACTGTCGTCCACTAATCTCGCATATCCTTACAAGTCCTTTTTTTCGATTAACCCTTCCATATTTATATGCGTGCGATTAAAAGCAAATATCCGAATCGCATAGAATGTATGGCGTGTTCACGAAGATATGCTTTATCATCATCTATTTAGCGTCCATTTAGGACGATGAGTCCGCAGCGATCGAACATAGGCTGGACAATGTTTCTCGAGCCTAGCGCTACGCGCTCCCTGTCATTGATGTCGAACGAAAGGCATTTCGCGAAGTGGTTTGTCACCGATCAGCGGTCGGACTGTCGGAGGAACGAGAAGGCGCAGCAGCAGCGACGAAGCAAAGGTAGTAGTAAGAGTAGCAACGGAGAATGTGCCGTTTCTTATCACAGTGGCATCGACAACCGTGAAAGATCTCTTTTCCAAGGTGGATAGACCTCTCCTTCTTTTTCTCTTCCTTTCTTCCACTCCTCTCCTTTCTTTTCTTCATCGTGTCCCGTCGCCCACCCCTTACCCCCACTAGGATCTATCTCTCCTCCAAATAGGTCTTGTAGTACTTAGGGTTCATCAAGATAACTCTCCGGCCTGGCTTTGTGTCTCTTCCAAGAGAACGCTGCAAGCAGTGGTGGAGGTGGATCGAGAGCAGTGGGACGGAAGGGCGGGGTAGGTAGTAGGACATATTGTACCGATGCTGCGCGTGGTTTATGTTTTGGTCTCTTGGAGATGCGAGAAGCGAGAGGGAGCTCCAAGGAGCTCTCTCTCCTTTCCCCCCTCTCTCTCTCTCTCTCTCTCTCGCCGCGCCGTGACACACTGGATAAGTGCAAGGAACGCATTGTAGAAACTTCGCGGATCGTTGATCCACGCCCGAAACCTGTCAGGGCGACACTGCTCTTCCACTGCCCTTCGCCCCCGTCTCTTCTTCAACATACACGCGCGCGCACACGTTTGCCGGTGAAACTGTTCCATTGTCGCGCGAGATGCTTCTGATAAGTTAAAGTGGTGACCGTACGTGAGATGATCCGTTAACAATGTAAATATTTTCACTACATGTTTGTGGAAGATTCCCGCAGAGCGAACTAAAGTTGTCCCATTTGCATCGAAAGTACGAAAAGGCAGGATCATGGATCGTATTGAATGAAAAATACGATTTATATTAAAATTTTTATAAATTTAGAATGAATCATCCTATCGCTTCGAGTACTTCTCCTGATATTCGCTTTGCCGGAATTTTGAAGGCTTCTCCGTTTTGCGTTACGAACGGGAAAGCGAAAGAAAGCATTATGTACAACAAATTACGGCGGACAGCGCGCTCTTCATTACACAGGCAAAGAGGTAACTTATTAACTCTCACGAGCTCTTTGGCGAAGTACGTATACATACAAAGTAATGATAATCCGGAACATCTTCGCTTCGGGCGTATCATTCCAGCCTTTCGAGAAAAAATAAATTACTCTCGAACAAGATTCCACTCGGAAAAAACAAAAAACAGTTGTGTGTGTGTGTGTGTGTGTGTGTGTGTGTGTGTGTGTGAGAGAGAGAGAGACGCAAAGCGTGCTAAACTTTCGGCTGTAGAAAACGCATCGTCGTCGTGTCGGTGCATTAACGTAATCACAGAGATGCCAGGTGCTGCTCTGCCTCCCTCATCTCTCCCCTTCGTTTTTTTTACTATCTCTCTTAAACCGTCCGTTTTCCGGATGGACCCCGCGCGCTATGGTCCGTCCGACGCGTTCACAACACGTTCCTGACACGCGTCTGTGCGTAATTAAAACAAAGCAACTAGAAAAAAAATCCTACCGTCGCCTCTCGACGACCCGGGCATGGTGCGCCATGCCCGGACCATCAATATGGAAAGCGAGCGACCGTGCTTAAGTGGCTCTGTGACTCTGCAAGAATTCAATTTTTATAGCCCGAAAAATACACGTCCGTCGATCGGTTGACCGGCAACGATACGCGCGGCCGGTCCCCTTTATCGCCGATTATCGAGCCGATCATCGAGCGCCGTACGTTATCGCCGGCTGACGGATCGACGATCTGACACAATCGTCGCGATAGGTTTGATAGAAATAGAATATAGAACACACAAACGCAGTATCGTTTATCTTCTGTTACAGGTATGTCCGAAAGATGCTTATACATATATTGACTCTAGTTAGATATCGATTATCGTTACGTGAAAGATATATTAATAGTTCTTAAATCTAATTGTTTCTAATTAATTCTGGGATGCCAATCTGTGATTTCGATGCACCTTTTAATTAGTTTTTTTATCTTTTCTTGTAGCATACTCTTTGTAATCGTTATATTGTGTATTATTTATTTTTATGACATACATTTGCGACTGTATAAATTTTTTCTACATACATATAATAAAAAAGAAGTGTGAGGAAAAGATTGTTCGCAAAAAAATTAGTAATTCCACGCAAAATCGAGTTTCTCCCGAATAAAGTCTACATTCTTAGCCCGGAGGAAAGAGCGGTCACGAGATAAGAATTTATCAAGGCCGTTGGAATTAATCTGGCATTAATTCTAATCGCCCCGGCGATTTATTAGGAGACGGTAAATCTGCCAGGAACTTCTAAAGAAGTAGGAAAGTTTCCTCGCCGCCGAGCGAAGTCGTAAGGAACTTCGGGGCCGAAGGAGAGCAGGGTGAGCAGGGTCCGATTTTGGCTTCTTTAATTAACTGCCCTCGAATCACGAAATCCTCGTAAAATTTATGTCTATTCGTCCCTTAGCCGTGATAAATATACTCAACGTCATTCATGCGGAAAGTCCCTGTCGCCAAGCCGCGCGATATCCGCCGTTACAGAAAAAATACGCGGCTAATGTGACGACGCTGCCCGTACAACTATTCTAAATCAACGTCATTAGGGAAACATGTTGTTAGCGAAATATGATGTGTCATATCTACCATACACTTGTCATAGTTTCTCGGCCGTTAGTGATTCGTCGAATATATTAACCTGTTTGCTTCTCCGAACTGATAAGCATCGTAACGATCGTGGCATTAGCCTTGAGGCTAATGGATGCATTTAACAAAAATACGGAACGCAATTAAGAAGGCTGCAGCTCGTTAATTATGCCGTCTCTTTCACTTCGTAATTCTCACTGAGTGAAAATATAAAGTGGATATTCTATTGCACAGTCTCTCGATGAGTTTTTCTGCTCTCTCATGCGTCACTATGTCTGTCACAGATTATACTGCATTACATCATTTACAGAGCTGCCTGTCTAAGTGTTTCTCGTTTTACATTTCTCCCATATTCGATTATGTAAGCGACGATGTTTACGAATTAGACAGCTCTAGAAAACAGTTTTACAAAAGATTTAGAGAAAGGTTTCATAACGAGAATATCTGAAACAGTTCGAGACAGTTATTCTATATCACAAACTTCTTTTGTACATGAAGTAAAGTTTTAGAAGTAAAAGTTTTAAAACGAAATAAAACAAACATTTAAAAAAATAAATCAATACTTTTAAGTTAGGAAAAGATTTGGAGAATCTTTGTAAATTCTTGTCTGAAAGACATTTATGCTTGCATTTATGTTTAACGTGTTTATACGAAATTATATTAGCGGGAAAAGGGCTTAAAATATTATCTGTCTCTTAAAAATTTATTTTTATGATACCATCGCTAACAGCAAACGGTTAAATACCTGTGCAATTTTGCTGTCATCGGGTAATGTTGAGTCATTAACAACAGTCATTAGCACACTCTTCTGCAGTACTTCGCGTACAGGTGATGTTTAAAGTGCTAATCAATCTACTTCCGCGTTATTAAGTACAAAATTCGTAATATTGAAGTTGGCAAGAAGAAGAAGAAGATTTTTACTTAAATCATCTATTCAGTACGTATATATTTAAGACATAAATCGCGATAAAGGAACTGGAAGTAAAATCAATTATTTTCTTTTCTACATATATTAATCAATGCCAGAGTCTAAAAGACATGCGGCAATCAGGGAGCAAGTCGACAACTCTCCAAATCGACCACATTCACGGACAAGACAGAATTCAAAATAACAAAATTAGAACCTGTAACACGTAGTTATCTTTAAGTTCACGCGGAATCTTCAAATAATCTGACAGCTTCATCCATTATTCAAAAGTTTCGAAAGCAAAATTTTACCGAGAACGCGTCTACGCTTCCAAGGCGGACGACAAACCGCGGCAACAAAAGGAAATCCGAAGAAAAAGTTATTATCGGCGCGAATTTGACTTTTGGGAGGGCGGCCAGCGTTGTCGAAAAAAAAAAAAAGGAAACGGCATCCCGCATTATCTGAAAGGAGACCCTGGAGAACTGCTGCTCCAGTCTCCTTTGGTGTGCTTTTTTTCCACTCTTCTCTATTCTCTCTATTTTCGCCGCTTCCTACCCTCCTTCCACCCTCACACAAACCTGTTCACTTACTTTTCTAAACGCGAGTCTTTTATCCGAAGTCCCTTATCGCCGGTTACGCCGGTCAATGAAGGAGGGATTGTGATTTTCTGCATGAAGGAAGTTACATGAAAAATATATATAGCCACATGCAGCCGTATATATATGTTATATTATAACCATATTATATATATAATTTATTATTTTAATATATTATATTAATTCGCTAACGTTAATGGCATTTAAAAGTCGCGTGTAGATTTTTATGTAGAAAACGCTTTTATTCTTTTTATCTAAAAAAATGTATTCATATATGTAGAACTCGATATGCATTCCGCATAACGACTGCGAAATCTTATGAAAATATTTTAACTAATTAATCTGCAAATATACATATATATAATAATTTCTTGGATAAAATAATTTCCATCGAAATTCTTTCAACCTCCATTCGCTTGCTACTTGATAACTTATATTGTATAGTTTATTGATGTCTATCGTTTCTCTCTCCGCAACAGTATCGCCATGAAAGTATCGACGTTTCCGAAAGACGTTTCCGCAACGGGAGAGGGCCAGAGAAAACAAAAGAAGTTTCCTTCTTTCCGGCCGTACTCGTCGCACGTATTTTCAGCGGAGAATAATAAATCGGCGCCGAGAGTATCCGAGGCACCGATATCGCGGTCGTTCAAAAACTCACGTAGTTATGTAATTTATGACTATTTTCCGACGTCCTCTCCAGTCCGGTCGCGAATAAAAATCAGGGCAGAAAAATATCTGCGTAAAGCATCGACCAATCGTGCATTGGTAGGACACAGTAGGGATAGATCGCCGGGAGAAATTCCGGAAAATCGAAAGTTTATTTAAGCCAGTGGGAAACTCTTGACTCGAAAGATGATCGAGACTTTATCGTCCTATATCAATTGTTTTTTTTTTAATTAACTCTGCTATTATTACTTAATTGTTCTTATTTTAATCTTAAATTAATTAAAAAATGAAGTTTAAGATGAAATATAATACAAATCTGCTAAAATATAATTAAATATAGGTAAATAACTTCGAAAAAGCGTTATTATTTTTATAATTTACATTAATTTATTAAGTATAAAAAATAATTTATGCCCCAAAAGTGATTAATTTTTTATTTTTATGATATTATTATTTCTATTTTCGTTTAAATGTAAGTTAATTATTACGCTCAGAGAGAAACAAATGTATACATTAATATGTGACTAAATGGTTTTTTCGAATTTGAAAAGAAATTTGAAATTTTATAACTTTAGTCTCATTATCGTTAATTATCTATATCTCGAAATTCACTCGCACCAACCATTATTTATAAATTGATCTTTCTATTCTGTTCATTATCCATTATGTCGCGTTCTTCAAACATAACAAATCGTGTTTTAAAGCTCATTATTATATGGCGGAGAACACGGAAATTGCAGATATATTTCCAGTTAGTCATTTTATTAAAAGATTATATTATATGTGTACATAATTTTAAATTCTTAGATTTGGGTAAGCGTTGTTCATGTGGACATGTTTATGGGTGATATTTGGTGATATTTGTATAGTTATTTTAAAATACGCCATACAATACGATTCATCTTTGTATCTATCATAAAAAAATATATGTTAATATATTAATAATCAACATTTTTCCAATCTATCAATCTTTCTAGCGAAATCTTATTCTATTTTCCGATAAACCGTGTATAGCATTTATAATTTTTTACATTATTATTATAGATATTATATGCAGAATATTTATGTTATTCTACTCTTAAGTTCCTTAACAAGCAAGTTAAAGTAGATAGGAAAGGATTATCATGGAGCAAGCTATTACTTTTTATATAATTATCAAATTATTCTTTGTTTGGAATATTACCGAAGATGAAACGCAATAAGCCGGCAATTCACGGGACAAAATGGGGAGGGGAAAGAGGTAGGAAAAACAGCGATGTCAAAGAAGAGGTGAACGAGATCGGTAACGAGGAGACACGCGAATGGACACGGTAGCTCTGCGTATAGCGCGCGATGGAACAGAGATCGGTTGTTAAAGAGAGGTGGCAAGGTGAGGGAGCGAGAGGGCAACGGCGGCGGGAGATAGAAAAAGAGGAGCGCGCGGAACTCGGGAAGGAACGCGAGTCGACGGAGCGCGCGGAAGGAGAGAGAAAGAGAGAGACGGAGAAACAAGAGCGGTAAAAATGAATCGATAGGCGGAGTTTTTCATGACGCGCCGCTAGAGGCGCTCCAGGTGGGGAGCGCAATAGGCGGAGTCAAGCTGATTTAGGGCCGCCATTTTGTGACAATGGATGAGAGGGGGTATGCCTATCTGATTGGCTGATCTACGGACTTCTCTCGTCCTGGACAAGCTTCTACAGATTGTTCGGTTGTACACACCGCCGGGTACTCCAGCCACCCGGCAACCCGGCAACGCTGCCACCCCACACCGTAGCTTCTCCTACCCCGTTGCCGACGCTGATGTGCTCTCTCTTCCCTCCCCCCCACCCCGCTGCTGTATCATCGCGCGCATACACGTACATACGTACGTGCGTACATACACGGAGGAAACGCCAAGTCCCGATCGCGTAGCGGAGGAATCCTCGCGAAAAATTGCAAGCGTTTCGTATACAGCTCGCTCGCGCGCGCGCTTTTATCTGCCATCAGAAAATGTTGATTGCAATATTTCACTTCCGCTTAATCGAACGTGCCTGCTTCTCTCTCTCTCTCTCCCTTGTTCTTTTGGACGAACGTCGTCCAGACGGACACTATCGCGTGATCTTCAGGATTTTTAATTTGACAGAAACAGAAGAAGAAAACGCGCGAAGACGCTTTCAAGTGTCGATTATGTAACAGTCTCCTCGATGGTAGATTGATTAGATTCACTGGTTAGCAATCGCGAAGAATCTACATGACTCTTGCCTCACGACATTACATTCTTGCGAAAAGTTGTTAAGTATGTGCCAAGAGTGCTTTGTTGATTAAAACGCATTTTCCGAACCGGGTACGACTTGTTTTTGTTCAAGAGATTAGATTCGAAGGATTACATTTATTTTAAATTTATAAATTTGTCTAATATTAATTTTTTTGTTATCTTATATAGGAATTTTATATTGGCTGTTACGTGATTCAGTTTTAATAATAATAACTAATAAATGTTCTTCGTCATAGTTACATAATTTACCCAATTTTTATTTTAAGAAATGCATAAATTTGTTATTAAATTTTTTTCTATGAAGCCTATTACATTCCTTATAAGATATTAATATTTATCTGCAGTATTGAATACAAATTTACGCCATTAAAAAAATTTAATTATTTAATCTAAGATCAATAAATTTAGAATCTTATAATAGCAGGGGTCACAAAAACTCCAAATTTTTGAACACGTATCGTGTATCAAAACGATTATGTATCTGTAACATATCATGTCGGAAAAGCCGCACAAAACACACCTAACGTCGAGCATGCGATGTAAACAAGAAGATTGCCGGTATCCGGCTACAATTAGCGTAGAAGCGATGCGAGAACAGCGGGCGCAGGCCAGAAAGTCTCGGCCGCGCTATCGGATCGCACGACCTGGGGCAACCTGTAACACGGTAGATTGTCGTTGTCGTCGTCGTCATCGTGGTCGTCGTCGCATCTCGCTCGGATTTCAGACTTCGGATTTCGGAGGGCGTGTGTATCTTAATCGCGGTATCTCATCTAGATAGGCCGCCGGCATCAAGATCGACGGGGCCCGCTCGCTCGTTCGCGCGCGCGAGTTACGTGTCGTGTATGCAATGTACACACGCGCGGCATATGCACGTGTGTCTGCGTACGTGTGTACGTTTCGTGCGTGTATTGTGCGTATATACGCGAATGTGTATGTATCTAGCCGGTAATCTTCGCACGTGGGGCACGTGGCTCGCGCGTTCGGGCTCTCGTTTTCCTCGATCCGATCTAAATTCGGATCGGTCGATCGCGTGGAGAAGGCGCGCGTCTCTTTCATCACGGGAACCACACGGGATTCCCAGCCACCTCGCGCGGCGATCCGACGGAATTATTCAGCATCCCGCCGGCTCGTGCTGCGATCTAGATAACCGCGTTTTACGCGATCGGCCCGATTCCCTTTCCGTCGAAAAGTGCGTAAACAAGCTGAGTTTGAGATCAAGGCCCCTCCAGAATGAATTATTTTTTTTATATTCGAGTTAACTTTCTTCTCTCTTTGCTTTTTTATTTATGGATTAATTAATTTTTAATTTTTACTTAATAAGAATATTAAAGATAATAAAATCTTGAATAATATATAAATACGAAATTTAAATTGTAATTGAAAGATATTTAAGCCACTCTATGGAATTTGATTTTGTATCAACTGGTCAACCAATTCAAAAAGTTCTCATTGCGGAGGAAGATTAAAAATTATCCGCGATAATTTCATTCATCATTGCACTACGATGATACGTTAGATTTTCGATTGTCCGGCGCGTTGATAAATTGCCAACGTAAATAGCATCACTCGCGCTGCAGCTCGCTGCAATATATTCAAAGTAGACTATAGAAATGTATCGTGCATGTGCGTCCTGATGGAACGATTTGGCACTGTTGAGCCGCGGTATCTGCCAATCGGTGAGGACTGCATTAAATCCGCCTGGGAACATTGAATTTTCCACTCGCGCGCGGGCGCGGGCGCGGGCGCGGGCGTCCCGCTGTGAACGTTCCGAATCGCATTCTGAACACTCTTCGCTCCGATACTGTTGCTAGGTAGGACCAGCTATTTCCCGACTCGTAAATTATTTCCGTTAAAAGGCAAGCGAATCACTTATCTGCATGTGTGTGCGTGTACATTTCTCATTTATGAATTGACTTCAATAGTCAGGATAAGTTGTACGACTCGTCTGTGCATTTTTTTCTCGACCGAAGGCATTCTCAAGAAATACTGACGCCGTAGACCCGATTTGCTCCTTCGTAAACCGGTACGGACAAGATAAATGACCGAAGTGGGCTCGATGCTCGAAAGAAATTACGCCTAAGCTAAGCGGGCACCGCCTTCTCTCATGAATATTCAGCTGGCCAATAGAAATCCGTCCCACGACGACGCAGCCTAAAAATTTCAATAATATATCATCGATCGTGTCGGCCCTCGCGTCTCCATCTACCTCATTCTCTCACTCTTGACGTACGGATTCCGTATCCATTATTACCGTTATACCACGCTACTAATTTTATGAAAGCGCGAGGCACTTGTCCTTCCATCGTTTCTCTCGCATATTCTTGTCAACGGCGTTGACAGCGGCGGCAATAACATCGTCGCTGGAGGAGCGGTACGGCCATGGGCATAAGTGCATACGGGTGAACAACAGAGTGCACTTCTCCGTCGGAGCAGAGGGAGGGAGAGGGCAGTTACGCCCCTCTGGTAGGTTGGGCTCCGGCTGGGGGGCGGCGCTAAGACTGACCGAACGGCGCCGAACGCTAACGAACGTTGCCGAGCGCGCGGGAACGTGGGGGCTCGTGCAGCGCAGTGTTTTCATGCGCTTAGTTTCGCGCCGGGTGCCACGACAGTCGCATCGAGTTGAGTTCGCGCGCGCGTGCGTGCGTTTTTTGAAAAAAGAAAAAAAGGAGAGGAAACCTGCGAGAAAGACTTCTACAGCCGCACCTTATCTGCTCGATAAGACGAAGACGAGGGAGGAGGATGGACTAGGGGCGAATTTTGTGACGGAAGGCAGAGTACGACGAGTTCGCGCGCCAAAGTTCTACCTCGTAACGTGAGGGAACGGTCGTCGGGGTCCTCGTATCGGGATCTTCGTTCTCCGAGAGACGTCCGCGGGCAGAAGGGGAAACGGAAAGAGAGGAAAAGCAGACGAAGGTCGATCGGTCATCTGATCAATCTGCTTTGCGCCTCCCCCCCTCTCCCTCCACCCACCCACTTCACTCACTCGCTCATCCGCCCGACGAGCAGAACTCCACGAACGCTACAATGTGCTGTGTGTGTGATGTACGGTGCAGTGTGTTGGTGCTAACTTAGTGATAACGATATCCCCTCCCCCGCCGCGTCTATCATCCGCGGAACCTACAACAAAACTAGTCGTCGTATTATCTCGTCCGGGGATTGCCGCCGGGAGATAAGGTAAGAGCAGACAGAGTCGACGATCGTAGTTGCTTGATTATCCGCGTTGATTGTTTCGCGACGGGGGGCACCGCACCGCGGCGCAAATAGGTACCGCGCGATTACTGCTGGCTTGGGCCTTTATCGAATCCACCCTGCCGAGTCGCTTTTCCAATCTTTGGCGCAAGCCGTGTTCTCGTCACAATAATACGTAAGTTAAGACTTACCGCAGCGCGCGAATAGTAAACGTGTTTAACTTGTAAACGGTGTTTTGAAATTCGCGAATGTTAAATTGCGAGCAGTGTAAAATTTTATCTTAATCGGATGATGTGCCACGAAAAGGAAATCAATTCGCGTTACGTATCGTACTTTCGCTTCTAAATGCTTTAAATATTCATGCATAATTAGGTTGGCGGGATAAAATCGAGCTCACCTCGTCTACATGCGGATAAAGCGTCGCGATTCTATACCCAGTATTATTAATAATTATAAATCATTGTGCTTTTATATACTATTCGCCATCGAGGTTATTTTCAATGCGATCGGTGACCGTCACGTTGTGTGCTATTCATTTCGTGACAGATTTTTTTTAGGCACGGTAAACAACGCGGCTAATTGTAAGATCTCGATATTGCAGGAATAGTCAAATCAAGAGTAGGTACGTTTCAAAGAGATGATTCAAGATACATTTCAAAATCACTATAATAAAAATAGAGGGTTATTTATAATAAAAATAATTAGAGAAACGTGAAGTCGGCACGTTGAAAATTCGTCTGGTCCGTCTAATGCAAAGTTATTAGGAAATATTTAAGCGGTCGAACAATCTGACTGGTTTAGCATCTCCCGTGATGTCAATCTTCCTGGAAATGCGATTAAATTGATTTGTTTACCACCTATTATTGCTCGAGTCTTTCTACGTCTTCCATCTACAACGTCTTTTTCGGATAATTACACAATTCCTAAAATGATTTGTTTACCACCTATTATTGCTCGAGTCTTGACGTGTCTTCAACTAACAACAAACAACTACATCTTTTTCGGATAATTATATACAATTCCTTGTCTTACGAAAACAAGACGAACCAAGCTGAGCGAAGCTGTATCGAGAGTTGAAGCGAAAACTGGATATTCAGATGAATTTCGAAGATGCAGGTAGACCGGTCAATAAACTAGAATAATACAAACGCGTGACCTGCTTTTCGTGGACCCTTTTTCGACACCCTGTCGTAACACAACTTTACGCTCGTCAAAATGTCAAATTAATGTCCTCCGGTGATTTTCTTCAGGGGTTTGAGAATGTAAGCGTCATTTATAGTTTCTCGTTGAAATGGCCTAATGGTTGTAGGTAAACCTAAAACGCAGTAGGGTTCCATTTGTGGTTTCTCGATCTTGTTACGTCTCTTATTTTCTCAACGACAATAGGGAATTACTTTCAGCACTCTTGTTTCTCCCAGCGACCATCACCGTTTATAAAAGACTCGAAAGAAAACAAAAAATTTTTCGGCAATTTTTAATGACTTAAGTAATTATTGAAACATGTAAAATCACAATGTGCCTACAGTTCACATTATGGTTGAGGTGAGAATGATGATTACAGTTGCTGGGTTTTAAATTACATAGATAAAATCGAGGATTCCCTATCGGTGATTTTTTTCCTTCAAAATATTTATTGCTTGCCATTGAACACGAATATTTTACAATCTCTGGTTACGTAAAACATGTTTTATGCATTTACAATAGTGTTGAGTTATTGCAAATTTATGCTTATAGTTTAAATGATTTGATATCGAATAACGAACGAGCGAATAACAATTAATAGCAAAGCATTTATGAGTGTGATACGAACCGATGTGATACTTGTGATATTTTTCATTTAAAACAAATCATTTACTATTTTTCTCTTTCTTTCTTTCTCGATTTATGCCGAAATAGCGTAGTTTCATCATACGAATAAGAAAAATACAGTCTTATTTCAGCAAATGATACCCCGGGGTACTTCGCTGATGTTAATCCAAAACTTTGTTAGGTATATAATTGGAAGAAACGCGCTACTTTCCTATTTCTGCCGTTATAGGAATTCTTTCGTGAGAAAAACTCCGATTGCAATTAATATTATAGCACTGGTGCTAATAATGTTTATAGCATTGCGAGAATTCGCTATACAATTGATTCTTTTTCGATATTAGCATCATAAGAACTTACTTAATCTCTGCAGTATTTCCCTTTTTTGTAATTCCTGGTTTTAAGTAATTTAATTATCGCTGGTAACGTTCCAAAATTAAATATCATGACGTATGGACAAATTGTTTTTTATCATTAAAAATAGATGCTTAAAACTGATATAGTTTTTATTATACTTTAAATTTTATAGATATATAAAAATATTTTTTGTAAACGTGATAGTTGATATAAAACACAGAATGTTTTCTCTCGTCGAAATTATTGTCAAATTTCTAACTAAATAACTTGTATCTTTCATAAGACATTTAGTGCTTATATATGACAGCGATTACACGTCTCTAATATCGTTTGCATTTTCACATGAATGAAATTCGCTTTTCTTCTTTTCTACTATCTCGTAAAAATATATCTTTTCCGCGGAAAAGGACGTATAAGAGACGTCGGAAGAGGGAAAAACATTAAATTTCGAATCGTAAGGCATAATTGGAGATTTGCAAATGTAATAGACATACCGACGGTATAAGAGAAATAGAGAGACGTGAAGTTTGGCTAGTATAATTTGGCTACTGTTCTAACTCGAGGATAGAAAAATGCGGAGACGATAATATTAATCCTTTGGTAGCAGCGACGGTAATATTAACCCTTTACGTTCTGTCTTGGATATTTATCTAAATACAAATAGCATGAGAGAAGTTGCGATACATTAACGTATTTATACTTCCAATTTATTTGAATTCCACCTCACCTGTCATAAAACACATACACACCTCGACAAACACTTGATATATCTTTCCTAATTTTACCATGAAGGAATG
Organism: Temnothorax nylanderi; assembly: GCF_030848795.1. Taxonomy (NCBI): domain Eukaryota; kingdom Metazoa; phylum Arthropoda; class Insecta; order Hymenoptera; family Formicidae; genus Temnothorax; species Temnothorax nylanderi. Next base: position 1,160,948 of record NW_027249095.1, on the reverse strand, counting down.
TTCATAGAAAGACTCTCCCGCACGTCGCGCACTCCAATCGTCATCGCTCGCTATTGAATCCTATTGAAGATATTTGTGATCGTTTCATTATTTTTGAGAAGCGAAGAAGTATACACAAGGTCGACATCTGTTCTACCTACCTACATCTCGAAATTATCGTGAAATTATCCTCGAAATTTTTGCCTGCGCGTCGCAAACCCTTTCGCCCAAGAAAACATCCTTCAAATTTAACTTTTGCCTCGAGCTTTATACGGTTATCCCGTACACGAATGCCAATGTCCCTTCGAGCTTCAAAATTCAAGTTTTTTCCCTTTTCTTTTCGGATCAAGGGGAGTATCGTGTTACTATCTCTCGGCGGTTAGAGTCTCCCGCGTTCTCGATTGTTTCGTTCCCGATCCGTCGGCCGAGCGCGCTGGACAGACCGGCGCGGCCGCGGGCCGATCCGAGCGATCCGAGATCCGCTTTTCGAAGTTGCGCTTGCCAAAGCGACGCGTCTCTCCTCTTATTTCCATGGCCGTGACAGCGCGTGTCACGAGCTGATGATTCCATTCTTCACCTCCCGACTCCCGACGCGTTTCGACGGGCGCGCGAGCGAAACAGTATCCATTTTGGGGTTTCTATCAGGTTATTGCAAACCACGCTTCGTGAGTTCGTGATGAGTCCGATCGGTCCATATGTCACACGTGTTCCAAACATGACACTAAGATCTTGAGACACGGCGACACTTGATCCAGCAAGATTAAGTGTGTGAGCGAATAGTGTGATTTTGTGAAATTTTCGAGCGGGGGGTTAGTTGAGAACCGTCATCCTTTTTTTACGCTGAAATTGTTCAATAATTTGAAACTGGAACGACCAATGCTGTTCTGCATCTTGGAAGCAAAAGAAATAAGATATAATGTGTTATAAAAAAAAAGCATTTGCTTCTTGATCTTGAAGCCACAAGGCCAGATTAGTCGCTCTATTCCGAAAACGTTGAAACGTGCTGACAAAATCGACGGTTTCTATTGTTATTCTACTCTATTCACATTGTGATATAGGTGAAATCGTGTCGTTGCTATCGTCGGTTCCAATTCTTTTCCAGTCTTCGAAACCTCCGTTAATTTCGACGTCGCATGTTGTGTGTGTGTGTGTGTGTGCGTGTGTCGCGTTCGTGTGTATTTTCGATATAACCAACGCTGTCACGACGTTACGCGGACACTTTTGAGGAGATTAACGAATTTCGATAAGATTAGCGATGTGATACGTGATCGAGGAGTTCACGCCGATGGAGTTTCGTCGAGAGTGGACACAGTGATGTAACACTGCAGAGTAGATAAGATCCACTAGATCGGCGCAGTCGGGGTTTAATGAAAGTAAAATTAATTTGTCGGAAACAAAATCAAATCTTGGCGCTAATCGACGAGCGAAATTCTAAAACGCCTGCTTCTCTCGTTTCTGTTAGTTACGCGAAAAATATCGGATGTGATTTGCGGCGTATCAGATAGCCAGATAGCCAGATGGAAAAACGCACGATTTTTTATTAATCGCGATGGAGGGAAGGTTAATTTCTCGCGCGTTTTAATTATTAGCGTTACAATTGAGACGTGTACAATAAATCGCGATATCGCGAGGGAAGTCTATTCGCACTCGAAAACTCGTTAATGTCGATGTACTATTACGATCGATGAGATCATCTTTATCGCAATGAGCAAATGTACATGAATAGTATACGGTTATCAGCTATAATTATTTCTTCGGCGGTTCAACGGACGTGCTCCAATTTGCTCGAACCTGTTCTCGTCACGGTCGCCGTATGTAATATTTACGATATATATATATATATATATATATATATATATAACGACGCCGATCTAGGAAGTAACCGCTTATCGTCTTGTCGTCGTGGTTTACTCGAAGAATCCGAGTATTTTTTTTCAGCCTGTCCTTCGTTTTCACGTACGTCGAGTGTCGTAATCTCTCGCTCGCGGTTAAAGTCTACGATATTTTCGTCTTGGTTATCTAGCCCGGGGTTTTTATCGTGATTGTCAAATCGATGAAAAACCCAACTCACGATCTGTACGAGTGATCGAAAGTGCATATCGGTCAAGAGTTCTGATTATCTAGAGTCGAGCGCCCCTCTTATTAGATTAGACACAATTTCCTTCACGTTCTAATTTTCAGTAGTAATTACGATTGAAAAAGACGAACTGTCAAGAATCTATCAGAATAGCAGAAGGGAAAAAAGAAGCAGGAAATAAGAAATCAGCAAAAAGAAACGAGTTTCCTTATTAGTAAGTTGGTTTTTTTTTTGTTTTGTTTAAGAACGAGTTTCGCGTATTAGTAATCATTTGAAACTGTGAGAATACCCATATATTTCCAGTGGTAAATATTCAAGCATGCTAATGGTTTAAACGACCGCTATAATATGGCCGCGATAAAAATAAAGTACGCGCGGCTCGCGTGATTTATATTGCCAAAAAAATATTATTCCGATCGTGAGATATCTCTGAAAAGTAATCGCTCGTTCGTCTTGCGATCGTGTCGAGCGATACGGTTTGATTGATCTGTTCAAATTTAGTTATATCTATGATCGATCGAGTCCGCGATTATCTTTCCGACGTTTTTGGCGATAACCGCCTAAATTGGGCGACAATTTAGAACGTCATACTTTTCGGTACGCCTAATTAATGAGCTGCTCGATTGGTATATTACTCGCGATGTTAAATGATAATTGAATATATTCATAAGTATCTAGACCAATTAGGAATATAGGGTTGCGTTAACGTTTGTGTTACACGTTGTGACATTGTTACATTATTAGCATAGCTGATAATAGTATCTAACGTATGAAATATATTTGCAGAAATATATGTACGTCGTATATCATATAATACCTACATTAACAATAAACGAAGAATCTCGATAGCTCGACAATCAAAATTAATCGGATATGCGTGTCACATTCCGGGCGGTATCAATCTTATCGATATTTCGTGTGTATCTTATCGCGCATTGTTTTTCGAGTGTTTTATTTGCTCCGGGCAAGAGTGATTTTTAGCGCGCAGCAAAAAGAAAAGAGAAAAGAAATGTAACGTCCGAATTTGTCGAAACAACCACCGCCGTCGCCACCACCGCCATCACCGTTACCGTCACCATCGCGTCGTCGTTCTTTTTGCACGTCGAAAGATTCACTATTTTGCGGCTTCGACTGAAAATGAAACCTGTTAACCGGCGTAACCGGTTTCTCGAGAAGGATATTTTTTTTCCGCCGCGGCCGTAGAGCCGCGAACGCGCACGCGGCGTTTTTAGTTCCTCGCGACAATAAAAATTCACTTCACGCGAGAACTTCACGATCTACCGGAGAGATAGTTATCTAATATTTCCGAAAACGTGTCTCGATAAGAATCCCGTCGCTGCTTTCCGCCTCTCCTCGCGGGGGCCACCCGGGCCACCGTTCTTCTCTCTCGCCGTCCCTTTTCCTCTCCCGCTCCTCTATCTGGATTGGGCGATTAAACCTACCTGTCCCGGTTGCGTCATCGATGACCTTGATCGCCCATAAGCTGATTGATAAATCATTTCGAGTATTTGATCGTCAATCGTTGATACTCAGTTTGTTCGCACTAAAGCGCTGATCAGGACCTAATTACCGTAGATCACGCTGATCGATTATCGAAATTCAACCCGTTACGCTAATTCAACGATCGGGGTAAGTTGGTTTTTTTTTTCGTGCATTTCCTCCGCTTTTATCGAATCCGCGATATCGAACGGAAGGATTTCCATTAAAACTCCTTTCTTACGTAAGCAAGAATCTAGCGGTTTGATCGGAAAGGCTCGAGCATGTAACGCCCATAAATAAATCTGAAATCTGAAAATCGGAAAAGTAACCAGAAAACCCAGAAATAAGTCTGAAAATCTATACATCAGTTTTGATATCTATAAAAATATTTGCATTCTGCTTAATTCTCGGCTTAAATCAAAGCAATAAGATGTCGCTCAAGATATTTGTTTGCTCACATACGTCGTGAAAAGCTCTTGATCTGTTCAGGTATCCATGTTCAGGTATCGTGAGTATCGAGCAAAAGTGAATTTACAGTGAAATAAAAACGTCGTTGGATACAGTGATCTTTTTTTCTACCTCCAGTTGCCATCAGTTACCGAGCTCGATGAAGCAAGAATGGCGCTTCGTTTCGATCGCTCGCGAATCATCTCGCGTCTTTCCCGTTTTCGCGTCCGGTTCGCGGTAGAAAAAGAGAGAAAAAGGGAGAAAGAAGGAGAGAGACGTCTCAAAACAGGCGGCGCATTGTGCAGCTTGTACGCGATGAAAGAATCATTGAAGCGTCTCGTGTTTCGGTATTAATTTACTGCGTGCGTGTCCGCCCTGCGCTCATGACACGCCGTTCTTCCTTTTACGCGACAAGGGCGATATCGGAAAGCCGGTAAGGACGCGCACGTAAACCGGTGCGGCGCGAACGGACGGGCGTAGCTTGTCGTCGTGCACGTTACAAAGTTGTTCATTATCCCGTGCCTACATTCGTGTATCGCGGTTAACACGATCGCGCCCAGAATCCGAGAAAGTCGGGCCGAGCGACGGCTTTATTGAAATGACGTGTCGAGAGATATCGCCGGAGCGTTATCCTCGCGGTGAAATCGGGGGCTATTGATCGATTAATTAATATAGTAATAATTTTCGCGGATTTGACAGTGTCTTATTAAGTCAAGTCTGGCCGCGCGCGCGTATCACCTGCTACTGCGAGTGATATAATTAATTAATGCGCCGCGCGCGCACGTGTCTAGCCACTTAACGTGGTCGTACAAATCGCGGAATTATTTATTGCTAATAAAGTTAGAATTTTCCCACCGTGCGGCGCGGATCGCGTGGATCGCGTTTGACTAAGCACTCCAATTAACTTCGTTCCACATTTGCATATATCTCGTGCATCTTATGGATAATACTCGGTGTTGTAGTAACTGTATATTTTAAATCGATATCAAACGCGCTTCTGATTATTATAATTTACTCCTAAAGGGTGCCTAAAATAATTCCGTATGTTTAGACTTCTTAGATATATCTTTCGGAGTTCACTGATCATCTGACTGAGACATTTTTTTTCGCCACACAATAGAACAATTAACGCGAAACAAAAAATAATCAATTGAGATGAACAAGCAACTGAACTAACCCATGTCGTTCGATGTGTTTCGCAGGACGGAGGCCCCAGGAAGAGGTTTCTTTCGCTCAGCAAATCAGACCAAGATTACCTATGATCCCACTGGGCGTCGCGAGGACGACGGAAAAGGAAGAGAGGCGTTTTTGGCAGTACTCCTAATCTTCTTCTCCGACCTGCCGCCCGTTCTCTCTCTCTCTACATTCCGCTTCTCCGTCCCTCTCTCTCCTCCCTCTTCTCACGACTCCTCCTCCCGCCGTTACTTCACCTGCTCGTTCTTCGACAAGCGATCGCGACGCACCGAGATCTCGTTGGACACGATGGACATGAGCAGCGAGTCGAGCGCTAGGACGTGGTACGAGACGCCTAGGTCGTTGGAGCCGCCTTCGGGGGGCGCCGGCGTGGCTGGAGTGGTCGGCAACGATTACAGGGGTTACTACCCTCATGCCGGACCGACGGCGCATCACCCCGCAGCTGCGGCACACTACGCCCACAGTAAGTACACATGCCGTTCTCTCTCTTTCCTTTAATCGCTTACACCTTCTTCCTATCTCTTTCTTTCTCTTTCCTCTCGCTTTTTTTTTTAATCTTCCCGTTTTTCTCTCTGTTTTTCCTCCCCGAGAAGCTGTCGTCGCGGTTCAACGACCGACTGCTCTCGCCGACATTTCCTTTGAAGACTTAGCGTGGTCGAAATTAAAAGAAGCGAGAGGAGACCCTCGAGAAAGGGTCTTACCTTTTTTTTAGCGGCGGATACCGCGCTGCGCTATTAAGAAGATAATACATATAATCTTCGAGCCACTTTGTAGCGTTATCGATTGAAATCCGCCTCGGTGATTCCGATGCGTGCACGCAGAAGCTCTCTTTAGCAATATAGCTTGTCGCGAAAACTCGCGGCTTCTTTGCTCCTTCGAATGTTGAGTATTACGAAAAAAAAACGACACGGTGTCGAATACACTATAGACTTAGTTGAAGCGAACCCTTTAGCGAATCTATATGATAAAAGCACACCCTGCATGCTGCTGGCTGCTTCTCGCGTGTTTCACGTTGCCGTTAGGTCAACGACCGTTGAACAGTCACCTCTCTGCGGGCACTACTCATTAATTAGAATTTCTATATTTAATTAACGAGGCGTCTCCGAGGCTATCAGCGCCATCGAATGTCTCCCCTGATGCAGCGCCATTTCGCCTCTCCCCCTCCCCTCCTCGCTCCGACTAGATACCTGCCTCGATAATTAAATTTCTACCGCGGCTGATAGGCATGTGACATTGTACCACTGGGAGGCCCGGGAGAGTGACAACCGTAACATGCCATTGGGACAGTTTCTTAGCGCAGTGCTAATCCATCTCGAGCCCCCGAATACAGGCGACAAGGCAAACCCCCCCCCCCCTCGAGATGCTCTTGAATGTGCACTTTCGAGCACACGCGAGTGCGTGTTGTGTACCCACGTGCCACGTCTTTTTTTCACGTGTCGCGTACACTTAACTCCGTTCGCTCGTGGCCTGTAGGTACGTCCTCTTGATTCTCGCCAGGCAAATGACTTTCCATTTCGAACAGCGCAACCCTTGCCACTTCTCCGGCGTGAGTGACAAGACTTCTCTAAGCGAGAGGCAGAAACGCGCGCGCGGCAAAAAGCAAGTACGATTAGCGTGCTACCGGCGTAAAATAAAGAGAGAAGCGTAAACGCAGGAAATGTGTGATTAGTTGTTCGTAAAAAGGAAGTCTTCCTGGGAGATAACGTAACTGGGGGATAAAGCAACAACACTTGACAGTTATGTACCAGGGGGGAAGGTAAAAAATATGATTAAATATGGAAAATTTTTTTTGGATTGAGTAAATATGGAAAAAGGAATAGATGAGGTACAGTGAGAGGAAACTGCGAACGCGATCTCGAGAGAGATTATATTAGCAACTTTAGAAATTGAAAAACCATGTTTTTTGCAACAATTTTATTTGGTATTTATTTTATGTAATAATTGTTTAATGAACTGTAGTGACAGAAATTGTCGGTAATAAAACGAAAGTTAGTAACGCCTTCTCCTGCAAATGACCAACTATTTTAATTCAGTTTCAATTTTTGTTCTTTGGTTTAGCATGCACATAAAATTTGTTTTAAATTACATATCGTCAGTTTTATCTTGAATATGCTGCTAATGCGTAAAGCGAATGCGAAATTTTCTATTTCTCCGTATATAATTTAGTCAATAATGAACAAATCGCTCCTCTCTGTTTTTAACTCTATGCTTTTAAGAAATTCCACGCGAGAAAAGATTTCACGGCGTCACGCAAAGAGAAAAAGAGAATCGTTTCGAGGAGAGGCGCGCTAGGCCGATGGTGTGTACACTCTAGATGTACGTAATCTCGATAGCTCCTTCGGTTCCTCGCCGTTAGCCAAGCATGAAAAAGCACAGCGTAGGTAGAGAAATATAGGTGTAAGATAGAGGACATAAGAATGAGAAGAGAAGAAGAAGACAAAGGAGAAAAAGAAAAGAAAAGAAGACGAAGAAGGACGAGACTAGCGTTTCATTTCGAGTCTCTTCGACGCGCCGAGGAAAATCCAAAACAAGAGGAAGGAAGGAAAAAGAGAGAACGTCAGGAGAGGGACAAGACGGAGGACAAATGACGGACGAGATGAGAGAAACGAGAGGGAAGGCAAAAGGCCAAAAAGTGCGTGAGGGACCGAGGAAGAAACACGATAGGGCCGGGCCAGATCTTGAGGCCCTGGAAGGCGATATCCCTGATTCGTGCCGACGTGCATGGATCATACTCGACTCTCTGTTAGCTCGTGGCCCCCAAAAAACGGCGCCCCTAATCAGAATCAAATCTGCTGTCCGATTGTACGTCGAGACGACGCGGCGGAAAAAGCGCGGAATTTCTTGCGACTTCTGGCCGCTCTTGCCGGGGCACATCCGTGCGTCGGCGCGATTTCTTCTTCCGCCGACAGAAGTCCGCCGTTTCACTCGGCGGACGGTCGGTTGCCTTTGATTTTCATCGCTCGAGATACGACCGCGTCGGAAAATCCGAGCCTCGCTCGAGCGCGTCACGAGTTTTGACAGCCGCTGATGAGTAGGGCGGAAAAATGTCGACAGCTAATGAACGTCCATCTTTCGAAGTACTTATGATCTTAATTACCATGGCGACGTTACGACAAGTTAATCCGAAAGTGGTGGTTTAACTTATAAGTGTATGAAAACTATGTGAGTCTGCCTTTTCATAAATAAAACTACCGACAGTGTCTACAAGTAAAACTAATGCATGCAGTAGAACTGCGTAGTCAGAATTATTTAACTTAGGAACTCTAACAAAACTAAATCACACTATATTCGCGCGAGACGCTTTCACGCACACTTGACGCCGAAGCCGAGATATTTCCCTCCGACGATTCCCGACGGAGCCACATTCAGCGAGAGAGAGAGAGAGAGATAGATAGACGGAGAAGAGAGCAGGGAAGAGAGGGAGGAAGAGATGGGACAACGAGAAGTGATGCTAAAGAAGGAAAAAAAATAAATAAACAAGATAGGCGGACGCGCACGGAGAGCGGGATGCATAATACACAGTGGTTGCGGCACAGACAGGAAGGAAGCGCAGCCAACCGCGAAGCCCGCGGGGTCTGAGAGAGGTGCATACGTAATTGCGGGGCCACGCGGGAGGCTCTCTTTTCTCTCTCTCTATCTCTTTTGTAAGTTAGGTCTTGTCCCTTCCTCGCCATGCTCCTCTCCCTTCTCCGCCGTGCGCGATCCCGTACCCTCGTCGTCGTCGTCGACGATGACGATGACGACGACGAAGGAGAAGAGGATCCGGTGTTGTTCGCCGGGCCGGAGAGCGGCACGGCGAAACGCGGCCGGCCGACCGACGGCGGCGTCGTCGTTCGCGCGCGTTGCTCCGGTGTGCAAAATGTGTGCAACCGCGGCACACACCGACCGACCGGCGCCATCTTGCGCAAATGCACACGCCAGCTGAAGGCGGAGCTTCTCCCGAAGGGCCTCTCCGTCGCTCTCTCCCGTCGTTTCTCTATCGCTATCTCTTTCTTCCTCTCTTCCCCGCTCGGTCTCTCTCTCTCTCTCTCTCTCTCTCTCTCTCTCTCTCTCTCTCTCTCTCTCTCTCTCTCTCTCTCTCTCTCTCTCTCTCTCGCTCTCTCTCTCTCTCTTTCTCTTTCTCTCTGTCTAGTTCATCGTAGCAGATGCAGCTTCACCGCGATCAATCTTCCTCCTCGTCGCCGCGTTTGGTTCCCTCCGTAGTCTCCTCTCACCTCCGACACAGACATAGTGTGATTCCTCCGCTCTCTGCGGTAGCTCCGCAACCCGGACGAAGAGGTATATCGTCCGCCTCCGTTGCCTCCGCGCTTCGGGAATTTAGGGTAGATTTTAAGACCGATTCTACCAACGCCGCGATTAAATCTCGCCGGTGTTTAAACGAAATTCCTTCTCCGGACCGTAATACCGTAGATAATAAGCGAGAAACGGTATTCGGAAAAATCGTATCTTGTTCCATAAAAATAGCAAAGAGTTGCTCGCGACTACCGGCGGTCGATCTTTGACTTCGACATGGAACTCTTCGTGAAAAGGGAATTCAATTTCGTGGAATGAATTTCTACTTACATTCTCTTAAGCCGTATATTTTTCGCCTGAGTACACTTACCCCGATCGCCTTTTTGCGATCGAGAGGGAAAGAAAAAGAGAGAAAGAGAGAGAGAAATGCTTGATCGGACGGGTGGATACGGGGTGAAATTGCATGTTATTACGCGAAAGCTGCTGGGAGGGGAGAGGGGTGCCTGACATGAAATGAGACGTTATTTTCCACGGGAATTTCGTGCACGTACCGGGATTATATTATAAGACGCGCGCGCGAGAGCTCCCGCAGCAACGGGGCGGCTCCTTAACCCGTGGGATACTTTCGGGGCATTCCGGGGCTTAACTGGCCCTCGGCAAACTGCGCCGGTCCTCCCCGCGCGCCACGGATCGCCTAACGAAAGTCATTCGCGCGAGAATCGTTAACTAGTTATTCCGCGCGGAGATTGCGTGCGTCTCGCCGTCGTTGTTGCGGGCGATAATTGGTGGCCCCTCGCTAACCGCGAGAATAATGACGCGCGAGAGCGAGTTTCCATCGGAGGATCTCTCTTTCGACGGAAAATGGAATTCAGCGGAGCGGCTCCTCGTCCTTGTCGACGCTCGCGATAACAATGCTTATCGCACACCGAGCGTGCGCGCGCGCGCACTCACGGTTAACGAGACTGCCACGTAAAAATAACGCGTTTACGCGCGGTCGGCGGCGGATGTTTTTCAACCGAGGTGATATTTTAAGCATATCATTTCTTATTCAACGACACTAATTGGAGCTTCGCTCGTCGAGCAGTTTCACGTATTTAAAAAATTTATGATCTGATTCGGATTCGTTGATGCTTATTTTCACCCTGTTTCATGTTTGTTATTTATTTATTTCCTTATTTAATGATAATAAATTAAAGCACTACGTTATTCGATCGATGCTTTAAGGAAGTCATGATGGTGCAAACATCTCGACGCAAATCGTCCACTATAAAGTATATTTTCCGGAGAGAATCCTTTTCGTAGGATGTTAATGAACTGCCGCTTCACAGTTTACAGATCCGCGCGTTGCGAAAATAAGTCGTATAATTCTCTAAGTAAATAATTAATTACTATTTCATGGTAATGAAGCAGGTGTTCGCTCGGAAATTCCCTTCCTCGCCTAGAAACGCTCGAGATACGCCCGGTAATTTTCAACGGGATCACTCCGGGATATTTCTTCATTAATAAGATCAACGCGGTAACGACCCTGGTCGCGCCTGAAGCTCGCTGCATCTCGATCCCGCGTCTCTTTTGAACCCGACGGCGGGTCCGGGACGGGGCGTACACGACGTCGAAGGCAAATGGCCGGGAAATAAAGCGCGCTTCCTGATACGATACGGGCGAGTCGTCCTTTCAGAAGAACCTGCCGGCGCTTTGAATCCTTTTGACTCTTTGAGATCGCCTCTTCCTCTCTGTCTCCTCGCTCTCGCTTTGTCCCGTGTCTCGCACAAAAGCGAAGTGTGAGTGTCCGCGCGCACGCTCTTTCGGGCGTGGTTAATTATTTGGAGTACTCGCTTTTGTGTATGATACGTACGGGCGAAACAGAGATCTCGCGCAGTGTCCATTCGCGAAATAAATACAGATATTTGCGAGGACGTAGTTCTGCGCCGGCGTGTAGCGAACGCGACCGCGCGCGCATTTGCAAATTATTCGTTATCTGGCGAGTAGAAGCTTCGCGGCAGGTTTTTTTTTTTTTAATGGAAATACTCCCCTCAGCTCGGAATATATTTCGCTAAAGCCGATGGAAAGAAATGCAGGGGACAATAATGATAAGCGGACTACGTTACTTTATCTACGCCTATTTACTTCGTTTTGGGGAATAATCATGATACTGATATTTTGCTGTTATGTGTAGATAAAAATAGCTACTGGAGATAAGTGTATACGAAATAGCTAGTAAAAATAAATAGGCGAAATGAAGTAGAACTAAAAATAAATCGACGAGAAATTCAATGACCGATTTACTCATCGGATCCTATATTTGACAATGGAGTAAAAGATATCAAATACATTAACGAGCAAACAATTGCATAATATTTCATATTTCCGACAACGTTATTACGCTTCGCGCAGAGTAAATGTTTCCGCTTTTATATTACTATATTATTAATGATATCTTTCATCTTAATACACGTCATAAGATATAAATCAAACTGAATTTCATAAATCAAACTGCAAAGAAAGGAAAAGGACAAAAAAATCGATTAGTAGAGTATATTCGACACTCCAAAAAACGTGTCGTCACGTTGTTTTTCCCGCTGAATTTGTTTCACTCGTCGGAAAATGCTTTCGCGGCTTTCACTCCGCCGCGCCGCTTTGATCTTTGTCCGCGACCGGAGTAATATAAATGTAAATCGGCGCGATTGAATTGCGTATTGGTTACGTAATAGCCGCCAGTTTCCGTGCGGCGGTTTTTCATGGCGCAAAAAAATGGGGGGAAGGAGAAAAAAAACTAACGCGCTCGACAATGTTCCTCAGGTGCGCCATGAACCCGATTTATTTCCGGTTTGTCGCTAGCTCCGGCGCTCCGGCGCTCCGACGCTATCGATTATCATATTAATTTATTACGGAATGTCGTCTGTTCGCTCGGCGAAGTAACACGAGATCGCGGCCGTGCATATACTTACTCGCCGAACGCGTGGGTGCGGACGCGGGCGCTCCTGAATCATCTCTGCGCGCTCGACTGCGGGCGATCGAGTAAGCGATTAATCGAACCGATCTTGATCGCGCTTCTTAGGCGTGGACCGTCTCTGACGTTATCGCGCGTATCGCTTGCCCCGTGACGAGCGAATTTAAAATACGCTGAAGTAAGAGAGACGGAGCTCAAAGCCGAAACGATCGGCCCGATCGCTCGGAGCGACCTTATTAAATCCGAGCGATGGGATTACACAAATTTGCGTGGCCCGTGGCGCGACCCGTTCTTTTTTTGTGGACAAAAAAGTTTACAAATATCGCCGGCAATTTTACGACGAGCGGATGCACGTTGCGACGTCCTGTATTAGCGAGGGGAAAAAAAAATACAAACGTGTATTATATATAGTCAAAGGATCGAGTACGTTATCTGCAGTCGTGTCGATCTCGTTCGCGCGATATAACAGTGACCATATCCATGGATTTTTCATGAATATTCATGATGCGCCGAACGGCGTGATACCGTGCAAAATCCTCCGGTTATTATCTAGGAATCAGCCGATCGGATAATATCGCGAGGAGCGAAGCGATATCTGGAATTTAACGATGCGGCTAACGGCGGAGCAGAGCAGAAAATGTGTTTTCTAAGCGGATTTACCTGTCCCGAAACCTCGAAAGTGATTTGTGATTTCCCATTCTCTTCAGCCTGCCGATTGACTTAATTGTGAGTTGAAATTTGATGTATGAGAATAGGATAGATTGCCGAGAAAATCGATATCGTTAGCATAATGTCATCATTAATATACGGCAAGCTGTATTCGGTGTACGTGGGCATCCGTGGGCCTCTTTTCGGATCTGTCATTTTTTTGGCCCGATCGACGGGCAATCCTGCCTTAATAGTGCAAAGACGAATTCGCGATTGAGAAAGAGAGCGGCGGAATATTGAACGGGGCCCCCGTTCCCCAACGGAGCGCCTTGGAACACTCGAAAAACTTCCAGATATGTAGCGCAATAATAATACGGCTCGTCCGCGTCCTCCTTTTTCCTTCTATTCCGACAAGACGAACGTTATTGCCACACGCTGCCAAGTTTTCGATCTCGCGCTGAACAGCGTGATCATCGTAGGGCGATTTATGGAGAGCGATTATTGCGCGTGCGAAAACTGGCGGCTGTGTTCATAAAAGCGGAGCCACAAGAGTGAATGGAAACGTTATTCTGGATGATCCGACTCCCGTAGAGCGAGCAAATCATATTCGTCGAAAATGCATAGCTGCCGCTTATAGCAAGCGTGATTTATAACATGCGTTGCTTGAGTCGGTGATCTTTTAACGTGGCTACGTTCCTTTTTCGCGCTTGTATCTTCGAGATACTTAAACGATACCAAATGTTATTGCTCTCAATAACTTTATTAGACAATCAGTCGGACGTTTAACAGCGATAGTGATGCGATCACGTTTATTGTCCTTGAGCGTTAGATCTTGGAGCTGAAGCGGGCCCTTCGACATTCGCTAGAATGTCGGGAATGCGCGAGGTGAAGAGACATTCGAACAGCTGACCGCTCATCCGACAGCCATATTGCGCGGACGCGTTCCACGACCGATTGGCGGCCGCAGATAGAATTGCAAGAGTGACATAAATATTGCCGAGATAACCGCGCGAGAGTTATGTCAGCGAGTCAGGGCGGGACAAAGACGACATGGGCGAAGGTATAACGGAAAGGAAACGGAAGAGTCGCTTCGTGCCGCGGGGGAGAGCCAGCCGGCAAAAAGCCCCGTGAAATCCCCGTAAAAACGGAGTCGCGACGACGAGGGTCGAGGAGCAGGAGGGGGATTGGAAAGAGCGATAAATATCGCTCAGCATGGAAGTTTTTATTGCGTTGAGAGTGCGAAGTGTTCTTCTCTGTCTGCGCATTTCTCGCCGCTACCGTCTTTATCTTCGACTCCGATCTTGCTCGTCGTTGCGATAAGACTGATTCTGACACGAAACGACTGACTTCGACATTCGGTCATTCCGTCAGTGTATATTTTGTCTAATTGCTATTGCAACCTGTAATAATGCCGGGTGTCTCTCGAATAATTGGAGGAAATAGAATCGCATTGGGGCGCGTCTTGTCGTTATAAAAAATAACGAATGGGTATTGCATAACGTTATAGCGGGATGAATATCAAGGTGTAATGAAATAGTCGAGGATTCGAAAGCGTAGCTACACGTAGAGCTTGTTTACTTTTCATTGCGGCTGCGCCGCGATGCAGCGGATCCAATTACAGACAGGCCATCGTTGGCTCCGATTAATTACAGAGCCGCAGCTGCTCATCTCGCCGCTCGCTGTATTCGTAATATTGTGTTTCGCGCTTCTCTAAATTTAGACAGCGTCTTTTCGCAGATTGGCCGCCGCCATTTGCAACCGCGCGATACACGCCAACGAGCGTTTCGCTTATATCTCGTCAGATTTGTCTCCACGCTTGAAATAACGAATTTGCAATTGTATTAAAAATCATAGAATTTATATTCGCGCACGTCGCGAGTACATTTGCGGAAGAAAAAGTGCGAATTTTGGGGAAATTTTGGGAAACTTTTTCCCCGACGTTTGCGCGAAGTGCGAGATTCTCGTAACGCGGACGTGAGAGTTCGAGGGGCTCAAAATTAATGTCCATAATTCGAGAGACGGTCAGAAGGCCCGGGGAGGGAGACAAGACGAAGCGCGGTTTGGCAAAACATCATCTTGTTATCAGCGTATGTCGTGAAGATGGTGGAGCGGGCGTTGTTAGCAAGAACCACTCGATATATCGATCGGCCACTTGGGCCAAGTAAGCAGGTTTGCATGCGTTGCATGCACGTTCTGGTATTCGCTGGCAACAATGTGCATCCGCAAATTTGCACGGATATTAAGAACGCTGCACTTTCCTGACTGACGGCGAAAGATGGGGATCGGTTAATTAGTCGTCGTCGTCGTCGTCGTCGTCGTCGTCGTTGTTGTCGTAAGATAATAACCGAGGCTAATTAATTTGATGCGTTATGAGCTCTCGGTACCGTCGTTAATGACAGAGGTGACCGTATCGTCGCAGGATGGCCGTAATTGCCCATTCATTTTTGTCCCACAAATATAACTCTAATTTTAGACATCGTAACCACGCCACGCCAGCTTTTTTGACTGTTAATTATCTTCGCATTAAAGAGATATAACTGTTTTTACAGCATTGTGCATTGTATTTATATCAGCGCACGAGAGTCATTCATTAACAATACTTCAATATTTTAAACGAAAAAATTAGTTTTTATCTAAAACATGTTTTAGACGCGCTCCGATGTGATTTTACATACTTCAACGATCCGCGTGTCGAGAAACGGAAAATGCGAGTCTAAAGCAAAGCCAGCCATTATCGGGAATAAAAAAAAAGTTACCCGCGATATCGCAAATCATTACGCTCTCGCGCGACTTCCACATGCGACACGCGCTCTAATTCGGACTCGGAGCGCAATTAGCGTCAGGCGAACAGCGCCATTTCTCGGTCCGACATTTACATAGCGCGCTTTCTTGTCGATAAGCACGATAAAACGGACGAGCGCGAGTCGTCTAGCCGGTGGGCACACATAACGCGCGATCTCTCGTCGGCGACGTCGGCGTGGCATCACGCCGGCGGATGACACGCTCCTGGTGTCGTATAACGAAATTAAGATTGCTAATAAAGAATTAATATTATGCGTGGGTAATCCGCGCGCGCAGGTTCAGCGCTTTATCGTGTACAAAGCGATTTGCGAGTGGCTTCAAACTCGATCGAAGAGTGATACACGTCCGTTCGCCTATATGGACAAAGGGAAGAAGGGCCATAATACCCCATGTCGAACGAGTGGGCATCGCACTTAATTAAGACGTCTGCCGCAATTAGGCAGCCTTTACGATCGGCATAAAATCTGATCATTCTGAGCACGCACGAATCAGGTTCTTCCTTCTCGCGACGGCAAGACGGTCGTTGCTACGACGGCATCTGATGTACTCCACGTGGGCTACCATTTTCAGATAAAGCGATTCTCGAACGAAGCGCGATCGACTCTCGTACACGAACGAGTCGCGAGACACCTGCTCGAGCTCTTCATCGTACGGCAGAGTTCTTAAAAAATATTTATGGCAGCACGCAGCGGCAATGAAACTTGCTTTAATAGCTGGAGCGATCAATGCTTTAAACGCGGGATGCTTAAGCCCCTTGCACAATAGGCGATAGCGACAGCGACTATCGCCTATTGTGCAAGGGGCTTTATATACTTTCGTTGCTTTTATTTTAAGAACAAAAAAATCACATTGTGAAATATACTGTTCGTCGGCATCGTAACGTGTAACGATTTCGCCAGGGATATAAGGATATGATTAGTGATGAGAATTTATTTATTTAATTAGATATCAAACGTATTGATACAGACAATTTATTCACATTTGCGTATGCATTACGCTATTCCGTCTAACGTTCCACGTTCCGTTTTGCTTTTCAGCAAGGATGTCGAGCAGCGGCGTGTCGAGCGGTCCAGTGAGCCAGGTCTGCCGGCCACACTTCCACAGCTCGGTTCTCCACCCGTGGCTGTCCGGCAGCAGCGCGGACACTTCGAAGACACCTTGGGGATTCCCGACGACGGCAACTACGGGCGGGTCGGTGAACGACGAGAAGCCGCAGAGTCCTCTGGGATCCTCGCTGCCGCCCACCAGTGGAAGTTTGTCGAGTCACGGTGGCGGCGGCCACCATCTCTTCTCCTTCCCGCCGACACCGCCCAAGGACGCTACGCCCGACAGCATAACCGCCAGCACGACATCCAGCACGAACAATAACAACTCCACGAGCGCCAATAATAATAATAGCGGTAATCCTCTTTCCGGGTTGGGCGGCGGTACCACCAGCGAGTACCAAGCGGCGGTCGCTCACGCGGCGGTAATGGGCGCGTTCATGCACCATCAGGACACGCTGGGCGCATCGGGCGCCAGCTCGTGCGACATCAAGCCGACGGTGATGCTCGGCCACCATCATGGAGCGCCCTCGCCGCCGCATCAGCAACACAACGGTTCCAACAACGGCAGCAATGGTCCCGCCGGCACGAACGGCTCGTCCGCCGGCCAGGTGAAGCAGCGAGAAGGTAATAACCAATCTGGCAATGTGACGGGCAGCCAACAGGCGAGTGCCACGCAACAGCAGCAACAACAGCAACAGGACGCGTATCAGAGCAACAACGGGGTGCCGGCCGGCGGCGGAGGTGGTGGCGGTGGTGGTGGCGGCGGCGGCAGCGGTGGCGGCAGTGGCAATGGCGGCGGCGCGGCCTCGCCCTGTAGAGACAGTTACGCGGCCGCGGCCGCGGCCGCCGTCGCGGCGGCGACCAACAGCCACCATGCCACTTCCGGCTCGCAGTACGATCCGGCCGCGAGCGCGTACAATATGTACCAGCACCTGCAGTATCCCACCCACCATCACCATCATCATCATCACGGCGCCACCTCGTCGTCTACCGCGTCGTCCCACAATCCGCACAACGGCAGTACAGCCGCGGTCGCCGGTATTTTCGGTCATCATGCCGGCGGTGCCGGCGCCGGTAACGCAACCGGCGGCCTACCCGGCGGCGCCGACTCGAAGCTGCTAGTCGGTCACGCGGCCGCGCACGGAAACACACCGGGCTCGCCCTCCGCGCAGCAACAGCAGCAGCAAAAGCCGAGGAACAAGTCGAGGACGTCCGCCGGTAAGCGGCACGCGCCTATCACGGTTCCTTCTGTTTTTTCTTTCATTTCTCTTTTTTCGATTATCTTTCTTTTCATTTCGGAATTTGTCTTCAATTTCGAGTATTTGGTTTGTTCTTTTCTTTGCTTACATTATCATTTACGGGAAAAATGTTCTAGAAAATCTTAGATGATTGGATAAAAGTTCTTTTAAGCCCTGAAGTCTTCGGAATTAGTTTGATAAGTAAAATCTTTTTTATTTAAAAAAATTAAAAATTTTAATTATTTTATATTGAGTTGTTCCATAATTTAAAGACCTTGAAGCTTTAAGGCACGTTCTGAATGAGACTGATAAATAACATTTTTCCCGTATGAAATGTTGGGATTTTTTTTCTTGAATTATTTATCAGTTACTTTGCGTAATTATTTGCTTCGGCATCTTTAGTTCCGCTTCTTTGCACCGGCGTCGATTGTTGGAATTAAAAATATTAATACGTAAATTTCAGTTAGTCTTTGTGCGCATTTTATTTTATCTCACTTTTTTAATACTATATTGCATTATTGAAGAATCTGACTTACAATATTTTGTGCAATTTATATAAGCTCAACGTAATCGACGCCAATGTGTTTTTTCTTCCTGGTTTTATAATATTACTTTTTCTTACGTTAAACTTGTTAATTTTCAATTTCATTTAACTTTAAAGATATTCTCCGTTCACTTTCTTAGAAATTATTTTTATCTCGCTTGTATTCTTCTTCGCTCGACATCCATTCGATATATTTTTCGAAAGCATTTCGAGTATTGGCTGGATACGTAAAAGAGCAAGAGAAGAAACAGACGGGATATATTTATCAATTTTGTTTTATTATTATTATTCGTCTTTGTTTCTTTTTTTTTTAGTTTAACCGTGAGCTTTCGGTGGCGGTCGTCTTACGCTTAAAGTTCGTTCAGAACACGTTCTTTCCACCCGTTTCTCTCGTTTTTTGAACGAGCTGTGTCACAATAGAAAGAAAGCGAAAGAGAGAGGGAGGCACTGATTGTGATTTTTTGTATTTTGCCTCACTGATGTGTTTTTTGCGTGGCACCCACTCGAGAGAGCGAGCGCGAAGCACCACACCCGATTTACGAGATGACACACGATATATGTATCTATATATCCCTATCTATATAAATACGCATACTGATTTTCCCCCTCACACTCACACACACACATCGTACACAATTCACACGGACACACATACCATGCGCAAAGACAAAATATGCGAAGAAGCACAGGTTCTTTTTTCGATGTGGTGTGGCTAGCGCTGCATTTTTGTTTTTGTCACGGCAAAGCTCCCTCTCAAAGAGTCCACGGAGACCATTTTTCGGTGGCGTACCCTCTCGGCAGATATATTTTTTTCTCTCGTCGCGCGAGCACACGCGACTGGGTCGCATTCGTCGCGGAGATTCGCGGACAATTACAGATCACAATTATTATCCGTAAAGTACGATCGCGACGAGAGTGTACAGAGTTCTCGAGCGATTGACGAACTTTTGAGAAATTATGCGTACTCTCGGTAGCGTCCGTAATGTCGTGTCGTCGTCGAAGTGGATGAAGCCGAGGAGGAAGGAGGAAAGGAGAAGGGGGAAACGAGAAACGGTTGAAAAATGCCGGATACGCTGATTGCGGTAATAATAGCCGGTCGCTCTCCAGCGTGGCGGCGGCGGCGGCGGCGGCGGCGGTGGCGGCGTGGTAAAAATCCCAATTCCGGGAACAATGGCCCCCGGCTTCGCGCCATGGAAGCCCGTTAATTGAATCGACTTACGACACACACCAGCTAGCCGCGCGCGGAACCTCTCGATGACGAAGAAGAAGAAGAAGCCAGACGGGGCATCGCGGCAAGCGGTGACGGCAGCGACGGCACCCGCGGCACCGGCGGTTCATTTAGCGACGCCTACCGCAATCGCCGAGAAAATCGCCTGTGAGAAGGCCACGAAAAATGGCTCCCGTAACGTGCAGCGTCAGCCGAGGTGACGCTTGAGAGGTGTCGATTGAGCAATACCTCGCGGCACGAAAAGCACAGACGGTATAGACACGGGGATTGGCAAACATCCTTCGCGCGCGATGGGAAGGAGGTGAGAATGAGGTGGAACGATGGATACTCGAGATTCCCTCTCCGCACGGACGAGTGAAACGAGGAACGACTTCGATCGTTCAGAGATATGTAATTAAAGCGATAGGCAGGGAAAGCGGCGAATGACAATCGATAATAAATCGCGCAGTAAACAATTATAATAATAATACATTATGGATAAATAGATAACTTGTTGGTATGTATATTAATATGAACTACGGGCGAACATTTTCATTCGGTTTTAAATAATCAAAAATACATCGCAGTATCTTACACAGTAAAAAATTTTGTGTCAATGGAAGTCCACTCTCAATTTTGTGTTAAAATAACTCATTCATCGTGTTATTTTTGACATTTAGAAATGTTATAAATGTCGATATAACATTTCTAAATGTCAAAAATAACACGATGAATGAGTTATTTTAACACAAAATTGAGAGTGGACTTCCATTGACACAAAATTTTTTACTGTGTATATAACACCGATAAATAAATTAGAAGCCATTAGCGTGTTCGCGCTTACAATTAAACAAAGTAAATAAGAGGACCGAGTCGACGACCAGAAAGTCATCGAGGAGCAGAAGCTTTGCAGAAAGTCCTGTTAGGTTCGGAAGGATCGCGGAATTACGGTCGCGTAGGTAATTAGCAGAGAAAGAAAGGACAATACGTGGAAGGGAGATAGCCGTGGGCCAGCGCAAAATTCGTGACGGAACGCCGCTTCTTTCGTACTGAATCATAACTCGACCGTTGACGGCAGAAGTGGCACGGGACAAGAGGTGGTTTCCTTCCTCCACTTCGCCGATTTTCTTCGCGCGCCAACGACCAGCGGTGCTTAGGCTATAACTAGGCCCTGAATAGCCCTCGCTCGTATGTTTCTGTATCAACAATAGGTTGCCCGCGACGATAAACGTGGAACACTTACGAGGGAATTTTCTGAAACTTTTTATCAGCACACGCTACTTGATATACATAATAAAAAAAAATAAAGAAAAATACAATGGCGTGTATTTGGATACGCAAGAATAAGGAGCGTTTCCAAATTTTGCAGCAGAACTTCGCCACGATACGATATACCCGTTTTATCAAGCATTTCGTGTTGTAATCCGGAAAGCTTCGAGAAAGTTGAAACGGAAGCGGAGGGTCTAACGAGCGCTTCGTTGCATGCCTGGCATTAAGGTCGGAGGTGATGTCGAAAATGGGAGCGATACCAGTCCCTTTGGAGTGAAACCGGCCATTTCAGCGTCACCTTCTGACACGAGGACTATATTTCGAGTACGACGCAAACGAGCGTCACCTCGATGTTTCGTGGCTGATACCCATCGTCTGCGTCGGTGTCAGAAACCGTCCGCCTGTTCGTTCCATCCATTACGAACCGATCGATAGCCAGAGAGGCATCGGTCAGAAGAAAACACGCGCAGTCGGAAATTATTATCGGCGATATAAATCCCGAGAAGCGGTGAACGACCATTCTATTAAGCCAACAAAATCCATCGATAATAAATATAAATTGCGAAAAATTTATCCCGCAAAAGGATGAAACTGCTGTTCTCGAATAAAGCAAGGATGTCAATTAGAAAGTAATACAGTACTAGAGAGAAGATCAGGATTTAATCAGCAATCACCGAAGCGTCATCGAAATCAAATCGGAAAGCAGTGAGGGGATCAAGATTGAGCGTGTTTATGCCGCTCTGTTATTGTCGGCATGAAAGAGCATATAGCAATCGGCGATCGACGGTAGTCGTGGGTGCTTCTTATCACCCCAGAATCTGCGGATTGGTAAGACCCAAATCGAATTAAAACGCCGCGGAGGAGTGACTCGGGCGGGTCTCCTTCCAGTTAGTTCCGAGATCGATCTGGGCGACCGAAACGACAATTAGGCGAGCATTAAACGTAGCGTCTCTCACGCTAGAATCCAGGATGCTACGCGATCCTTGATTGCGCGTCGTACGCGTGGACGAAAAGACTGACGTTCGACTGCTCGGTTACAGATTCATCTAAGTACGTGGTGGATTCGGCAAACGAGCCGCTCGCGTGTCGGCAATTACATGCGACCTACGTTACGTGTGCTAGAATTATTCCACCGCCGTCAAATTTCGCGTTAAATTGAGGTCGAGTCATTAATCAGCGACGCGCGTTCAATCGATATCGCCATCATCGGCACGACATCTTTTCGGAATTATGATATGATTTTCAATTGTTACACCCTTTATATAAAACTGAATATATCTCGCAAGATAAATTACACCCCCACAAATTTTTTTTTTCAACAATAATCAAAACGTACACTAGCAATAGATGTCAACGACCAGAATCGATCTAATCGCAGGGTAGTAGTCGGAGGGTGGTTTTTACGAGTATCGTTAAGATCGTTCAACAGCCACTGAACGGAACCCAATTTACCTTTACTTCGAATCGCGCTCAATCGTATGATCGCGTAACAATTCGACAATTCGGTCTCTCGTACGTCAAACCCGAGGGACCCGACGACGCAATTTAATAGCAATAATTTTCAGTAGCGGCCGATAAACTCGGCTATATCTCCGCGGAGGACGCAGCTCGGAGGACGATTCGTGAAACGCGCATTTCGGGAGAAGTGATCCTTATCTTTCCACGATCCTTCTTCTCTCCCGTCCAAAGTCGCGCGTTGCGAAAGATCCCAAATTTATTTTCCGCCGCTAATCCCGCGGGAAAAAGCGCTCTATTAATTATTGTTGGATTAACGTTGATCCTTAGAAACGTTTAGAAAATAAATTTGGCAATCTTCGAGCAACACCGTTTTCCATACCGTCCGGTCATAGACCGGGAGAAACGAACGATCGCGAATGAATCCCTATCCTTCGTCCCCCTCATACTCGCTTCTTTCTCTCGCAGTGTCCTTGGGACTAACCAACCGCACTAACGTAAGTTCGATCCGTGAATCCTATAAACGCCCATGGTCTTAAAGAGACTCTGCTTTTGCTCTGGTAATCGCTTGATATTGGTATGTCTGCAACTCTGCATGCGAATTCTTTCTCACGAGTCACCTGACTGTTCCGTAAATCTCTCTGTAAACGCACGTTGATTCACCGAAGTTAAATATAGATATTATTACGTTAAATTAATGTCGTTATTTATCGCGCAATGCATTTCGATGTAGTGTGTAACTTGAAGGGCCAATGCTAGTGGAAGAAAATGCCATTTCGCGGAATTATTGAAAATAATACAAAAAATAAATGGAGAAATATAGGGGTGGCATTTTCGCATAAAAATTCTCAAAGGTATATATGAGAGATTGAGAAAACGATGAGTGCCCCTTCGCGCGATCAACGTGCTTCCGTGTTCGCGTGGGAAACGTTGGAATCGAGTTCTCGAAGAGAAGTTCTCGAGCTGTGTTCCCACTTTGACAAATACGATCTCGCGTTTCGCACGCGAACACGGGCGAGTGCAATATTGCTGTGCGATTATGAGCTGCGCCGAATTAATATGGTTTTCGTTCCGTCGGGGTAGAGGGTCGCGAGTGCGTGAATTGCGGCGCCACATCGACACCCCTTTGGAGACGAGACGGCACTGGCCACTACCTCTGCAACGCCTGCGGGCTTTATTACAAGATGAACGGACAGAATCGACCCCTCATCAAGCCGAAACGACGCCTGGTAAGTACCTAAGCTGCGTTAGTTTCTCGAACGAGCGACCGTACGATTATTTCCGTCAAGCTTGACGGCAGAAACGATTAATCCGACACAAAGATAAAAATGGACGGCAATTTGATTTTTTACGCTCGACATCGATTGCTTCTGATTAATAGGCATTCATATGCTCATGTTAATTTACATATCTGTTTTATTATGATGATATTAAGTAGAAAATTATGTAAAATGAAAATTATGTAAAATTGAAAAATGGCGTGGAAATGCATAGTGCTTTGCGCGATAAACTCGTGA
Source organism: Temnothorax nylanderi (assembly GCF_030848795.1). Lineage (NCBI taxonomy): Eukaryota > Metazoa > Arthropoda > Insecta > Hymenoptera > Formicidae > Temnothorax > Temnothorax nylanderi. Next base: position 1,136,866 of record NW_027249095.1, on the reverse strand, counting down.
TACATTTAACGATTGAACTTTGTATATTGATATCTCAATCTCGAAAAAAGTCCTACCGACTGTCTACACCTTATTCGCAAAAGTGCGTCCTTGATCGCTTCCTTCGTGCAAACGAGACACACATACTTAATTAGCACGCACGTACGTATAGCGGAGAGAACGAAGTTATGCGTTTCTCGCGGTGTGTAGATATAGTAATCAGAATGCAAGATAAAACAAGGCCAAGTTAATTTCCTGTACCCGCTGATTAATATACGCTCCGCTCCTCTCCACCGTGATTAGCAGCTCCGTATCGCAGAGCGCGCCCGATGATGGCGGATCGAATGATTTTCGTGTGGAGGATCGCCGCGCCACTGTGGTGTCGGAGAACGCGCGATATATTCCTCCGTTAACGAGAACATCTTGAAACACCTTAGTCATGTCGGAAGCGCGAGACCTCGCGATCTAATCAATTTCAAATTGACCGTTTCAAACGGAAGCGATACGTTCGGCCGAGTAAATTTTCCCCCTGCGCGCGGTATTTTACACGTGCGATTTTTACGCGCGACAAAGAAGGCCAAGTCGAGTTCCGCGAGATAGAAATCTTTCAGGTCCGTACTAAATAGCGCGTTTTCAAAAACTGCTTATCGTAGGCTCGAACACATTTCCGTACACGGAAAAAAAAGATTAGCTACTATAGCTAAATTAAGTCGTAATATATGGATAACTAACATTTTTTGCAGCGAGAACAAAAGGTTTTGCTACTATTGCTAAACTTTAGCTCTCGCTGCAAAAAATATAGCTCTTGCTGCAAAAAAATTAGTTATCCATATTTTACGACTTAATTTAGCTAAATTTTTTTCCGTGTAGAAAACGAGTGTAAACCTTTAAAATTTTAAATGTTAAAAATGAATACATTAATTATATGTTTACTGTGACTCGCGCTAATCATAGTTTCGTATTATCTGTGTTTAAAAGAGAATTAGATGCACGGTTTTCACATCGTGCACGTTTTCAATCGTGGCGCGTTATAAGCAGCGGCGAATTCTGTACGTATCGGGTCGCCACCGTTCGATCGATATCACGGAACGGTAGCCGGAGGTTTCGTGCGATCGGCTCGTAGAATTCGTGTGAACTCGATCTATTTTTGGCGACTCGGCTAGCACCTATGTAGATGGAGCAGCCTCGTCCGAAGTACCGATGCGGAAACTCGATACCACCGGCTCCGCTTCCTCTTCCATCGTTCGGACTCTCCTCCCAACTGCGATTCGACCTGACTAAACACTCACGAAAATTCGCGGAATCGATCACGAAACGTCTGTTTTATGGTTTTACACTTTCCGTCTCTCTAATCACGTATTACCGAATCGAATTCTCTCTCTCTCTTTTTTTTTTATTCGTACAGCGCATGGTTGAATCGTTCGCGATAGTGCAAGGTTAACATTTTTCAACGCGCGATGCGTGATTTTACAACCGTAATTTTTAAATATTGATACAAAAGCACGTTCGACAAAAATGTTCTTAGAACATTCGCAGAATGTGTGCGTGTCAATGTCAGTTGAGCGATCAAAAATATCACGACGGTTGAGCACGCAATCTCCGTGAAAAAGAAAGATTGTTAGGCCAATTAGACGTCCACAGATGTTGCCCGCGGTACACTTTCACGTACGAGTGTCAACCCTCCCGTTTCTCAGATCGCGAAGATCGCGGCTCGCAGCGCGCGCTCCAAAGCGAAGGCGCGCCTCGTCGAGAGCGGCGTACGATTCGAGATGCAACGAACGAGCCGGCATACCTCCGATGCAGAAGCGCGCATTGACGTTTCACTATCCCTCTCGTTATCGCACTTTCTCCCTGGTGCGCGATAGAGCAAGGCTGATGGATTCAAAAGTTTTTCACCGGCCGGCGGTCGGTCGTCTCGCGAGTAATTATATGCCGCACGCCATGCGTTCGTTAATTGACGAAGTTTTACAAACAGCATCGCCGCCGCCTCGCAACACCGTGTAATTTTCCGTTGCTATTTCTTTTCATTTTGTTGCTCGCTTAACGCATCGCGATCACACTCGTGAAACGCGCGGAGCTCGTTGCGATTTCGCTCGATCGAACTGCGCAAAACCTTGCGCAATTTCTCGGAGAAAAGTCGCTTCAAGGAATATTCGACGCATAATTTATTGCAAATCTCTGATTACATGTATATGTGATAATTATTCGACTATCGAGAGATATTTAAGGAAAAAAACAGGAAGATTGGAATTTGTCGAAGAATCAATCATTAACATGTCAGAGAGTGGAACATTCTACATACAACCCAAATACACACTCTGGTGTATATAATTCATTTGCTGTCGCCGTTTAAACAAAGGCAATCGTTTCGCGAGTTCGCCATGACGACCCGTACAAATATTCCGACGCGATGATGAACCGACACGCCCACCCATCATTCATCCGCGTGCACGCGCACCGCGGTGGTGGTGCGTTGTGCGTGCGTGACGTGCCCGCATAAAAACGCGGCCGGCCGGTCGATAAAATATGTATCGATTTAAAGCAGTGGGCGTACGCACGTGCGTGCGACACTTTCGGCGTTTTCCGTAATTTTCCCCGTCGCGAGAGCTCCAGACACCCTTTTTCCACTCCCGGACTAGCTAACTCACCGCGCGCGCGCGCGCCACTTACTTGTCCATGTTTACTTCCGGATTAAAAATTCATGCTGCCACTCGGCCGAAATTCATCCCCGATTGCCGGTTGTCCCGGCGAAATGACGGCCGATCGTTCGCGATTGATCGACCCCGTTCGGTAAACGATGCCGCGTACAATAATAGCGGAGCATTCCGTGCGAGGGGAAAAAACGTTACGAAAGTGTCCATTTATTATTCAACGATTAGTACCTACGTATGAAAATATAGCGATAAATTACGTTAGCTTCATTTACCGTAGAAGGAGCGACAAAATTTGACACCTTGTTTCGTAGAGGGATCGAATTCTCACAGCGAAAAATCAGTTCTCTTTATGTATAAAGCGAGATTTATACATAATGTATAAAACTTGGTTTATTTCCAAAAAGTACGATTGATAACGGTGTCGGATCTAACTGCTCGCGTTTCGAGTATCCAAGTATCCCGGCTGAAAAAAAAGGGGAACGCGCGCGCAAAGGCATATGCCTCTATCGCAATATGTTTCATTTTTAGCGTGCGTCCGACCGTCGACCGGTTTGAATCCATCACAGATGTGTCGCCGAAAAACGGAGCGCAGATACGATCTGGGAAACAAAAGGCGGCCACCAGGTATAACGCACGCGGGTGTGCACGCGGCCCACCACCCCGTATATAATAAAGTCGTGGCATATATTGCCCACCGCTCGTGTCCTCTTCCTCCTTTGTGCGTATTGAGCTACACGGAAATTCCGCACACGCACACGCATACGTACGCATACGTACGCACGCACACGCGTGCGCCGTGAACTCCTGCGACGGCGAGGTTTCGATCAGGCAGATAGCAAGGGTTGCAACCCCCTCCCTCCCGTTGCGACCGACGCCCGCCATGTTTGATCCTTCAGGAAGATAAAACGCCGGCTCGAACAGCTGGGAAATTTTCGTTTTTTTTTTTCTCCTAAACCTCTTTCTCTCCCCTTGATTCCCTCTCTTTCTCCGTCTCTCCTCGCCCGTTCTTTCTCGCTGTTGCTCTCCGTTCGCGCTAAGGGTAGCTACGTGGCTACCTATATCTTTGCGTACATGCGCGGGGTGGAACATTGCGCTCATGTCGACACGATATGGCGTCGAGACCTGTGGGGAATAAGATAAAATAGTTTAATGTAATTCTTGGCAATAGGTATTTATTAATATCGTTTAATACAATATAATTTGAAACATTAACGATGTTATACATTATAATATATTTAACATGCAAATGTGCTTAGTAAAAGCATATTAATATAACGATAAAATTTATATATGTATTTTTTTAGATATATGCGCCTAATGAATTTAATTTTTTCATAGCGCACATGGTTGTCGTTAACTTTGCAAACACGATTATCATTTAATTAGAAATGATAATTCTGAACATGAAATTTACAATTTAACGATACTCTAACAGTCAAGTGAAAATAAAACAATTTTTTCTCACCTATTCTCGTTTTCAAAATACAAACATTTTTATAATTCATGTTATTTTCGTATCTCCGTGATTTCGATATAATTGTTTCCGTCTTCACGTGAGAAAGTAATGCGGAAATCGCTACCGCTACCGGAATCGCTCCTCGACGACATCACACACGGAGAAATCATCTTTCAGTCGCAAGCCGCGAGCCTCTCGTAGTCGCGGGAGAAAAGAGGAAGGTACCGCGCGAAAAGGAGAGAGAATAACTCTTGCGCGCGGAGTCGCTCGTTAACGACTGTCCTACACGCTCCCCTGCTTCCCTTTTCTTCTCTCTCTCGTCCTGGGCGATGCTTATCTGCGCCCATGCCCGGTCCGTGCCGTGCAACGCTCGTCGAATTACGGTCCTCCAGGCGTTCCTGGGCATACCAGCAGAAACTGCGCTGCCATTGCTGTAGCAGAAACAGCAGCCTCGGCGAGACCTATTAAACTCCTGCTTGCTAACGGCGCGCGATGCGTTCGCCGAGAACAGGAGAATTTGTTAGTAAGGGAAACGTTCAGAAAAATAGTCAAATAGTCGAGAGTGCAATTGAATTTATACTTTCCGACCTTGTCTCGCGAGAACCTCATTTGCGCGAAGTGAGAACTTCGAAAATGATGTCAAGTATTACATTTAAATGTCAAAAAGACGGAAAGACGTCATTTTCGAAAAATCGTTTGATCCAAATTCAAGCAGTGACGAGATAAAGAGTGACCCTCCCGAACTTCGCGACGCGATTTTATCTTCTTGGCTCTTCAGGTAGCCAAGAGATAGGGCGCGACCGAAAGAGGGACAAAAATCGTTCTCGGGTGTAAAGGGTTATCCTATCGATCTCCACGCGGAAAATGAATAGCGTGCTCTGTTATGCCGGAGTCGAAATTGTCCGGTGTCTCGCGCTCGCGCATTGTGTCTCCGAGGCATTAAAGACTCCTTCGTACGAATGAACGAAGCCCGAGTATAGAAGAACCGAGCCGGCCAATGACTCTGCATTCATTTACTGGGACTAGGATTCATTCTTCCTCGCTGTGAAGCATCGGTTTAAATGGCATAATAATTGAGCGTGAATTTTTAATGGCACTTGATGACTTGATAAAGTGTCGTTACGATCCTCCTAGCCTACGTCGTTACGGGCGTATTTTTAGAGGCATTCGCCTTTACTCGCACACGCCCTGAGCGTGTCACTTACGTGACGGTGATTGAACGTGTTTGGGGGGAAAAAAAAGAAAAAACACGGGAGGCAAAAAGGGCATGCGATCTTTTCGTACTCGCCGAGTGCGCTCGCGATTCTCGTAAAGGCGCAAAGTAATCCGGGCAATGACTTGGAATACGTCTTGCCGGTGCGCGAACTCGATTATTCCGCCGCGTGAAAGTATAATTCGCGGCGGCGCGCGCGCGCGCGCGCGCGACCGGCTCGGTGTTTTTCGCATGCGCGCGCCGTGAAAATTTCCCTTCGCGTTCGCTTTTTATGCAGACAGACACACGCTCCGGAGCGATGAAAATTTCCACATAATGCACCGCGCGGCCCGGTAATTGCTCTCATGACTCGTCAACGTTACGGTTTAATTCATGCGCTATATCCCCGACAGTTCGCTTTAAATAACTTTTAGATCTTTTTTTTTTTGCAGTCTGGTACGTGCGGCAATTCGCCTCCGTTACTCTCGAACCTGTTCCTGAATCATAGTTCTTTCCTCAAACGAAATATCAGCTTTAAGATCGCTGGAAAGGTCTCTATTAATTTAAAGTAATTTGTGAAACTTAATATATCAACGATGTGTAAAACTATGCGCTAACTTTATTTCATGTTTAGACATTATTCGTTAAATTACGAGACACGAGAGCGATTTACTTTCTCTCGCGAGTAAAATTGGAAAAGTCTCGACGCAGCGGAATCGCATCGGCCGGCGAAAATCCGCTGGTGGCTGTTTTTTTCCTTCGCGGACGAAAACAAGCGTCTCCCCGACTGCCTTATGGTGGTCTATGAGCAGTATTCGCTGCGTAGCACGTCGGGGGCAGCAACGGCGACTGAATTATGTACCAGATGCAAATACCGCCGATTGTTCGGTGCCGCTGGCGTCTTCCATCCATCTTTCAGCTTCCTTGAAAATTCCGCTCATGAGATACGAGATTTGCATCCGTTCACACTTTGAATACGACGCGCTGTCCTCGCAAGCGAGATCGGCACTCGTCTCTCTTTCTCTCTCTCTCCTTCTTTCTTTCTCTCTTTTCTCTCGTCTCGTCGCATCCCGTTTCCGCGCCTTTCCTTCCTTTACCTCGCGACGCCCGATCGATGCTCTGTTATAGCGCCTCCAGAATCGATCGACGATCGAATCTCGATCAGCGATCAGAGAGGATTTACACGGCCGTGGAACGCTCCTCGCGAAACAATAGCACACGAATTCGCGATTTCTCCGCGAACAAAAGAGCTCGTAAGTATTGTCCCGATCGATTGATTCGTTATTACTTGCATTTAACTGTATGAAATATAACTATTACATATTGTAATATGATATATATTGTAACACTGAGTGATTGCGTCATGACAATTGTTACATTCCAAGATCAAGAAATAATAATTCATAAATAGCCATTAATCCATTTATGATAATCCTGAAGTTTTTATTGATTTTAGATGGCCTCGAAAAATTGTTTATTTTTGATAGCATTAAATTTATTTATTCCATAATAATCGACTGAATGAGGTAGGATGAGCATGCTCCATGCGCCTCGTTTTCAAAAGGTTTTAGTATCCTTCTCGACGGTGTACACGCATATAATTTTCGATAGAGAGCGAGAACGAGAGAGCGAGAGATAGACGAGCCAATTAGATGGGCGTGTGCGCGCGGACCAAACGAAATAAATTCAGCAAGAAGAAGGTGAGAGAGGGGGGAAAGGGAGGCCGAGGTGTGAGAGAAGGGCGCGTAACGAATCGTCGTAACCTATTAACTTGTAAATTGCTTCCGACTGTTGTGGGCGAGGGAGGTGCGCGGCGCTCCACTCATAAATTCGCGAAATAAATCCCCGGGGCTTGTCGCCTCGGCAAAACGAGACGCGTGACAAAGTTATTGGATTCCCGTTAGCATAACCGAAGCAGTAACCGAAGACCGATTAGATTCCGTGTCGATAACTCGTAAAATTGCGGGTTCCCGCGCGACTTTGCATCGAAAAGCGACTAACTCGTCGCTAGTTGATAAAGCCTCGTAGAATTTAAACACAAAAATCTGAAATGGAGAAAGCGAACAAAGGGTGAGATAAATCGGAGAGTTCGAAAGACGATCGGGTCCGTGCGAGATTATTTATTACGTATTATCGGTAGATCTCGAAAATTGGGCGGATCAATGTCGATTTATAGGAGATACGGATATAAGCGGACGACGATCCTGTCCTATTCGCTCGGCGCGAGACACGATCGCACACTTCGATCATTATTGACGCGATAATTCAAGCCGGTTGTTTGCCCGGCACCGTTATACTCCGCGTGTGTAATGCTTTTCTTTTTCGTCCCGTGGTACACGGCTACTTAAGATTCGGTATGCCGCGATTGGACGGCCGTGGCCGGCCGTCCGACAAGCCGATCGATCATCCGCTCCGGCCCAAAGAAACAATTGTTTCGTCGATAGAGTGCCGCGGTTCACTCTTCATACGCGTATATATTTATAGACCCTTAACTCTTTTTACTCGTCCATGAAGGACGAGTTCAACGACAGTTTCTCGCAGAAGAATTTCACGTATATAAAAGTAACGTATGGCTTAGCGAACAAGACAAGAATTGCTGCAGTTGCAAATCATTCTTTACCATTATAAACTTTGAATAACTAAATAAATTTACGGAATAATTTGGGAGTTGCGATCGCAGAAGTTAACTCATTAATAAATCTGTCGCTAAAACATGAGGGAGGGTCAAGGCACTCGAGCTAAGTATCTCGAAAAGTCGGCAGAAATATGTTTCACTATCTTGCGATTGCGCCGCAACGTTGACCGCCGGAGCCGAGAAAGCGTGCAGAAATTTTTCTCGCGTGCGCCCATCCGCCCGTCGTGATCCCGACGAGAAAATGTTTCGTCGCTGCTAAACGCGAAGACTCGGTACGGCACGGCGGTGTCGAATCCGGTGCTTTCCCTCCTTGTAAGAGCGTGAAATTGTTTCGCTTGCGCGTACAGGAGGCGATCGAGAACGGACGAATTAACGATTTAATCGCTCCGCGCAAAGCGGTCTTCGGCCGATATCGGCTCGTGAGTTATGCAAATCGTTATTCAAATCGCGTCGCGGTGTCTGGCTGTTGTTACTGAACTCGCCCTCTAACGAAGCTCCAATCAATTCTACCTACTGGCAAACGCACGGGGGCATTGCGTCGGTGAAGGTGGCGAGGAGAGCGGTAAAACTCGCGCCGCGCCACGCCGCGCTGGCGTGGCGTGGCGCAGCGTGCACACGCAGGTGCGCACCGCTATCGCGTTACACGCTTATCAGCCGAGGGAAAGAACACCGCTTGGACATAGACAAAAAGTTTCCGGCGAAAACACGATTCCGCGGCCGCCCGATCTACAACCGCCAAGGCAGAAACGACATGAAGAAATTGCGCCGGGAACGGATTAATTGTTAACTATTTGTCTTAACATCGGTATACGGCTCGAAACGGGACGTAAGAAACGTAACGATTCGTGATAGGTATTAAACCGTGTCGACCAGCTCGGTTATTATCGAAGAGACTACAGCGCCCCGACGTAGCGGCGCGTTCTTTCATTCCGCTCCATCGTGGAAAAAGCGTCCTGTTTTTCCCAAGTGCCCACAATTCTAATCCTTTCCCATGCGACCCCTCGGCACGCCCTATATATCGACGGCGGTTTAAGGCATCGCTCGCCCTTTATGCCCCTTCCGTCAGGAGAAGGGGATCTTCCTCTCGTTGAAGGCAGACGTGGATTCCTCGCTAGGTTTCCCCAGGGCAGCTGCGCACTCTATCATTGGTCGCGATCTCGATGTATCCCACCCGAGTCCGGGAAACGACCCCTCTAGCAATCAAGGACCAATCCCATCCCGCTCGTGTCCCGTTGCAGCAGGAGGGTAGTAGGAACCCCGCGGCCGCCACCGCCGTCGCCGCCACCCTTCCTTCATCTCCTCGCGCACACTCCAGCTCAGATGAATTCCTCCCTTCGAGCCACCCCTCGCGCGCACGAACGGGAGAGACTGAGTCGCTAAGAGCCTAGGTGGGAGATTTGACGGTGATTTAGGAAATGGTGGCGCATGCTGCGGGCACAGCTCGACGGGGAGAGACGATCGGGAGAGAGAGAGAGAGAGAGGGAAAGATGATTTATTTATATATTTTTGTCGGAGAAACTGTTAGAATCTGCGATTATAACACTGAGAAGCAAATGAAAATGAATGGAACGAAAGGAAGGCGTTGAAAGTTGAAATTGCAAATTAGGTATTTATTCTCTCTTAATTGGAACGATAAATGGAAATATAGATGAAATAAGGCGCGAGCGCGCGCGCGCGTATGCGTGTTAGACTAGAGATTTAGATTATGAAGTGAACAAAATATGTGCATTGTTATTAATTTGAGCGGGTTCGAAGCATTTCGCAATGGAAACTATAGGTGTGGGAACTGTATGAATATTGGTCGCGGCGTTCGAATTGAACTGTACTGTCCCGGACAATGGCAAACATCATGAATTCTAAGGGTAATCGTGTCTAAAGATGTGCTCGTATTGTGTGCGAGTTAATCCAGTAGCATTACGACTAATACCTCTATCAGTAGTAACACCCTAATCCCACCAGACACGATTGAGAGTAACGATCCCCGAACTCGTGCGATTTTCTTCCAAAAATTCCGGACCCATTCTCAAGTCGCTTTTATCTACCTTTACGTGCGAGTCGAGTATCGATCTCCGGTTCGGCAATCGGCTACGTCTGAGAATCGGGAGAAAAACACCGATGGAAAGAGGTCGCGCGGGTCCAATCTTAAAAGAATCGTCCTGGGAGTCCATAAATCCTCCGCCGGCGCACGAGTACGATCGGAGGGGGAGGGGGCACGAGTTGGAGAGAGATTCCTCAGTCACGAAAGAGCGAAGAGAGGGGGAAGAGAGGACGAAAAGAGGAGGCTGACCGGCCGACTCTGTCCACCGAGGAGCCCGAATTGGCCTCGCGGGCACGAAAAACGCGCGACGATGGCACTCTCGAATAAATCAAAGTGGCGTGAAAATCAATTGTAAGACACTCGCCTCGCGTGTAGTCGGCCCGTCAGCCATCCCCATCCCACCTCCCCCCGCATCGCCGGATGCTTCTCTTCGTTCGGTACGTTATCCGGACGAGGCCGCCGTCCTTTGTGCTCCACGATGCTTGCCTCACGCGCCTCTTTGTCCACGAGTGTACGTTTACGTGTGCGGGCGAGAGTGCACGCGTGCGTACATACACGCGCGTGTGCACGCCGCCGCGCCGTAGCCGGAACGTCTGCGGCTTTCGCGAGAGGGGGTGGATAGGGAGGGCGAAGCGACGGTAAAGTCAATACGGACGTAGCGGCGCGCAAACGCCGGCTACCAGCCAATGCGAATGTCGCCCGCGGCGCATGGCGTCCGCGGGAGAGCCGCCGCGCCGTCACGGCGCTGATATCGTTCCCCATCTTGTGAACGAAGAAGAGGAAGGTGATAAAGCCCGAGCGTGTGCCTCTCCACGGAATTTCGGAAACTTTGCGCGAACGCCCGTGGAATTTTAGGGGAAGGCCGAAGGCGTCCGTTTCCTCGCCGTTGATCGATCGACCTCCGGGCCAGAATCCGAGTACGCGATTCCGCGAGCAGGGAGGATCCGTCGACGAGATCAAGATGGCGAACGGCGATCGAGGCGGATGTCGATCTCGACTCGCCACGTACCGAGACACTACTCCGACTCGCCGCCCTCCGTTTCGTCTCGTTCGCGGCCGATGAATTATTTATGCCTTCCTGCGTTTTGTGCGACAAATTCCAAGAACGGAATGACCGGGATCACCGATAATTTATCATGCGTGTCGACTGTAAAATCGCTCTGCGGCGTGCGCAACAATGCGAGCCGCGTAGCTCGCGCGCGATTTATGGATGTACCGATTCAAGGATCCCGCGTCCTGTCGCGCGATCGCGGGTTTGACGAACTAGAGTTATGTCTGAGTTCACTTTTATCCCGATCTCACGTGTCGCCGATAAAACGGGAAGGGATAAAAATTTCACAAAAAATCGATAATTATTCCTTCCCGAATTCTTCCGTTTCCAAGTAATTATATTACGTGTGTGTGTGTGTGTGTGTGTGTGTGTGTACACGGATGCAACGCGTGCATCATGTTTATCAGAATATTGTGAATCATTTCTGACAACTTTGCGTCAAGTAGTTGCACCGCTTGCAATCGTTTGAGAAATTAAGCTTTGCGGAAAACGGATCGCGCTGTAGCGAACGAGACTCGCCGGCCGACGGCTCCCGCACACCCTTTCGCTCTTAGTTGTGAAAACGGGGGTGCGGAGGGTGAGTGACAAGTAATGGCCGCCGCGAGCGTTATTTATTGTGCCGCTGCCATGCACACGCGAGAGAGGCGTAGGCGTAGCGGCAATTTCCAGCGATAACCGAGCGAGCGTGAGTACGCGGCTCGTCCCCGCGATTATTCGCCGCGAGTGAATAAACGGCACAGCTGTACGGAGAAAGACAGAGAGAGAGAGAGAGAAAGATCTCCACGACAGTCGAACATCGTGATTAAACGACCTATCACTGCACCTTCGCCTTAATCCTTCGCCTTGGAATCCGACGGACGGATTTGCATGCCTTCCTCGAAGACGATGGAAATTATTTTTAACATCGCAAATTGATCGATCCTCGTGCGCAATTTCTGAATCCGTTCAAAATTTCTTTATTAGATCACGAGCGAGAGGCAAGCTTCTCGGCTACATTCTATCTTCGCGCACGAGGGGACTCGCGCGCGGACGGTTGCGGCAACCGGCGCGGCGGCGGCGTTATTTATTGCGGCCGTATAAACGCGAACGAAGGCGCAACGGCTATTCCGAGCGACAGTCATGGACTTCATCGCCAAGACACATTTACTGTTTCCATCATTAAGGCGTCTCTAAATGTCACGCTCGCGTAAAGAGCGCTTAAAAAGCTGCAACCGCTCGGCTCGAATGTGCGCACCTCATTTTTCTCGGAGAGGATCGTCTTTACATCCTCGTTAGATATCATACAGTAGTCTCGTTTCGATATTGTCTCCGTTATAGCGAGAAACATTTTACCGAATTTTGATTTTCTATCGCTTTCCTAAGATCGATCTCTCAGATCGCGGACGTCATTGTCGGCGACGTGCGCGCGTTCGATAATTATACATTCGCGGGTCGGGACAGCGCGCAACGAGGCGACGGGAGGGAGCGGTGCGAGGAAGAAAGTAAGAAACTGCTGCTCTCAGCATTTACCATCCGCTCGAGAGCCGCGGCCAACATAATAGAGACAACATAATGGCGCTATAAATAAATAATAATGCCACGGTTTAAACGCGGTTGTAAGGAAGACTTGGAAAGGCTCTCAAAGCTAGTCGTATTCATCTAGCGCGTTTCTTACACCGCCGCGTGACACGCACGCTCCGTTAGCCCCGCGTAAGCAAGAAGACGATCGAGAGGCGCGTTATCGGGGCGAGAACAGGCGAGATAGAGAGGAAAGAGGAAAATCCGCCGTGAAAGATAAATGTCTTGCTCGCGCGCTTCGTTGATTAATTAAATCTCTGTATTAGCATAAGTGCGGTGCGATCGAGCGCGTGGCGAATGCGAGAATCCGCGGAATCGCGCATCACTGAGTCCCGGCTTCTCGGAAGGTTGACTATCTCGGTCGAATATATCTCTCGATGAGAGAACGCGAATTCACGTGGACATCTCTGTGGAAGGATCATTCTAATCTCTGACCAGACGAAAGTCCGAATTTTAATATTTTGAAATATCGAACGTCAACGAGAAAGAAATCTTTTATTTTGCTCAAGAGGGAAACACGCGAGCATTGATATATATTGGATGGAAATAAGTTTTCCTTGACCATGCTTACGGTAAGGACAACGCGTGCGGAAGGTAGATCGAATAAGAGATTCAATCACGAAAAAATTAATGTCCGACCTGCCCCCGCGATCGAGGACTCCCGCGATTCGCGATAAAACAGATCGTCATGCACGGCAGTAAGTGGCAGCGGTTGAATAATCACCGTCGCTAATCGCGCTGATCGTTGACCGAGCAGATAAGAGCGCGCCGTGTGCTCGAGGAGAAAAATCCGTTTGATGAATGGCCGACGCGTTGAAACACGTTGCTGGCATCTGCCTCGTGTGTCACTTGACAGATCTTGACCCTAACATTATCAAGAGGAACAAGAGAAAGACACTTTCGTAGTCGTTTATTAATATAATTTTCTTTTTATAGAAATGATACATGTGGCAAGAAATAATACGGTTATTTATATCCTCTTTATCGTAATACATTGTAATACTTGGTTGTAATGATAAATTATTGTAATTAAAAATGCAGAAAACAAATTACGGCTTCATGCAATGGAGTGCGAAATGATATATGCAATTATAGAAACTATGCGGGTAGTGTTGAAGTTAAAATAACGAGTCTTTCGTTTATTGCCTTTTTCTCACTATCGCATCAGTATTATAATTTAAAACCAAGTGAACGTTGTAACTCGTCACGCGATTTCCATTAACATATCCTGCGGTAATTATGAGGAACGCATTGTATAAATTAGCGGTGAAAAAAAAGTAGAAAATTAGGAAAACAATTTTAAGCGACATAAGTGATTATACGGATCGTAAAATCGTCAATCAATATTAGAATAATAGTTCTTAATCCAGTTTAATTATTCACCACAACAAAAATAATGTTTGATAAATTTCATGATCAACAACATCATTTTATATTACTTAATTGAAACTGAAGACAGCAGTTAGCAATATACGTATCTAAAGATCGCGGAGAAAATATCAGGGCAGTATTTTCAACGTCTCGAAAACGAAGGTGTACACGGATATGTCGCGGTGGCGTTGACATAATTTATTCGATGCTCGGGTGATAAATCGCATATCAACGCGGATCACGAGGTCTCTTTCACCGATAGCTCGGATCGTGGCAGCACGGCTCGCCATTAGCTCAAAACGTTACGGCATTAAACGCCCTCGTCGGGCTCGGGCCGACGGCCGGTGCATTACACTATCATTGATATCGGTATCAAAGTAGCAAGGCTGGCCACCTTGCCCTAATAAGCCGAACAGGATATTCAATCCTGCCTGCGTCGTCGCGCGTGTGCGTGCGTGTGCGTGCGTGTGCGTGCGAATGTGTCGTGCATTGTCTGACGTACGCGCGCAGAACAGTTGCACAATCTTCTTACCGACACAAACAAACGCGCTCTCCGCGCTGTATTAACATACAATCATGCCGATTTTGTACACGTACACGCGACCGGTGTGGTTCTACGCGGTAGCTTTCGCGGCTGAAGGCAACTTTGGACATCAGAGATAATTTCGTATATTATCAATTCAAACACCGAAATTGCGACTGACAAGACGGACAATCGATAAGTTACGCAAGAACGAAGACTGCTAAAATAAAATTAATATACATCACATGGTAATTAGGGACCCCGTTTTTACGTATTGCACTTCGTATTTAAAAAAATTTCCCGGATATAATTGTCTTTACTTTTCTCTTAAATAAATAATTTTCAATTTCAAGAAAGAGAAGTAGAGACGCTTGCTTTCTTAGCGAAATATGAAGACGTTGTTCAGCGCTCCGAGAAAAAAATAAGCATAGAGAGATAAGAGAGTACCGGTGGACGCATCGCTCGTAAATTTTTCCATGTGCGACCTCACTCGACCGTAGAGTGAGTCTCGCACTAACGGCCGGTACGTGTATTCACGCATGAGAAGATGCAGTGTATGTTGCGTGCGTGTGCCCGCGTGCATACACGCGGGCGGCAGTCGTGGTGGCAGGAGCAACGTTGTAAAACGATTTAAATGCCACATGACCCGGTGGTGTTACACACCTGGATACTACTACTCGACTTGTCTAATATCTAAATATGTCTCGTACGCAGCACGAGGCGGCGGCGGTGGATACAGAGAGAGAGAGAGAGAGAGAGAGAGAGAGAGAGAGAGAGAGAGAGAGAGAGAGAGAGAGAGAGAGAGAGAGAGAGAGAGAGAGAGAGAGAGAGAGACGAGGGAATGCCAGAAGCAAGAATGTGCTTGAAAGTATGCATCAATTTGTGTTATGCAAAGCACTTTGAATATCGGCTTAAAAGATAAAGTACGAATGCGCGGAGGAACGTGCGTGTTACTTCCCGCGTCACGTTAAAAGCCGCGTAATTAGACGCTCCGCAGAACCTCGATTCGCGTAAATTGGAAATTACAGTTGAGACCGCGACATCGCGCGGTAATTGCGGCGTAACACTTTTGGAGATTTATTTCACTGGTGGCGAGAATGTCACTGTCGTTGCTTCTCATCCGGAGGATGATGCCTGATTCGACGATGATGACGATGCGAAATAATTAGTCTATGATTGGTATCCGCTCTCTTAACTGTTTTACACATGGATAGTTCTACTTTATATGCGTACGAAGATCTTGCCCACTGATAGAAATGGGCGGCGGATAATAAAACGCTCTTGGCAATGACGAGCGCATCGGCAGGGCGGTGATTATAACGATTATAAAGGTAAAAGGAGGTAGGAGGTACGGTAACGATTAACGGCTGATCGAAAATAGCGCGGATAGGCCTCGTATCTAGCCTCTATTATTTTGTGCGTATACTAATTCATAGTTAACAATTTTCACGTGCGTGCTTGAAACGGTGAAAACGTTATCATCGATTAATTAACGCTTGGACGTAAACTCTACTATAAAAAAAAACGAAGACTAATCTCGATAGCGGCGAAAAAATAATTCTTGGAACAAGCACAACGTTAGATTGCTAAAATCACACCCAGATGACTGTCGCTATTCGTCGAGATTACGCGTGTCTACGTGCGTGTCGTACAGTTTACGCACCAGCACTCGTATTCACGTGGACGGAATTCCTTCTCTCCCCTTTCTACGATCGTCTTGCTCCTACGCTCCGGACACCCGTTACGTTGGAATATATGTCCGGACGAAAGTACACCGGGGCCGGAGTGTGGGTGTGTGTAAGAGGTCCAGCCTTGCCTCGGACGGAGGCTGGGTGTGGCCGTGACTAAAAGTTCACTAGAGCACTCTTTAACACACTTAACACGCGGTTTCTCCGTCGTGCCGTGTACGACGAATCGCGCGCGCCCGATGCAGGTACACTGAAATTCAACCGTCCCGCATACCCGTCCGCTTGTAATGCATTCTTTTTCGATATGTAACGCATCGAGATTTCCTTATCCAACGATCTAATCGCGATGTCGGCGAGACCGACTCTGATCGAGACGAATCGAGATTCACCGTTGCGTAATCTGAGATTTTTCGCAAAGCAGCGCGATACGTTTTCTACACGAGGATCTCTTACTGACAACTTTGTATAATTATAGTTATAACTGCTGTAATTATATAGCTCTTGAGTCAAAGCTTAATATCTGTATTGATCTCGTTCTATTTTTTTCCGCTCGGGCAACCTTTCCGCCTATCATGGTCAACGTCGGTCGTTAAATCAATGTAATCAGTATATAAATCATTGTAATATAATTACAATCGTTTGCGCGGACGGAATGAAGTGCGAATGGAGTTTCCCGAGATTACAGTGCGGTTTTATAGAGTAACATCGGCAATAGTAATGCGTCGGATAATTCTATATAATATCGCATTATGATCGCGCGACACATACGGCGGAGGCATTACGACTAATGCCGCTAATGATAGCGGCCGATTAATTTACGTATACGAACAACCCGTTTCGTTACTTTCACGCTGTAAGTGCCGCGGCGGGCGAGCGAGCGAGCGAGAGCGAGAGAGAGAGAGAGAGAGCAAGCGAGCGAGTGCGCGCGATATCGATCGTTAGATCGCGGTGATTCATACTCCATTTAAATGCATACCCTGTCGCTACCGACGAGGATTTTTAGCAATGCCACGAAGAGCGTGACGTCGCAAACAATTCCCGTGGGAGGTATACAGAGATTTCCAAATGCCCGTGCCTTTTAATTTAATTTGTGCCAATTCGAGACCATCCATTTCCGCGAATTCTTCGCTTTAGTAAATATCAAGCAATTTTCTTGTCGAAATACACATCTCGATTTTTTTATATTAAATCATTGAAATGTTTCCCACAAATCTTTATATAACCATTCATTCCGTATACGGAATGAATGGTGTAGAATTTTTTTCCTTCTCGTTAGTTATTAATAAAAGCGCGGAGGAGAGAGAAGTCGCGCCGACTTCCGCCGTTCATTACGGCGAAGTCCCATTAGAGGAAGTTAAATCGGCGACGATCGGGCCGAGGATCAGCGTCGTCGTTTATCTGGTACTGTAGGGAATCAACACTTTGTAGAGCGACCGTACTACGCACATTTGCATGCTATCGCGAATGGATCGCGGCCGAGAGATCGGCCCCCGTGTGACGGTAATGCGCTCGATTTAATTTCCACGACGGGCCGGGAGTCGCAGGAGAGATCGCTTTAGCATCCAGGGTGATCGAGGAGCGCGGCGTCCCCGTTTGACACTGAAAACGACGGTGTCGTTAACTATCGACACGCGGCCACTAAGGTATCCCCGCGTCAAAGTTACGCACCAAGTGGCACAAAGTCGTAAAGTGTGTCTCGATATTTTACGACGAGCGAACGAGTCGCCGCGTCGCGTATATATGTTATAAAGGTAAACCGCTTTCGAGAGAAATGGCACGGGTGGGGAATTTAAAAAAAAAAATTACAATGTTCAGCGACATATAACGCACTTATTTAATTTAATTATCTGGTCTGTCATTGAGAGGGATTAATGCGAATAATGAAATGCGAGAATGATATTTCCCGATGACGTTAACGGCTGCGATACTATTAAAAGGCAATCGGCCGCTATTAAGAACACACCGACGTGAGTGTGCATACTTCAGGTGCTCGCGCGCTCGCGATATTCATCGCGGTATATTATATATCGCGGCCTAACGTCGATACCATCGTCAAAGTACGTAATAACGAACAATAAAGATTTATACACAATTTCATTATCTCGATTATAAAATCGGCGTAATCGGCGATTCACGGCGTTTCGCACGTTGGTCATCGGTGAGGATGATGATGCCATTAAGGTAACATCGGACGACTAAGCGAATTGACTTTGCGCCTGTGTGCGCGCGCGCGCGCACACATACATGGACTAACTGTATGGTAATCGTGTGGCCGAGGGGGGATGGTATCATACCGTATATTATCTAGCTGCAGATTATACCGAGCGAATCGCAATTATCCGTCTGCGCGCGCGCACTGGCACATCGTCTTACCGCTCGTCTGTATAATCTAATGCTTTTCAATAAGCACCGATTTTCCCGATCATTAGCGCGCTCGTTTTACGGCCATTTGTCTCCCGTGGCCACCGCCGCACGCGCGGATCGGCCAAGATATCCTCCTCTCCTCCCGGTGTCGCCGGAGGAGAAGGAGGAGGACGGGGGGAGGGGAAGGGAGGGGAGAGAGGTAAAAATCGCGACCACGAGCCGAGTGCGCAACGCGCAATTTGCCTGTCAGCGAAATTACAGGGAGCTGGAAGTCGTGTCGATGACGCTCGCCGGATATAATGTGTAATAAAGTATTGCGTCATGGTATGCTATATATCGCGCGATAGATATTGTGTGGCAAAAGTATTGACGCGCGTGATCGCCGCCGCGCCGCGCGGTTGCAACGGAGTAACGGGAACGAGAGCCTCACCGACTTAACTTCGACTAACGCTCGCTCTCGTGCTCGCGCCGCTCTCGCGATGGGAGCGATCGCGAGAGCGCTATTAATTGCATAGCGTTATATCGCGACGTCAGGACGGGAAGGGTCGATTTTATCCTCGGACAGAAGGACAAATCGAAAGAGTTGATGATACCTTACAACAGGTACTTTCGGCGTGGAGGAATATAGGAATGTCGCTCGTGTCTCTTTACACACGCGTGACATTTTCCTCCTTCTAAGACCGGGGATAAACGATATCGCCTCGCTCCAGCTCCAAAGTATCGGCTGCGTTCCCGTTAAGTATAATCAAGTGGCACACGGTCAAGGCCTGCCGGACCGTGAAAAAGCCGCGCGTTCGCGCGGCTTTCAGCGCTAATGCATGTCCCTTTCGGCGGGCAAAGTCGCGGCGCAGCATTTTCAGATGATAATCAGCCGTCTCGCATGCAAATACGGAACACGGTTAATCGCGCAAACAACTATAATTTAACGGCACACGTTTGGAGCGCCGGAGTATAATCGTGATATTTAACGGAGGTGCACCTTGCGCTCGCATCAAAATCCTTGTGTCGAAGAAACCACTGGATTTCTTCCGGCGAGATTTTATTATTTCACCGTACTTTAATAATTTAATACGTGATAGAAATGTACCCAATGCTGATTCTAATTTAAAATAGCAAGTGGAAATTTATATTAAGAATAAGTATATATGATAATGAGGATTCGTGCGATTTATCTCGAAACTCAACGGCGCCAGGATGCATTAAAATGAGACTCCTTTTTCAAGATATTGACACGGGGATTTATGCAAAAGTAATTCTTTTGCGCTTCTTCCTCGAAGATCGATTAACAAAGACAATGCGATTTAGTCATACCGCCGCGCCGTCACTTCGCCGTGAGCGGAGGAGAGGCAAGACTTCGAACTTCACCGCATTGAGAAGGATCCAACGGCGTCGTGATTTACGCCATTCTAGGATCGTTTGCTTGTAACGCCTTGAATTATAGATGCCTATCCTTGTGGAAAGCCGTGTACACACGCGGAATCGCGCCGGAGACGCGCGCATATAAATATCTGCGAACGACCACAACGACGACGACGACGACGAAGCGCGGAAAATGAAGTCGCCACGCGATCGCTAGAGTCGGCCGCGAGATAAATCTCTCATACGACGCCGCCATTAATTCTTTATAAGCGAGAGACGCAGATGCATCTTGTATTTTCATTTAATCGCGGGAGATTCGTTCAATCTCTCAAGATTTCTCAATGATATGTAAAACTAATCTCTCGAGATATTATTGATATCCCTCCGATGATTAACAGCGATACAGAAGCGTTATTAATGGCCTCGACGATTAATTTTCTATCACAATTTTGTAAATTTAAATTGACGATTATCCCCATTTAATAGCAGATGCCAACGAAACACAGGGTGCGCAACTCGAATTGTAATTTGATCACAAATGTCGAACTTGTTCAATTTTTAATTTTTCCCGACTGCCAATCATCGAAGATTGGCAAAAAACCAGAGAAGTATGTGTTTCTACTTCTTGGTAATTACAGTATAATTTGATATCAACTTTGTTTATAAGTTTCTTATTATCTGTAATCATAACGCTCATGATTACGAGAATGAAATGTATGTAAATAATATATTGCGGACAAGAGGAATTTAAAAGGTTCACGCGTTACGCGTTGACGGTTCAACTGAAGTTCGGACTCGAGCACAATGTAGCAGAACCTCGACAGTGGCCGCAAGCAGTTAGGCAAAGTCATAAATCGAGGATCGAGGGGTCCAATTGTGGCCGGACACACGCACGCACACGTACGCACACGAACGTTCGTACAGACGCGTACAAGGGGTGGCCCGTTCGCCTCGGGTGCCCGGACGACATAATTCACCCCTCTGGAATTCTATTTCGAAATTGGTGCCGCGAGAGTGCCTCGAATTTCTGCAGTTCCCTCTCGATCTTCCCTTTTCGCGACGTTTACCTCCATCGTGCGGCGCTCGCGATAGTCTTATCCCTCGCGGCGACTTGGTCGCAATTACATTAAATCATTTTTGCACGGCCATGTGTCGTTTCCGTTGACTATGCGCGACTTTGCGTGTTTTCTTAATAAAGAAAGAGAAAGAGAGAGCCGAAGATACAGGCGGTTGCAAATAAAGAGCGCAGCAGCGGCCAGTAACGGCAGCAACGGAAGAGGCAGCTTTCGGTAGCGAAGGAGACAATTTTTATTTATGTTCCATTGAAACAAGGAGCGCGCGGAGTAGCTGCGCCCTTTTTTTCTCCTGCACGCCTTCTTCTGGAGCGCGCCCCGGGGGCTCACCTCGTAATTCACTGCCCACGCGGTCGTTGCCGTTGTTGCCGGAGAGAAGTGCGAGCGGAGGAGGCCAAATCAGGAGCGGAATAAACGCTTCCGAAGAAACCGGCCGCGCGCGCGTTGTCCCGACCGACGCGAGACTAATTGCATTATCATCTGTAAACAATCCTCGATTTTTATCGACGCTCGTCGTTAATCTCGATATATCTCGGCGCTTATCCCCGCAATTATACCTTACCTTACCTCCGCGTAATAGACGTAGAAATGTGAGAGAAAAAAAAACCTAATGTGAATCATCGAATTCCTAGTCTCGTGGGCTGTAATTACAATCTGTACAATCGCGATAAATTGCTACGTGGAAGCGTGGGAGCTGCGAAAAGCAACACGCGATTTTACCCGAGTGTAAGTCGCAAATTTTGTAAATTGCAATTTTTTAATTACGACTTTATTGTAACATTCAAACAATCGAATTAAGGAGTGCATATAATTTATGTGACGGCTCTTGAGTTGCACGTATATGTATATACGTTCGACGCTCGTGATGCTCTCGCCACGCAATGTGGAACATCAAAAGCGTGAAAAAAGAAAGGGATAATTATGCGGTCCTTCGCACCACGTGAGCACACAGGTTGATCGTTGGTGTACCGATACGTTCGAATGCATTCTCGTGTCACTGCGCATTGTAACGATTCGCTCGATCGTACGAGGCGCTTCCTGCTACCGCAATAACTAACGAGCGTCCAACAGCTTTATGTTTGTTTAGAGGGCCGAACGGGCTTCAATGCGAAGTCTTGTCATCTCGTGAAAATTACAATGGAGGCACGTCGAGCGACGCGAGAAAAATATACGTACGCGTATCACCGTAAAATAACCGCGTCCCTCCCATCGATCGCCGATGTATCCTCGGCTAATCTATACTTTTCCGGATATAATGAGCCACAATTTTTTTATAATGATCCCGATGAAGACTATGACGAATGGCTTAATTTCGCAGGGCAAACAAATTGAAATCTGCCTACGGCGCGGCGCTCTCTAATATGTATTTGAATGCATAATTAACGCGGCCACGTGTTATTAACCCATTGTCTGCCGGCGTGAGGTAGCGCGCGGACGTAAGACGCTCGTGGTGCATAACCGGGCAATTTACACGTCTTTTGATCCGTGAGACTTGTTTTCAACTATCGTCCCGTAAATCATCTCGCGCTCCATAAACTTGGCCGTCGTTGTATCTTCCCTCCCCGCCTTCTCTCCACCTCCTCCCCTTTCTCCACGCGCACTGCCGGGCTCTCGTCTCCCGTCCTCGTCGGGCACCGGCGCGGCGCGGCGCGCGATCCTCCTTTCCTCTCCGGTCAAATAACACCCTACGATTTACGGTGTAATTTACAGTCGACCGTACGTATGTATACTGCGATCTCACCGTGTAAATACGCCACTTTATTTCGTATGCGAATGCGTTCTCTCCACCCTCTCGCTCTTTCCTCTTGTTTCTCTTTCTTTCTCTTTCGCCTTTTGTTTTTCTTCCTTCTCGTCTTTCTCTCTTACCAGCCGCGTTCCGCTTCGTGCGGCACGCGGAAAAGTTTTGATAGAATTCCGGTTCTGCTCGGAAAACTCTAACAATAATGTCGAAATAGACTTAATGTGCCGACTCTATCGAACTAGATATCCCGAACGAATAAAGTATATTCTATTCGTCGTGGCCCCTTTGGCTAATTACGAAATATCCGCAGGAAATGCCATAATTCCCAAGCCAAAGTTTGAAAAGTGTCAAAGGTGCCTTCCCAATTCAGAGTAACTGATTTGTTTTTTTTTTTTGTGAGTTTATTCTGAAGCATTTAAAAACTGTAATTTTTGTTTAAAAAGGAGCCTTGCGGTTAACGCACACTTGGATGACTCTAAATCGAGGCTTCCACATGCTGTCAGCTAATTACACGCTCCTTTATTTTGTCGTTCTCCTACGAACCGTTATACGCGCCTTGACTCTCAAGATCGGTACGTTCCCCTTTCGTTCTGCCGTAATTCGTGAAAAAATCGGTCGGCCGGCGATCGGGGGACTGACGGGGACTGACGTTTTCTTAATTAAATGATTCATTATCGTACTCGTTGCAGGCTACGCATAATTAGATCGTGTACGCGTACGTACGAAACGTGAAAATGAAAGGGGGAGATTTGTTTTTACGTTCGCGTGTCGTCGATAATCTTCCCAGCCTGAGCTGCGGCCTGAGTAATAAATTAATGCAATTAGGTAACGCAGTGGTTCAATTTGAGGAGAAGTTAAGTAGCGCCGGGAGAGATAGTGCCAGTTACAACGCGGGGCAACTGGATGCATTCCGGATTGCCCGCAATTACACGGTGCGCGCAAGACGTGCGCACGCGTCGTGCACCGTGAGCCGGAAACCGGCTCGATAGCTGCCGGGTATCTATTTAATGATATCGCCCGGGCGTATATAGACTTATTTGCAAAAATTCCTATTACCGCTCCCGATGCGAACGAATGGCGACGGATGGGATGGCCGGGCAACGAGCCTGATGCGCGCCGCGCATCGGGCAAAAGCGCGATCGCGCTCATTTTCGCGAGATGATTACATTCTCGTGCTCGCGGCGCAACGACCGTTAAATATCTTTTCGCTTGTGATTTTTCGGTCCCATTTTAATTTCTATATAGTCGCGAGGTGAAAGGGTGGCTCGATAATGACGTGTAACAACGACGTTACGTGACGGCTGGCAATTTTTTAGAAGATAACTTCGAGCGTCGCGGCGAGCGTTATGTGCGGGCCCGAAGAGAAACCCGGCGGTCCCGAGCGGCTAGAATGAAACACTTTCGCGTCAATTTACTAAGGCACGTATCTCTCTGACATATTATCAATCAACTTTCAGCCGGTCCATTGTCTCTGTTGTTGCGTTCTCAACCGACCGAAGCCTGTCGTCATCGACGAGCGGTTCTCACGGGGGTGGTTCGTTTAAGCGGACGGAGCGCGAAGCGAAGGAGAGGTGAAAAGGCGGGAGAGAGAGAAAAGCAAGGGGGGAAAAAAGAGAAAAAAGAAACGAGAGAGACACGCTACGGAGGTGGTTTCGGTGCCTGTCGTCCCACGGGGCGATCCACCCGATCCACCGTTCGGCTTTTCTCCCCGCCTTACAAACCGGCGACCGGCTAGCCCAGCTACACGCCATCGACTCTCCCGAGTCGACTCGTTTTGCTCGATTTCGATTGTGCCGGGACAGAAGAAGCTGCTGAACACGGTGGAACATTGCTCGCAATTTAAATAAATTCACCGCGAGCGCGCGGAGACTCTCCTCCTCCTCCTCCTCCTCCCCGGCCTCGTGTTCGGCCTGAACTGGCAGCGCGAGCACGCACACGAGAAAGATCGTTAAAGCTCATGCACACTGTATTTCGTTGGAAACGGCACATTGTGCAACAAGTATTACATAAAGCGAGTCACGTGCGAACGCTGCCGAAGCCGAATACAATTTGTATTTTCTTATTAAATTAAAATATTACGAGTTCTCCAATCTTCGATCGAGTAGAAACACCGTGATTTATTATTTCGTCTAGCCTAACTGCAGCTTAATTGAATGACGCATTTCAGAATGACAAATTGACTCGGTGGTAAATTATAACTTGACAAGTGAAGTGATATCTCCTAATGATGCCACCGCAATTTTATATATACATATATGGATTTATCGAATTATCTGTTTCATTTATATTTCAAGTTTCACATTCAAATCGCCACGTACGTCACACAGTGTGCAAAGGCCTTTACTCGCGAGCATGTAAGAATGTATTTCAACGTGTGTGGGTGTACGGGACATACCGCGAGATCACTCGCGCTCGAGTATAACGTATCCCGAAATCGTCCTGCATCTTTCATTGCCATTTCCACGATCCGACATCCCGATTCGATGTATTCCTGTCGCGATTATTGTTTGAAATTAATTCTAACGGGACTAAATATATCAGACTCTTGTAATAACGATGTCCAGAAGTCCGCCCATTGCAAATTACACAGATCTTTTACTTTTTAGCGGGTAGTATCAAGTGGTATTAAATTAAAATTAATTCAAATATATTTAAACATTTATATAAAATATTACAAGTTTGAAAAGATGTGTATAATTATTAAATTGAACAATTTATTAAATTTATTAAAAGCGATAAATTACGAGGAAGAGAATCGGGAACATGCAAATAAAAGATATAAATTAGTAGCATATCTTTTCTTGATTTTTTTTTCATTCCGCTGTATTAATCCGTTGCATTAACAGTTCCTCAATCGTGGTAATTGATTCCAGTAAAAAATCCTTTTTCACATCACGATCTTAATGCATCGATGGAGGAAGAGAATTGGAAAAAGGAAGACGTCAACAGAATGCAAGAGTAAAGAAATCTGTTACTAACCGATTACCTATAGTTGCCACTCTTTGGAAAACGAAGAGAAAAAATTTATATCGCGTTCGAGGCTAAAAGCGACACGTCGATGCTGCCGCGAGTTTATCTTCATCAGTCGTACGTCTTGGCGGAAATTAATGCGATTTGCTTATCGTGTTGCGATATAAATGCGGTTTATCACATTAATGATATAATCATTATACCGATTGCGCGTTCGATTCCGGAGCGGTAATCCTTCCCCTCCTCCCCCGCGCACGAGCGGGGATAAATTGTCCCGTGTGACGTAACCGCGATGCGATATTATAAAATCTATCTGTGTCATGCGGGGCGGCCATTATATTTGCGAACAATTTTAGCCGCCGTTCTTTGGGCTCGTCGGCCGGCCAGGCAGCGGCGCTATTAGAAAGGCAGAGTCAATCGGCGGAATGGCGTGGTCGGCTACGTCATGGCGTGTGCACGGTGAAAATCGTTTGCCTCGTCGATCTCCGTGGCGCGTTCTCTATGTGGAAGATGAGTGAAAGGTTGGTTACCCGACCAAGGTCTGTTCAATGTCTCGTTTCAGCTTCTCCGGAATAGCAACGAGCGAGCGAGCGCGTAGATATTTCTGCGCTGTTAAATAAAGCGGCGCACAGCGGCGGCGGTGGCGGCGGCGGCGGCGCCCGCCCGCGCTTTGTCGTGATAATCGCAACGATTCGTATCGCCATGATGCGATAATACCGCGATAGAAATCTGAAACTCGCTCGGTTCGGTGATTTATAATATACCGCTGCGACGGAGCTCTTACGACTTGCGGGGCTCGGCTTAATGAAAAGCTCGCGATTTAGGTGCGCGAGGAGAAAATATAACGTGACACAAAGGCGCTGGTCGTAATGAGATTAATGGCAAAAATTGTATAAGCGTTACGTCACGCGCAGCCGTGATATTTATAAATTAATATTAATACTCGTATATACGACGAACGTTATATGTCAAATATAATTTTTATCGATGGCGACATTGGGGCGAGCCGTTTATTTTAATCGCTCGGGGCGCCGTAATTATCCGCCGAGACAACTCTACATTAACTGCATAACAGCAAACCAATTACAATGTATTTTCCTCCGATGGAATACCATCGATGCCCGTCGTGCCGTGCCCGCCGTGCCCGTCCGCGAATGCAATATCGTCGCACGGAATATGTCATACGGAATCTATGACGTCGACCATTCAGTGGGATTTTTCGGCGCTGGATATCTCTGTCGAATCTCAGCGGATAATTCTTTTCATCTTTCGGCGGAAAGATGATTTTGGACGTGTCGCCCCATCGCGACACGGTGACCCGAGACGCTCCCCGAGACACGGTCCCGCGTGACACGGACGTGCATTATTTGTGCCAGGGTGCTTATTAAACCGGGACGTCGTCGACCACGTACGTGTACGTATATACACGGTTGCACGCGTGTACACCTAACACAGGCTGTTTATCATATAGATTGGCTACCATACTTCGTAGTAGCAGCAGCGCGGCGGTAATGGCTAGGCTCTCTCGTTCTCTCGTGCCTGCCCCCTCCTCCCCCTCCCATCCTCCTCGTCTCCTTCTGCACCGCTGTATCGATACCGCGAGATCGAGCCGCGCGCGATGCACTTCGTAGAACACGTGCAGCCTCCCAATCCACTGGCGTGGGACACGCCGAGCCACGCGTGACCTTGTCCCCCGCGACGACGACGCCGATTCGCTAATTATAAATATTTCAGAGTGAATGCTGAATCCACAAAGTCATATATTCAAATGAGAGATCTCTGTCTCTATGTTAATAAAAATAATAATAATACGTTGCCTCGAACAAACCGTGATTAGTGAATGGCTGGACCTATCGGGCTCGCATTTCCTTCGAAGTGCGTTTATATCAAGATAAAAAGATAGACTCTTTACGCGCCTTTATCACGCATATATATTGAATGCTTATAAAATCATAAAATACAGGATTACATGCAATAAATGCAATTCTATTATTCGACTGACAATCCGGCGATTAATTAGGTAATTACGCGAGCACGTTGCCGCTCGCGCGCGATAAAGTGGAATTAGATGGACTTAATGTATGCATACGACATGCGTGGAGCGTACGACCTTACTTTCCACGATTCTCGGAACGTTGTAGTATATACGTTGCACGGAGAGTATCCTTGAGACTTCGATAAACGGATGATTTCGCGCGGAATATGTAATTGCGGGTGGAGAGTCGGAGAAAAATTGGAAAGACACTCGGATAGACGCGGAGAGAGAAGGTGAGCAATCGTTTAATGCGTTAATGCGAGAATGCGTACGAGCGACCTTACTTTCCACATTTCTCATTGGCGTCGTATCCTCGAGTCTCTAACGAAGTACAAAGAATACTAACTTTGCAGTTATATAAAAAAAAATCTTTTTAAAACTATAGACAATGGGATACAGTTCGCGTGGACTGTTTTGCAAAATGCGTTTCTACGTCGCGAGAGAAATCGGCGCTGCAACTTTGCACGCGTATTACCCGTTGGATCCGCGAAGTTGAGGACTCATCTGGAATGGTGGAAGATTGAGAATGTTGTCGGGGAAGTTAATGGGCTTTAGTTGTAGTCATGAAAACATATTGATCCCTTGAAACTGGAACAACCACATCCTATTAGCTGGAGCTATTGTACGCTGACTTACAGTAATAATAGTTTTATCATAAATGCGACTTGTGTAATCCGTAACATAATGTTCTCCATGCTTCATTTATCATCGTTAAGTAATTTCTGTGAACGACCGGTGGAACGACTCTGAGGCACCACTATCCGCGTGATGCACTTTTTGCACAGACCCGAGCATTGTTCGTACCCCACCCTAGATCGCGACGTCGCGTCGGGAGCGATAGAAAGAGAGAAAGAAAGAGAAAAAGATGAAGAGGAAAAACGAAGGAAGAACAGGGGTAAAGATAGGTAAAGGGAAAGGGTAGCGATGCCGGAGGAGGAAGAGAGGAGGGGGGAGAGGGAGAAGGGCGATGTGTGTGCACGTTGCCCCGTGTGCACCAAGAGCAGCCGGAACGCGAGCTAGTGTTAGGAATGTGGTACCACTACTTGTCACAGTCACAAGCGCGCACGCCGCGCGCAGTACCGTCGGTGCATTATATTATGCGCCTGCCGCGCGCGCCGTTGCAATAGCAATACAGGCGCGCACAGGCTGCCGCAAAACGCGCGAGCGAGTAGCGAGTATACACTGCGCGACGTGCCGCGTATTTATTCGTATTACACACGCCGCCTCGGGGTGCGCGCTTCCCCCGAGAGAGCTTGAGATATCGCCGGTCGCCACCGAGACGGAGACGGTGCTCTCGCAGCATCTCCGCCGCTCTAGCCCACGTGCTCGAAAACGCTCTCGAGAGACAGAGAGAGAAAGAGAGATCACGCCGCGATTCCGCAATCTCGCTAGCCTTCTCGCACGAGCCGGTTCCACGTGGTCGACAAAATCGGTCGCGGTCGCGCGCGAACGCGCATAACAGAGTGCTGTGTCTTTGCACATCCGGGCGCGAGACCGTTCGCGCGCGAAGATCGCAAAGCGGAATCCGGAGCGTAGCTGCTTTCAAATAATAATGCGAGTAAAAACAAGCGAACGTTTCCTTCCGTCAAGGAGTCGCCCCTCGGAGAGCAATTCGAGGAAGAAGAAAGAGCGCGACGGAGAAATTAACTCGCTGTCTTCTCGATTCTCTCTCTCTCTTTCTTTCTGTATCCATCACCCTCACTTCCTATTATTTATTCCACCCACTATCATTGGCAACCGCTGCTGCTGCTGGCTGCTGCTGCTACGCCGTACGAGCAATTTGTATCCCGAGAACAATGTTTGTAGCCGAGCGTGTATCGGCGCGTTCTGTCCGCCCGCTCCCACTGCCACTTCTAGTCACGATTTAGTCAAGGATACACGGAGATCGTTATCGAGGCTACGCTCGTAAAACGATAGTCTCCGGCGCGCAATGCGGACCTGCCTGCGCGCCACGGAAAACTGTCAGCCGATTTCGCCGCTGATCCCTGAATGTAGATCTCTCCGACGTTCCCTTTCGAAACACACGGGCTCCTTGACTCTAACGAGATCTCAAGATGCCAAAATATCTTATTGTTAGAGAAATCGGCTCCACGATTACACTTGGAGCAACTCCGGTTGCTCCGCGATTCTAAACTAAATCGTTTTTATCTGGACTTCCAGAAGCGACGGGGAATCCTCCGACGTCGGGGATCGCATAACTTCTAATCGGAGCACGAAAGGACTGTGGCGATTCGCGCGCGATGAAACCGGTATGCTAACCGAGACGATTTTTCAAAGTTAATTGTCAGCGTGTTATCGATCGGTCGTGACACGCGACATTGAGAGAGTAATAATTATTGTCGAAACGCCGAACAAACACAGACGCGCATAGAGCATCGAGATCTTGTCATTCCAAATGTAGATCAGCTTCTCGGAAGCGATCGTACGAGCAACGGAGACATCGTCGAAATATCATTAATCATCTAATGGCTAATTTGACTGTTATTCATTTCGTAGGTAGCTCGGGGAAACGACTATGTTAATGTCAAGACATTCGATTGCGAGGATATTTATATTATACATACCTATATCTATTCATTGATGTAACAATTTAAGAGAACTAATTATCATCTCGCGATGCAAACAGTTAGATTTTCTGAAACTAATTAATTGCTAGAAATTAACACTTGCGCATCTTTGTACGGACTCTAGTCTCAATGTTAAAATATTAAGACGAGTTATCCCGTTCGATTGAAATATCGGTCGGAATTCTTTTGGCGGAATCTTCGGGTAGCTTCATCCAGTGAGAAGTGCAAATATTGCGTATAGTATTATTAGGATTATCGAGAGTTCGATCATTAATCAGTGTATCGAGCTAATTAATAATGTGTAATGGTCTGGCCGGCAGACAGACCCCGCGATCTCACGCAATCATGTTGGTATTGATATTGGTAGCTATGTTCTCCGGGCAACCTCCTTTTTCGTCTCGTTTTCAACCTCTTACGGGATTAGCGCATTAAGGATTACCGTGATAAGCGACGTAACAGCATTTTTTCTCTCGCTTCTGTTCATCGTAGTGTCGCATTTTTGTTTTTGTTATCCAGACAACACGCTGTCTAAAAAAAAACGTCTCAAAGACATCTTGTTTAAATCTTTAAGACTTTACCAAAAAACGTCTTGCAAGCGTCTTCAACATTTTCGAAAAAGATATCTGAATATTATTTCGCATAACTTTCTCAGACAACATGCGTCTTAAAAATGTTTCGAAGACGTTGTCGAAGAAATCTGAAAATTATCTTTTATAAACTGTTTTTTAAAGCGAGCTATTTTTATTACTGAATATAATATTTATTTATTAGAATACATGAAATGTCAATCTGGATGTAACATAGTCTATAAAAATGTTTACTATCAGTTAAATCTTAAAAAATTATAAAATATTATTTATTATTAGTGACACATGTATATAGATCTAATATCAGATTTAATTATTTTATAATAATTTGTATGCTTATATCTTAATGATGAAAAATACATATTTATCTCGAAACTTAAAGTTCGTTGAGCCGTTGGTTGAGCTTGACCGTCGGACCGAACGTCGAAGCCGATAATCCAGTTTTCAATTTCGAGAATGCGTTCCTCGAGTCTTGCTCATTCGCTCGCTCGAAGAAGGCACGAAGACCGAGGGCAAATAAAAGTACGATTCGTCGAGAGACAGAGAAAGCGAAAGATCTTTCTCTCTTCTTCGTCTTCTCTTTCCTCCTTCTCCACGAGAGACGTTGAGACGAGTCGATGTACGTTGGGGTGGCGATGAGGGGGTGAAACAAAACGAATGAGGGAAACGCGAGGTCGAGAGGAGGAAGAAGAGAAGAAAAAATAGAAGAGGAGCGAGGAAGAGAAAGACTGACGACTGTGGATCCGAAGCCGGTGGGAAAGGAAGTGGCGGGAGCGGAGTGCAAGGGTAGCTCGGCCACACGGGAAAAAGAAAGCAAGAGGCGGGAGATAAAATAGGAATAAAAGGGACGGGAGAAACGTAGATCGCCGCGAACTTCAGAAATGTCATATCCGTCAGTGTCCGGAGCTCTGCCTTCTGGAGGCAACCGGTTCCAAACGCACCCGGCAGCGGATGATAAAGTATTGTCCGCGCTCTCTCGCGCGCGAGTCCCCGATACCCGCGCGGGGGCAATTACCGGGAGCCCGTCCTTCGCGGGATATATATTCGCGCGAGTTAAATAAATTCGCCGTGGACATAGGCGCAACTTGGCTCTCGCGAGCTCCGATTCGAGATCGACGTCGACGTCGAGAGAATTGCGCGCGCGCGCGCGCGAAAGAGAGAGAGAGAGAGAGAGAGACTCTTGTCCCGCGGATGGCAGGGACAGGACTTACCGTGGAGAAACGAACGAATACTTTCAGGGATCTAATCGCCCAGCAATGCGTACACGACCGTGCCGCCTGACCAGTCAGTCGCTCTCGCACGAGGGAACATTCGGATGCTCGTCGGCATTGAGCAGTCGAGTCAGCGATATTTCGAGATCGTGTGTACCGGCAGAAATAATTCCGTGTCGTAACTAAGCGGTGGATTTCCAACTTAAAAATAAATTCCGTCCGAGTCTTGACTTAAGCCGCGCGTAAAGCTGTCGAGAAATAGATTAAAATACCGAAACAGTTATATTCTGAATAAATTCGCTGTCGCTCTTGACGGATTTACATTCGAGAGAAAGGGAGAATTTCGCGAAGGTCGCGTACCCCCGCCATCGTATTTTGTGTTTCCACCGTCGCGTCGTCGAATTATTCTCCATTTGCTAATGATCCCCCGGACAGTCGGAAACCCGCTCTCGTCTGGAAACTCGTCCCGCGTTCTCGTTTAATAACCATTAGCCGCGCGACGTGATGGCCGGTAGGTGCCGGTCGGCGATTTTCGGATTGTCCCAACCCCCCGCCCGAAGGGGCGAGGGTGTCAAAGATCTAGAGCAGATAGCGGCGCGGCTATATTGATGAGGTGGCTCTCCGCGTATTGATTCCCGGGGCGGGAAGGTTTTCCCCGCAACGAGCGCGCACACCCCGCGGGCCCCTTTTGCTACGCGCAAGGGTTGATAAGATCCGCCAGATAAGGCATGATTACACACCGCACCGTGCCTACCTTCTCACTCCGTCCTCCGCCCTCCCCGAACCCTCCTCCCCTCGTGCCTTCCGACCCTTGCGCTTCATTCTCGAGGTAAACAAGGGTCCTTTCTCGCGATGGACGTCGGGACAAAAATGGATCGAAGAACGATAGATTTTTACCGAGGTAGCGCGTAAATTAATCGTACGTCAGAAATTGGTGAGCGCGATTAAAACAAAAAAAAATATATTAAACTCACATTAATATATAACAATCTTCGCAGAAAATAATGAAGCTGTTTTGCGATATATAATTGCGTTTGGCAGTTGTGCTGCTTATCTCAGAATCTTTGAAACTTTTTTACGACATTCGCTACAATAACTAGACACGCATCGACCACCCCGGAAACTGCAAGCCCTCGATCACGCACTGATCCGCGAATTTGTCCCCGGAATATCGAATAGAACGCGAGACTGCGCTCGAAAAAGGGGGTCCTGAAAAGCGTTGCGAGAGAGAGAAAAAAATCGGGAGACACTCGTTTTGGTACTGTCTCAGAGTTCATTGTGTGTGACGCAACGTACGCGGGGAGGGCGGGTTGAAAGAGGGCAGTTTTGTGTTCTGCATAGGGGACACGCGTGCTATCTCTCTCGCTCAAAGAAATTTCAATAAGCTTGCTATTATGCGAGCCGGCGGGCGGGAGGTTCCCCTGTATTTTGTGCTTTCGCCGACAATGACGCAGGTATAGCTCGACGGTGCCCTGCCTTTCCGAGTGCCAGGGTGCAGTGTCATCTTGGGGGGGTTAAGTGGTTTGTGAGTAGGGGTGAACAAGGGGCGAGAGTGGAGGGTCAAAGGTGGGCGCCTTTCGTAAAAGAAACATCTTATGCGCGCCGTCACCGCCATTATCTTGGCACGGTGATCGATTTTGTTAAGTATTCATCTTATCAGTTATATGTGCTAACTCTTAAACAATGTCATATAACATGTAAATGAAATATATCGCTAAGTATTATATATCATATTTGTACACGAGTACGAAATATTAATTCAAGAAGATAATAAAGATAATAAGCTTAAATGCGCGATAAGATTTCAATAATTGTTATTACGATATTAATTAATAGTTCCAAGTAATCGAGACAGAAATTCATGAGAAACAGTTTATCATATTGCATGCCTGGCAATAATGATTCAAAGCCCATAATCTCGAAAGGACTAAATAATATCGTCCATTAATTTGTCTCGGTCAACGTGCATTGCGCGATGCGCTCAAAATTTACCTGCGGCGCACAGTTTTCGGTAACAGTATCATCCATTAACGGTTAAGTGGTTCAACAGGAAGAACCGGAGAAAGAGGGGCGAGGGTAGAAGTGAAAGGTGGATACGTGCACCGGGGAAGGATCGGAGAAGAGGGCATTTTATAATACGGATCCGGCGGCGGGATACCTGCTCCCGTTCCCTCTTTCCCGCGTTCGAGAGTGCATTCGCGCGCCGCGCTGCGCCGCGCCGGTTCGTGATGCGGGGGAAATAAGCCGCGGTTAGTCCCCGAGGGATAAAACGGATTCCGCTCCTTTTTTCGTTAAGTGTTTGCCACTCGCATGCCGTCGACGAGGGTATACAGGTGTACGCGAGGCCGAGATTTTCGAGTTTCCCATTCTCCGAGAATGAGAGACGCTTCCCTGAAGATAAGCTTCTCGCTCTTCTCTCGCTATCGGTTCTCCTCTCTTTCTTTCGGGACACGTCGATCCGACCGACCGACCGACCGACCGACCGACCGGCAGGCAGGCAGGCAGCCAGCCAGCCGGGAGGGATTTTGAGGGGTTGATGTGTCACGCTAACCCGCGTCAAGCTTGTGGCTTTTTGATTCCGCGCATAAGCCGACGGATCAAATGCGCTTCTGGCGTGGAAGTAGAGAGAGAAAGAGAGAGACTCGAACATACTAAAAGTGTATTTCATTCCGTCGCGCGTTTTATAATCCTTTCTCGTATGATGCGAGTCTGATCGCAATTTCCATGCGCCGTGTGTTTCTTGTTCACAATTTGTCCGAGGAGAGCAGTTTGAAAGAATGATATTCATATGTATATGTGGGTAATGTAAGATAAGAATGTGTCTCGTTTTGCATTTATAAAAACTTACATATATAACAACTCAAATTCTTCTTTTTTGATAATTAGTAATATAGAGATTGATCTGATTAATGAATCTGCTTTTAAATACACAGAATTTAATTTAATTATATATTATGTATTTCTTCGCCATTTTTCTAATAGTGTCCTATACAATATTTGCATGTACTAAAATACGAAAATTAATCTGAAAACCTTTGCTTATCAATTACATAAACAGATCTAACCCTAGCAAAAAAAGATAAGAGATTACACTGCGTAAATATTAAAAAGCCACAATATTTTTTATTCGTAATATTTATTTTAAAACTGTCTGCAGCTGAAAAAAATTAATAACGCAATTTATATAGAAAGTACCTTAACATTGCTTGGGTTAAATCTAGCCGAGATGATCACGCGACGATCGTCCGAAACGCCAACGTGACGGGTGTGATATCTGTGTCTTCTCTTTTCCAAAACTGTCGCTGCAGAGTGCGGCGAGACGGGCGGGCACCAGCTGCGCCAACTGCAAGACGGCGACCACGACCCTCTGGCGGAGGAACCAGGCCGGCGAGCCGGTCTGCAACGCTTGCGGGCTCTACTACAAGTTGCACAACGTGAGTAACACTCATTAATTTTATTACTCCTCGCCCGCGCCACACGGCGATGCGCGCCGCGAAATCGGTGTGGCAGTTTCAAGATGCAACTATTTTTTTCATGAGGTAGCAACATGGTCTCCATGCATGTGTCGTTGTGGAATGAAATATTGTCAGCTGATCTTGCCCCGCTGACTTTGCGGCTCGCTCCATGTGTGAACAACACATTAATTAGTCGGTTAATTGAGACGGAGAAAGTTGCTCTTTAGTGCGCCGCTAGAAGCTTGGATCCTCAATTAATTTCCAATACCTTTTGCGAGCATCGTAGACAATCGCTTGTTAAACGATATCGTTTCAACATCTTACGTAACGTAATCGGGTAGATAACGTCAAATGATTTTCCATTCAATGTGCTTTATTAACGGGATAGACAGATCAAAGCGTTTTATTCGCGCCACATCCAGTTTATCGGCAATCTTAGGGATCTAAGATACTCGTATAGACATTCGTTTAAAAGTAATATAGAAGTAGAAATCTCTATATTACTTTCTTCGCTGCAATGTTATTCCCGTCGGAAGCAACCGCGCGCGGGTGGCCGTTTGCAAACACACAAACCCACGCACACGAGTAATTCCCTCGAGACAATGAAAGCACCGCCGCGGCGGGGGGGGAGGGGGGACCGCCGGTGTTGTACCAACAATTAGGATGCTTTCTGGTTTGCCGGACGTGGTCCTTACACACGTACATAGGCCGCCTGGAAGGGGGTGGAGCGTGCTCAACGGCGTGTGACACCGGAAGCGCCGGAAGCGAGCGCCGCGGCACGAAGGGAGACGCGATAAACGTGATCGAGACGGAAGGGGGGACCCAGAGCAAGAGTGGAGAGAGAGTGTCGCCGTTTTTCTTTTTTTTCTTCCCCTCTTATCTTCTCGTCGAAGACGATATTTCACCCCGTGACGCACGACGCGACGACCGGACTGTCGCTCGCTGTTGTTGCCGGTGGACTTCCGCGAGACGGAAATCTCAAAGATGACCGAGAGAGCGTGTGGGCGACGGCCTTAATAAGCGAGACACGCGTCGCGACGGTTTCTAGCCGAGGAATTTCGCGAAGTTAACGAGTTCACGAGATAAAACGCGCGCGCCGTTCCTCGCGTGCCGTTGTTTTTCGGATAAATGAACCATCTGATTTTTTTAAAGCTATAAGGTGTTTGCAAAGAAACGACTTATGCGATTTCTACGTCCCTAGATTTATCAAAGACAGTTCGCTGCAATCAAAAATTTCATTTCAAATATAATTTCGATATTTCACCCTTGCGCAACTACAGATCCGTCAAATAATTATAAGAATATTGCTTCGCTTCTTATTTATGCCATGGGGATCTCGCATGTTAGAAGAAATCCTCTCCTTATAGATCAATTGATAGAGAAATGGAGATACGTGATTATTAATGTAATAATTCATGGTCGCGTCTTCCGATCTCCCAAGAAGTTCTCGGTAGCAGCGCCGGGGCATTATCGCGACGAGATTAAGCGCGCGATAACGGGACGGACGGGAGTAGGATGGAGGAAAAAAAGCTGCGTAAATTCGGACGGGCGATTTGCTCGGCGATGGACCCGCACAGTGCATCGCCTTGTTTCCGCGTCACGGGCGGCGGGGACTGGCAAGACAGAAAGCCCCACTGTGACGGGGGCAAACGTGACGAATGTCCGTGGCGCGGTGAGGCCCGCTATACGCGCAGAGAAATCGCGAGCCAATTAGCGCGCGCTGCAAATGAATCCTCTTTCACCCGGGTCTCCCCCCCCCCCGACCGGCGTGGCGCGGCGCACGTTCTCCGAGGGGCCCTCTTTCCCTCGGCCTTATCGCGATTAGCTTAGGAGAGATTGCGCCGACTGAAAATCAAGATACGTAGCAGCCCAGACACACTCCGCCACGGGATCCTCCGCCCGACACGCGGGAGGAGGATAGGAGGGTAGGAGACGGGAGAGTCGTGAGCCCCGTTTCTTACGCCTCCTCTCTCGAGGACGACCGCGGATTTCTATACTTGTCCTGACATCCGTTGCCCGATACGCAAGAAAGTGAAAACTTCGGTGGAGTCACCGAATTTCAGAAATAGAAACACAGCGCGTGCAGCCGTTAGTGATTACAGACATTACAGTCTGTCATTACGCGCGCGCGTATTTCGTGTTTGATGCAGATACGCCTTGTGGAAATTAATAAAAGCTTAAATGCCTAATAAAGCACGTGAAAGTGCAATGAATTAGTTATAAACGTAACAAGTGTGTGAATGTATTTTTTATCCGTACGTATAAGAGGAATATGCTGTCACTTTGTGAGCACATTCATTATTTCCTTTCATTTTCGTTCGGACTGCTAATGATATATATAAATGAAAATTTTTGTACAGTATCCGCACTCACATAATATTTTCAGTAAATGATGAAGATTTATAAAAAGCGGGATTTTTATCAGTCCAATAAACCTCCAGGTTATATATTTCACATTACTTTTACAATTTTTTACGCTGCCGTATACGTTTTGCATAATACTCGTTACTTTGAGACCGTATTAACGTTTGAGGGATTTAATGGTGAACTTCCGGCATCCCGAACACACGCCTGCGGGAAAGGGAGCGGATCGCAAGGCGAACGCAGCGCGTTCGCGTTGCGGAAATGAGAAGTCTCTTTGCTGAGCAGCGACCGATTTCAATCGGGTCCCTTCCCACGACCAACACGGCCGATTGTTCCGCACTTCGGAAGAAACATTTGCCGTTTCCCGAATACGCCCGCTTCCGCTTTCTCCACGACGATATCCTCGGAGATCCCTCGGGAGGGAAAGAGAGAGATATTTTATATCTCCTAGGAAACAACATGATAGAGAGGAAGAGAGAAAAAAAGGAAGAAACAGAGAGAGAGAGATTGCATAAGGAGAAACGTGAAGCCGTAATGGATACTTAATACCCCGAAAATTTTCCTCGTAGCGGATAGCATGCGCGACAGAGATTTTTCAAAAGCGAGACGGCCGACAAAAGGGCCCGCCATTACACGGCGAATCGAGCCGATGCGAGCGCAATGAAACGGTTTTTCTTTCGACGAGGAGCGAAGGCAAAAGGTCGTCCCCCGGCCACCGTCGAAGCCAAAGCGACGCTTGTCGCCGTGGCGCGGCGTCGGTCGCCTCGTCCCCGAGAATGAAAAGCCGGACCGCGGTAAACGAAGTATCGAATTGCCATTGTCATCGAGCCTCTCGATACCCATTGTCGATTTCTCTACCGTAGAATCTAATTCCCCGCTCTCTTCTTCTGCTCCTTTCTTCTGTTTCTGGTCGCGAACTCCGGTTTGCCCATATTTTTTACCAGTCGTTAAAAGATCACAATATAGAGGAACAAATTTGGCTGTCACGCACTTATTATTGTGATGAAGAATATTTTTTATGATCGATATCGGTCCAGTAGCTGGTCCAAATTACTATATTCATGTGAAGCAATATATCGATGAAAGAGAGAGACGGAAAACTTCAGAACGATTATACCTACGACAGGATTCTACAAGTTTCTGATTTTTTTTTATTCTCCATGGCACTCGAGTACAACATTCGCGCGGATTCCTCGCGCGTCAGTCGAGCGTACTCGCGTGTGACTCGTGACACGGGCACACACGCACGCAGGATAGCCGCAACCCATGGCCCGAGTGGTTGGAATAGGTGACTGTCTCCGTTGACGTTAAGCCGACACATTACAGTCTTAGCGCCGGGGCCCCGTGTCCGAATCTTTTCTTCTTCCACGGCTCGAAGATGCGAAGGGAAGAAATGGACGCCTCTGAGGCGAAGAGACGGTTCTCGAAATAGTCGATGCCGACGCACTTTCGACAATCGGGACGCGTATACGCGGCGATTCAATGGTCTCTTAAGATGATCTTGAAGATCTCTCACGTGCTAATCGACTGTCGAGGGTCGAGTGAAGATTCTCTGAACAATTAAAAATAAATAAACACGCGTGCAGCCTTAGCTTTGATGTTTTTATAAAATAATTTCCTGGATGTATGATTATCACGTAAGAATTATGCGTTCTTATACGTTTTTGCCGCAATTTTCTTCATTAGAAATGCATTGGCTGACATAAGATGCATTAAATGAAATTCTGACTAACTGGTGAATTATTTCAGAATTATTGTTAATTGGCAACCTTGGAAGTTAACGTTCAATTACCGTTCCAGCTCGATCACGGAGATTTTTATCGAAAGATATTATCGTGAAAGTTGTTTCCGGAGTTTCGCCTTCGATAGGGAAGACCGCGACGAATCAATCATTTCGGTGGCAGACGTATTTCTCTTCCCGTCTCTCGTACGTCTCTCATGCCGAGAGTTCCCTTTCTCTCTCTCTCTCTTTCTCGTTCTCTTCTCTCCTCCGACTTCTCTTGCGAGATCTCCGACAGGTCGTGGCGGGGGTGAAGGAAGGTGGAGAAGGAACGGGATTGGATGGAGAACGACAGATCTGGCGTCGTTAAGATAGAGCAGACCGATAGCGTGCTCCATGGCTAAACTCAAACACGCACACGCGACTCGGCGCTCTTCGCTTGAAAATACATGGATTATTCGTGCCCAAACACCAAGCTACCGGGTGCTCGGAATATGGTAATCGTCGCCCGAAACCAGCCTCACGCAAAGGCATGGCTGTATGCGGGGGTCAGCAAGGTCACGCTCGACTTTCGTGTGGCTAGATAGAATTCTCCGTCTGGGGAGTATAGTTTTCAAGCTAGGCTCGCGCGGAAAATAAAATTTCATTATATTGCTAAACATAAAAGAAGGGATTAGGTAAGAGAGAGGAAGTCTGAAGGCCATAGAAGTTACGTCTACTTGGCTATATTTCACAGATATAGGGAGACACGTTTGAGAGGAATAATCTATTTATGCCCTGAGTTTCGCCTGAAGATTCTCTACGATCGGTGAAGCGTTATTCATTGAAGGTTTAGGCTCGATAGAGTAATCGGTTGACAAAAGCGATCTATATTAACCTTGCGATTAAATCTGCGAGCAAAATTCTCCGATGTAAACATCTTCCGCGGCTATTTTCGTGCCATCGGTCGTAAACAAAGGCACCGGATGCCGATCCCGGGGTACTCATTAATTCTACAAGGTTGCTCGATTAAAATTCGGGGGCCCTCCGACAAAGTAGCGCGGGAATACGGGCCCCGACTTGCTTTCAATAACAAAGTCAGCTGTAATCCAAGATGCTGGCTAGCACGCTCATCACGCGGGAGGACCTCCTGGTCGGAGGACCGACCTGGACCCTCGGCCTTTCGTGCGTACGCCAACGTCGTGGCCCCGGACCCGAGTCCGAGGCGCCGAACTTCTAGTATTACACGGACTTGCATGGATTAGCTCGCGACAAACAACGTGTCGACGTTTTGCCAGTGCGTGCTTTCCGAGAAAGGCGGGAACGATGGGAACTCGCGATCAGGTTCGCATCGATGCCTCATCGATGCCTCAACATTGTTGAGACCCAATCGCGCTTGTAAATCTTGCAATCTTTCTTGGTTCTGCAAAGTGTAAGGCCTAACGAGCAAGCAATCTGTCTCTTCTCTTCGACAGTTAAAAAAAGCGGGTGAACGCACGCGCTATTCGGAATAGAAAAAGTAAGGAGATTTTCCGATGTGACATCAATATTTTCGAAAACAAAATTTTAATCTCTCTCGCAATCGTCATACTTATCGCAGTCGCGTATCCGACGACAAAATTACCGTCGAATTCCTGCCAATCGACTTGTGCTGGGGCGAGAGACACGCGGTACATCTTATACGAGGGATCGCCGCGAGCATATCAAGTGGCATCGACAGACTTCGACGTAATTCGGACTTCTGCGTAACTCGATTTTACAACTTCCTCGCGAATCGGCCCTTTTATCGACGGGAGGCTCAACGTTTTCGTGGAGCTAGCTTCCGACGTGTGTCGCGACTGCAAAATGCAGAATTAGCATAACGCAGTTTGAGTAAACTGTTTATCTCCTGGGAGGAAAATTTTTTCACATGCAAAATTTATCTTTTTCGTAACCAATTAAATTCCCATTCGGATTTATCTGCTTAAATCGAACCTGATATAATTCTCGGTAATTATCATCGCTAAATTCATCGTCGAAATTTAACCAGATGTCTCGAAAGGGGAAATAGATGAAGGGTCTATTTACCAGGAAACGCTTCAACATTTTTTTTTTGTCGAGGTGAGTCCCGTCTCGAGGCGGAACGATCCTTCTGTCCCAAGCTTCTTTTTCAAGACAACTGGAGGGAGGCAAAGCGGGAGCAGTCCTAAAATTATTTCTCTTATCGGTCAATCACAGTGTCAGATATATATATATATATATATATATATTCTATCCGCAGTACATACGCGCACGCATACATCGAACGTGACACACACATACACGCGCGCGCGCGTAACAGCGACCGACGAGATCGAGATCCATATCGGAAAAGACAAGGTGCCTCTGTTCTACGTGAGGATTCTCTGGTCGTCCTCCAGTCATCTTCTTCTTCTTCACCTTCGCAGATATGAGCCGTGAAGTACAGGTCTTCGTCCTGTTTCATTGCCTTCTCGTTCTCTTAATAAACAACAATGGAAATTCCTCTTCGCCGCGTTTATGTTATATGAGAAGATTAAACCTTTGTGCTCGTCGTGTCAGGCCCGCCCGTTATCTAGCTTTAATTACGTGACTTGTCGTGGAAAATCTTAAATTACTCGTCGGATTGTCCGCCCGTCTACATTCGCGAATGTGACGGAACTGAATTAACGACGTGAAAAATCTTCGACCTTTACGAAGTTCGTAAATATCTTCATCTTATAATTCTGTTAAGACTGATAATGAATTATATGGCATCATCAACGTCGGTTAACGTTGAGATTATCTACCATATCAAACGGGCGCTGCGAAACGGCCATAATTATTGCTCCGGGCTCGGCATTATTATTTATGCTATTATCACCGTGAAGGGCTACTCATCACATCGCCTGTTTGAAATTCGCTGCGACGGATATTTTAAAGCATCCTGCAACGTCGAAAGTGGTTTGTTCACGATACGAGTGGAACGAAGGCGATTTCTGGACGAGTGCGAGAACGGCGATCACAAT
Organism: Temnothorax nylanderi; assembly: GCF_030848795.1. Classification (NCBI taxonomy): domain Eukaryota; kingdom Metazoa; phylum Arthropoda; class Insecta; order Hymenoptera; family Formicidae; genus Temnothorax; species Temnothorax nylanderi. The sequence goes on along the minus strand of NW_027249095.1, from coordinate 1,094,292 downwards.
TTTGGTGCCGATCGATCGATAAATAGATCAGAGTACATTACTGTGCCGGTTTTTCGGTGACTAGATTTTTCATTTATTTGCCCCTATCCGCGATACGTCTCGGCTACGATGCAATTTCGTATGCGATCCGCGTGCAGTTGCATCGTGTGCGATCACATCAATCTGCATACGAGCTCCCGGTCTTTCCTCCACCTCGTTCATCCTCCCCCCGTCCGCTTCCACCTTATCTCGTCGTTTATTTTTCGCCTTTCTTCTCTCTTATTTTTTCCTGCCTCGTTTTTTCCTTTTCTTTCCATGTCCACTCTTTTCCGCCAATTGGGTACGTTTCCCCTTTATTTCCCTTTCTCTCCTCGCCGCGGCCTCGTCTCTTTTGTTTGCACCTCGCACTTTCGGACACCCGCGAACTCTCACGACCCTCCGGTGGTTCCTATTAAATCCGTTGGTATTGTATTCAAATTGGTTCGAGCTTTCGCGGCCTACCTTTACGTCCGCTCGTCTCTCGCCGCGTCGCTCTCTCGACCGCTCATCTGGTCGCTCTGTCGCTCATTAAAAGATCCATTAGCGGATAGCTAGTATTTCGTACGATCTTAGCGTAATTAGAATAGCGAAGCAACGTAACAATTGCAAGGTATCATAATTTTCTATTTATACATATTTAATATCTTTAAGGCAAGAATTAAAATTTGGTAGCTATATTTCTTATTTTCGGATGCCTGCAAAGCGATACACGTGGTAGGCACTAATATAATCGGACAATGATTTTAACATTTATCTCGTAATGGACCATTTATCGTAGTGCTTCGTATCCGATTATCGCGAAACTTTTTTCCTGCGCGCGTCAGTCGTGGCTGGATGACAAAAAAATGCTTGCGCGCAAAGAGTCGTCGCGCCCTTTCATCCTAAGAGAGCGAGAAAACGACCGTTAATTCGACAAATTCGGCCAATTGCGTAATTCCGAAAAGAGTCGTTGACCGTCTGGACGCGGCGCCGGGCTTTGGGTGGTGCGAAAGACGAGTGGAAAAAAAAAATCGCGTCGCGGGGGCTGCGGGCGGTCAAGCGCGCAGGGGAAGGAAAGGGAGGAGGATGATGCGCCTCACACACATACGCACGGACGCGCTCGCACACAATCTTCCTCGCGTCCAAGCGCAATACCGGGAACCTTTTCCCCCAAGTTGGCAGTTGTGTCACGTCGCGGCGACTACAAAGCGCCGCGATTCTTCTCCCCCTCCCTTCCGCCCCTCCATCCTCCCCCCCCCCCGCCCGACCCGATGCAATACACAACACTTGCATACCATACTTATTTCGTACTTAAGCACCGCACGGAACGCGCGTGTATCTCTGGCACGCACACGAGCGCGCGTTTCGTCGTATATACAGGGTGAGCCGATAATTAAGTTCTCCTTCGAGCTGACGCTCGTTGTTACGTTTTCTTTCTTTCGCGGAGCGTATTTTTATCGTCAGTCCAATTGAACTCTCGAGACGCGAGCCAAGCTGAACTTTCGTTTGACCGTACATGATTTATCTTATTGACTATCGCGAGTCCATAATCGGAGTTCGATTTTATATTTCCTTGTTCTGCCGACACTTCCATTTTACTTAATATTTCTCCGTATTCTTCGCTATTTCAGATAATCGCATTCATACGATGCGTATAACGATTGAACTTTGTCATTCTTTCCAGTATTCTTTTCTGAATACAGAGTTGAAAGGTAGTAATTTTCCTTCCAAGCGTGATCACCCCTTACATAAAATAGATACAACGCAGGTTGTCTTCTTTCGTGAATGCGTGCGTGCCGCGCGAATACGCTTTCATGCCGATGAATGATGCATCGCGGACAACGCGCGCCTGCGTTAGGCATCGGTGTGTAAATAACGGATTAATTAATAAAAGTGCACGAAGCCGCGCGCGCCCGTACCGGACTTCCTTCTTTTTTTTTTTTTCATTCTCTACGTAGTTATTATCCTTTTTAACGGATAATTTTCATATTGTAGACAGGGCAGATGCAACCCGCACCTTCGAAGCGTCTATGCTTCTACTGCGTTTTCATGTTAACGAAAAAAAAAACGGAAAGAAAAAACAATGCCGTAGGCGCGGCTCGCCTCATGCCGATCGATTTTCCTTCGAGATTACATTATTGTTGTAATGACAATACGTCAATGATTTCACTCGCCGCCAGCGGCTGTTCTCAAGTCGAGAGTTCGCGGATCGTTCGCGGATTGCCACGCATCGCGTCGCACCGAGTGCCGCGGCGCCGGCGTCCCGTTTGCTCGACCGTTTATTTTTAGCAGGCGTATTATCGTTAATTTCGATCGAAATGAGAAGCCGACGACCTCCTACGCCTCCTTCTTCTTCTTCTTCTTCTTCGACGGGGAAACAATACCCGCGACGCTCTTCTCCGTGTGAATGCGCGGACGAGGCGTGGTCGCGCGCGAAAAAGACGCGCAACGGTGACGTAGCGTCTCGCGAATTGCGCTCGAGGACTGTCGATTCGTTAATTGCACCGGCTACCAGAGACTACCAGGAATCTGAGGGATTCCTTAATTGCGCGCTCTCTCGTCTGGCAAAGCCGACGAGATTACGTCAGTGATGTGCGCCGCGCTCGGTCCCTCGTCGCGACGTCTTCTCGTTTCGCTTCCAGAATCAATTCCGAGATAACGGACGAGAGACTGCTAATATTAACCTGTGCATCTTTCGAATAATAATTAAAGGAAAACGTTTAATCGGACTGTGTCTTCTTAAATTCAGTATTATAAATTAAATTAAATCGTAGGAATAGATAGACGTGTGCTGTTTGACAGGCTGTCCGACTTTCGCGGGCGAGAAGAACGCAATGAGAATTGATTTAGCGCGGTGGCGTGCCGTGATGGACGGGGGGACGGGTATGAGAATCCGAATGGAACGTCGCGGGAGAGGAAAAATCGCAGATTGAAGTTTAGAATAAAGAAGGGTATTCCTCGCGCGCTCTGCCGTCCGTCGAACATGCAACATGCGATGATTTACGATCCCGTGTACCGAGCGCATTGCCGAGCATCGCCGCGCCGCGCCGGTCGAACGGAGAAAACGCATCGCGCGTTGCACTCCAATGAATAACATCTTCCGACGATGCTTCCTTCTTATTTCTCTCTCTTTCTTTCCCGTTACGTCACCGCATTGTTCGCGTCTCGGTAATTTTACGGTCCTTCCTCGGCTGTTTTTTCATGTCCTTCATTACATACAATTCCTTTATTCTCTTTCTTAAAACTGTCTCACGGAAATGTCGCGACGATGTGGCTGTGTTACGTATCGCCTTCATTTCTTTGAGATTCAATTAACGGGTCTGTCCTTATCGACGCTATTATAAATTCCCACTAGTTAGGCTATTTCGTCCACCGCGCTAATAATGGAATGAGCCGCGTTTGTCGCGCGCGACAAATCGCGCTTCCTACGTAGTATAAATTCTAAACTTAGCGAACTGTTGACTTCGACTGTTGCAGGTGAACCGGCCGCTGACGATGAAGAAGGAGGGCATCCAGACGAGAAACAGGAAGCTCTCGTCGAAAAGCAAGAAGAAGAAGGCCGGCGGCTGCCTAGGCCTCGGTGGCGTCATGGGCGACATGATCAAGGCCAGCGGACACCTTGATCTCGACAACAAGCCCTTCCACTCAGGATTTGGATCGCCGATGGGTAAGTCGAATTCTTCAGCTTATATACGAAAAGATTTTTCTATTTCAAATTTAATAAAGCCGCAATTTAGCAAAGTTCCGTACATTATTATTATATTATAAATATACATAACGCTAGAGACAGAGAGATTATCTTCTACATCTAAATCGCAAGAAAAAGACTTAAGGTACAATGTACCAATGCCTGGACACGTAAGACCTATGTCTGGACACCTTTATCATTTTAGTTCTTAAATAAATATAACGCGAATTAAAATCAAAGATAAAAATATAATACAAGGAAAATATTTTTATCTTTGATTCTTTGATTTTAATTCGCGTTATAACTTATTTAAGGACTAAAATGATAAAAATGTCCAGACATACGTACATTTACCTTATTTGCGTTTTAAATTTAGATTTAACTTAGCGGTAACGCGAAGATTCGCAATTGTACGACGTTTCTCAATATAATCGCCTCTGCGAACGATTCAGCACGGAACGGAAAGAATCACGCCGTATCTCTCGAGGTCTCTTATGCGAAATTCATGCGCGCAAGGTGGGATTTTAAAAGGACGACGTTTCCCATTACTTGTTCCAGGTACATCGCAGCATCATCACACGATGCATCCGGCGATGCAGCATTACATGTATCACACGGGTGTCGGCGTGGCCGGAGGTCTTCATCAGGGATTTGCGCCACCGGCGCCGCCCCCCATCCACCCGCACTCGCATTCGCATTCCCATTCTCATCACATGACGAGTCTACAGGGTCTGCAGCTGGCGGCCACGACGAACGCAATGGTGAGTGCACGATTGTTACCTTCATCGGCGATTGACCAAAGGCTTCGGCCGCCGATAATCGATCGGGATCTACCGCGTGGAGTTTGCCGATTCTCCTCGAGTTGTGAACCGGGCTTGACGCGCTGCAGTTATCTCGCGACAGCGAAATGATTTGACCGCGTGTCATTTAGATTCATAACTTCCAAATGTTTCAGTCTCGCTTGATACAGAAATTAAAAAAAAATTCCATATACAAAATGTGAACGTTACGTTTTCGACGCGAGACACGTTATTCTGAATATTATTCTGAAGTTTCGATCGCCGCTGCTAGTGTCAGTTACCACGTCCGTCTCTGTTTCCAAGCGGTAATATTAATCGCGCCGGCGCGCGCACGCGAAAGGAGAGCCTTCACTCGCGCGGCCGACAAGTAGAGCATCTCAAAGAGTGTGGTAATCTTTGTCTGGTTTCAGACCGGCTGGCGATCGGAGTACACATGAATCGCGAGTGACTAGCAGCTCAGGACGCAGCCCACCACTGTCTCGTTGTAATGTAAAAAAAAAAGAAAAAACCAGAAAAAAAAGAAAACTAAACACACACAAAACCGCTCCTCTTCTCTTTCTCGCACGCGGGCCACCTCGCCAAGGGGCCACGATCGATCACCGACACGACACCGAAAATCCCGACGCGCGGGATCCTGGGACTCACAACGTCCTTGTGCACTGGCCGTAAAGAGCGCGCGCGCCTGTCGGATCTTTCTCAAGTGAAAGCTCATGTAAATATGTAAAGTTTCAATGTAGGGCCATCGAGCCCCGGCCCCAAGTACAAAGGAAAAAAATCAGCTATTGTATTGAGTCTTATATATGATATATAGCATGTAAATAAATATATAGAATACAAGAATTTATATATTATGTGCGCGTGTACCGAGCGTGTGTGCGTGAGCGAGTGCATGTGGGACGAGCGGATGCGCGTGTGCGTGATGATGACCTGTTTTAGGTGACTCCTCGGAGCGATTCTGGGCGAGCGATCTCTGGCCGGAGTCCGGACCGTCGCGCGGGACCGTAACACGTTGCGGTCCACCCGCGCGACGGTCCCGGCGGCGCAAAAAAAATCCGCTGGATTTCCACGCTTCGCGCCCAAAATCGATTTCCGAGTGCGAAGAGTCGCGCGGAGTGCCGCAAGTGCGCGGGGTTCCGGAACGGTCGACGCGGTTATCGTGCAATTTCAAAGGAAGATGTTTATTAACGGGCGTTCGTAACTCGGTGCGGGATCGTTTGGACGTTCCTCAGAGATCCCTCGCCGTCGAGTCGCGCGCCGACGAGTTTCGCGTGTCGCGTGTGCAGAGTTTCCGAGGGACTCGTCGAAGCCGCGTGTGTCGTTCGGCCGCAATTAAACGTAACGGCAATTAACAGTCTCGCAAACGTAATTTACGAAGCTCGCTATATCCTACGCGGACTCTTTCGAAAGAGAGAACGTCGTAACGTTCCCTCTTTTCAAAGAGCGACTACTTTTCACTATGTAGCAATCTAGATCGTTAATTAAAAAAAAAAATTGATGTTTCTCCTTCCGGCGGCTTAAAGAACGCATTTTTAATCAAGTAGACGCGAGCGCCAGCAATAATCGAGGGGGGGCGTGTTCGATCGCCCGGCGCAGTGCGCAGTTTTTAGAGAACATTTATGGTACAGCCAATATATCGCGCGCGCGGAATTCAGTCCCTTTCCAAAGAGTCGATCGAGCTTCACCGATCAACGCGAGAAACGCAATTTATTTCCCAGGAATTGAAACGCCTTTCCACGATATCTCGAAGTGAATTGAGCATCGGTCGCGGGATCAACACACCGGTAGTCTCCGAAAATCGAGCTTTTTCCCTATTTTGTTTTTCTTAGGATTTTCGATTGTATACCTTGCCTCTATCTGTCCACTGTCGGCGTCCATTGGTCCAGCACCGTTCTGTGTGTCGTACCCGGTTAGTGATAGTTTACGTAAGTGTAATAAAAAACAAGCGCGTAGAATAAATTCGTAAATTATATACAGAAGCCTCCGACGATCGCGATCGATCGGCTCAACCCGGACGCGTCGATGCGATCGCCGGATCGCACGAGCGTTTAGCTTCATAATTTAGTCACGGCGGACACACGAAGAATCCACACTTACACACACACACACACACACACACACACACACACACACACACACACACACACACACTGAACAGCAACAGTCAGCGCAAGAAACACGAGAAATACGCGACTAAAAGGCAAGTGTAAATTTTGTATCTTCGAAATTGTGTATCGTTATTGTAATAATATAGTATATATATATATATGCAAATGAAAGAAAATAAAATATATGTATTATAAATATATATTGGAACACGCGGGGCGGGCGACCGTCGCGCGCATTAAGTGATTGTGCATAATTAGCAACTAATTGCGCATCATAAACAACCATGCATATAAATAGTCAACAGGATATAATTGAAGACTCATCGGCGAGTGAACACACGACGTACGAGATGTCGTACAGGGGTGAGACGCGCCGGGTGATCATTAGCATTGTCATTATCGCTATCGGTCATCATCGGTCGATTGTCCATTGATTGATCGCTACTCGTGAAAGACTCACTCGCTTGGGTTCTCCGAACACATTGTGATTTTTCGATTTTAGAGGTTTTACCACTCGCGTATGTTTTTTGCGACTAAATAGACGTACATAGGTAATTACGAGGGTGAGAAGGGAGGAGAGTTGAAAAGGGGGAAAGAGAGGGCAGACACGACGTTCGTGATTTCGGGAGGATATCGCGCGGTATCTTTTCCTCCCGCCGCGAGGACGTAAAACGAAGCTGGGCACAAGGTGGCCCTTCGGGATCCCACGGGGGGACGACGAGTGGCGGCGATTTTCCAAAAAGACTGAGGGGACGAAAGCAAAAAAGAAAAGTCGATATCGATGGTCATTTTCGTGCGAGGTCTTCGCGCGTCCAGATCGGAAAGGGGGCCGTGGAAGGAGGAGAGGAAGGAAGCATCTATTAATAGTATTATTAGGAAGTAGCGTGTAGCCCTGTGTAAAAACAAATAAGAAAAATATATATATATATATATATATGATTTTTAAGAGAGGTCGATCGCATCCGCACAAACGCGCGAGAAGAGAGTTAACGGTGGGTGAAAAATTAGGGGGTGCGACGAGACGACGAGAGAGAGAGGACTTTGAGGGAGAAAGGGGGAGAAAGAGATGAAGTGCCGGAGCGATCCTTTCGCACACGCGGACGTACGGCGAGGATGTTTATTGGATGTAAAAAGTGACACATTGTAAGATACCATTGTAAAAAGAGGTTTTAACTTAAAATAAATTAAATGATAAATCACGCATACATACCGACCAATCTTTAATCGAATATTATGTGATTATAGATGTGTATATGTACAATGTATAGCATTACGATGCTCTCTCTCTATTTCTCTTTCTATTCCTCTCTTTCCCCGTCTCTCTCTCACCGTCTCCCCTCCTCTCATCGTCTGTCTATCTCTCTTCCTTTCTCTCTCTCTCTCCTTTCACACCTCTTTCTTTCGCGCTTTAAAACCGTCCGTATTCTCATCTGTCCTGCTGCCTCGACTTGACACCCGATTTATTCCCGCGGAACCGCAGATCCAGTTGTTTTTCTCCCGATCGTCGATGTCGATATCGCCGATAATATCGTCGCGTTATCACCGGACACCGAGACGACGTTGAATTTTCCTGGACGACTCGAAATCAATGCGCGACCTTTGATAAATCACACACGCGCCGTATAACTGATTATTATGGAATTATTAATGGTTTTATTCCGCCGTATACGTGTTTCTTTCTCTCTCGTCGCGAGCATGACGATGTTGTATCGTTATCTCGGACGATGTCGCGCCGCCGACATGCGGCTCCCACGAAATGAATTTCTTTTCGCTTCGGGCTCGGGTGAGAAAGAGAGGGAGAGCGAGAGAGAGAGAACCCGGGGTTCTCTTAATCAATCACGCGTGCCGATAATAATATCGTTACGGAATTATTAATGATTCCATTTCGCCCGCATCGTGGCGCCGTAATGTCATTATCGGGCGATGTCGTGAGCAAAATTCTTTCGGCGATTAGAAACAATGGCGCATGGCGGTGTCGTGTGATAAATCGCGTGCTCGCGCGACGGCGATGATATAACTCGTACGCGATCGAGTCGTATTGTTTAGTTAGCGCGCTGTCCGACCGACAATACGCGTAGATTGCAAAATTCTATTGACATCGTTAGCAAAACAAACACGCGAGAGCGAGAATTGCGTATTTTTTTTTACGACTAGTCACAATTAATCATGAGTGGCATTAAAAGCCTGTCGACGCTTCGCTTTGTTTTGAAGACAATCCGCTCGCGGACACATTTTACAAGTATAATGTTTCAAATATTTAAATCTCTATCGAGTTTCGTAACAAGCTAATAATCTTATCACAAACAGCCAGTCTCTTATTGTCATCGGGAATAACATATTCATTACGATATGATACACGAACAATAATTCAATAGCGAATCCCATCTTTTTTAAAAACTCAAATATTTTTTTTTTGCTATTTGTAATAACCGTGCGATGTATCGGGACAGAGGGAGGGATTTAGATGAATGTCGATTAGTATCCTTTTATTAATTAAAAGACGTAACTTAATTGAGTCTTACTGGACGAGGTGTTTACATGTAAATCGAGGCAGCAATCGCGAACGAGATAACGCCGTGATTACAGCGAAGCGTAGATGAATCCCGCTCCGCGATATGATAATATCGGTAGTTGCGCGCGACAACCTCGATGTCACATTCGACGTGTTAATGAGTTCGGTAATAAGAGGAAATCGTGTCATACACGAGCCATACAATAAAAAAAAACGAAAAAACAGCGGAAGAACATTCCGTAGCTACTCCTAACATCGGAATTGGTTTGCGATCCGATCTCATGCCTATTCGACTGCATTAAATATATTAATTAATGCGACTCTGACTGGCATCTCGCGAAGATACATCTCCGCTCGGGAAACTCGGTGATAAATTGTAACGACACGTTACCGTGCGTGATAAAGGTCGCACGTTAACTTTTTACGATCGAATTTGTTTCTCTCCTGTTACAACGGCAGTATCTGAGATGCTATCCCTTTAATGAACGAGTGTAACAATAAGTTGGCGGAAATAATTCTTTTTGCCGCGTTATGGCGAAGAAATTATATCTGTAGAGATTTTGTACGATGCAACTTGTGAAGACGAGATTGTATATGGAAGGGATTTTTGCACTGCGGAGTCCGGTTGCGAGTGATTAGGTGATATTCGTATATATGTGTATATATATATATATATATTTAATTATATATACATATATATATATAATTGTTATTTTATCTATATACGAGAGAGGTGTTGAAGCGCAAGGTGTGCAGGACGAAGGAGTTTAAAGTGAAGGACGGTTACACCATCCCGTGCAACCAACTATATAAATTGTACCGTAACCGTTATCTCTCTCTCTACTGTGTATTTACTTGAAAATTTATAAATGTGTGATATATCTACTTAATTACGCGACTTGTATTCATTGACCTTTCCCAAACCCTGCTGCATATTTTATTCTTCCAAAAACCGCTGGATATTTTTGAGTAAATTTTTTTAAACTCGCATATATGTTAATTAATAATGGAATTAATTATTAATGGAACAAGACTTTTTATATGTGATTCTTAAGCTTAATAAATTATGTAAGCAAGTATGTATGTATTATCTTTTATGTAGATATATATAGATTTATAAAAAGACATTTGAGTCGATTACAAGTTAAAAATTTACAAGAACGAAAAATTTAAGCTTCATTGTAGTATCAAATTCGTCGGACTTGCTACAGGGATTTTTTCCAGAGCATAAACTAGGAACCGCTATCACTGCGGCTCTCGAATAAATCCCACGGCATCTCGATCGGCTCCCGAGAATCACGAGGTCGCGCGCTCGCTCATTCTATGAATTAGAAAATCGATAGAGGCGAGTGTGTCATCGTCTGAATCTCCAAATCCTTGCTTACGCGCCTTTGCGCAAGTCGGCCTTCCTCGTTTCACGGCGAATTAGGTCCGGATGGGCCCTTCGCCGAGGGTTAAAAAGGGACCGGAGTCGAGATATCTAAAGGAGAGACTGGAGCTGGCAGCTGCTTACGTTCGATCGTAGCCGAATCGCCGACGTTGACCTTCTGCCGCGGGATTCTACGACGGAAGAAAGAGAGAAGGAGATAGGAGAAGAGAAGAGGAGAATGTGAAGAGGAACGGTTCTAGATAGCCCTGGCTAGAGAGAGGATATATACTTCCTATAAAAGTGACCGGGATTTCGCGTAATCCCGTTTCTCTAGGGTAGCGGAATAGAAGAGATGGGATACCTATCTAACCGCCAGCCGAAGCTCTTCTCTCACGAGCGCACATGATCCTCCTTTTCTTCGTGCAAGCTGCGAGTGGTGGAGTCAAGAGAGTAGTCCTGAATTCTCTCTTTTGCGGTTTATCGCAGATTTCGCGGTAACGATGTTGGAGAACGAATATCTCCCCGAAATGCACATGTACCGGCTAGGCTGCTCGTTCCGGCGACAACGATAAAACTTCTTCAAATTATTTATCTTAATTTTTTAAAATTTTATTGAAATTATCATGGCGAGATACTATTATGGCAAAAACTAGATAAAAATATATAGGTTTATGTAAATATATGGAATATTTAAAGTATCAAGAGAACATAATCGGCAAGGAGGTACACTGTCTAAAAATTCCAAGAATTTTATTGAGATTTCCGAGAATTTTTCACATTTTTAAAAATTTTTTGTATTTCCAGGAATTTTCCACATTTCTAAAAATTTGAGATTTTAGAACAAGAAGTTTTAAATGAGAGGAAATCAATATAGGGTGAAAAGAATTTAGGTACTGAAAAGAGGAAAGAAAGAAAGAGAGGTAAAATAAATAATATTTCATATAGCTTCTTTAAAAACTATAATTTTATTTTTCTTATTTCACTTACATTAAGAATAAGATTATAATTAAATTTCCAAAACCCCTTCGTCACCGCGGCCGCCGTCGCCAAACCTCCTCAAAATTATAATTTTATCGCTGAGCGAGAGAGACATGTTAATAGGAGTAATATATACGTTGTTTCTGAATGAATAAATTTGACGTAACAGTTCATCGAAAATCGGTATGACGGCTTCGGCCCTATTCTTTCGCAACAGTGCTCTTGAATATTACGACACTTTTCCCGATTTCCACGTCGCTTTGTAAAGTAACGCACTGACGTAATCCGTCGATGTTTTCTTAAGTCGAGGAAGTCGGGGATAAATGTCCACCGAGCGAAGCCTCCGAAATGGATCGGTGCCGCATGAACGATACTCTCGACTCGTGAATGCGGAGTCACTTTGGCGTGGCAGGACTTTGGGACCGGTAATCCCTTCTGTATATCCTGCCGCGGGGGTCAAGCACGTGGGGTCAATCTCACGTCGAGTGTGAAACTTAGATTCAAGATGCATAGGCTGAAATAAATAATCAATCGTGGGATTTGTACGCCGAATGTCACGATCGAGGGTTGTATCGTCATCCTATACGGATCTCTCGGGCCAGGATTCTATACAGATGCGTACATAGATATGTAAGGAAATAAATATCTGCGACAGTATAGCATATACTTATCTCATACGCAATCGAATTCGAATAAACGAGAGTAAAACCATGCCTTAATAATTTTTAGTTTTAAATTCTCATCTCACAATACGATACGATAAAAAGAGATTACCGAGAAAGGAGAAAGAGCGCGAAAGATATCTATTGAGAATTTATTTCGTTATCGGCAAAGAAAGAAATGTTTTTCATTTCTTTAATCATGCTTTAATCATTTATTACAGCCTGCAGAATATATTTAGTAATAGTTTCTGATGAACATATAGATTTATAATATTAATTGTGATGAAAGAAATGGAATTTACGGATTCGACATTTTATCGATATCGATATTCTTATCGCAGGCGGAGATTTCCACGCGACCGATACGCACGTCCGCATAATAAGCTCGGGAATATCGCGTGCACGCAACGATTGCGCACGATGGAACTGTCAGGCCGGGACAATTCGCGCCGGCCCTGCTGGTTCGCTATTGAACCGACCGCGACCCGTACAAATGACCAGCCTAGATTCCTCCCGACGTCCGTTTTCTATCGGAGCCGCGGCATTATTAATAGGCGCACGCGACTTTATTCGAGGCATCACGCACGATGCGCCGATCCTCGAGGATGGCCCGAGAAGAAGACACGGAGAACTAGACGAGGAGAAGCAAGTTAACTCATTCACAGATTTCTACAAGGCGTCCGACAACTTTTCCACGAAATGTGATTTCTCGGTGTTGTTCACGCCTGTGCTATCTTAATTAATTGTCTTTATACTATCAGCGATAGAAACTAGTCACTATTGATAAATATATTAATAACTATGACAACTATAATATAAATGTTATCATCTTACATATATTATCTTACACATTCATTAAACAGAGTAAAGTACGTTTTAATAATCATCGATTATCTTCTTATCTAAAAAACGAAACACACAATGAAACTTTTAAGAAAATACCATTTCAAAGAATTCGCGCATTGATATATTCCCGTGAAATCGCGCAACAGCGTTCCAGCTGTTAAATTATAATTGCTGAGGGCCAAAACGGCGAGCGCGTCGGGTGCATCGAAGGAGGGAGGACCGCGTAATACAATCTACCGCGCGATCGGCGAGCATCGCCCGGTAGGTTCGCATCAAATAAGATAGAGCACGGTTTGTTATATTTCTTGAGGAGAGAACAAGTGTCCATGAGCCCTGGAGTGAAGAAGCAACAAAGTAGAAGGTGGGGAGGAGGGGGGGAGGGGGCCAGAGGAGGTGGATCAGCAGCGTTATTAATGGGCACGATTACTTGGCGAAACTCGCGCCTTTGTGGTGCCAGCCTCTTCTAACTCCTTACCCCCGCGTCTTTTTCTCTCTCTTTCTCTCGCTGCCGCCTCCACTCCCGTTTCCCCTTCACCACCACCTGAAATCCCATAATACCCACACGCGCATTCTCCTTTTACACCTGTGCACGACTGTCTAAGTTATGCATGGGATCCTCCCACAGAAACAATGCACCCGCTCCTCTGTCCCTTCTTCTTCCACGAGTCCTCTCTTTTTTCCCTGCCTCTCTCCCTCTCTTTTTTTTTGTACGCTTTTTTTTTACTCGATAGTTTCATCCGCGCCGCGCCACGTCCGGTACTCTAGCCTCGCCAAATAATCATTACTCGAAACGATTTCGCAAAGTGCATGCAATAGCGTATACCTACCGATAGAATCTACAGTTATACCGGTTATACGACTTCAAACTGACGCATCGCGTTTCTATTATTGTGAGAGATCTATAGTATTATTTTATATGAAGCTGTAAAAGCGAGCGACATGAGATCCTCATGGACTTTTATTAGCGCTTACAAATTTTTACGTAATACGATACACGCGCGAGGATCCCTTTCTGCGCAAGTGTACTACGAGATATATATTTCGACGGCTTTCTCCAGCGCGCCGCGATCGTGTCTTACATTACGCCGCGTTATAATGATGAAAAGGGGCTATGTACATAACGGACGGAGATTGAGCCGAGTCGACGCGAGTCGACTTTATCATTTAATTATCTATAAAAGCGCGTAATTACACATTTCGCCGCGGATCGGTATTGGGAGTCGCGGGGCCAGAAAATTCGGCGCACCGATTTAATTGCGGGCTTAATCACGTGAACGCGCCCGTCGATTGCCCGTCGAGGCACCTTGCGAAACCGAGTCCAAGACCATTTGGTACCTGCGCGGAGCGGTATCAACGCCTCGAGGACGCTCTCGACGCCCGATTTCCGATCGGGCCGGTCGACCGGTCGATCGCAGCTCTCGATCGACTTCTCACCCCGGCACCTCCTCCATCTGTACGCCCGTTAGCTCGTACCCTCTCGCTCTTTCTCCTCTCTCTCTCTCTCTCTCTCTCTCTCTCTCTCCTTTCCTGGGCGTGTTTCACGGTGCTTTCCGATGGATCGAGAAGCAGGCTCGCCGATGCGCGTCGATACACATCCGACTGGATTAATCGCATCAACGGCTGACCCGCTCGAAACCCGCCTAATCTAATCTAATTGAGAACCAAATCCGGCTAGCACAGCCAGAATAAAAATTGAAATTGAATGTATCTTCGGTCGAGAAGTACAAAAGGGCATCGTATTGTGCCTTAATATAACTATATTTTATATTAAAGTAATCCGTGAAAAAATAGCTGCTTTCTAAAACGTGTATATCCATCTTCATACCGTTTTTGTTCTTCAAGGAAATATAATTGCTCTAAAAGCACATACCTCGAGAAATGTGATGTCTGGTATAAATTAAGTAAATAAAAAGCTAAGCAGGAAATAAAGCTAAACGTCAGATTTCTTTCCGCAGGATGTCTTTGCTCGCGTTATTGTCCGGAACTAAGAAGGAATAATGACCGAAAGAATGCGATTCTCATTTGGTAATATTGCCCCTAGCGTGATCCTGTCTACGTATCCGATTGGATTAATCGCTCCAATGACGGGACCGAGTCATCGAGCTAATCTAATTCCATCGGCCGGCCAGGATCGAGGGATCTCCTTGGCGCGCATCGCAGCGAAGCAGCGGAAGAAGCGCGCGGACGGGGAGGAAGGGGAAGAAAAAAGTCTCGATGAGGCGGAGGCGGGCCTCCGCGGGGGGCGCCCGGAGTGTTAAAATGTTAATTCGTGGGACGCCGTGGAAAGAGACACCCTCTCTCGATGGATCGCCGCTGTCGCTCGAAGCGGCCTGGCCCGAGGATGCGCCCCATTCGACAGCCCGGTGAATCGAACTGTCACCTCGTCGATCCGCGCGCGTCCGCGCGCGGATAGATTGATACGTTAATAAACCAAGTTTTGACGATTAATCTAATTAGATTGCCAATTAGCGCGACCGGACGATTACGGTAAGACGATGTTGGTATCGTAATGAACATCGGTCCGTGCCTCGAACGAGACGGAACGAAGGTAATAATGATCTCGCGGCCGGTAACAATCGCGCGCGATCGCGGGGGTTATTTCATTTGGCAGTCTGCCCGTGCCCCGGCAGATCGAATCAAGAGACGGATCCTCCTTCCTTCCTATGCCGATTCGATCGTCTCTCTCTCTCATTCCCGTACAAGACCGTGACGAGCATCTATCTTACCTGTTGAAAAAACAATTGTTCAACAAACCAAACTGTGTTGTTCTATACACGAGTCTTACATTTAAACGTAACGATACAAAAAATTGTGCCAACTGAGAATAAAAATTATAAACGATGTAATTAAATTGTTCACATTAGGTACTAAAAATCTCTTTTAGATTTTACAATTATATTAAAATATATACATAAAAGTGTAAAATATTATTTTCTTACTATTTTCTTGTTTTTTTATCGGATATTGAAGATGATTGAGAAAATTTAAACTATATATTGTGCATAATTTTTTATTTTTAGTTGGTGCAATTTCTTGTATCGTCACTCTTGTAGAAAATTTACATAAGATTGTATGTAATTAAAAAACGACGCTATTTTATTTTTTCAACAACTGTTTTTTTTTCAACAGGCAAGATACAGACGCGCGTGTTAATCATCGCCGGTCCTCTACGGAGTCGAACGCGAGCGAGAGGGGCAATCGATTCGACAAAGAGGAGAAGAGGGATCCCGAAAGCCCGTCGATGACTAGTCATTGTTGCCTCATAAAGCCAGTGAATGCCCTCCCCGTGATTCCACCTCGGACAGCCGCCTTCCCTCACCCGTCCTCCCGCCGCCCCAATCCGAAAAAACGATCGGGCTAATCGTTCAACGATTGTAATAGGTTTTCTTCGGTCATTGTCCCATCTTTGAGATCTTTCATGTACACTTGATGGAGATGAGACTGTGAGAGGCGCATGAAGAGAATTAGTCAAACATGACCATCTGAATCGTTATTATTACCTTGTAACATTGAAATATTGAAGTATATGGGATCTCGGCGCGTGTCTCTGCCCCTTTCGAGTTAAGTTTAAATTTCCGTAATTGCTATTAATGAACAACGATATCTCATACGCAAAATTTTTCATTCAGAAAATATAATATCGCACAACGTGCGTAATGGGATTGAAAAATTAAATTAATACTAAATTTAAAATTGCGCGTTGCCTGTTGCATTTGTTGATCGAGGAAACCTCTGGCGAATTTTGAATAACGGAACAACGTTGACACATCACAACGTCCCCATTATGGCGGACTCTTCCGAGCGGTTTGATGTAACAGGATCACGTCGCGAGCAACCGAGAAGAAAAATAGGTAGCAAAAACGGCGGGGATCGAGGAGGCGAAATTAGGTGGCGGAGATCCTACGGGTAAACAGGAAGGGCGCCCTCCTGCACCAAGTCAATTCATGCAGGAAATCGGTTTTTCGGCCGCAACTTCTATTCCTCCCATCTCCCCCTTCCCCCTCGTTTACTCGCTCTGTATGCTTGTGTCATCCGGCAGAAGTGGTTTCACGATCGCCATTGTGCGGAGTCCTTTTTGGAGGCTTAAACACGTCGCGGCGGGATTACCGGACCCGAAAGTAACAGTTTCGAAATTGAGGCCCCGCAGCAGGCCCCTCGAAATCTCGTTTGCAAATAAGATTCCGCGCATCAATGTCGGTGTATTTAATATAACGGATAGCTCTCCCATAAAATTGAGGTGAAACTGAGCTGACAGCGACCGCGAGGAGTAAAAAGAGCGCCATGTACGAGAATTGCTCCGAATCATTGAAGCATTTTTTTAATATTTTAGTCTTAATCTATTCAGTTTTAATATCTTGATTCTAAGATATCCCAGTCTTAATCTTATACACATTTTTGTAATAATTTTCTAATAAGATTTTGCAATATTTTTTGTAATAAATTATATTAATGGGATACAGAGCGTCATACGTTTGTTTTCATGCAAAGACATGTTTTATCGATTTTATTACTTGGGAAAGTATTTGAAATACTTGATATACTTTCGAGAAAATATTTATACTTTCAACTAGAATTTTTAAAAAATGACAGAAAAAAGGAGTTATATATTCCACACAGTTTAATTCCTCTATTACTCTATTCAGTTTTATCCGACTTGTAAAATTCTCTTACGCTCGATTCGTAACAGTTAAAAGATTCAAGACACAGTGTTAAAAGTAGACTAGGAATAGGTTTCCGTATGCTCAGGTTTAAAAACGTAAAATCGCAAATTTTTGCGCATTTTCCGGCTGTAAGATCTCGGCGACGTAGGCGTCGGAAACGAATTGCCGCAATAGTAAGTACGAGCCGGCGCGCGGCATAGTCTACCCGCTAGTTAGACTCTCATAAAGTCACGACGTAAATTATCCGCCGGACGGATACCGCGAGGTGTGTTTGCGATGGTCCACCTCCCGTCAACGCCCTCGCATAAAAAGACCGAGGCGAGAGACGGCGATGGAGAGCCGTGGTAGACAAGAGTTTCTTTACACCTCCCTTAAGTTCGTCCTTAAATACGACGGGACGACGGTGGGCGTGCTTCCTCATCGTCGAGGCATCGTGCAAAGGGCACCTGCTCGGTAAATATCCGCTTTATTGAGACGCCAGTACGAAAAACCTATTAACGTCAGCGCGCGAATAGAGGCGTGCGGACGCGAGACTGTAAAACGGAAGTGCGGCTTTCGCCTGTGCATTTGCTGGTTGCATGCAGCGTGCATCGTGCATGCGCCATCCTGTAGACTTGAGAACGATGCGATCTCGAATGAACAATAACGTAAAAATATTACCAAATGATAATAGCGTCGATATTTTAATCATGGAAATTGCATTAATTGAAATTTTAATTAATTCTTAATTCAGCAGATACGATAATATTATCCGTGCAAATGCGTAAGTAAAGCTTTATGCGTATATTATTTGCTTACTTGTTTACTTGTAGTAATTAATAAAAAATAATGTATTAAATAAAAGCGAATCTATGATCACCGATGTCCGACCGAAAGATTTTTCGGCAGTGCGATTCTCGCTGGTCTACTATCCGCACAGACGTTCACCGCTGCGGCGTCGATTGTATTACGTAAACGAGAGAAAACGAAAGTAATAATATTTAGCCATAGAGAAGCGCAAAAATGCTTCTTATTCTTAGTCATCGGATTCATCGAAGCGCGCGCTCGATGATGTAACCCGACGCAACCGTAAGTTACAACGATCACCTCGTCCGCAACGCTTTTCTATCGATAATTTCATTGCGTTATCGTTTTGCATTTTAATTGTTTGCTCAAGCCATTATCGCCGCGGCCGCTCGACGACCCGACGACGTTAATTCCGCCGTGCCATTCAATTAATGGCGATTAACGTAATTATGTTATTATACGGCAAAAGAGTTAACTCGAATCGTATTGCGCCGGCAAGTTCTCCGCCGCGCCGAGGCCGAGGCCGATGAAAACTCGCCGCTATATGGAAATCGCAGGCCCCGGCCAATCGACGCAATATCCATTTATTATCTCCACTTGGTAATTAGGATCAATTGCAGCTGTCCTGATCTAATCAAAGATTAACTCGATTTAATCATCTTTCTGTTGCGAGAAACGCAGAAACAAATCCCGGCGAAGTGAAAACCCCGCGCCAAGATCGACACTTTAATTAACATTAAAGCAAGCGATAATCACCATAGTCATAAATAGAAACGTTAAAAAGTAGCCAATTGTTTTGTATTTTAATGCACAATTAATGTACACACAATTAGTTGTACATTTCATTAACATACATTAATCATCTGCGTGACCATCATTATTTCTCGCATCACTCAAGCATCACGGCACGACCAATAATTCCGAATAAACTCCGACTAAAGATTTAATTTCAGTAATTACATAACAATTTATCCATGCAAAGTGCGACTGCACTTAAAGAACGCACAGGTCAATCGATTGACGCGAAAAATAATCGCTGCCGCTATTTTTGCGAGCGTGTTATTCGTGCATATAAGTTTCTAGAGCTGCGATAAGACCCCGTCGAGCGGGGGGCATCGTAGATAGCGCCTTCACTTCGCCGTGCTCTAGCTGATACGTACCCGGCCGATTGTGATCCGCGAACGAACGAGTGCAAATTCATTAATACCGGGGCTCGCTCGTTGTGGCGGCGCAGTCCCCCGCGAAGAGCGAACAATACGTCGCCTAATAGAAATCAAATCGCCTCACCATTTATAACGACCCACCTCGTGCCTCCCTTTTGTCTCGTCCCTCCCCTCCCCGCTCCCGCGCCTCGCTCGCTCGCCCGCTCGCTTTTTTTTCGCCCATCACGGAATAATCGAACAAGATTGATGAGGACGGCGTGACTGGCGCGCTACGAGGCCCGCAAGAATCACGCGGTGGACGTGGACCCGCGCGCGCGTATCGTTGCCCCGTCGAGGAGCCCGAGGAGGAAGGGCATCGTCCAAGGGCCCTCTCGGACTCGGATCCTAACCGCTTCAAAGACGAGTCTCCCCGAATTGGTATTCGCGAGGGAATTGCGTCACGATCGCGCTCCGTTTATGGCGACCGGGCGCCGCTTGACGTCCGCAACATCGGCATTTTATGCTCGAATCGCTCGCTCGTGGCACTCGACTGCCGATTGATTTCTCGGACGGTTCTCCAAAGTGCCACGAAGATCGGCATCGGTATCGCGGAAAAAGAAGGAAGGAAGGATAAAAACTTCGGATAATTGAATGACGAGGCAAACTGCAATTAACGTTCAGAATTAACGTTGTTGTAATACATTAATATTGTCAAATATCAACTCATTCACACCGTGTTCTGCCATTTGTTTAAATTTAATTATTATCCTCGTATAACAACGCAGAATTATTTATCAAGATAATCAAGCTGCGAAATTAGGGAGAAAATTGAGAAATAGTTTTTCCGAGGACGAGCGGACGATTTTCGGAGAGGCGCATTTTATGGAGGCTACGCCTTCGCGGATTCGGGACGGGATAGCGGGAGCAGAGAGGTTTTATAGGGTGGACCGGGAGGTTCGGGATTGAAGGAGCTCCGGACCCCCGGCGCGAAACAACAAGCAGTCAGAAAAATGGATGGGCTGCTAACCGTGCCACCCATGGAGCCCGGGCGAGCGGTTATTTTACCTTTTACTCGCGTCGGCCCTTACGGCGAGCGCAACGTGGTTTAATAAGCGGCATTCTTAATTACGTTTTCACCTGTGTCGTTGCACGATAAACCATCGGAACATTCGTCCGCGATGGATAGCCCGTTGCCGTGCTCCCAACGCAAATGGAGCGCGCGATGCCTTCAAATTGGCTTCGAGAAACTAAAAGAAAAAAAAAAGAAAGAAAAGAGAGGCAAAGAAACAAAAGAACGAGAAACGAAAAAGAGAAAAGCATGACGCTACCTAGTCACTTCTGCCTCGTTAACGTTCTCTTTGCGTCGTTCCTACCTTTCTTTTGAGACAGGAATTTAATTACACAATTATTTTATACCCGAAGATCAAAGGGTTCAAGAGTATATAACCAGATAACAAAAGCTTTCAGGCGTTTCATCATGCATTTCTGCTGACTGTGAAAAGTTAATTTAATGCTCGAGTATCGGAATATTTAATTTTTTTTTTTTTCCGAATAAGGATCACTTTTCTCGAGGAATCTACAGCTAATTGTAAGACAAAGTCTTGAATCTTCACGCAGATCTTCAAATACGCGCGATATTAAAATCTGAGAAAGAAATTAAACAAGTGTGAATCTCGAGATTCGTGACGCGTTTTACTCGTGGGGCAAACTCGCACCATAATCCCCCGATAAATCACGCGAGGACGGACACGGTCGGACACGAGAGCAAGAGTTCTCTCCGCTCTCTCCGATAAAGCCCGAGATCCTCCGACTTTGTCTCCTGAACGGGGAAACGCCGTAATGGGCCGCGGGGGACATTATGCGATCGTGGTGGCGCGTCGCGCGGCAGCGGCTCTAAGACGCATTACTTCCACCGCTGGTATCCGGGCATTTGTCCAGGCCGACGCGTCCAGGAACTGGACTCACAGAAGGGGAACGCCGGCGGTGTGCATTCGAGGATTTAATGCCCGACGTTGGACGACGAGCGCGCGCGCGCGCGCGATCCCTCCGGAATCGCGCGTTAGGACCTCGCGTCCGCTCGTACATCTTTTTCTACGATCGCTTTCTAATCATTTCCGGATCACGCTGCCGCGTTGCGAGAGGCCGCCCTTGCGAGAGGCACGAATCGATTGCGAGGGGGATTGCGAAGGTATTGCGAAAAGCGTGTAATAACTCTCGCAAGTTGCGTACACGCGCGCTCGAGTGTGCCTCCAAACGTGATGTCTATCGTCCTTATTATAAGTGTGAAAAATATGGATTTTATTAATTTTTTTTTAATCTCTGCTGTGAAGATGTGCGCGAACAACGCGCGGTGACTAATCAATCGTAACATCCTGATTGCCGGCATATTTCTACGATCGCTCGTATAAGGACGATTGCGCAACGCGCAACCCCGACATTAATCACCCGGAGTCGCCGATAAAACGAATAAATTTTAATAGATATCTATTTTCTGACGCACACGTTGGAGTTCCGTGGCGTCACCGGCCGACACCGTTGAAAGTAAATCAGCAATATTAAACAGGCTCGTAAATCCTCGGGCTGGCGAGTGGCATGGCGCGCTTTAAAAAGTACAAGACAATTGTGCCATTATCTTTCCCGAGTTAATCGAACGATTGAGTAATGCGTGAATAATTTTCTATTATAGTCGTATGAGTCGTACGTGTCCGTCTCTCGCTCGACGTTCCCCTGCATCTCACTCCGTATCCCGGCCGCCTTTACTTTCCGCCACCGTCTCCGTCTCCCTCTACCTCTCGCATGAGGTCAGCGTGGATAAAAGTTCGCGCACCGCGCCGATCGTGCGTGTCGATAAAATAAATGTTACAACCGCCACACATGCGTGAGATTCGCCGAATAACAAAAATTACGACGGACGGGGCTCGTGTTCGTGCACGCGCCTTGGAAAGAACGTAACGAAAAATCTCGCCGCGTGCCAGAAACAATTTCGAATTTACGAAGACTTCGCGTGCGAGGGTCAAATCTTAATAGATATACGCCAGCTCGTTGTTCACTTTCCGAGACAGATATATATGTGAGCTATGCGATCACTTCGCCGGTTTGACGGTCGCGCGTTCTTATCGATCGCAGTCTGATCGATCGCGATAAGATACGATGTTGCATCGCGAAGTCGTGTTTCCCACTGTTAGCAGAGATTTAATTCAGTCAGCGCGAAGAAATGCGAGTGAAGGGTTGCAAAAAGACAATCGCTCTTCACGCTATTCATGACTTAAAAAAAAAACAATATAAGAGGATAGAGCTAGCGAACAAAGCTGGGTATACGTGCGTAAAATATCTATTATAAATTAGTAAACTAAAAAACAGGTTTTAAAAAAAAACCTAGTATACAATCTCTTCGTAAAAAAGTTTTGAAGAAGTTTTGCTCGCGTTTTCCTCTCGCGTTGACCCATCGTCAAAAGTTGACTGTACAGATTGACTGATCGAACAATGTGAACTGCCGTTTGCACTGCCCGCGACAGAGAGATTCGTGTTTACCGGTAAGATCGAATATCTTGAGAAAAGTCTCGCTCGGGATCGAATCGAGCTGACCCCGGGGGTATCCCTGCGAGTTCGCGTTTTCGATCGCTTTCAGACAACCTGAGCGGCAACATCGGCCGTAAGTTTCCAAGGTAATTCGCGTATATATATACCGACGTACTTGACCCCACGACTATTAATCTCGCGTGCCATCATCCCCCTCGATCCGCGGGGGCGTTTCCAAACTAATATACGACGACACGACCCACGCCTCTATCGGCGAGAGCCTAACGAGGACTGACTTTAACGGTTAAATAATATTACTTTGAGCTCTTTCTCTCGGGTTGTTGCCGGTCCGATGGAAAAGTTCCCTAGCCTCTATCGGTTAGAGCCTGAGTTTAAATCCTCCTCGGGAAGTAATGTCTTGCAAGAGAAACGAACGGTACCAAACGCAGAGCGGTGAAAAGCAAAACGTTACTTTTTTTAAAACTTCTTTCAAATATAGAAAATTTTAACTGCTATAAGTTATAAGCGGCTCTCGTATTAAAGAAAATATCGCGTGTGGTTACGACAAAGCAATGAGAATTGTCAAGAATCGGTATTAGAGAAAGAAATTAAATTTTATCGGTCCTCTCAATGACATTGTTGTTAGGGAAACTCGAGCATTCGCTTGACCCTCGTTGTAAACGAGAGGTTGAGCTTAAATCCCTTTCAACGTCGGTCGAGAGCGGAATAGTGAATTTCGTCGCCGATCGGACGATCCATTGATCCCTGGGAAAGCTGCGGCCAGCGAGTGGAAAATCGTTTTTCTCGAATGGCACAAGGGGGCATATTCTCAAATGTTAGGGGACACTTCCCAATCTTGAGCCTCGCCAATCTCGAATCTGCGATCTATTTAATGATCGCATTAGATACAGGGCAATGACCGGTGAATTGAATCGCGTAAATCGTTTATGTGAGAGCCGAACGGCCGAGGTCGTGGCGAAAAAACAATTAAGTTAACGCAAAAATGAATTTGGCTCGGAAAAATGCCAAAGCGAATTTAAAAGACAAGCGAGCTATCAGTCTAGAATTTTTTTAGAATTTTTTAGAATTGTTTCTAAATGATTGCAGCTAATTCAGATTATTTTTTTGAAGATATGCGTATAAACAGAAACAGAATGCGCTACCACGTCTGGCAGAATTAATGATCAGAGTTCATTTATTCAGTCACGAATACCTTGGAGAACTTTATGGCCGGTATAAAACAATAGAACGTTTTGCCGATTTTACGGCCGAAACTCGCATGATTCCCGCCTCGGTGGGGCACGAAGCACCGTCCGTTTCATCCTTGTTAGTCGTGCGGCGTACAGTCTAGATCGCGGAAATATTTATTGCGTAATAATCGTTAAAACCGGGACACGAGTTAGAGGCGCTTCCACCATCTGTGCGTCTGTGAGAAGAATATCTTCTTTTTCTCACAGGCGTTTCTTTCAATAGCGTCATGTAAGTAAGAGTTTAAAATGTGAGAGAGTGTAAAACCGAGTCGCGATAACGTAATATATCGCGACGTGGAAATGGCGCGAGAATAAAGCGGCGTAATTCCGGAATAGATAGGAGAAAGTTGGTTAACAATTTGTACACATTAGAATACTATGGCTGAACAATCAATAGAACACCGAATATGTATAGACAGAACCGTTTTTTTTTCGAAAAATATTTTGATATAAATGATATAAACTTCATTATGTATCAAAATTCATATTTTTGAAAATCAAAGCATGAAATACGCGCAACAAAAATGTATTTCTTTCTCTGTTTCCATTCAAGTATGTGAAATTATTTCGTTGGAAACAAACATATACTGCACCTATCCATTTTCCCGTTTCATCGACCGCGTGAATCGTTTTATTCGACGCAGATGCGTGGTGTTACGTTTAAAAAAGTGCCTGCATGTTGCGACGGAGCTGCAATGAACTTTGCGGCGCAACTCAGCCCGGCCGATCGACTCTTAATTAGAACGCTTGGGACAAATGACCGTGATTGCCGGCGTAATGATACCTTGGTCGCGTTCCACGTGATTCATATACGATCGCATTCGACCGGCGTGCAGCTTGCGTTCGCTACGACGCATCGTCGACGATGGAGTCGTTGGCACGTGTTCAGGGAGTCTGAGGAGCGCAAACGTTTTAACCGTTAATGTATATTTACGTTGATCGAAAATTTCACCTGCCCGTTGTAATAACGATGCACAATGTTCAGACCTACGAGACAAGAGGAAACTTTTTATGAGTTAAGAGAGGTGATTGAAAGCTTAATTAAGTTAACGAAAGAAATCCAGATTCCATAAACATATCCAGTTAAAAGATACGTATCAAGACGTATAAAAGACGCTCGACAAACTTGCATAAGTATAAATTAATTCGTTTTTTTTTACTGTACGATTAAATTATCATTTTATACAATATTTATATCGCAATTTCTTCAGTTATCTGTATTTTAATTTCTAAAATCGAGAATCTGGGGAGTGAATGGCGCTTCTTCCGCTTTATCGTGCGAGCGAGAGTCCCGAGGAAATCGTCGGCACACGATCAGCCCCGAGATACGTATCAAGGGCGATTTATCGCGATGTACACCGACTACGTACGTCGGTTATACGCGCTCGTAATAGTCACCAAGAGAGAAGTCCTGCCGCTACTACCTGGCCAACTCATGCAGACGCGTAATCGGCGCAGACCGGCTATGCCTCGCCAGGAGCGGAACACCTGCGGATCCGTGTCGCGTAAAATCGAGCGCGATCGAAACTGGGCAAAAATCGGGTAACGATTATACGCACCTTATTTGCATCGTCGAAGTTGCTCAAAACTGACGATGCATAAAACAAGTCTTGTCAAAATAAAGACATTTTTGTTATATGTATCCGATGGAGGGGGGCGCGAAATGACAGTCGCACTAATGCCAATTTCTAAGACAGCCACGAAAACGTAACGCAATGGAAAGTCAAAGCGGAATACTTTCGTAACAACGCGAGAGGAAGGTGGAATCGGTGAATGCCGAAAGATTCGTAGTTGCCAAGGTGTGTGAGAGGAGTATTCGATCCTCCGTGGAGAGTATTAAGGCCAATCCACCAGGGCGCAAGAGACAACCGTGCTTCTCGAGGAAGCACCTGCCGATAGCCAGCGGACGCGTGGCGTGCACGGGAGAACACGCGACGCGTCTTAAACGGACGGTCGAACAAAAAATTAGGTAAATGGCAATGCAATTATGACGCAAGTAATTTCGACGCCGCTACCGTCCGCCATAGCCAGATTTTACGAGCAGATGCTTTCCGCGATATCGTCTCCCCCCGCCGCCCCTGTTTCGATTTATAACCGTCGCTGCTAATAGAATTCTCTTGAAATCACATATATAATCTCGGGATTGTCAATAACAGTCATTGCTGCATAGAAAACAAATATCGAGACAGACAAATATACAGGTGGAAGCTAGGAGATGCTTGTCATTTCTCATGATTCGACCGTACAAAGGCCTATATTCATCTAGTCGATCCTGAAACAAGTATTAAATGTAGCGATCGATAATCTTATCCAGTTTTCCACGAGCGACAAATAAACCATCGCGAAGGCAAACACGGGACTACCACGCACAATTTACTCGATCCATCAAAATCCATGACATCTATATACTCGCGTACAAAGGCAAACTCGATAATGTATCTGCAGGGAGGCCGAGAGGGTTTTTGTCGCGCCGAACGCATTGGTGCATCGGACACTAATGAGATCGCACGACACGTGAAACAGTCTTTTTTCTGCGGCGGAACGATAAGCCCATTTTTTGGTTCCGTTTTGTTTCGTTCCCTTTTTCGATACGATTGACCGCCGAACGTGGAATAAAAATTTTTTTAATTTCCTATTATCGAGAATCGAAATAATATATTTTCATTGTGCGCGACGTGCTAGTAGTGGAATTTTAAATATTTTATTTTTCGATAAGCGTTAAAAAATGTTTTCCGAGTCCGACTCAATAATCTTCCCCGCGTAGCGAAGCGCAAGAAGGTTAATCGCGCACTTTCGCGGTAATTAATGACCGCGAATTACAGGCTAAGCATAGACTAATAGAAGCATCCCCGTAATAATATATTTCTTGACAATGACAACTGTGATAAAAGAAACATCGCGATCGCAAACGTGAAATTACCACGTACAATTGAGTCGATCTGTCAAGCAACCGTTCCCGCCCACCTTGGTCGGAGGTAGCACGATAATACGGCAATACGAAAGTCAAGAGGGAAGAAAGATGGAAAGAGATCTAGAGAGAGAGAGAGAGAGAGAGAGAGAGAGAGAGAGAGAGAGAGAGAGAGAGAAAGAGAAAAACGGAGACGAGGATCTTGCATTAACCCATTGAGGAAGATAATTTTTTTAGCTATATAAATTATAGCCCTTGCGGCCTATTACTTCTACTGTTACGCCTGACAAAAATCGCGGCCTCTCATTTCCGAATTAAATGGCTAAATGCTACGAGTGCCATCGATTACTCGCATTACGACGGTATAATTTAATATAATGAGAAACGCGCGCGGCCGCGTGTCAATTGCCGCGGCATCGAGCCTTGATACGAAAATGAGATGTTATTTTCCCCGCGTCGAAATTATTCCCCGCGGTTCTCCATTTTCTATCGGTAAATCATTATCCGCAATGAATCTAGGCACCGCCCCGATAATTTATGCACTTCGTCATCATCGGTGGTAATTATCTCGTAAGCACGTTACCTCTTTTCACTTAACGTAAATTGAGATGGAGTGTCAATAAAAATGTTCTCCGATATCTCTCATTATTGTAACATAATATAAAATTCAATAGCAATTTGTAGATAGCCTCCGTTACGTATATTTAAAATAATCTAGCTCCTTGGCAAAATCGAATGTATAATATTAAATTGCAACGACAATCTCAGTCGTTGCAATTTAAAATAAGTGCTAAAAATCGAGAATAGAATCCTTATGCATGTATCGGACTCGTAGCAACAATCTCGAGACGAGTCGACGAGAAACGATTCGACGGAGAATACACGGCGAATCGCCAAGTAATTGTAATTCAGCCGAACCTTGGAAAGGAGAGCAACCTGCTCGCGAACCCGATAGCGTCTCGATAATATAGCGGCGATCCAAAGTCGAGAGTCTCGTATTAACCGCGCCGTCAATGCACCATCGGTAATTAGTTCAGCTGCAACGAGCGGAGACGCGTGCCTCGTGTTGCGCTGCAGTTGCACCTGTCCGTCGACCGATGCACGCTTTCATAAATATGAGCCACGTCAAGCGTTCGATACACGCGCGTCCAGTGACAGGGAGTGTCGATAAAAAAAAAACGACCATTATTACGTACGATACAAAGTTTCAAAAGCATTGGTATATGCATAATTT
The DNA here is from genome assembly GCF_030848795.1 of Temnothorax nylanderi. Classification (NCBI taxonomy): domain Eukaryota; kingdom Metazoa; phylum Arthropoda; class Insecta; order Hymenoptera; family Formicidae; genus Temnothorax; species Temnothorax nylanderi. The sequence continues at coordinate 1,065,835 of NW_027249095.1, read as the reverse complement.
TGCAACTTGGGCTTGATTTATGGGAGAAAGGCAGCATTCATCGCCTTTCGCACCCTATTATTCACATTTTTGCGCACTCAGATTCTTGTGCGCGGTGGCCTCACCTTCCTGAGACGCAAGATACACTGTAAAAATACTGTACGCGATCTGCATCTATTTTAATAATGAACATTTTGTTATTCAGATATTCTAAAAAGTATATCTTTTCGTATAGTAACTTGAGAATAATAATTATATTCAAAGCGAGCTTGTGTTGTGTGAAAAATCTGAAAATTTTCTTGCAAGTACAGCATTGATTGATTATATATATTGCAATAAGATATATAAACATCTATTATTTTTAATAACGCTACGTTTACTGGTTTACTTGATGCTAATTGCAGTGTTCATAATATATTTAAAATATATGAGGAGAATCTAAGTATTTTTTTTATTGCATCAAAGGCTATATAATGTATGAAGGAACCAATGTAATATTATGTATGTACAATGATTAATACGATGAGCAAACCCGCATTTAGTGTACTACGGACAATGTAACGATGTGATATATGAGATGGGGATTCGAAATGTATTCGGATATAACTGCAAGTATACACACAGATCTGAACGTTCAATGAGATTTCATGATCGCTAAAATCATATCTATTAAAGTCACAAACGTTGTAATGTTGCATAACAGACATATTTATCAGATTCGATTAACTTTCATTTATTTATACCGCAAGTTAAACCTTACGCAACGGTTCGGCCGCGCGTGAAAATATACTTTTCTGCTGATCAATATTGACAGCAAGCAATAATGTATAATTTTAATGAACATTATAATTGCTACATTCCTTGTTAACTGGAGATAGATTAAATCTTTAAACTACAAACGTGTTTCACATAAAAATCGATCGAGTAATTTGATTAGCCAAAATGTTTCTATTTTTTCTAACATGATAGACTATATTTTAACAGATAAAATCATGACATATAAAATCATGACAAATTAATTATGTTTATTGTAAAGTAAATTAAATAATTTACAAAAAATGATTTTTAAAATTTTGTACTGTACATGTTTTCTTATTTATCCACTTTTCTAAACATGATTATACTACAGGTTATTGAGAAATTCAGATAACATATTTTTAAATCTAATGAGAGAGATGGACGTGAGCCATCGACCGGACAGGAAGTTGTTTTTCCATCGCGAAGCATCACCTGCCCGGGAAGCGCCGAAGAAACATTTATTCCCTAATCAGTCTTCGAGGCATCCCTGGAAGTTTCGCACCTGCTGCCGTGTGTCCGCTTTTCTCACAACGAGAGCGGAATTTTCTGCGGTCGTCCTTATACTTCTCGCGCACCTTATACTTTGTTGTATAAACCGGTAACTCAATTGACGGGTTCGCCAAAAATGGGATACACGACGGCCACGCTCTCGTGGTCCCCTTTCGCGCGTCGGTCGATTAATCGAGCGCGCCCGGTTAACAGGAATTACTTTCGTCCGCATCAATGTCCCGAAACTTTCATGATGTGGCATTATTATGATGGAATTATGGAACAATGTCGTCACGTAAGCGTACACGTCTTAATATCGAATCAAGTTTCGCTGCAAGCAATAATCTCTATCTTAATATTATTTCTACGTGTTCTACGTAGTCTTACAAAATAAGTGCGATATTTAATAGCTTTTAATTGACGATATTAACTAGTAGACAAAAAAACGTACACATGTGTCAATTTATATGGAGAAATTAAAAAAAAAGAGCTTGTCCATTGAAGCGAAATTACTTGTACGCAATTTAAATGTAAATATGTGAGATGGAACTTGATGTATTAAGGAATATCATTAATTTTCCGTTATCGAAGCGTGAGGTGATGAGAAAGTCATACACGCGAAGGATGGAAGATTGATCTAATTAGCGTGTAAACCGTCTCTGTTCCTAGATTCAGGTAGACCAGTCAGGCGCGTCCAGACGCTGATCAGGCATAAAATCGCGATTTAATAGTTTCCCTGCGCCGAGACGCTTCGAGGGCCTGAAAACACCTGCCGCGGAACCAATGAATTATAGGTGCCGCTTCAGGAGCAGGGATGCACAATAATAACGCGCTGACTCGAGAGAAAAGTCGACCGCAGAATACCTCAACGCGCTCATCCGAATTTCGTCTTTTCTGCGAGTGTGTAACATTTCGTTGTATCTTACAAATATTTTAATGATCCAAATCCAAGAAGTAAATTGTAAAAATAAAATATTACGAGAATAAATAAATCACATAAATTATCGCCATTGTGTCATGATTATCGTTATCAAGATTAATGTAATTTGTACCAATGATTATTTAAGTATCTTCAAATCGACGAAGCAAATAATTTGTTAATTTTCATACTTTACATGCACGATTTTCTTGCTTATTTTATTTTATAAGAACTTCCCATAAAATTATAATTTCCTTTAAATCAAAATGAGCTAAATATAAACGTATTAAGAAATAAAACTATAATGAGAAATATTTTCATTAAACTTCACGCATAAATTTGGTGTGCAACCGGGGGAAAGTGCTCCCCCCAAAGTATGATTTTGCTGTATATCACGTTGCCGCGGTCGCGGCGCATAAATATTGCATTAAATTACTGCGTTAAGTGCTATCCTCCGCTCGTTACTGATTACAACACTCTTCAGCGTAATAGTATTCTAACGATTAAACCATTTTCTGCTATTTCACTGCCAGGGGTCTTGACGCATCGCGCAGCCGGGAAGTGCAATCTAAGAATCTTCCATCTACATCTACTACTTTTCGCGTATTCCATTGCGTAGACCGTAGACACGCGCGCTATACTATTTTTTAATTAACCACCTATGATTAACGCTATTAATTGGTTGCTACGGAGGAAATACAAAAAAGTACATTGTAGAAGCACAACTGAAATGAAACTTGAGAAATATGTATTGCACATAGACGCAAATAACAATATATGTAAAAATCATATCTTAACAACGCATAATTTTCATAATCAGCTATTTTCCCATCATGATCTATTTGAACAAATAACTTCTCCATATCCGTCTTTCCATCTTTTACTACGATAGCTCTCGCAATCTTTAATTTCGCAGTTTCAGCGTTTCTCCTTCGAGCATCGTGAACAACAGTTAAATATAAGCAGGTACACATTAGTTTTCAATTTCCAGGGATTTGAACATCCTCTTCAGTCTAAATTTCGACATTTCGATTCCGCCTCTCTTCTTTTCCTCTTCAGCGCTTCCTGCTCTTTTTTTCTCACCTCATCGCGAGAAAGGATTTCATCGTGACCTGGTCCGTGTCGAGAGACCCGGGCAAGCCGGCACGTCACTTCCGGTTCTCTCGAGGGCGCGCAGAAAAACGTCGTTTCCCAAGACTGCCTGGTCTGGTCTCGCGGTAAATGAGTTTTTTATCTAGCCCGAAGTAAATTAGATTAGCGGAGACATGCGCCGGCCCGTATCTCGCTTGCTCGCGCGCCACGTACGCGCGCGATGAGCCAAGCGTGTATACCGCGCGGAGCGCGAGCAGGAGACATGTACGAGTACGAATGCATGCGATGGTACGGTGCGATGCACTAATGGTCCGCTTCATTCCGGTATACTTTGTTGTATGCTGCGTGCATCCGGCAGTCAAATGCAACCGGTATTATGTCAGTTCTCTAATATAGATACACGAGATATATGCATGACGAACAATATAATACAGATCGCAACGTAAATTACTAAGCTTCGTAACAACAACCAAGAGAAACATATTTTTTAATGCGTTATTTCTTATAAAATGATGTTTCAACACGTCTTTTTCTAATAAGGAAAGGAGACAAAGGCGGAGCATGCCGAACCGTCATTAACGCGTTCCGCGGTTGAGCGTAACACGAACATTCGCAGAGGCTACTTTTAGTTACTCGTGACAGCTTCCTGCGCCACGTGGAAAAAGTGTGAGCTACAACGCGTACACGCATGTGGGTGGCGTTTCCCGGCCCGACGCGACGCGACGCGACGGCCCAACAGAAGCGTTCGCCCGACTTTACAACCGACTTCCCGTTGTACCCGCTCGTTGTTGCTTGTCCTTCGCGGACGGCCGTACGTTACGCTGTCGCGCGCAAAACAAAGGGAAAACGCGAACTTGGATGGCGCGAGGAATTTTTTAATGGCCGCCACCGCCCTGCGCCTCTTTGTTTATAACGCCGCGAAGCACGCGAACGCGGTTAACGAATGCAGAAACTTCAGAAATGTTACTTTATCGCGCGGATTTACAGCCGATTAAGTTTAAGAATCCGGTTACTGTTTTTTTTTACATATGCATGATTTTAAAAAATTGGAGAAAATAATGAAGTTCTGAATTATCTTCGCGTCTCTCAATTATTTTGATAATTCCTAAACGGGTTAAGACTGAAAATTCTTTTCGCTAGGTTTAAAGATTCGAATTTTTTAAATATATTATCGTTGTACCTACATGTACGGACAAATGTCGGCAAGAAAACTTCGCATATGTGGGTGCGATCGTTAAAGGGTTGACTTTTCCGAACGTCAGGCAGCAGTTACTCTCACGCCCAATTATCACGGTCCGCTTGGTGCGAGAGTTTTTAACTTCAATCTGATTAGAGAACGGGGATTAGGCTCGACGAGGTGCGAGGCAGCGGACCTTTCTTCGCCGGCCTCCGCGAGGCACCGCGCGCTTTCACAAACATCTCGCAAATAACACCGTATCGCGTAATTGCCCGTTAAAACGTCCGCGCATTAACGATCGTCCCCTTTGTACGCCTCTCACCCTCGCGGCTTCTTAACACGGATGCCAATCACGCCGCCGCTCGCGCCATCACGACCGAGCCGCTAATTTCAGCGACGACGGGGGACGCGTGTTACTCTATTTTCCGCGGCGGGTAATTAAATTTCTCGCGGGGTTCGTTCGACGTCGCGACAACGCGTCGAGCCACCTAGGCTGTCCGATTATCGCGTCTAAACTCTTCGATCTTGCCAACCCTCTCCCTCTCCCAGCCTGCCTCCGCCTCGTCGATGGATTTGCGCGAGGGTACCGACCTAATGGGACGCGCGTCTCTGCTCTATAATTACAAAGATTGCCTACTATACGCGCGGACCGAGTTGTACCAATACGAAGATTCTGCCGGATGATCCGCACACATTGGAGAGACGTTCTTACGCGCCGATACTAGATTGCAAGAACGATTACATTTTCATTTCTCGATCGAGAAACCACGGCGGAGGAGAGCCCGCTGGAGCTAGTCGAAGACGCCGCGAGATTTGTCGAGAGAATCAGCGAAGAAGTGATAACCTGAACTGATACTTGAGCACGTTGTATGTATAGATAAATAAAACCTCTAGGTTTACTATAATCTCCAATAACTTGGTTATTTATTTATATATACCATTTACAAATTTATTTATACCATTATTGCAAAAATTTATTTATATTTTAAAAAGAAACTTTTCATTGCTTGTCCTTTCTGCCCGTAACGATTATACGATGTTCTTATACAATGTAACACGCGCTTATTGCTGCGATCGTTATTGCTAATTCATTTGCAGTCTCGGCGGCGAACATTGCACCGTAATGCATTATTATGGAAATTTCTGACAAGTCGCGTCTTTGGTTTTCTGAACCGTCGGCACGTGCCGCGTGAAAGATATGCGCGATTGTCCCGCAAGTCGATCGTCCGCAATGTATACAATTGATATCACCTGCTGCCGTCCCGGAGCGTGCTTTTCGTCGTCGTCGTTGTCGAATCAAGCTCGAACTGACCGATTACATCGCACGGCGCGCGCATCGTGTTTTTTGTCAGATAACATCGGAGTTTCCGCCGGTTTCGTGTTGCCGACGCTCGGAGAATACTAATAAACTAACAAGAGCGACGCCGTACGATGAAATAAACAGAAATAATTGTAACGTATATTTCCAAATGACTGTATTAAACACATATATTGATTACAAATGCATCTAAGAAGTACAAGGTCCGATCGTTATATAAAGAAATAATTAAAATCAAAAGTTAAGAAACTTGGCCATTGTAAACGTCTTCTATAAAAATTCCATTTAATAAGCTAATTTAATTTAGGCAACTCTTAGGATCTACTCAACTCGGAGTTTCGTCAAATCATCGTTGATACGACTCCGTCAAATCCCCCATTTCGGTATAAGTGTACGAGATACGTTATTTTTTTTCTTCTTCTACCTGGAGGACACGAGCCGACCGTTCGCGCAAGTCAATCGACCATAATTCGTTCAATTGATATCACCTGCCTGTGTCCTCGAAGACACTTTTCCCTCGTCCGAGACGAGAGGGCGGCAGATCGGTCTGCGACGTGCCATGCGTTTCTCTCTTTCTCTCCCTATCCTCTCTCTCTCTCTTTCTCTCCCTATCCTCTCTCTCTCTCTTTCTCTCTCTTTATCTACGCGTATTAATGCGAACCCGCGGCGCGGCGCGCGCCGCGCCGGTTACACGCGTGCGCGCGCGGTCGCGTGTGTGTACACGCGGACCTACGGTGATCAGGTGAGTCGAAGATTCACCTGCCGAGCCGAGCCGGGCAGCTGCGCAGGTGTATTCCGCTCGGTTTTGTGGACGGTTGTCGTACGTGCCGCGCGGCCGATCTACATGTATGTAGCACGCGTGTCAAAAAGCCAGAAGGCCCGATACACGGACGGAGGAATTCACGAGAGGAGATTAACGTTGACAACGAGAAATAGATTTACGAGAGCGTGCGCGCGCACGCCAAAAACGCGATGTCGCTCCGCTTATTTGGGTAAATGACACCGGGACGGTTGGGCAATCGAGGGCTCGATACGAAATAAGCCGCAAGAGCCAGAAAGAAGAGTTTGGGGAATCTTACTTTTCTATAATTAACATACGTTATTTACTATAATTAATAAATAAAGAAATACTCTGTATACTTGTTTCGAACATCATATTATGTAAATAATATAACTTTTTAGTATTTTATAGACTTCTTTGTTTTATAATAAGAAAATAGACTTATTATACACATTTTAATTGCGTTGACCGTCAAATTTTCAATTAAAACGCTGTAGTATACACGCAGACGCCATTATCAGGTAAAAGAATTGCAAAACGGTTGTACAGATTGTTACGGATTGATAATTGCCTGAAATTGTAACATTGTACGTAATAAAATTGTACGCGATAAAACAGCGGTGATTATTTTGCATAATTCCCGTTTTTGTCCGCGTGCGTAAACTTTCCTCCAACACAGGTGTAATAGAGACGTGTAAGAAAACCCATACGTGTGTAATTGAGATACGCACGGCTTTACGAGCCGAACAGATTTACGACGGCAATTCGGACACGTTGTAATTTCGACACGCAAAGAAACGGACGAACGAAGGGAAGGAAAACTATGAATATCCCGACGCGTTTGGCGTGTTATGTGAGTAGAGCGACGACGTGTTAAACCACTCGGCGACACGTGGCGTATGTGCCACGCGTGTATACGTTGCCCAGTTAAAAAAAAAAGCGAAAAGAAAAAGCGCAATCACGCGGTGATAGACTCGACGACGATTGAATCCGGGAATTATTCATAATTATGATTCACGACTTGTAATTTATGATTATAATTTCGAAAAACGTAATTTGATTACCGTATAATACACGCCCGCATATGATCTGTAATAGCAACGTCATTTCCACAAAAAAATGAAAATCTGCATTCTTTTCCTTTCCTTAAAACGCTCTTTTATAGAAGTATTGGTAATTCGCGTGAGGATAAGGGCAGAAATGCGGGCAAGAAATCGCACTTAGCGCCGTAATAAAATCTCTGTGTCCGGGGGGAACATATAATAATTCGTCGACGGTTCTTTCTTCCGGAGCGTTTCTCCGAGTAAATACCTCGCTAAATCACTCCAGGAAGTTTGATACGCATTTGGCGCTCCAACAATGCGCACCCACGCAACAGAGCGCGCGTGTACACGCGTGTAACACTCGCAACGAGCTCGGCTCCGTTGTTTTACGGCGCGGTGCATAAATTACAGGCCGACACGCGTATAGATATCGCGTACACACACGTGCGTGCGTACGCGCACGCATACCGGCGAGCCACCGGCCGAAATTATTTGGAATCACGTTGCGGACGCGATCTACATATTCAACGATCGTGGTTACCGGCGTTACCGCACACGCGCGTTTAGCCAGCGAGGAAGGAAACCGCGCGGAAAAGAGAGGACGGAACGAGGACAGGGACGGAGAAATCATTTATTAAGGGAAAAAGAGGAAGACGCGCGGGTATATGCAAAAGGCGAGGGGGAAAAGAACAGGGAATGGGCTTTCGTGTTCCGTCTTTTGTAAAGCAGGTGTAACCGAACCTCTTTCGCCGCGATGTATTTTACCACCCGGTAGTAGCCCTTCTTAGATCCTACCTTCGTACATCCTTCGAGCGCGCCTCCCTTCCACGAGGGGAGGGAAGGAGGGGCAGTAGCAGCTGAATCTCCGCGGAAAGCCAGCACCTGAAATGTGCGCGCGCCTCGTTTTCGTGGTAGAAACCGGAGGTGAACAACTCGAATGAAGAAATATCGGAGGGCGCACCTTAAGGATGTCGAAACGACCGCTTAACGAGGATCTAATTCCCAGGGACGTCCCCGTGAATATATGAATTTCGAAATAACAAACACGACGTAGAGAGAGAGAGCATCGAAAATGCAACAGGTCGAGAGATCGTATGGAAGTGTAATTTGCAGGGAAAAAAAATTTGCCCAAAAATGGCCCATTTATACACAGCTTTACATCGTATTTTAAGTCGTTGACGTTATGGAGCGTCGAATGGTTATTTCGAAAACGGATCGCGAATATATCATCCGTCGCGTGTGCCCGAGCGATATTCTTGTTCCGCAAACAGTAACGAAGTGCCGCATTATCGCATCCGATACACTTTCCTTTTCGTAACCGCGTATATTATAATTGGCGCCCGGTTAATCGACGGGACCGATACCTACGCTCGCAATTAATTTGCCGCGACACAGGGCGAGGAGTCCTTCGCATAACGGCCGCATAATTTTTGCGCGGAGATCGTATCGGGGACCGCCGCGGTTTTACAGCGTGTTTCCCCGCCAAATTTATTAATAGATTCGCGGTCACGCACGCGCGCGTTCTCTCATTCTTTTATCTCCGTTTCACCGCTTTTGTCGCGCTAATATTCGGGAACTGAGGGCCATCCCCCACTCGGGAGCGTTTCGAAGCGTGCCGATATGTACGAGTGTCCGGGGTCGCTTTTTACGACACGCATTACACTTCGTCGCTCGGCGGAGGCAGATGCACGATGCCGACGGTCACCGGCCAACGACGTTTCTTCGGCGAATCGAAAGTGTTTTGTGAGCGCGAGCTAAATTCACGAACACGCGGCGTGACAGAGAACAGCGAAGCTGCTGACATCATCGTTCGTTTTCGTTGAAGACTCCGTCCTTAAGATTCTCCGCAAATTCGAATAATAGATAAGATTGCGTTTTCCCACATTTTTGACAGCGAGATATAGCGCCTAAAATGTATATTGTTGTAAGAGAATCCAATTTTAGTTTCAAAAAGCTATTCAAAAGCAACGCGAATATAACATATAGCGTAGAATAATATCGAGTAAATACAATGAGCAATCGAGATTCGCACGTGGCTGGTCAATATACCTACGTTTTAACGATGCACTCGAAATGCGCTCGAAACACACTCGAAACTGTTGTAATCATTCACGTACAATCGTTCGACACGGCGGCGCCGCGGCGGGGCACTGTGTCGCATGCCCTCCGTTTTTATTTTCCTGCACGCGCTTTGTTTCGACGAGATCGTTTTGCTTTCACGAACCCTTGCGTAGCAAGTATTAGTTGACCGTTTAACGAGCGCTCTCCGCAAAATTTCCCCTCCCTATTATTGCCCTTTCCGCAGCCTTTTTTCCTTGTCTTCTTGTTGCTCGTGTGTATGGCCATTTCATTTGCTACCTCGCTTTGTTAGAGCATAAAGAAAAACTTCTACCTTCAACGCGATCTAATTTAAAAGTAAAAATACTATATTCAGTATTTCGTCCAAAATAATCAATTTCAATAAAAAACTTTATATTTATTTAATTCGTTTATGTGCAACATAAAGTAAGGCGCATTATTATATTTCCTAAATTATGTTTTCAGAATAGAAGTCATAAATTCTTATTATTTATTCTTCGAAATATCACTTACAATTAGAACGAAAAAGAAAAAACCGATTAATAAATAAATAAAATTAAATTTTGATTGACCAGGTAATTTTAGCGCAATCAGCTGCAGGTAGGCGCCTAACTCTCGGTCTAGCTTCGGACGGGGCAACCGTGCGCGGTGGACGTCTCAATAAATAAGGTGCTAATTAAATGGGCATTTTGCTGAATTTATCCCCGGCATGCGCGGGGACCGTTGTCCGTAAATAAACCGATATTTATAGCCGACGTCGCTTTTATATATTTTACGCCGCGAGATCAACACCGGGGTAGACGCCGCGTGCAAAGCTGCATTTTCTGCAGTTTCTGTCTCTCCCGATGTTGAGGTATTTTATTCGGGCGGGTGGGTGTGTGCACGACGCGCGTGCATGTGGATGCGCGTGTGTCGTCCGGCCGAAACGGGTACCAGGGGGAGAACACACAGAAGGATTATAACGCCGGTGTCTTTTCCACCGGCCGTTGCCTCACCGCACCGTCGCGACTACTATAAATCTATGGAGAGTTATGGCACAGGCCAGGTTTTGTCTTAATGGTCAACCGTGTAATTCATGGACGCGGGTCACCGCAGGCACCGATGCGCCTGGAATCCTGGCGAGGATACCCTTCGCCGATTTTCCGTGGACGCTGAGAAAGACGATGGGGGACTGCAGGTTCGTCCTGTTTGTCGAGCGTATGCCGGTGGTGTGGTTTTACGATTTATATAAATTAATCACGTGATTGGCTTGAAAGTCCAGAAGAAGAAGTAAAGTCCATTATTATTTTTATGTCATTGTTCGCGGCCGGATATCATTATTTTGTAATTGCTGATCAATTCATAAGCGTTGCTAAAATATTTTTATAAAAGAGAATTACGGATTATACTTATTAGATAATATTTCTCATAAAATGCTTATTAAAATATAGCTATCTTTCACAACAAGAAGAATTAGGTATTCCTTAATAAACATAGTTAAACTCCTGTAAAGTTGGAAATACTTGACGCTCGTATCACCCAAACAGTAAATAATCCCTGACAATTAAGCCGCACGGCCAATTATATCGTAAGATCGCGCGTAATTAGTCAACGAGTTTGTGTACGAGGTGCATCTAAAGTTCCAATGGGTGCCTTTTTTATCGCTCGAGTTGGACATACGACATACCGCGGATTCCAACCGCGTAGAATTTCACGACAAGGAATCGTGTAAAGCCTGGTAGCAGCGTATAAATCGACGCACCTTAGATGCCTGATAGGAGGACGATTGGCAACGGTACGTGTGTGTACGTGCGCGTGTATGTTGGCGAGAGAGAAGAAAAAAGAAAAATCGCTCTCTCAAATCCTTCTGAGTTCTCTTTCGTGAAAGAGAGAGAAAGAGAGAGAGAGAGAGAGAAGTCTCCGGAATTGTCCCTCGCCTTCCTCGGCGACTAGGCGACTTAATTGGTCGCAGAACTTTTCGTGGAAGTAAACGGCACTGCGGAAACTGCCTTCCGAATTTGTAGATTACGGAACGGAGGTCCCGCACAATTGCGCCATTATTACTATTTAACGTTAATCGGATGCGATAAAAAAAATTAGTTACTTGTGAAAGCCACAAATAGTACTGCATAATTTATAACCATCTGCATTTTGTCGACGAAAAATTATAATCTAAAATACCAAGACTTCACATAAAAAGTATACTTACACTGTAAAAAATTTTTGTAAAATTACAACTATTATAGTGGGTAATTTTGAGACCCACTATAATAGGTGTAAATTTCCACACATTTTTAATTTGTGTAATTGTAATACAAAATTACTTTTTCCTTCCGTACTGTAATTTTACAAAATTTTTTTACAGTGTATATAAAAATGTAAATGTACGCTAAAAATGATATTTCTTAAGATACGTGAGAAATAATAAGTCGAAAACACATTCGTCCATTATAAGCCTCGGGACCATCAAGTTCCGACGTTTCGCTTGCAAAAACTTCATCACCGAAGCTCATTACATCGATACGCGATCTTTCGCACTTTCGCAAACTTTGCAACTTCAATCTCCGTCGGCCGCTTCTCCGACCTCGTCGAAATTCTCACGGCTCTCGTAATTAAAGCCGGTAATGCGCGCCGTCGAGATCCGCCTTTACATTTCGGTATTACCTCTCGATTTCTCGACGATCGATCGACCGAAACGCATTAACGTGATCGCAAACGTATTGCGCGTGAAAGCCAGGGGTAGAATGCAACGAAAAGAAAGAATAAGACTCACGCTTTAACGCGTGTATCGAAATGCGGAATATACAAAATACCGGATGTATTTTGCACTTAATTTCAAAAATGTTTACGCAAGGAATAAAATTGTAATATATTAAACAAATATCAACACAACTTTTCCCTATAACGCAAAAATATAATTAGACTTCAGAACTCGCGATCTTTATATGACTAAATACGACTATGTATCGAGTGCTTATTCCGATACGCTAAAGAAGACTCGCACGAGGAGGATGCGATTTCCTGTGAGCCTCAGGACCGCGACTAGCGCTGCTGGCACCGTAATTTGGCATTTATTGGCATATTATTATTCTTAATGAGAGACGGAAGGATAGAATCTCGTTAAGAGAGGCGGATTCGATCGTCTCAAGGAGGAAAGAGTCAGGAAGGTCCCGCGAGGCCCTAGCCGTAGTACGATCGGGGTAGGAGGAGGGCGGCGAGGGACCAGAGACGGACGGACCACCTTTTGTCCCCTTCCCGCCATAGCCGATACCCTTCGATCCCGCGGCATCAATCTCGCGTAAAAATTAATCTTATAGGTTGCAGTTTTCATATTTGGCAGTAATTACAGGCCTTCGAGAGAGACCTCCGCCTCTCCTCCCTTCTCTTCTCTCTTCTTCCTCTTTTTTCCTTCTCTGCCTCCTTCCGCTCCTTAGAGACGCTGCGGAGGCCTCTTTTAATACGGTTTCGCACGAATCTAATATTTCCCCGTATACTATAAATTATCGGCAATTAAAAGGGGAAAAAATGGAAACGACGGGGATTGCGAGCGCGCGCATCTCGGAGGAGGCAGAGAAGAGGACAGAAGCCCGAGAAAGATGATCGAAGTGGAGAACACGAAGGGGAGGCGGGCAGGAAGGGCCGAGTGGTCTCGACTAGTCGTGCGGCTTTCCTACTTCTTTTATATGTATACCTGGCTCGAGAGAATGGTTTCTCTTCGTAGAAAACGCCGGAGCGAAGCGCGATGCATCGGCGCGATGCAGCGCGAGTGGTGAGATCGATCTCTCGTGCATCGCGAGAGGAATCGTGACGCGGGAAACCCCGGAAGCCATGTCGAGAACTGGACGTACGGATTGCGCCGAGGGATAACGAGCTCTTGCGACTTCGTTCCGGATGGCGGTGAGACGAGGGGATGCCCCCGATAGACCTAACCTGAATCGCTGCCAAAATTATCTTTACTGGAAACGTCCGACGTGAGAGTTCCCACGAGAAACTATCGGCAACGAGTGAGTTGTGAGCGTTTAACGCATAAACGATTCCCTTGTATAAAAAAAAACACACTTTATCGTCGTGGCGTGAGCGAAAATATTCTATGTTCGCAAAAATTTAGATATTCGAGAAATCTTTGTCGGCATAAGAGATCGTTTCTATAATCTGCAAGTCGCGTAACTGGTGCTAAAGTTTCTAAATGAGTCTCTGTGTATGTTCGATAGTTTTGCGATGCACGAAGCACGTCAGTATCTCGATAGCGCCTAAACTCGAGCACCGATATCCTCCAGCCTTACGACGAAAGGATATCAATCCCCCTTCTCGCTTTATCTCTCCGGAGGAGGATTCGATCCTTTTCGGTCTTAGCTCTCTGCCTCGGTAATACCGTACAACCAATAACACCGGCTGTAGCGATCGTTAATTCGTCTCGATCGAACGAGGCGAATAAAGGCGTGCTTCGTACTTCGAATCACTCGGGGGAGGAAAAGAGCATCGAGGGGCCGCAGGGATACAAGTCGGAGGGAGAGAGAGAGAGAGAGAGAGAGAGAGAGAGAGAGCACCTCCGTGGGGGCGCGAGGGAGAGATTTAGAACGACGCAGTGCCTATTGGCGTTCGGGTGGAACGATATCTCGGTGGTGCAGACATAAATCTCGGCACCACGTACACGTTGCACGCCCCCACAGCACGCCCCCCATTAACTTTTTAATCTCTCCTGCAGGGGCCCCGAGCCAGCGATCGGCCCGCTCGGTCGCGGCTGGTCGGTCGTCGCGAGAGGAACGGCAGAAAACCGGGAGAGGAGGACGGGAGAGTGGAAAGAAGGGAGTGGAAGAGAGAGAGACCGGCTGCTACGGGACCCCCTTTTCGGGGTCGAGCATCTAGTTAGCATCCTTTCAGACACGCGGTCTACCAGTCTGCTTCGCCCGAGATGCATCCGGATATCGCGCCGATCAGCCCGACGAGAAACGTGTGTTTTCGTCGGCACCGACTAAATACGCGGACGTTGGAGCTGCGCGATAAAACGCATGTAGAGAAAGGGTAGAAATAGAGTCAACGTGATCCACACCATTTTCGAGGGATATGTCTTTTGATATCGCGCGGATAATTAAAATTAATAAAACATCAAAGTAATTAAATGGCACAACGTTAATTATTTTAAGACTTGATATTCTGCTAACTGTAATTTTTTAAAAGACCATTTAAACGTCGTTTACGCAACGTAACCTAAAGAAATAAATAATTAAGGAAAAGATAAGTTCTATACATAGTTTGCTACACAATAAATTATTCAGATTGATCTCTCGCGAGAGAAACCGGCATGTTCGACGATCCGCTACCTGTTAATTATGTGACTAGAAAAACGCATTGTAGGGATATAGATTTGTCTTGAATTTATTGCCGATTACGTAAACCTAATAAAGTCACCGCGCAGATCGAGCGGACGTAATATAGTTGCGGAAGTCACGGGGCGATAGTTATCCTAAACGGCGAACGAATAAAGATCGATTGTCCCGCACTAAATCATCCTCCACGTCCCACCATGGCCACCAATCCGTAGAGAGTCACGAATCATGGGCATCCATAAACCATAATCGGCCGGTAAAGCGGGCTGCCGCGCGCGTTTATGAAAGACCGGCTGCCGCGATCTCGCAAATGCTGCTGTATCTTCTCAACTAGGATAAAGATTAACTGTAATAACAGCCGAAATAATGGATACAGATTATTCTAAACAATCTGCGGAATAAAATGACGCCTCTCACGAGTTTCAAGATAATCTCTCTTCGGCAAAAGTTCGAAAGTTGTGAAAGGATATAAAAAGTTTAAGAAGAAAATACTGTAACAGTTATACATATCTTTCGTTAAATAAATCGTACTTTTTTTTCTTTTACAACGGCGAATGCGGTACAGCGGAACATTTTGCGTTGACAATCCGCGGACGATTAGTTGGGACCGGATCTCAACACCTATGGTCGCATCCGGTCGCTGCGGTTGCGCAGCCGGTTACGGCGGTGCCGCGTGCTACGGCAATCATCGTGGTGGCCGTGGAAGAAGAGTCGCGTCGAATTAGAGAAAATTACAGAACACCTCGTAAATACATCGTCGACTTAAGTGGTTGATTGGGGAGATCGTGTATAGAAGCGGACTACCGCTAAATTATATCCCGACAAGCCCCGGCTATCTCCGCGATCGCGATCGCTCTTGTAAATTAAGGCACCGAGAGAGATATACCGCTCCTATCTTCTCCTCCTCCGCGCGCGCGCGCGCGCGTCCTCATCTCCCGGAGAGATATCGGAAGCGCGTTCCCGGGATCGCATCCGTGTCGATTAACAGAGGCGCGTGTGAAATGCTATCGCTGTTGCGAAACAATCGTGTTTCGATCCCGAATCACTTATACAGCTTGGGCGCTGACAGACGAGGACGCTTATATATTCGAAAAAGAAAGTTTCTGATAAAAATCGATATTTATGTCGAGCTAACGAAAATAAAAACTTAAGTGATCTATCTTGACAAATAAAGTACAAGTAGACAGGTAGACAGACGGAAATTTATAATAAAATATAATTAGCAGCTATAATAAGTAACAGGTAAATGGAAGAATTGGGGATATACAGAGATTGATACATTAGTCCTTAATTAAATTCCTGATACTATAAAAAAAATACTGATAGAGCAATAATGAGATAAAAACAAGAGTCAGCACATTATGTTACTTTGGATGAGATATGTGTCGTTCGCGCGGAAAGCCCGCTCGAAGTAGAGAAGAGGGGCACCTGAACATATAGTCACGGAAGCGCGAGGGTAATTTCCGTGGTGCGGAAGATTTACGTCCCCGCGACCGTCGCTGAATATTCATACGAGAGTAATGCCGTCTTCCGCGCGTCGCAATTAGCCAGAAGTAAAATAGCATTATCCCCACCGGTAATTCCCAGGGAGGGAAGTTCCCCCCTCACGGGGCCGCGGGCTGGTAGCAGCGACGGAATCGCGGCGAAAGGGTGGCGAAAGGAGGGTAAGATAGGGTGCAATGAGGGGTGTCGGAGGAGAGCGAGAGGCGCCGGATAATCGAGGTTAAAAACTCTCGCGACTGGGCAAACATAAACGAGAGATGAGAGAGGAGACACACACACACACACACACACACACAGGTGCACACTCATATAGCCGTCGTCTTTGCATATTATACGCAAGGCCGTTTAAGGAACGACGCAGCCGGCTGGCGCTTTACGAACGCTTTAAGACTTCGGTAAATATCGTAATGACCGGAATACTGTCGGGGCGTGCCGGTGAGAGTTAACCGACTCATTTTTGTACCCCCGCCGAACACCCCCCGTTCTTCTTCTTTCGCCTCTTTACTTAGGTAATAATATCCTACCCCTCTGCCCGCGCGACACTAACGTGATTTCTTTCCTCCACGTATTCTCGACCTCCTTATTTCGAAAGCCTGCCTATAAGGAAATTAGGAAAACATAATAAAACCCTCGCTATGTCACTTCGCGCAAATCACGCGCCTTCTTAAAGAAGATTACTTCTTTTATTATAAAATAATTCTAGTTTATTTTTACTGAGTTAATAGTGCGATAAAAGGAAGAGGTACCCCTCTGATGTAATAAAAAATTACGAACAGTATCGTACAATTAAAAAAATATGAAATAATAGCACATACCTGGGTACCATCGCGGAAAATAAAGCTCACTTTGTTGTATGTGACAATGTGGAAATTGAATAGATTTTACCTGCATCGCAAATATTACGGGACACCGGGTAGTAACCGAGCGATGTCCGAAAGTTCGCGAGGGGAGGCAGAAATTATATCGCTTTCACACGGAGAGCCGCGGCGGATTAACGAGATTATGCTCGGCACGTCGGACGCGTCGATGGAGAAGAGAGAAAGAGAGAAACGGAGGAGAGAGAGCGTATATGCGGCCTCGATATAACACGCGAGTAATATCGCGCGATTCAAGTTCTCGCGCCCTCCCACCTGCGATCTGATTAAAGGGCCCTCACCCTCCCTTTTTTTGCTCTCTGTCTCTCTTTCAACCGCCAGCTAACATAAACATTATGATCGAGCCAACATAAATACGTCGCATTGGCGGCGAGCGCCGATCGACACCGGGGGTACCGAGGCGAGGGCAGCCAGACGGGGAACGACCGGGGGGGTTCTAGCTTGGCGGGAGATGCGCGAATTTCAGCCCGCGGTTTCCACGCCGCTGCGGAACGCGGCCCGCCGCTTTAATATAATATTATTGGCTATTGATAAATTGTCGATAATGATGGGTTAGCCACCCCGGCCGCATGTGGGAGGGAGAGAACGAGAGCTCTTTTCTTGGGGCGTCCACGCTCCCTCTCCCCTCTCTTCTGCCTTTCTCTCTTTCTCTCTCTCTCTCTCTCTCGCACTCTCTCTTTCTCTCCTTCGTCTCATTTCTCGTCGACTCCTCGCGGGCTTGAAGCGAAATTCTTGTTAAAATCTCTCTCCCTCTTCCTCTCACTTTCGTCCCTTTAGTTTTTCTATCGCACTCCATCGAGCACCCCGAAAGAGTAAGAAATGAATGATAGAAGAAGAGGGAAGGAAAGGGATAGAGGGAGAAAGGATGAAGCAAGGGGGATCCGGGGCCCTCCGATCTCATCCGATCCCGTCGAAGGAAAAATAAAGAAAGGAAATCACGAGGAAGGACGAGAGTACCCTCGGATCGGTCCGTTCGCATTTTCACACGGCTTCGAATCGAAACGCGACGTTACAGCACGATCGACGAGCCTATCATATATACAGTGTACTAAGAAAAATGTAAAATTAGCGATATGCATATCTAATACAAAATTGCTCAACAAAATTATCTCTGTGAATTGAGAAGATGTAAATAAGCATACCGTTACGCATAATGTACTATCCTATCGCCATAACATCATGGTGAACTTCTCAACGTGCCACGTTAATTACACCTAAATCGGCGATAATTAAGATATCCGCGGAGGCAAGGACGCGTTAGCGTTGTCGTCGTCGTCGGCGGCATCGCTCCTCGCACTCGTTGTGTTTCGAGCTATTTGCCCTCCGCCGGCGTTCTCATGTAATTTGCTCTCCGTCGTATAGTTAAACGCGGCATTACCATAAGCGCGGCTGAATGCTTGCAACGCGTGAAATAGATATAACCGGGCGATACTCACAGATCTCGAGGCGGCCGGCGGGGCCGAACAATACACCGCCGGTAATTACGTAATTCCGCAATTTAAATGGTTGCCGGCGCAGGCTGTAAAACTCTCCACGCGGGGGTGCGTGCGGACGCGAGCGGCGAGTCTTACGACTGTTCTGCGTATAGTACGTACCTATACGTAGTGAAATCGTTGCGAAAATCGCGCGAGGCTAGATGCTAGTATGTAGGAATATATCCGCTCTCCCCCACGGGTCCATACTGGGGGAAAATTTAATAACCCATGAACAGAATAACTTCGGTCACAGCCGTCTGCTTCCGCCGTCGCCGTCGGCATCGCCGTCTCGCGGATGCGAGCCTCTTCGAGGATGCAGGGAAGATGCATAACCGCGAGCTATTCTAATCGTACCCTCTCTTCCTTACTATTTTTCCCTCTTCCTAAATCCTGAATATCTATATTTAGGTTGATTTTAAACGCAGAGAATATAACGTAGCACACATACGTAACGAATATTTAATAAATAGACAGATATGCCTTTCGGCTTTGAAAGGGTAATACATATTTAATATTTATTCTTATTTTGCTGGTCAATTAAATTTTTTGCAAAAGGTTACTTGACAAAGAATATTACTTGACAGAATAGCGAAGCGTTGGATTTTAGACAAGAGAAGAAATAATTTCGTTGTTAAAAATTGAGTCTGAAATAACTTATTAACATATTTCCTGATATATTATTTTCTAAAATCTCCTACGATTAAGAAACGAATTTTTAAATAATAAATTCTTTTGCCGATATTCTTCCCGAATTTATTGAAGACCGAGAGTCAGCGTCCGATATTTAAGTACCACAAATTCGCAATTCATGATTTATTTTAATTAATATGTATTATTATCGTTTTTAATTAATATTTAATTATCGCTGGTAACACCGAGCTAGGAGTCTACGAGGGAATATAAATAAGAGCGCGGCCTCGCCAGGGATAAGAGGCCGCGTTACACGTGAAGTGCCCCCGCGTGTACTGTGTCGGAGGGGGTTAAGTTATGACTTAACGAGGGGTTAGCGTGATCCCGGCCACTGGACAAGCCCCGTGGAAGCTCACCGTGTTTAAACGGCTGATTCTCTCTCGAACTTCGTCCTTCTCTGCACCACGAATATATAATCGGTTAGCTTCCACGCCGGAAGCGGGCGCGAGGTTTCCGTGAGAGGACGGTATATTACGGATAGAGTATATAGAAGGTACCGACCGTACGTGTGGTAGACGATTCTGCAACTTCTCCGAGTGATTTTGTTATTTCCGAATAAATAAGATGTGCGACATCACGCGCGAGCTTTAAAAAAAAAACGACGCGATCGAAACGGGCGAACGTGTAATCGGCTAGATGAGACGGAAATGATGGCGAATTTCCATGCATAAAAAGATCCAAAAAGAAATGTCGGGACTTTTTTATTTCTATTATTATTTTTATCTAATGTAAATTATTGTAATTCGCTCGTATGTTTGATATTAGATCGCAATCGGAATAATAATCACATCGTTCGCGTTACCGACGTTATTTATGATGCGTGTTGATGCATAGATTCAAATAGCAACTCTACTGTTTTTTTCTAATCGATTTCGTATAATGCAATCTTTTTTTTTCGTTCTGACCATTATGCTAAATAGATAACATCGTTCACTGAACATATCTGTAACGCAAATATATCCACAGCTTAAATTCTCAAACAAGAAAAAATTCGCTTTCCCTTTCAATAAATATTTCACGATACTTTTTAGCACATTTTATACACGCTTCGAATAAGTTATTTTAATTTTTAATGTCAACGTATAATAAATTTCTATTACAACGCTGCATGATACGAGACTGCTTTAGAATATTCCCAAAATTTTACCTGATACTAAAACCTGAATATATAAGACTATTCAGCGCCATAACTGCAATCGACCTAATTACGAATGTCGCTCGAAGTTCCACGCTTGTCGTCGGGCCGGACACAATGGGCTCCTCGGCCGTTTGCCGGCGTGCTCTTCACGAGTGTAAACACACCGCATCATCGTAAACCACTCGTTCGTCTTTAGAATCCGTTTACCCCCCACGAGGGAAGCAGAAGAAAAACGAAAGAAAGGAGGACGTCACAGAGAGACGGGAAAGGAGATGGTGGCTGCGCAAGGTGTAAGATCCATTGTCTCCGGGGTTTCGCTTGTCTCCGTTTCGCGACAAGGGGCTGCAATAAAAAAAAAAAGGAAACGAGGAAGACAGCGCGGCGAGTACACGAATCGTGGAGAAACACGAGTTAAGAGTTAGATCTTAAATCACGGGGCCCTTTTGCGGCAAAGCCACCGCCGCCGCCGCCGCCGCCGCCGCCGCCGCCGCGCGTCGCCGCCGCCATCGACCAGGCCCAGTTTTCTTCTAGCCGATAATCGGAAGGCAAAAAGTGTACCACTCCGAGGGGGAGCAGGCGCCAAGGGTCGTGAGACAATGCGACTAATCGACAACGACAGGTCGCCGTGTTCGGAATTCGAGAAAGAGCTGATGCAGGAGGAAAGGAGAAGGAGAAGAAGACAGCGCATGAGGGAAACGTCCTCATAAAATTTCCTCGACAAAAGAAACGACGAAAGAGTCTTTACGATTTTGACCAGCCTAGGGTCAAGCACCTTTACCTTCTTGTCGATCATCTTTTATCGTTCTTTTCATTGTCCTGCGAATAATCGTCTTTA
Source organism: Temnothorax nylanderi (assembly GCF_030848795.1). Classification (NCBI taxonomy): domain Eukaryota; kingdom Metazoa; phylum Arthropoda; class Insecta; order Hymenoptera; family Formicidae; genus Temnothorax; species Temnothorax nylanderi. Next base: position 1,044,338 of record NW_027249095.1, on the reverse strand, counting down.
AATGTACAATATATGAAAAAACGAACCAAATAAAAATAGATTTTACTAGCTTTCCGAGAACACGCATCGAAATTTCGGCATCAATCGCAATTTCTTTGGCAGTCTATAATATTACGATTGCCAAAGAATACGTATTCAATTAACATCACGAGAGCGAGTGGTTAACGTGTTTAATAACGCGATCTTATAAAAATGAGATCTTCGGGGAGGAGAACGAGGGGGTCGCAGCACGCGAGCGATCCAGCTATCCGAGTCGAGTTTTCGAGATAATTCCCGGCCGTTATCTGATGATAAATAGATACACCTTTACCCAGGCCGATGCTTAGCCCCGCTAATGGACGCCTCCGCTCGATATCATCGCCGGCCGTTCGTTATCTAAACGTGAATAATTATCTTCCGCGACGCCAGTAGATCACGGGAGCGATATATTTCTTTTACGATAGCGTCTAGTCGGTGTGTGTGTGTGTGTGTGTGCGTAATGCGGTTACCGTCGCACGTCCCGCCGCAAACACGTTCTCGGACGTGTCTGTCTCGTTAAACTGTCCGCGCAGAAAAGGGATGAGCTTAGTTTATATATTAAACGCGCAACCTGTTAAATAAGAATAATATAATTCCTGGTTACTTGACGTTCAACAAGATTTAATAAAGAAACGGAACATACTAAATTGTTGTAACAATCTTTATGGATAATTGTTACCTTTGAATATCAAAGACGAAAGTGGATTTCCGCGACGACGAATTAATGATACTTTTTTTACACCGGAACACCGAGTATAAAGAAAATATTTAAGAGTTATTAGGGGTTGTATTACGTCGGGGACGATCGATCGATGGTCCGAGGCACAGGAGCGGTCGTGATTGGCCAGTACAATTAATAAACGTCAGACTTCGTAAGGACAAGTGCAGGCTTGACCGCGGAGAACGAGAGTGCGGGGGTATGTACATATTATACATATATATATATATATATATATATGTATATACGGGGATTGCTCCATATAATGAATAATTTAGGTTCGCGAAGGCTGGCCTGGGGTGCACGCCACCATCAAGCAAAAACTAATGCCTGCCCAGATAAATTACCGATAAAGCAGCCAGATAATCATCTAGATAACTCACCGTGCGCACGCGAACCGCGGCCTGTGCGCCGCGCCGCGCGTTTTATCTGCATTCTGTCGGCTTGTAGATAATTCACGATTATCTGGTGACGTGGCCGAACACGTCTCGCGGCCGTTTTTATTTCATATTAAGCGTGCCGGAAGATATGTGCGCGCGAGCCGGCGCGCGAACCCGCAATATATATATTTCGCGCAGATAAAACTGCGCCATTTATTAATCGCAAATCGCGATCGTTCGCGAACGCCGACGATGAGAACGAAAAAAAAAAACGCCCCCGCGGGGCGGACTTACCTTACTTGGTAATTACTTGGAGAAATTATTGCTAGATTTTTTTTCCGAGGAATTATAGCCGCGCGCCGAAGAATTAGCGCGACTAAGGTTGCATTTTCCTGTTGTTACGATAATTAATTGGGCTGGGGGAATAACGTTTATTACCTGTAAATCATAGCGAACGTATCGCGTGAAGTAATATATGTCCGACGTAATAAATTGTTGCCTTTTTTCACGTTATACTTCGTCGTTGCCCGATTTTACGATGATCTTTCATTCCGCCGTTCTATACAGCATATGCGCGTACAACGCGTACTTTCGCGTACGACGCTCTCGCGTTTGCATTCGCCGTAAAATTTTCCGGTAGAGTCGGCTGCGGAGAGAACGCCGAGAGAGTTCAAAGCCTCGATTGATACGTAACGACCGGTGCACAGTGCATACGTCAAACGCAAAGCTCGTGGAGCTTTCCTCACAAAGAGAACGCACGCCCGTCATACGACCTATCGAGCCGAGGTCGCATTGAAAAGCCCGACAGCGTCAAATGCAGAAGACACTCGCGGGAGATTTTATCGCGGACGAGAGACATGACGGTCGCGATTGCCGTTGCTTAAAAATCAGATCAACTTCGCGAATCAACATAAAAAAAATCTAATCAAGAAAAAAGATTTTCCCATTACTTTAATACTGTTGAATAATAGGCCTGTTCGTTTTAGCTGAACTTCTTGCACAGTTCATCTTTTATCTTTCTCTCTCCAACATGAAAAGAAAAAGAGGAAAGATGAACCGTGCAAGAAATTCAGTTAAAACGAACAGGCCTAATGACTCAACATTGTTCTGCGAATCTATAAGATAGGATAAGAACAAATATCTATGTGAATTAATATGTTAATAAATTGTACAAAAATTTAAATTAATTTAAACAATCTGCATGCATATCGATGGATATTCTGATTAAGAATCACACTGCAATGTACTGTAGGATAAGCGAAAAGATATTACCGGCGGGAGAGGGCCAAAAGGAAGTAGCTCGTCAAAATTTTGTGTAGCGACATACCTATTACACATAATGGTACCTATTGCACGCTCAGGCAGGGAAACAAAAACTGGGTCTCATGCAGCCTGCAGATGGAGCGTCGTTGATACAGTACTTCATTTCGCGGCGCGCGCGGCTACGCTTTTCATTTTATAATAGATACTCGAAAGATTACTTCCGCGCCGCCGTTAATTGACAAGACCACCGGCTCTTTTCAGGCTCGCGCTCTCTCCGCCATCCGACAAACCGCGTCAAGGCGGGCGTCCCGTCTCTTCGCTCAAAACTATCTCGAATCTCTCGTCACCGGGGCTTGAATGAGGGAATTCCATTAATTCGGCCGGAAGACGGCACGTGCAGGAGCGCCAGCTTAAAATTCGCTTTGGTGTAGCCGTGTGAACGGATTTTTAAGGTATTCTTCTATCTTTGGAGCTCAAGATTGCAATTAAAATTTTTGAGAAAGGTATCAAAGTGATTCCCGGGTAAATTAATCTTTCAGGTGTACCCAACCGAATATTCGCGTTTTTATCAACATTTTTTATAACGTATCGTATATAATAGTGTCGTAGCATAAGATAAATACCTACAGCATTACATGGTGCAACATAACGCAATGTTTTACAAAAATATAAATTCTGTTAGCTTCGCCAATATCTGCGATTTCGTAATTTTACTTGCAGACGAGCGAAGTGGTCTGGTGAGTTTCACCGAAGACGTCTTTCAACACCAGAATGTGGCTTTATCCGACGTAATACTGTTCCATTGACACCCACCAGCCATGGCGAAAACAAGTTGAATCCTTCGGAAAGAATGGAGTCCGCCAAGTCTGCGATTTCGCAGACAGGAAATTGAGTAGTCCGTCGGACAAGTATAATTCTCCGACGTGTTCCTTGTCACCTAGTTACTATCCCACACTTCGTCACCGAATGACTAACGCAAAAATCTCGTTAATTCCGTAAATTACCTCCCGAATGTACCGGGTGCCTCAGGTCTACCACTTGGAGATTAAATGGTTCCAAAAATTTACATTTTTAGACATAAATTTAGACACGCGTTTGAACTTGTTCTTTTGAATCGCGTCGTGATTCGAATACGATTTTATTCGTTTAAAATTTCAGTATAAAAGCAGCGTTATTAATGAAAACTTGATTCACTATGCTGGAATCAGCTACTTATACTTACACGATTTCGCTCTGGTAGGCACGTCAACATTCTCAGAGTTCACTCATAGAGCCTTCATTCATTTGCGTCGACATTCGTTAGATTCCGCCTATCGGTTTATCTCGATTGCGGATACATGTCTTAATTCTCGCGATTGAACATATTTGATGATTCATGATTCCTGTCGCTTTTACCTTCCTTTTACGAAATTGCAATTAATTAATTGGCGAAGCTAACAACGTCAATTCGCGTTTTCACCTGTTCTATGCATCAAGTCCGTTTAATGATAACATAAAGTTTTACAAAAGAAGAATTTAAATAGATTAGGTTAATTACCAAGACTCTAACTGTTCATTAAGTCCTGACTCTCAATTTCTCTAGATTTAAGTAACGTGTTATGATATTTCTAAATGTACGACATGTATTACATATTCATTCATTAAATCTATTATTATTGTTATTATTCTTTTTTAAATTATTTTTACGCATGATCCATCAAAATTATCTATAATTAGTTATCGCACAAAAAATATCTAATACTGATTAAATAATTGAAATAAAATTTTTCAGTTCTTGTAAACTTCGAGGATCTGTTTCTCAACGCATAAAACTCTCATCTGTCTCTTCCGCTATTACGAAAATTTTTAGTAGCATATTAGGAAGACAGGTGATTATCGCGATGATAAATGAAGAAAACTGTCATTCGAACTGTCACTGGGACGTCGTCAAGTCGTCGTACGCTGCGTTGATTCCGATTCAACACAGATATCGCATAATTAGCGACAGCGATTAAGCGCAGAAACGCGGAATAAATTATGATGATTCGCTGATAGACGATGACTCGGGCGCGCTATAAATATTACCTGCGAATGTATGCAACATCTCGCGCCATAATTTCCCCGGTCTGGAACGCACCTTCGCCGCAGGTGTCGTTAACCCGGAGCTCGGCAGTTACACCTGCATCGCGGAGCGGAGCGGAGACGCGCGTGCAGAGCCAAGCCGATCGCATCTAACGAGCGTCTGTCAATCGGCGATCCATAATCGCGATACCAATCGATCCGTTATTAAATCATCCGGCCGGTGACAGGAAAACGGCACGCGCGCGCGCGCCTAACAGATTCGCTTTCCACCGCTTAGGATTCCTTCCCGATGATTTAACCGAAGGAAAACGTCACTCTCTCGACTCTGAACACTCTTGACAATATATAAAAGAACGCTTTACGGATTTCTCTGTATCTTCTCGCACTTTTTATTACGATATAATCAAGTAAAACGTGTAGAACGCATTATTCCTAAATTATGATGCCAAACGTACGTTATAAGATTGCTGCATCTTAACGTCGATGAAATTTTCAAATGTCTTTGTCAATGTATCGCCGTATGGGATGAAAGACGTCAGAAAGATATTCAACTAATGTAGCATAATGCGCGTCACGTACGTGCAAAACACGCGGCACACTACAAGTCCAGAAAGCGAATTTAATTTCCATCGGCTGCATGAGCAACACCTGCGCGCGAGAGTTGTTACTCGCGTCATTGTATCGATTTGGAAACGGGACGGACGCCCGTCAATCGACGATCTGTAATTGCGAGAACGATCATCGATGCCAATCTTACTCGTTAATAAATGATTTTACAGCTGGAGAACGGCCAATCATTATGGAGAGCTGACAGTAATCGCCCGGTAAATGACTCGTTTTCCGCTCGGTGCTTTCCTTCGTTCACTCGATCGAATGCATCGTATTGAAAATAAACGAGGTTCTTAAACTTTCATTAGTCATGCAAATATCTTATGTACCTATCTGCCGCGCACATCAAAATCATAAAAATCTTTAATAAACATCTATAAAACTTTGTATCGTAATCGAGCTTCTCGATTTAATGATGACAAATCCAATAACTTCAGAAAAATTGAGATTCACGCTATTATATAACACCTAATAAGATAAAAATTTTTATAATTTCTCCTGTAATATGTATAACACATTCTTGTACATTATTTTATAAGTTAAGTTTACAATTTCTCGTGTAATATGTATAACATATTCTTGTGAATATTGATTTTTATAAATTAAGTTCGTAATTTCTCGTATAATATATGTGTAATATATATTCTTATAAATATTATTTTATAAGTTCAAATTTTTCATGTATACGAAATAATATATTCTAATACGTATAATATATTCTTGCGAATGTTTTATATACATTTATAATATAAGTTCAATTTATATAAATTCTGCTAAGATAAGTCTTCTCTTTTTAAACTCTCTTTTGGGACATCTCCAATTAACAATTTGCTAAGTATTCGCTTTTTTTTAGAAAGAATTAGAGACGTTTTATTAATAATATAATCTGTCAGACGCAAATACGTAACACATCACGTTAATGTTAACACATATATCTTGACAACGCGTCGAAGGGGCGCGAGGTGCAGCGAAGTGCGTCGGTGCACCGTGCGATCGAGTGCACAACGGGAGAAATATATAATTATTCTCTCCCGAATATCGCCGACAATCTCTCGCGTAAAATCAGTCCGCGGATCCACCGCGGCGCCCGCTATTACCGCTCGTATCTCCGTCATCGCCCATAAAAATCGTCCATCCGCGAAATGGATTCCTGCGCGGGGGTAAGCGGAACCGAGAGCGAGAAGTAAAAAATCCGCGGAAATAAGAATCGCCGCTCATATGTCGGGTGAGATGGGCACGGAGAACGAAGGGGGGCCGATGGGGGGCGAGTTGCACACGAGCTGTATATACATCATCCGCGATATCGCGTAACGAGTTGCCACGCCGTTCCGACGGAATACCTCGGCTAAAAGCATCGAATTTCCTCTCAATTCCTCCACGAACGTTTACACCACTTCGATACCTGCTTTTCCAAAAATTCGAGGTTCTTTCTGAATTTCCGCGAAGACGGCACTCCCCCGTGTAACGCGCTCTCTCGTACGCGCGCGACAAGACGAGGGAGGAGGCAACGGGAGCAACGGGGAACGGGAACGAGGAGGAACAGGAAGGGTGAGAGGAAACGTCGAGGGAGGAGGGGCCCGCGAAGGGGCTTACTAGAGCGTTGAAAATTGAAAATTCAAAATGGCCGATATTTCCGGCCGACGGGACCGAAACAAAAAGTCGCCCGGCGTTCATTATGACATGCATCGCTGTACGCGCGGCTGTGATTTGCACTGTTTCGTTGCAGAACGCAACGTGGATATCGGCAAATGCGACTACATGGGGACGGGCGAGAGCGTGAGCACCTACATGTGTACGTATACAATGTATACATATATCTGCATACGTATTCCGAATCATATCGAACGACGGTCAACGTGGAAGCCGAGTAGCACTGATATCATGGGACATCGATACTATATAGAAAAGATTTTGGTCCAGGACTGTATTCGGAAAGTTATAATGGGAGCTTTCCCCAGCAAGCGACACAAGTCGACACAAGTATCGTTTTATCTTTGTTACTCATTACCAAAAAAGAAAGATAGAACGATGCTTGTGTCGACTTGTGTCCGCTTGCTGGAAAGCTCCCAATATAGATCAACATTTTGCATTTTTCGCGCGCAAATGACGACAGCGCGGCTCATCCTTCATCATGCATAAGACTATAAAGGATAAGAAAATAATATTATTAATTTATCAATTTTTGTGACCTTTATTAATACTTTTATTTAAAACGTGTTACTATCTTTCTCTTTCAGCACATAATGGCGTTTATACCATGACGTTCATCATTACCTTCCGCTTCTGAGTACTCGAAACCACTGTGTCACGAACGCATTTACCTATCCGGATGATAGCAATCAAGAATAGCGGAATGTAGCGCGTTATAATCGCATCCAGGGGACTCTTACTGTTTCAATTAACGTGATTTCTTCGCTTCCGCTCGTCCTCGGACGAGCCGTCTCTATCCGGATGGGTGTATCTCGTCATCGCTTGCCGAGCAAGACAAGCATATTCGCGGCCATTTTTCTCGGGAGCTTTTCTATGGAATCTCCGGTGTCCACACACGGTCGATTAGCCGATCGAGAGGCAGGTTGGCTTTTCATCAATACAAGATAAAAGCGCGCACCATCATCCATTCCTGTTCGGGCGAACGAGCGAACGAACGAACGAACGAGCCGCCACCCACCCTCTCTCGTTTCTTCCTCTCCTCTTTTGCTCTCTTTTCACCGGTGTCCCCGTGATTTTTGCACAATGTGCGGCCGGGCCGGTCGGCATTGTTTTAAAATTATCAACGCGTCGCACAATCGGCCGTCGCCTCGCGTGGATGGACAAAAGACGAGAGCGGTGTTCGTTGGCTGTTGATGCCGATGCAGTCGCATGCATGCACACGCTATGTATCCGATCTCCCTCTCTCTCTCTCTCTCTTTTTCTTTTTCTCTGATCTTTCCCACTCTCTCTCCCTCTCGTTGAGTCCACTCCTCTTCCTCCTCCTCCTCTTTCTCCTCCAACCATCTTTTCTAACGTGTCGCGAGTGTGTCTCTGCGATTGCGGCGTGTACGGACGCTGACACGCTGCCTCGAGCGGAAGCGCATAAAGAAGTGTTTAATATCGACGAGCCCGTCTCCCTCTCGCTTCCCTCGGCAACGCGGCGCGTCTCAACTCTCCGTCTCTCTTTCTCTCTCTCTCTCTCTCCCTCCCTTCCGACGCTCTTGTGAATCTTTACAGAGACACACGGGGGTACACAGTACGCCGAGTTGCACACTGCGACACGATACCATTCGCTCGGCTGACCGTCTCTGCCATCCAACCGCGTTCAACCTCATCCTCCTCTTCCTCCTGCTCCACCTCCGTCGCGTACGCTTCCTCGTGTCGGTGCACCTACTTCTAATACACCCCTGTCTCTGCGTGCGTGGTACGGAAGGACAAGAGTACATATGTACGGTAAACGCACGACGACATCCACACGCCGAACTTCCAGCTCCTCTTCCTTCTCCCGCGCGTCTCCATACGCTGCGATACGCATTCACGCGCGCGTAAGCGCTCCTCCTCCGCACACATACACACATTCCGTGTAAGTGTGCGCAACGACACCACCGGCCGCCCCAGTTGTCCTCATCCGACGACGAACCCTTTCTCTCGCGAGCTCTCTTCTTCGTGTTTACGCGGGCGCACGTGTGTGCGTGTTTGCGCGCTTGTACAAAACGTGATACAAAACGCCGTCCTCCTCGCTGTTTTGCGTGAGTATCTCCGGCTAAATGGGGCTTTCCACTCGGCGGAATTGAAAAGCCGTCATGTGTGTATACGTATGTACGCATGTGTACGTATGCATCTACGATCGTATGTTTGTATGCGTCCACCGCGTGTCACCAACGCACTCGTTGTCACGAATAAGCCGGAGTTGTTATACGACGTGCACTCCGATTACGGCCGTGCAGTTTCGAGATCGTAAAATATTATATAAATATCTCTGTAGCATAATAGAGTAGAACAAAATGCCACTTCAAATCAAATTGTGGGCTAAGCGAGACAGAAAATTGTGAAAGTCGTAATGATGTGTGAAAATGTCAAAAAGAGAGAAGAACTATGTACTAAACGAGATAGATAATAATATGAGGTTTCGATAAAAAGAAAGAAAAAGATTAGAGAATTAGCGAATGCTTGTTTATAATTGAGTCTACAGACTCAAAAATTATCGATATAAATATATCGCTTTTCCGGACGTGAAATTATTACAAAGCGGAACGTAAATTTGATACAGTGCTTCGTCATTTCGCACTGTTGTTCATTGTGTGCATCACCCAATTATACTGCTCTAATTGAATTAAATCACTCGATGTACAAATTTTTAATCTGCGAAGGATTTAAAATCTGCAAAATTATTTTAAACTTGTAGATTCTTTTAACACAAATTTGGCAACATTATACAAATTTAGAACATTAAAGTTATGACTCTCAAGGCGGATATCATTTGTAAGTGATCAATTTAAACCGACGATATGTCAACCAAATATTGGCGTATACGAAGTACAGGCGCGTGACACGTGGCACTCCACACGCGAAAGCGAGAGCGGCAGGTGGCGGAAGCAAATCAACGGCCGTCGAAACCTCGATGAGCGAAATTCGGGAGAGGAAAAGAGAGGAGGCGGCGCGCGGCGCGGCGGCGAGCACACATCGCGGCAAAACGCGAGCATTAGTCGAGCGATTACGTATTTAAATGCGGTTCCGGTGATCAGCTGCTGCCCACTTTTCGACAATAATCTCCGGCCGCCGGCTACCACGCGATTTCTCGCTGCAGCAACGAACGAAAACCGAAACAAAACGCGTGGAGCAATTATGCGCCTCGACTGATTACGGCTGCCGTGCCGATTAAATAACAAACTCGCTCGACTGGAAACAGCTATGTATATTTTTTTTCAATACCAACACTGTCATTTGCTTCGGCAAATTTCGTGTATGCATTTGTTGTTTTATATTTGCATGAAAAATAAAAAAAATTCCGATGTTTAACTTCCTAAAATAAATTTTTTGCGTTCAGCAGAAAATTTTTTAAGTGTGTAAACGAGATAATTCTTCTATTGTAATGCAATTAATTAGCAGAAAGGATTAAGATCTCCCGTATACGGTTACGACAGTGCGCCCGGGTAAAGGGTAAATCATTCAAGCGATTTGATTTAATTGAAATTGACGTCGATTGTTCCCCCCTTGTCTCGAGAATCTTAAATTCAACGCGATGGGATCCGAAAGAAATTTTTTTCGGGCGGCACAGTTCACGTTATAAATAGACACGTATCTGTCGCCGCATCGCTCGAGATGATATCACCCCGACATTAATTCATCCGTTCGAAGGGTACGATGTCTACGCATGCAGCGATCCATCCACGTGCAACGCCCCATTCGTGAAAGTGCAGAACCACTCTAAACAAACGTACGCGCGATATCACGTAGTCTCATTATACCCTATATAATACCTTGTAACACCGGCTTGTTAATACCTATACAAAGAGCGACGTAAAGTTTTCCATTATATATGTATAATATGCAATCGTTGTAATGTAAATCGTCCAGGCCCCTTAGACGGTTTCTCGCAAGTGCTGGTCTACAACCTTGCTTTAAAAGGTATTTAAGCTCTAAGCCGTAAGAAATTGACCAATCACAGTAGAGTATTCTCCTCACATTCCATTGTGATTGGTCAATTTCTTACGGCTTAGAGCTTAAATATCCTTTAAAGCAAGGTTGTAGACCAGCACTTAAGTCGTTCAAAAGCTGTAATTCTCTATTTCCGAATCCGACTGACAAATGTTCGTTTATCGATCCTCTCGCGACAAATCGTTACGTTGCGTTAACAGTTAAGGATTCAAAAGACTTGCATTAGTATATATGCATTAAATAAATAAACGATGGACAGCGCACCGATATATACTTTCAAAATTATGTTCTTCAGCCATTTTCGGTCAATTTGTAAGTATGAGATATTCAGATCGACAGAGCTATGGTATGCGCAAACGGGGGCTGCTCGACTTACTATCATCATATCTAACAAGTGCGATTCTTCCTAACCGGATGAGAGAAGGAGAGAACATTTTACGCTAGAGAAAAGAGAGTCAGATAGAAAATCGATTTCCGTTCATGAGATAAATCGTGCTATTATTTTCTAAGGATGAACCGTTGCGCGCTCCGAGTCAAAGTAGACAATTCTCTCGCGTTGTCTATTATTTGATATCGAATTTCCGTGTAGAAGTGGAGTAAATAACGCGCGAAATAGCCAATACGAAAGATGCGGAAATCTTTCGGATCTTGTTCAGATTCTATTTTAAATTAATAAAGATGTTGCTCTTCTTATGTTTGCTCATTTTTAAAGCGATATAAAATGTTTATTAATCGTACTACTGCGAATTAATTTGAGAAAATTACATAGTGATCCGTAATCTTGCGTATATATAATGTAATGAATTGTAAATAATATGTGATACGACAGACAAATGTAAATTTAAAAAGTTCACTAACAATAAGTATACAACACTCAGATCGACTAACGAGTTAAAAGTAGGATCAATAAAGCCGAAATAAGAGACCGAATTTTGTTAAATAAGTATGAGCTCGCGTGTATATGAGCCTCTCAAGTTACTTAAACAATTCCGAAGTCGTGGGAGCAACTTGTACATGTTCCCAGCATGAAACTAACGAATCCGTCGGCGCGAGGAGAAACAGCCGGCCGGCCAATAAGCGAACAAGAAAGACGAGAGAAACGCAGAAGCGAGAGCCGGTAGCGTGTCCGACGAGCGTTTAAATGTTGCTGCCTCGAGACAGGCGGTAAGGACCCCTGGAACGAGCTAATTATGAAATTATGATAATATCCGCGTGATCGCCGTTCCGCGCCGACGAACGCTGCCGCGCCGGCGATCGTCGTCGATGCCGCAACGACCGCTTTAGCGTTCATTTTCGCCTTCGCAAACTGGAAAAGGGAATTGCGACTGGCGAAATTGAAGAATCACCGTGGCTCTCGCGCGTGGAGAATCGCTCGCGATGAACGCGAGGCCGGTTATAATCCGTAAAGCGCCGCAAGTCTTGATAACATTTTGCCTGGAATTGCGGGAGAATTATTTTTAAACGGAAGGCCGACTATCTTCGCCCATCGATCGTCCTCCCCCCCGTTCCTCATCTACCGGCCTGTGAAGCTCGACGTTTTAATTACGCTCGCGAAAACTCGAGACTCATCGCTTTATTTATTCCGAGACGGATATATCTGCGACGATCGCGCGCGAATTATCAGATATCGTCTGTGAAAATCGTAACGTTGCGATCCAACAATATAATAACAATGCTATTTATAAAATATAGCTTAACTAAGTTTCATCAGATTCCTGGTTAAGAGAAGGAAAAGGCTGAGAGAAGGAGAAAACTCGGACGTTTCCGTCGTAACGTCTGGAACGTGACATTTTATGGAAAATTCATACACAAACGGCGCATTCCGCGACGGAATTATTTACATTATTTTGCTCACGGATAAAAATAACAACAGGACGCGAACCGCGGATGCGTTCGCGTGACCGCCGGTCTCGGTTGGCTAGCTCCACACCGCGCCATCCTGACTTCTTCAACCTCTACCATTCGCCTTTCCACCACCCACTCGGTGATCCTCCGGCCTCGGCTTTCTCGTTGTTTCAGGCCATTCTCCAGTTCGCCATTCTGGCTACCTTACCTCGACCGCCATCTCTTCGCGTCATGAGCGTCGCGACTCCACGCTTTTTGCAGGAAAAAAAGAAACAGTTGAAAATGTGAACGCGTTAAAATAAACTGTTCCTGAAAATTTCGTAAAAAAGGAACCGAAACGGCAGTCGAAATAGCAATAAAAGTTACATATTTCTTCGACTGATAAAGGCGATACCACAGAATTGTTATTAGATATGTTTGCATTAAGAACGAATGAGAAATGACAAATATTATTCTTGATGTTGATTTTTTGCTAAAATATTTTATGATACAACGATAAATCTGTGCGGATAAATTATTCACGGAATATTCTACCGTCGGAAGATTGTCAATGAATCTTTCCACTCCGACTTTCGCGAAAATAAGAATTTTTTCTTGACAGTCGCACACAATCAAACCATTTTCATTTTGCTGCATTCGGATAGACATGATCGGTGCTGCTTTGACCGTGAGCGGGATTCGATATGTATCGCGCGGGAAGGGGCGAGACTGTCGCGAGAGGGAGATTTCGTGCGCGCGGGGGTTGGACTAACCGGAAAGGTTTAACAAAACCTAAAGTATGTTGCGAGCTTCTCGAGTACTTCCCGAGTGCCTCCTCGCCCTACCCGGGGAGAAAGATGACTTATCGATGATGCAAACACGCGGAAACGGACATGCACCGCACGCTCAACAGCCCTCGTCTCCCTCCACCCTCGCCCGCCTTCTCTCCGCCGTATACCTTCTCTCCATTCCTCTCCTTCTCTCTCTCTCTCTCTCTCTCTCTCTCTCTCTCTCTCTCTCTCTCTCTCCGCACATTATGTAAAGCGCGACGGTTTATTTCGGCACGAGAGCCACGTCTAGGTTTATCAGATCGCGTGCTCACGAACCACCAGGCCGAGTTGTACGATGTAGGCCAGCTCGGCCCTGGCTGACCACGTCGTCGTCGTCGTTCTCGTCGAGCGTTGTTGTCGCCGTCAGTCGTGCTCACCTTAGACGATTAGGTGCCCAAAGGGCATTTTTCAAACGTCCCTCCGTAAAACGTGCCACGCGTTGACCGCGAATGATCGATGAGCATCGTCAATCCGAGCCGACTTCGCCCAAGGCTCGTAAGTTTAAAAAAAAAACACCCGACGTTTGTCGCAGACTCATGTACAAAGGGATTATGTATAATAAAAAAAAGTGAAGTATACGGAGATTCTAAAGTCTTAAATGCAAGTCTTAAATAATCGCTGTATTATTCGAATCATTATTTTTGACGGGATGCGAAATAAAACACGTGAGCGAGCGCAATTTCCTGGAGTTCAAGACGAACGATACTAATAACGTATAATATCGAGAGAAAAACTGAGAAGAGATAAAAGAACCGAGGCCTTTTACGAGAGAGAAGCCCGCAATAAACTAAACCACGTTGTTGCGGTTGGAAGAACCAACAAACGCGTTTTTACAGCCGGCGCTTTGTATATCCGTTCCGCCGCGAAATCGTTCGCGCTGCCTATCATTTCCATATTATTACGGCTCTTCACCTGTTCCCGGATGCCCTGTAGGGTCTCGTGGCACGGCCTACGGCAGTACTTCGTTCGCCTAGTCGGTGGTGCCTCGAGGCTGCTCCGATTTTGCAGTCAGATTATCTTAATCGCTTTCTGACGTACGATGACCGCTTAATAACAACAAAGCAAGCGGCCGTGCACATTACCTAGGATTTCCACGTATTGCACGAGAGCCTTTATGTCTTCAATTCTTCCACGTTTAATTAATAATGAGATTATTAAAATTCAGGGTACCGCGATAAAATCTGCCAAAATATGAAAACACAGAAAATACTGTTTTTCCCTTTACAATAAGATACAGTAACAATGAGAAAATTCTGTACATTGTCGCTCAGCTCGAGCGGATTGACGGCGTGCGATAAACAAAAGCGACACGCGATAAAAATATGCACGGAGCGCGGCGCTCGAGTTTCCATATTTTCCAACGCGCGACAACGCGACGCGGCGCCTTGTCCGTTTCCATTATCAGACGAGGGAAAAAGGTATTCGCACGATCCTGTTGCGTCGCAAAATCGGGAACGCGTTGCGACGCGACAGTTACATATTATTCGCGCGCAACCTTTCATTACACGTCTTTCCATTCTACTCCACGGACATATTATTGGCACGTGTTTCCATTAGCTTTATCGTACGTCCCTATCGGCCATATAGGTAAGTCTTTCTTTTTATTTCCACCCGCCCGGCGTCATCCGTCATGCGACGCACGTCGAAGCGCGATCGCCGATTGTTGCCCGGTATGTTTTATGTAAATGCGTTAATATGGAGAAGGCGGCGGAAAGCGCGACTGGGCCGACAGGCACGTCTCAACATTTCAGAAAATTCGTTTGAGGATTTCCTTCACGACGAATTATAGTGAAACCAAGTAAATTCTTACAGGCTTGAATTTCATATATTATTCCATACACGATTATTCCATAACCGAATATTACAGGTCTGATAAATTTAATTGAGAATGGCGATCGATCGAATCTCTCGGACACTCGTAGTCCTATTCTCGTCAAAAACGCGAATAATGGACCGCGCTTTTTAGCGTCGAAAGGATAGGTATATCGATATTTCCGTATCGGTCAGTCGGCGGCGGCGCAGACGCGCGAGGTGAATAAAAAGGCGCTTCGCCACCGCCGAAGAGAGAAAAGGGTGGACCTTATTTAAATAATAACGTCGGTGGCTGCGACTTTTAAGAGCTGCCTGTCCCATTCCGCCTTACATGGCATGACAAGATTAGATAAAATGCCCCTGTGCGCGGAGGGGCCCGCCGCGCCGCGCGCCTCCCCGAGCGGATCGGCGCGTTTCGCTTATATCACTTCGAAAAGGCACTTTATTCCTTATTCAAATTAGTTAAGGCTGCTTTGAATACAAGCGGGGCGTGCGTGCCAGCGAGCTCAAATATCGGCCGGCGGCATTAAAATACAAAAGGATTTTCGGAATGAGCGGATTCAGGACGCGCCGGGCGACGGCTTCCGGAGGAAATCTGCCAGCTCGCTTTCACCCCGGCCAGCCGGCGCGGGCGCTCGGACCGCGACAGCACAATCACGATTATTTATTACTTCGCACAATTAAAATCTAATTACTCTTCGAGCGGTATCATTAGCGTATCATTAGAGCGGTTTGGAATAAACGTTAGAATGAAACTGACATTCGAGATAATCGACGAAAGATCCGCGTATCATTACGTGTAACGTAATAATGGTGGAAAATTGTACTTAAAAAGAATGTTCTCATGGAAAATAATACAGCGTATTAAACACTCTCTGTAAGAATATTAATTATTTATTTTGAAAAAGGTATTGTATTGTTCTTCCTCTCACAACGATCCTTTTTTCCTAATTGTTTTTAAATAATCTTTACGAAATCTCTTCTCTTTTTTAATTGCATAATAAAAGCTGCTTATTATTTATGAGCGTAAGATAATTTCGAAATATATATCACAAATAAAACATGAATAATTCTCTTTATAAGGATATTAAAGTAGCTTGTAATCCATAAATTAACTCTCCAATTACCCATGGTCACTCGGCGATATTTTCCAGCAGAATACGTAAGAAACAGGCCAAAAAGCTAATTAAAATTCCTGCATTTTCTCTCTTTCAACTTTATTCACGAGCATTATTACCGCGCGAAATGTCCTTCAAGGTCTGTCAGGCTCACGACACGCAACAGGATTTTGGATCGTGTCGGTGAAAAACGCGGGAGAGAGAGGGATACAACGGGGCCTTGGCCTCGATGGCGGACGATTTTCCCAAGAGGGGTGAAGCTCAATCGGCGATCTGCAGCGAAATTCGCAAGTCTCTGCGAAAGAGGCCTGTGGCCCCCTCTTAACGAGGCCCTCGGCCGCGCGAGAGTTACCACATAGATTAGGAAGAATGCGCGCGCGCGCGCGTTGCATGCCACGGCTTAAACGCGGGGAAACGCTCCTATCAGATAGCATTCGGCTTCGAACCGCGTGCGTGCACCGTGCCGTTCCTTTTCGTACTGCTTTCGGAAACGGCCGGTATTATATATGGTAATTTTCTAATTGCTTTATTTCAATCGGCACCCGTTCCCTCCCCGAATGCAACCGGAACCGCGTTTGTGCCCGTCGCAAATCTGTTTCCGTCCGCACACGGCACGAAGATATTTCCTCTTCAAGAACCCGACATCATACAGAAAGATTATTAATAATTATAACGATAATGAGATCGACAAGAGTAATATAATTTAATAAACGGCGAGACACCAAAGATATTAAAACGCATTCGTCGTTATGATCAAAGAGTTCGTCTTTCATTAATGTTACAATCATATCCGTTCCGCTCTGTTCCACTCGATGGTCGTACATGTTACACTTGTGCGCTTGTGATCTGTTGTATGCGCTTCGTATCCTGTTATACCGCGCACGAATACAGACATCATATTTTCTCGTGTGTTTCACGAAAGCACGTATTCAATTCTTAATTACTATATGGTGCAACGAAGTCTACGTTCAGCGATATTTTTTTTTTTTTCAAACATCGTGTAAGATGCGCACTTTGTCTCTAACTTGGTTTCCTAAGTTTATATCCATTCACTTTCTCTTTTATGAAAGTAAATATAAGAAACCGTATGTATATAATGGAAGCTGGATTCTTTAAGAATCAATTTTAAATCACGGGAATAAAAACAACGGCTATCCACCGGGATTTTGATTTCAACGTTCTTCTTCTATCCTGCCCGCTGTCAGTGTAACGACACGTCAATATAATTGACGCGTAAGAAAAAAAGGGCGTTGGCAGCGAATGCAAGAAGGGCCCGTGCAAAGAACTTTATTTTGCACGCTTAAGGAGCCAATCGGCGCCTCGACTCGCGGCGGTGGTACACGGCTGTCGGATTGCTTGAATTATGGATGGCCAGCCTCTTTGTCGGGAACCGATATATGCTCGCAAGCTGGATTGCGAGTTTGGTGATCACACACGACTGATAATTCGCGCAACCTCGGGGCTTAAGGCCCGGAGGGGATGAGAGGAGAGAAGGTCTATGTCGCGTCGGCCAGCGGGGGAATGTCTGTCGGGCGTGGGTGATGCGGGAGTAACGATCGGGCCAGGCAAGGGAGGCAAGAAAGGCAGAGGAGCTCCACGTACCGTGGGAGATTTTCGAGAACGATTGTCCGGAGTGCCACTCTCGCTCATTCCCGACGAGCGGCAACGAGAGAGAGAGAGAGAGAGAGAGAGAGAGAGAGAGAGAAGCCCGCTCGCTCTCTGCTTCTGAGAAATGTCACTTACGAACTAGCCCTGTCTACTTGACGCTACCGAGTCGAACATACCGAGCTAACGCGAACGCTGCCGCCGCCGCGTCGAGTCCAAATTGTCCTCCCGGGAGATATCGTCGCTCGCGTGATGCCATTACTCTGCTACGCTGCTAAACGTGAAATCGAAACACGTTTCTGTTAACCTTCACAGTCCCAAGAGAAGCTACAGAAGGCTACTCACGTAAAGAAATACATATAAAATAAATTGTAACATTTAACGTGCATTTGACTCCGTTATTATACGAGAAAGGTCGGTAGTCCTGAAAACGTTAAATATGCACGTAGATTTTACGAATTCATTTAATCACCTAATAAATAGTGCTCAAACTCTGCTTAAAGCCATTTGTATAAGGGCGTTTGAAAGCTTATGTTTCTAAACTGCATCTTTGCATGGATCTTGTCGTAGCGGCGATTACGATCGTCCGACACGTTAATGCATAACG
The DNA here is from genome assembly GCF_030848795.1 of Temnothorax nylanderi. Classification (NCBI taxonomy): domain Eukaryota; kingdom Metazoa; phylum Arthropoda; class Insecta; order Hymenoptera; family Formicidae; genus Temnothorax; species Temnothorax nylanderi. The sequence continues at coordinate 1,025,865 of NW_027249095.1, read as the reverse complement.
TTCCGTATAGGTGAAGAGCGCCATGACACCAGGAAAAATTGTATTTACCACGTAGCTATCTCGGCTCATCTTATCTGTACGTACACCGTTCTAACGTTATAGCATTCGCTGATGGGCGAAATGTTCGCCACAAATTATCGACGGCCTTGACACTACCTCGTACAGTGACAAATAACGATGCGATCGATTCGCGTTATTTCTTGGAATCACGCATTAAACATGCACGCAAGGAACATAGAACATATAGCCATTCGTGCTACGGGCATTATTAATTATAATTATCGAATTACCCTTTATATATCGTAAAACTTAATTATACATTCCGAGACTTATTTCATATTATTTATTGATCAATTATGCAATAAACTGCGAAAGTATGTATATCACCTCAATTCTCTAGTAATAAACGCGTGATGGTGTTCTCATTATGTGCAGTAGCGTTTTAATTACTTCTTGCAATTTGAAGTATCTTTTTATGCAAACCGCGATAATCAGTTTGAAATTTCCAAACCGGATATTCCAGAAATTTATTTATTTTATCAAAAATTTATAAATGATCTCTTACGCTCTCATGTGTATTATACTCGTGAAAATATCAACGCCGTGCTTTCAAAACACGAAGCACTGACTCGAAGAGATGTAACACAGGATACCACATATTTTTTAACTGAAATCGACCGCTTCGCTCGCGACGTAATTATTTGCAACTAAACGCAAGCGGATATGCTATTTTCATGTGCGCAAACGGACGTGCTGCGTGCGAGGTAATGTGAATGAAATCACGCGAGATCTCTTCGTTAGTTCGCGCCAAGCAACGTTTGCCGCCATTCACCAATTTAGCAACGTTTGCGCTGTTAAGACGGAGCGTCGCGGCTTATGCAATTACGGCAATTAATAATTGCGCGTCCGTTGTGTGGAAATCGTCCCTCGCGCGAGGTACCTCGTCGGTACGGCCGAGAAAGAAGAAATAAGGGGATCGGGAGGGGCGGAGAAGGATCAGAAGCTGATTCCAGAAGCTAATTTTCAATCTCTAATTCGCCTGTTTACTCTCGCGATCTCTTCTCTTTCTTTTTTAATTGTTTTACGCAAGCATTATTAAGCGACTAAGAGCCGCGCGCGCGAGCCTCATGGAAATTTATGTTAATCCGCGACCGGTAATTACGCTCGTAATCAATTCTCGAGACTATCGCGTCTCGCGGTCTCCGCCTGGGCGAGACTCTTTCGCCGGCATTTTTTTTCTAAATGTAAGCATCACTGTGCACTATTATCCGGTTTAAATGCAAACGTGCAATAATTAATTCCTGATAAAAAAGAAATAGTTCAAATCTATGTGAATTTTATTAATATTTAATGAGTGCGTGTATAATCGGATGATTAATGCCTTGCGAGCAATCATTCTTCTAAAAACCATGAGGAAAAAGTCTCGTATCAAAAATTAATTTCTTAAGAACATGTGCATCACAAATCTAAAATCTACGATTTTAATTTATATTATCACATTATATTGCAAATTATGTGTTTTAATTTATACATACGTTTTTTTTAAATTGGTTTATGATATGTTTATTTTCATTTTCTAAGTTAATGCTTGTTTAAGCAACTATATTGTCCTCGATATCGAAAATACCGAAATTCTAGAAAGAAAGCGGACGCGAGAGCATTAGCGAGGCAGAGCCGTGGTACGTTGCTACGACTTGACAGCGCTGGCTGCAACGAGGGACAAAAAGCTGCGGCAATTTGCCAATCAAAGATCACGGAGGCGCGAAACGCCTCGCATACCGCGTCGACAAATGCGCCTCGGCCGGGCCGAGACAAAAGGTGCTAACTCAAGAAGGCAGCGGGTTAAATCGGTTCCCCACGAGTTCCGATCCCCAGCCACCGTCGGTGGTGGCGGCGACCTGCCTCCGCAACTATCGTATATTTTCTTCATTGCGGCTCTCGTCGCGCGGCTCAACCGCGCGGTATTCGCGGAATGAAGGCATTCAGGGTCTTAAGTGTTCTCGCAGACAGTCGCAGACAAAAAAGACGGCGCCTGAGAGCAAGGGATTCTGACTCACTCGAAGGGATTTCCGTCGATCTCCGTCGATATCCTCAGGAACGACGCATCCGCAAAAATAATCGTCAATTATCACGCTCGTGTTGTAAAGGGAAAAAAAATCGCCGAATTATTCGAGAATGGAGGAAAGAAGTGTCAGGTGCAAACGCTGTCGATATAGAAGAGGAAAGAATCTGCCTCGTACGCACTCGCGTGCGCCGGTCCCAATCGAAATCCGTATTTAAATTAAAAGCGACACGACCGCGACGGCGAGATAAGCGCGCCTGGCTGCAAACGTGTAAGACGCAAACGCACTTGGCGCGTTTGCGCGTGCACGCACGTTGGGCAAGGTGGATGGTACGCAGAAGAGGGAAGAGACAACGCACGCACACGATCGTACCAACGATAAACCGTCTCGGAAACAGCTCCTTCGCGAAAATTCATGCGCGCCGGTCACGTGCGAACCTCGGTGCGAACGCGGCAGTTAATTGAACGATTGACGCTTTCGTGATCGCGCTCACTCGCAATTCGGCACGGTGGGTAGCGTGGAATGCGAAAGAGGGAAATAAATCGACAGCTCGTGAAACAGCTCGTTAAGGATTGTTCGGCGGATTAAGCGCGGCAAGAAACGAATTATGATTAACGCGCGAGGTGTTCGTTGCACCGCGATCGATCTCGTATAATACCCCAATCGTCCGTCGCTATTTCTTAAGGCCAAACACTCGCTGTCCGTAAATTCCGAAGTATTATATATTAATTTGTTATTTTTTCATAAACGTATATTCTTCGTGTAAGTAAAAAATAATTAATATAAGTATGTATCTCGGAACAGCGGGATTTTTTTGGGCTCCAAGCTCGTGATAAAAACGAACGACGTGACGCGCCGGTTGGCTCGGATCGCAGCTCGGGACCGGAGGAGGAAGTGCTCCTCTCCGGGGTGGTGAGTGGCCGCGGGGCACTCTTTCGAAAAGTCTCTCTAGCGCACACACACCGTCCCCGTCGCCGTCCGCGTCCGTCCGTTCTCTCCCCAAGCGCAAGTGCCGAGAAGCAACGACCGGGAACGGAGGCAGCAGCGGCTTCGGGTTCAACCGAAGTTAGCATCTGCTCTCTGGGCCTCGTAATATGCGTGCTCGATATCACGGCGCGGGATCTCAGATGCGTGTCGGCGATATCACGCACTCGTGCACGCGTCTCCTCACCGGCTCGGCTCGGCGCGGCGCGTCGCTCTTGCCTCTTTCTCTCCTTCTCACATTCTGTCTCTTCCGCTATCCTCACGTACGAACGAAATCGTTGGCTCTTGCTACCGCGGCCGGCCGATTCGCGCGCTAGTTCGTCCAGGAAGTGACGGCAAAGGAGAGAAGAAGCTACGTCGAGAGAGACGGCGATGGAAACCGCCGCGGAACTCGTGGCGAGGATCATTCGATTTATTTTTTTTTTATTTTTTTTTTTCAAGCGAGAAGCAAAGGAGTAACGCGGGCCGGTCGGCCGTCGATCGATAAATCACGAAAGGACGACGGGCCCGATCGTTGCTTTCGACAGCGGGAAGTGCGTCCGTGTGCGTTAATTAGTAACGGTTTTACCGAAGGGCCCGCTGCCGACGACGCGACGGCCGGTCAGTACTGCAGGTTCCCCGACCCCTTCGCCCTACTTCCGCCGCGAATACATTACCGGGGTGGCCGTTTTTTGTCGCGACGTTTCATTAAGGAACACACGGCACACCATCACTTCCTCCTTTCCCCCGTTCGCCCCCTTTCGACTCCATCGGAACCCGCTCTCCCCCTCGTTCTGTCCAAGCTGGACGGACAATCGCCGATTCGCGTACTCGCAAACCGCGACTAATCCGCTTCCTCGCGAACGGTCGTTCTCTAGTTTGAAAAAGGGAATATTAGCTTTTAACTAACGCGATTAAGATCCAGTCACCAAGAGCGATTTTATTCTTATGCTTTATAAAAGATCCCGCGCCGAGATGATATCTCTATGCTAACGATATCTATATGCTCACTAGCGAGGCTTAAACGATACGGGTTAAACACTTAGAGTGCTCTCTATCAAACATATCTTAATAGTTAGCGGGGATAAATTTTCCATAGGCAAATTGTGGCGAGCGCAATTTGCCAGCGCTTCGATATCGCTGTCGACGTGGCCGTAAAAATATATAAAAATAGAGAGACAGAAAGATGAAGACCGGCTACCGTGCACGCAAAGCAGCCACGTAGTGATCTAAACGCTCGATCAATTCCACTTAGACCGTCATATTTCTTCCGACGGTTTATCCGCCATACCGATCTTCCTGGCCTGCTACATTTAGTCCCTCGCATTTATCACGTTGTTTCTACATCTTGTCCGTCACTCTTCTCCTCGAGCACATTTTACAATGTGTAGATTCATGACGGTAAATCAACATTGTCAAACATCGCGGGTCTCGAGTTAAATTTTGGCTCGGAAGATCGAGCGCTAATTATTTAGACTAATGGCTTCTGTTCGCCGCTCTTAGAGATAACAAAGTTACTCTCACAATGTTGAATTAGAAGAAACAATGCTGTTCGGTATCTGATAGACATCGTCGATCTCACACATGAAGTATCATCAAATTTTCGCTGGCAAAATGGTTTCTAAATTCACCGGAACGCCAGCGGTTTCCAGCACGATTAATACGAACAACGCTCACAGATTCTGCGTTCTGACTTTGAAAAAAAAGTGATAATTAAATCTGTGGAGTAAACGAAAATAATCGTGACGTTCTTTCTGTTACATTTTCGTTGACTACTAACTTCACACGATCAGCTCCGAAATCCCTCGCGAGAGCTGTCTCGGCAGATTGGACGAGCGCGAGGAGGCAGGAGTGCCGGGACCAGCAGCCAATCTGGTCGTTCGTCCTCCTCGAGTTACTCGCGTTTCGGATCTCTTTGGTCGGTATGCACTTACGGTTCCGTGTACGCTCTCTACGCGCCGTGTACACACGCGCGGCGAAATATCTCACGTGGCGCGGTATGCGGCAGAAGCGAGCGGAGCGCGCGGCATTCCACCCCGCGCGATAGGAGTGGACCGCGCTCTGTGCAGCGCGCTCGTTCCCCTGTTATTAGGGACAATTTCCAATTGGCCGCGGGCTACCATCGCACGAGGTAGTGCGAGCGAGAGATACGCATACGCGCGCACGTCCGCGCGTACACACGCGTGCAGAAGCGAGGGCCCCGCGATCGGGGGCCCCGTTGCAACATCTCGGAGAGCGGAACTCTAGCCGGGACGACAGCATCCAGGAACCTCACCCTGCATGCGACGATTAGTAACGGCGAGAGGACTGCGGGTGCGAAGTGGCGACTTAACGCTTGAACAAAGCTTTCGGATAGATCGTCACGACTATCTCTTAACGTCTTTATACCTAATCAGGCTTAATTCTAATCAGATTAAACCGTTGTGATTTAGAATTTCTAAAGTAAAAAATATTGCGTTAAAATGAATAGGTATTAGAAAAAAAACATTTTCTGCATTCAATAAAATTAGTATTATTATTATGACGTCTTACGTTCTTATACATTTACATACACGGAAGAATAATTTTGTTGCACCATCAAAATAATTATGTAGAACACTCAAACTGATTGCTAAAATGTCAAAATTTTTTACAGCATTATTATCACGCTTCAGCGACCTACTATAATTATTTTGATGGTGCAACAAAATTATTATTTTCAGATCTGTATCTAGCTAAATTTTTAGACACTTCAGCAAAACGTTCTTTCCGTGTACGTTTAGCGAAGTTCAGTATTGCTGGCGGAATTTTATCATAGCTTCGAGGCATCACATAGATATCTCATATTTTAACGCGTTTTTTATATTCGCTGACAATATTGCATATGTTCTTTTTTATAACAGGCAAATAAAATAAAATAAAATATTTTCAGGATTTCCCTGAATTCCCCGAGCCATTTTTACCAAAGTCCGCTCAAAGTTCCTCCCGCTGAAATCTTTTTATCGCTACCATCGTCAATCTCTTGGCGAGTACTTCCAAACCACACTGTACATTCGTGTATAACGTGCAGACCGTCGCCCCCTCTCCCCCGCCCTTCTTTCTTGGGCGCTCCATCGCGGGCATATTTTATGATAAGCAGCGTTGCATTTTTGCCACGAGACCCCGCGGACCGCCGCGGGGCACCGAGGCACTTCTAACTTCCAACCGTACACGATCTTGCGGAGGCGCGGGAGGGCACGGAGGAGGAGGGAGGGTGAAAAGGATAAGCGTGCGTCCTGCAAAAAGGAGGAGAGTAGGTATCGGGCGACGGGATACACACGTGTGTACACGAGAGGAGGCAGATACGGGCCCGTGAGAAGGGAGGCTCGGACGTATAATCATTGTGATTATCTTGTATTAGGTATTGACTACGGATTTGCATAATGGTACCTACCTAAGGCACCCTTGGCATCGCATCGCATCGCATCGCATCGCTCGCTCGCTCGCTCGCTCGCGTCGTCGTAGAAACGAGCGCACTACCCCCGTGGCTCCGTTCGCCCTGCTCCTCCCTCCGAGACCGATCGCTCCTTCCCCCGCCCCGTCTCGTCGCCCTGACCTTTTTTTCCCACCACGATTCGCATTTTATCGCCGTGGACTCTCGTGGACGACTCCGCACGTATGAAGAATCATCCGCGCAAAATGTTCTCGATCGCGAATTGACATTTCCTTCGCGGAACGCCATCCCCGAACTTTCAGGTTAATCTGCACGAAATATACAGAGGCGGCCTAAAGATCGCGGCCGTGTACTGATTAATTCATCTCTCGATAATTATCAATGTTACTGACAATGAGCAATCGTTGATAACACGAATGATGATGTATGCGCGTCGGAATGATAGCTATACGCGCAGACTGACGCCAGGAGTGATATACCTACAACGATGAAACGCAAATGGATATTTAATTATAAATACGTGCGAATGTCTCTCTTCCGCGATAAACACGTTTTCGTATTGCAACTCGCGAAGCGTCGAGGTTTGATTTGGCGAGAGACCTGGCCGCGGGAGAAGCTCCATATTAAACAGCGAGGGACGCACGGTGAGGATAACGAAGGGTTCGCGATAATGACGGAGATAGCGTAATGGACAATATGAGTGCTGACTTGGACGGCCCACACGAATAATTCGACAGCCAACGACTTCAGCGGCGTTTAAGGTAATACGGAGTTCGTTTTCGCGTACCTGATGTTTAAATCCTTACACGGGGTATACACACGCTCGCGCTCGCGATACAGCGGGGATGTTAAATTTGAATACATCGCTGATCGATCGGTCTTTTAGATGCGCTAACTATAGCCTTCGACGGCGGATCGAGTTTCGCGCAAAAGACGTACCGGCACACGTCGCGCGGAGGAAGCGAATGAGATGATCTCCCGCAACGATAGAAATTGTGCTAAGTAGTCATGTCCTGAGAGGAAACATATTCCAATTTTGTTCTCCATTAACATATGAAATATTCTATATAATACTTGTAGAAAAAATATACAATTTTTCCAGTTCGAAAAATATAAAAAGTATCTTATAAAAAAAATTATAGAGGAAACTTTGTAGTTGATATCATATCTCTTACAAGCGTACCTAGTCGTTCGCTGCAAGTTTTATACCGCCGATAGCACTTTACATAATCGCCAGTAATCATACATACTTTACATAATTGTACTCTTTATCGATATATATTCGCAAGGTACCGTACTGCAAATCGTTACAAATTAAAGCTCGTGGAGAATAATACGGGGAAGTATGCATCCGTTGTGACGCGAAAAGTCGGGGACAACCGAAAGAACTTCCGTATGAAGTCGTCTCGCCGCGGACGACGCGTTCGATGACACGAATGGCGCGAGAAACGGGTGGGTTGACGGAAGGCGGGCTTCCGAGAGGAGAAACCAGGTGAGACACGGTTTTCTGACGACGAGCGAGGCATGACGGGCCGGGGCGAGCCCCGAACGGGAGAGATAACGATCCCTTCGATCTGGATCACAAAACGCATCCAGGGTCGTGAACGCACAACCGTGCGCGCGCAACATGATGGCGTGCATACACGCACGCACGCGGCGGAATTACTCTCGTCTCTGGCGTTTTACGCTCATCGGGACCGTGGGCCCACGTGGAAACGTTGCGAGGAGAGCGAAAGAAAGAGAGAGACGGAGAAGGGAACTAAGATTTTAATCTAGCTCCGGACGAGGTCGGCATATGGGACCGTTCGTGGGACCACCGAGTCATTTGGCCGGCTCGGCTCGGCTCAGCTAATTAGCGGGCTTGCGCGAGCGTGAACCCAATTTCTGTGCGAGTCAGCGCGACAGACGGCAACGAGTTTGGGCGAACGTATTTACACGTAAGAGGTCTGGTAAAACCGTAAATTGGTCGGTCGGATTATTTTCGATAATATGCGGGATAATATCGCGTGACGTTCCATTACCTGCGTTCAGATTACCGGTAAACTTGGTACCACTTGGCAGAATTCGATAGTGGACAGGAATGACTGTCGCTCTCGCGACACAAGTCAAGTCTCAATATTCTTAAAAGATTTCCAAGTGCGGCGGATACATCGATTTTCTCGTTAAGAGCTCACGAGAGAAAAATACGGTCCCTAAATAATATCGTTTCGCTCGCAAATTGACAGGCAGCATTTCGTAACGCCTAGCGCTTGATAGCTCGCTTCCAGGAAACGTGGCGGGCATTACGTAGGCGTACTTCGGCGAGCGGATTCCGCGGCGCACGGTGCGGTAGGCGTAGTCCGGGCTACGCGAATGGATTTTACAGCGCGAGTCACGGCGCATACCGATGGTATGGAGCGCGACGAGGCGCGCACCGGAGAACAAGGAAGAAGGGGGCGAAGTAGAAGAAGAGGCGGAGGAGGCGGAAAGCCGGCGAACGGGTGGACGAAGTAGAGAGACAGAAGAGAGAAAGAGGGAAAGAGAAAAGAGAGAGAGAGAGAGAGAGAACGAGAAGAGTGCCGCGCGCGGAGGGTTCGCGGCAGGAATTATCGGGGTCTCTTCGTTGCCTACGGGGCACAACGGACCCTCGTGGAGTAGCTAAGCGACCATTACTCGGATGGTGAGCCAATGGAGTGGATCCCCACGCCCCCTTCGACTTACTCCGCACAGACGGCATGCAAATACGCGCGTGCGAGATGCACCAAAGGATGCACCTTCGCTCTACTCGACTCCCTCGACTTCTCCCTTTTCTTTCTCTTTCTGGTCTGTCCACTCCTTTCCGCGCTCCTTGCTCGCTTCGTTCCTCGCTGATTTTCGTTGCCTCCTGGACGTTTCCTCCTCCCGCGCGACTCCTCGCTGTCTCTCGCTAAGGAGTCAGTCTCGTCGCGAGGTAATATTTATCACGGACCCCGGCTGTCGCCTTTTTAGCCGGCCGAGGTTTGACCGTCACGGTCCGCGAATGTAAATATCGCGGTACGGTCGCCAGGAAGATATCGCTTTTCTGTATTGAGAGTACTTCAGGGTTCGACTTAACGATTGGCAAGTGCGAAATATGCAATCATCGTTGGAAAGTTTGAAGGATAAGAATCTCTCACGGAAGGAGTATCTTAAGAACGAATTACGCGCAATGACTATGCGCTGTATACGAAACTAAACACTATCGTTCGCTCGTGCTACCGACCTTTCGCAGAGTGCACCGTCCTTTGCCTAGCGTTTCGACTGTAACGCCTAGCGTAGCCCCAGTGAGGGCACGAGTTCAATTTTAAAAAAGCGCGAGCTGACACCGGTAAACAATGGCCAGTGATAAATACGACGCATTCCCACAAACCATTATAATCTTATTGTTGGACTTGTTTCTCGTATGCAGGTGGCAGCAGCCACAGCGATGCATGCCACGGCTGCATTCGGCGGGGGACAGAAAGGGGGGAAGGGCGCGGCGGAGACGCGAGGGCACCGGTTAGAGAGATATAAACGGGTACGGAGAAGCCGGAGAAACCAGAACCAGAAGAGGAGAAACCGCCAACAGCCGTGTCTGCCGTTCGCCTCTTCTTCCTCGGCTCCTCCTTACCCTGCCCTCTCTTCGTTTCTCCTCTCTCTCTCTCTCTCTCTCTTTCTCTTTCTCTCGTCTCTCTGCCGTCTCTCCGCGGGCCCTCGACAACGGGGTACAGATGCCACCACCGAGATACTGATTATAAACTCCATTCCATTTGTAACGAGGTCCATCTATTTTGGCGCCCAACACTCGTTGCGCTCGGGCCTAGGTAGCGCCAGATTTTAATACGATATCCCCCACATTATCATTCGTTTCAGACCTACCCCCTCCGCCCCGACGAGAAGACTCCCCCCCCCCCTGTCCCACAGAACAATACGCGATGCAAGGCGTAAGCTGTCTTCGCAGAGCGATACATGTGGAACATGTCGATATTGCTCGAGAGTGATCTTGGAACTGGACTACCAACCTCTTCGCCTTTCTCTTATTGATGTAATAATTAAAGTAACTATCATACATCGTATTAACTAGTAATCGATCCTGAACTATCTATAATTATCCTTTCTGTACAATCAGATAAATATACACGATAAAAAAGTGCAAAATGATAGTATCGATAGACTAGAAATCCTAGTATGCGGTTGTAAGGTTTTGCTTGAAACATTTTCCGAAATAAAATATGCGCACAAATCACGTTGGGTTTGTCGGAAGGTTGCGAGATTAGATATCGAGAAGATCCTCCTCGTTTTTCTCATCGGGGGTCGCAGGTGGAGGGATGTCACCCCGGCATTGTTTTAAGGAATTCTTAACGGGACTTTCCTTCGGAGTTTCCAGGTAACGGACGAGCCTATTTTATTTTACGAGCTTGCTTCGTAGCGGCCCTCGTAATTTTTCGAGAAACACGAAGATTCAGCTAAAAAATAAAAATTCATGTGGTTTTCTGATGAGTCTCTCGCTTGCATGATACATAAATTTGCTTTACATTTTGACATGACATTTATACGAATATAAACAATGTTATACATAAATTTAAATCTATTGAAAACTTTTGTTCTTATTTAATTAATGTGAACACATGTTTTCCTTATTTATTCGCTTTTCATGTATAATAATACACTGAGAAAAAAAATATTTTAATCCAAGTAAATATGTCATTGGTACCCACCAAATAAATAATTTTCTTGAATAAAGTAATATTTTTTTGGATCAAAAAAAAATATTTTGATCCAAAAAATATTACTTTATTCAAGAAAATTATTTATTTGGTGGGTACCAATGACATATTTACTTGGATTAAAATATTTTTTTTCTCAGTGTAGGAAAACTTATTATTCAATTTTCGCATATTCAATTTTGTGCTCTTTTTATTAACCATATGTCCCATTAATATTATCTTTGAACATTACGAAACTAACAAAAAGTTTATCAAATTAAATATTACATATTTATTATCTCGTCGAAACGAGCACGCAAGTTGCGATGCAGAAATTTCCCAGGATACATTCGAGAATCATTGCATCCTGGCGCAGGTAATAATTACAAACGTCGGACTCAGCGATGCATAACGATACACAAATCACGTTTTAGAAAAGAGCGAGATAGCGTCGACAGAGGAGAAGAGAGACGGGAGATAAATAATAGAGAAAGAGAGAGAGAGAGGGAGAGAAAGTCTTGCGTTAATGTCAAAAAGTCCCGACGTTTGTGCATCGTCGAGCTAAATCTTCTTGACGTTTTTTCCCTAAAAACACGACGCGAATCGTTGGCGCGGCCCCAGGTAAGGGGACCCTACTGACCCTTTTCGCCTTGGCGTCGATGCCGAGAAAATAAAGTTTCCACTTTATATCCACGGTGAGTATCGACGGGGCAGGTAGTTTCACGGCCTCCTAGAGACACACCCCGTATAATTGGTCGATAAAGATTCCAAAGATTACGAGTAAATATTAATCTTTATCCCCGAAACGTTTCTGGCTACTGGATACGTGCTTAGCGGGGTCAGAATCCTGATCTTTTCTGGATGATAAGAACCCACTCACATGGGCGCCCGCTTTATTTTATAGAAAAGAAAATAATATAATCGACATCGCGAGTATAATGAATTTCATCAAGAAGATTATTAAAATTAAAATTGTGAGAATTTGAAATCATCACATGTACAGACTTATTACTTTCCAATGGTATTTTTGAACAAGGCGGAATAAACTTTCGCTTACCAAAATCATAACGTAGAAAATTACCAAATCGTAGAAAATTAAACATCAAGAAACATGAAGAAACTGCTGAATTGATTTCCTTAGAGAAACAAGCATCCGTGTTACGTCTTTATTGTTTGTTTTTTATTTCAAGACTTCGTAACCGAATACTTTATCTTTCATCGTCTGATGAGCGCGCTCAGACGGAATATTCAGGCGCTGAGAATCATTTAGAATGGATTTTTTCCATTGAATTTCTACGGAAGAGTTGGAGAACGGCGCCGTAACAGCCGGAATAATTCTCTCGTTAGCGCGGGAAGCGGCTGCAGTGTTTAAGCGAAAGGAGTAACAGACGAAACGCGACGCACTTGCGCGATTGTACATACGAGCACGCTTCATGTTCATGTCGACTCGGGCAGAGATAGATGCACGCACATGCGACCACGCTCCGCGTGGGAATATATGGGAATCTACGATATACCGTGGCGTCGGGGTGGCGGTCGGCGCCCCAAAACTGCGGGGGTCCTAAGAATCACTAACGTGCCCCCGGACAAATTATAATATATTGGACAGCCATCGTCTTCCGAGCACGCGAGTGCTACCGTCATGTGGACACCCGCGAGGAAACGCAGTGAGGACGTAAAGGGGATATTCCGGGAGTCTCGAATTAATACCGATAGTTATTTAAATCCGAATATTACTTCGTCTCACGGATTACACGTACGTTTTCGTACGCTTCCGTCGGAAAAGGCTGGTAACAGTCACATTTATGTTTATAGGATCGGACCAAGATAGAGAAACTAAAGCAAGTTAGCTAATGGGCCCGAAAGGGTGATTTCCAACGCGGCGCGGCATCGTCTTAAAATCGTCTGTAATTAAAAGACTTCGCCAGAAGTCGAAGGCGCATTCGTCTGGGAACCCGTCCGTGTTATTGACCTTCGGGCGGGCAGGTGTTGATTCGGTAATGGGCCGGTAATTAGGCTGCCGAGCGGTCTAGTCGCGTGAATGTGTGTGAGCTGGCTATAATGCGAACATTATACGTTCGTGCGCATTCTATATACGAGTGCGTATAGATACCACGGCGCATTCCAGTGCACGATGCGCCGATACTCACGTCGCGAATATCGTACGTGTACGCGATACACAGGTGCGCGAGATCGCGTACGCGCACACGTCTCGACGATTACACTCGCATTCGCGTATCGCGTATTAAACGCGACTGCCTTCGTTCGCTCGCGCTCTTTAACGCGCTAAGCGACTAATTATTTGCCCTACCAGTAATTACTTCGTTCCAGCCGGTCTTCGAGTCGCTGAGCAGTGCCCCGCTGCACGTGATCCCCCCCCCCCCTCCCGGGCCCCGCCTGCAGTTTTATCTCGCATTGCACCGCGGTCGTACATCCGCGCGCCGAGGTCGCGATTTTTCAATGTCGCGGATGGACGCGAACGATAACGGCCGAACCCTTCCTTCCCGTTGTCGCGACGTGTCCGACCTGAGAAAATACTTGACTGCCTGAGATCGCGGAAACTCGCTCGCCTTGGCTTATCTGCTTTTGAGGGCGCATCGGTGGCTACGGCGAGCGCATACGTATCAAGGACCGGCGGTAAAATAAAGCGACGAAATAACGACGTGCGAAAATGTAACGAGCGCAATAGCGGAGGTGCGATGAAATTAATTAGATATCGACGACATTTATGGCTCTTAACGGTTCACATCTAGCATTATAAATTATCATGATTTAATTATTAAGAGTAAGAACAAAGGCACAAGTTACATATTTTGGTTTCCCAAGCAATACATTAAATGTATATATATGTATTTCGATCGTGGGAAGTCTGTATACCTGTATTCATCAACATTATAAAATAACACTCACTTCAAATCATATTTGTGTAAATCTATTCTTTGTCTTTAAATCTTTTCTAATGTAGTCATATAGTAAAAGCGTGAAATTCAGTAAATGTATACACTTACAAGAGCTCTAATTTATATAAGTATGAGTGTAGTGAGACAGAGAGGTGAGGGGCTGCGCCAAAAAAAAAACTAATCTAATCCAACCCAATCTTTATCAGCGTGATAAATGATATTGCTTATTAAAAGATGTAAATTTAAAAAATAAAATTTAATAAATTTATACATTGACTAGTGAGTGTATACATTTACTGCACGCTTTTACCGTGACATATACAAAATTCAGCTACAACATTCGTCACTACAGAAAGTCCAGGAAGCGCCTCTATCGAGGAGTTGTAATTGAATTTATGGCGATTAGCCACACACGCGGATTCGATTCCGCGTATACGATCGATCTGTCGATTCGTATAGCCGCGGCCGGTGGTAGCGGCGCGTTATCGAGGATAATGTGTCCCGACTAATTTAGAGACGCGATGCTCCCTTCTCTCCGGTCCGGTGGATCCTGTATGCCTATGCAGATGGCATTCTAACTGCCATCTAAAAAAAAAAAAGTCGCGCTGGTTGTCCCGCTCCTTCCCGCTCTTTCGCGGAGCCTCACGCTAACGAGGTCCTGCCACGTCCTGCCCGAAGGACACGGGACTACGGCCTGTCAATTAAGGACACGACCATACCGGGCCACATTTCTACCTCCCGCATTTCCCCTTTCCGCGTATCCCGCTGCCTCCCCGCGAGGATCACCATCTCATCCTCCATCTCTTTTCTCCTCATCCTGTCTCTACCCCAATTTCTCGCTTTGTGCTCGTCTTATTCGGAAGTAAGATGGCTCTTTCCTTCGATTTGCGTCGCGTCAACTATTATTTTCGGATGATAAAGAAAATTGACGATCATAAATTAACAAAATTCTCCTGCGAGAAGAATTCCCAAAAAGATATTAATTTCTATACATTAATTTCGCGATTATAATTCTTATCTTCCGCTCTTACGAAATAAATTTGCTCATTAAAAAAATTCCTTTAATAATAAAAAGTACTAAAGGTTATTTTTTAATTTCAGATGAAGAAGTTCATGTGTCGAGAGCGTTGATGTCTATAGATTCTCGAATGCGCATGCCAGAGGAGACGGGACGAAAGGATCGATGAAGAAGATTGCTCGGGATCGGCGAGACCTCGATACGCATAATGGAACGTCCAGAGATGTATGCACATACACACGAAAGACGATACCTCCTCTTCTTCGTCTTCCACGCCACGTTCTTCTCTCGCTCACGCACAATCGGGTTCCGTTAACGCACCGGGGGGTCCGGCAGCAACTCCGTCGGTGAGAAGAAGCGTTAAAAAAAGCGCGCCGAGCACAAAACTCACTCTCGATACGTACGAGACACGACGAGAAACGTATGTATATGCATAGGCTCTCTCCCGACTTGCGGTTGAGGTAAGAGACCTGGCGATTATCGCGCCAGGGCAATCTCTCATTATCATTCCCGACACTCTTCTTTCTGCTCCCTCTTACGGAATCGCCGCTTTTTGTGCTCGCCCACTGCTCAGCGGATGCTACTTTTTACGGACGTCGTTCTCTTCCTCTCCGCTTTCTGTCGCGCGCACGAAAACCTCTCCATGCCTGACCCGCGCAAGCTTTCGCGTGAGTCTCGCGATTTTTTTCGAAACCATTTTTCTCGAGATAATTTTTTGTTTATAACTCTTTATATAAATTGCAGAGATGAATTCAACGACTATCAATTTATAGTCAATAACGAGAATGCATGGGTGTGAAATAGTATCTTTTCGAGGTAAGCATAACATATTCATCAATGTCATCATTTCCTTATATATTCATTAAAATCCAGGAATATAATTGAAAGAAATATCATATGTGTAGTATATCTTTAATCAAGATCACTTTAATAAAAATCTAAATATAATATCTACACGCGCCACAAAATATACCACTTTATACATTATCTCAAACGGAAGTACTTTCCAACAATCTCAGATGGGGAACTCGTCCATCTCGAGCTGCTTGATCTGAATAATGATTCCCTGCATTGTCATCGCGCGATTAAGAAAAAAACTCATTATTTCGCGAGACGGTATATACGGGGGTCCTTGCGCGAGACGAAGGAGAGGATAATCCCCGAATGCCCTGTGGCGGAACAATACGATTTGTTTGCTATGCAAAATCCATTGAATTGCGTGTGGTCAATTATATTATGTTAAGTAGAGCATACGCGCGGCCTGTGACGTATCGTGCCGTGAGATCTCCGTCCGGGCCCGGTGGCCCATTCCTCGGGCTCCTCTAATAACGCATTGTGCCCCTCGCGTGGCATATTAGGTTTATGCTAATACGCCGCGCCGAAGATGCGTCGATCGAATCTCTTTTTCTTTCTCTCCCGCGCTCGGCGCGGTTTCTCGCAGCCGCAGCCGCAGCCGCAGCCGCAGCCGCAGCCGCGTGGGCCATCTCATAATGGATGAAAGCCGCCGCGGAAGTCGCCGCGACGCGCACCGACGACTCCGATTCCAAGGTCGAGGGCCCTCTCTTTCTTTTCGCGACCGAACGCGAGTGCTTGCAGATGCTTGCAGATGCGAGCGCGATTTAATTGCAGCGTCGAGTCTGCAGCCTCGCAAGTTTTATGAAAATTACGTAAAATTATATAGCGCCGCGCGCTTAATTACAACGTGTGTCAATCATCATTCATGACCACGCAGCTACATCCTCTTGCGCGAAAGGAGTGACACGTGTGCGAATATTAATATAAATATTAACGATCCCCGGCCGTCCAATCAGGCCGGCTACATAGTCGTATCGATCTCGATACAAAGAAACATTTTCGAACTGGAATGCCGCGTGAAATTTCGGCCGATATTTGCATTTCTCTCGTCATGCTGCTCATCACCGTGTAAATCCCTGGTCCGGGGGATCCAATACAATGGCCCGGGCGAAAGAGAAAGAGAACAGTGGGCGAGACCGGAGAATGAGAGAGGCGAAAGATAATTGTACGGACGGCTAATGGAGTTCGGGAAAAATGAAGCGGCGCTCACCAGGTGGGTCCGCTTTAAATGCATCAAATCGCTGCTAAGTGAGGTCCAATGTGGGACCAGGTGAGAGATGGCCTGCCTCCTTATCCTGCCTCCTCTTACTCCCGGGTAGGGCGTGGGTCAAACGGTTAATTATTATATTGCCCATTAAGCGAACAATTTTTCATTTTCGACGGTGCTGGACGCCGAAATGTCTTATCCGCTTTCAAAACTGAACTACGAAAATCATCGCCCGAGGTGAGCGAACTTTTGAAAACCCTGTCGACATCGATTAACGCTGCCCGAAGGAATATGACGGCTTGCGCGTGTAACATAAATACAAATTTTAATGATCTAAGACTAGAAAGCGTCTAAACGTTAAATACATATAACTATAATACATTGCTGAACAATTTTTAATTCTAAGTAATTATCGCATAATGATATAAATCAAACTAATGTAAATTAATATAATCTCATCTTGAATCTGAACTTGTGTCTCTGTTTAAAGCTAAACTTGTGCTAATCTTTTATATTTAAAAATATTTACGGGAAAAGATTGTCTGGTGAAAAGATCATTTCTTTTGCAACCCACAAGTCATGTCATCGAGATACTCAATAGATCTAAGCGTTTGATTATCAATCGAAAAACAATATGAAATATTAAACCTTATATTTTTGTTAGATATATATACGTCTAGCTATGAATGTAAGAATTTCCGACGACAAAAGGACGAAGGAATTTTGCGGTGAAGAATTTTGAAAGATATGGTGTAAGACGAGCCGCGAGGAGTATCATGTCTCATCCAGAGAATCTACACCGCGACAACGCCAATCTGGTCGGACGAATTATAATTTCCCGACCGGTTCGGGACGGACGGCGACGTTAAAAAAGCGGAGGGGCTAGTTCACGAAAATTCCACGGGCGCTCACTTTTATTTCGACGTGAACAAGCGGCTTCTCGTGTGGACACACGAGCCGCGTTAAACTACACATGCCTGGACGTATTTCTCTTTCTCTCTCACTCTCTCTCTCTCTCTCTCCGCCGCTCTCGAATATCTTCCTTTATTTCTCGGAAGATACCTCCTTAAAAAACGTGATCCACGCTGCATACTGAGTCCCGTTGACTTGTCCCTCCCTAATCTTAACGTCTCGTGTCGAGCTGATTAGCCCTTGTTTACAATCGGCCAGCTTTCCAAGGGCCGCGGCCACGAAATTTCGTGTCCCGGCGAAAATAATGTCCTTCGGGCGGTATCGGCCTAAGACATTCGGAAGTGGTGTCGTTTGGGTCTAGGCCTTGATGTTGAGCGCGCAAAATTATGGTCGGCATCTCGTGAGTTATCGCGCGGCTATTTACGGGCGAAAAAAACTATACGAAAAGCGCCTCGTATCCGTCGCGCGCGGCATAGACGTCTCGTTTTTGTGGTTTTAGCTTGCGAGATTATAAATTTAATGTCAAGAATCAAGAATTAGTCAGGAGTTTGGTCAAGAATTATATGAAAAAGTGAGAAAGAGAAACGAGAGAGAGAGAGAGAGAGAGAGAGAGAGAGAAGGAAATAAACGTATAGGTATGGAAACGAATACAAATAGCGAAATAATCGATTTTCATTCATCATAAACGCGGCGCGACGTAGCGAAGATAAGCGTATTTGTGCAAAGTTATAAAGAGCTCGAAAAGTTTTTGCGGTTACGGTATATAAACGTATAGCCTCGTTACATCTAGATTTTACGCGGCTCGCGTGTACCGTCCACTTAATATCAAAATAATCTGTATATTTTACCATACGGATATACGCCTTGCACATTCTTGGCGGGATGCGTGAGTTGTCGCATCGCATTTGAGCAACGATGCGGGTAAGATATGAACCTAGGGGACGTATTCCCTCGATTCGCGGATCTATCGCCCGTATCACCTTCATACATCAGTTTCATATAACCGAACGATAAGGATGATAAACTATGGTAAAGTTACCGCCTGAAAATCCTTGATAGAAAGAACGTGTGTACAAAGAAGAGACAAAACTCGTAAAAAAAAGTATAACTATTACCCACTTATTAAACTAAAATAAATATAATTTAATATGCAATGTAGTTAATCATCGCTAAATCGATACCTCGATATTTTTGTCAAAAAAAACTCCCACGAATTTGTAAGATGATGCATCGTTAAATTCGATGTGATAATGATAATTGTGCAGATTATACAAAATTATTAAGTCCAAGACAAAAGAATTAATGTGGACTCATTTTCGCGTAAAAAATAAAATTTGAGATCTAAATAGTTTGAGAATTTACGAGAAAGATTAAATATCTCCCTCTTGTGTAATGGAACGAATTTAAAGAGTCGCCTCTCGAAGGATTACGCAAATAGTTGTCATGTCGCCGGGGAAGGAATCTAATTTGTGCCTTGGCCGAGGCGATACGATCTGAAATCTGATTAATGCGAAACTATGTAAATGCCGGGGGCTGCAGGAGGAGGGCTCGTTCAATTATACAGTACGTTTTACTCCCGATGTGCATAGCGGACCGTGCTTCTTTTTTCAAACAACTTTCCATGCAACTTCGGACGCGCCGCCGAGAGAGCCTATTAAAGTGCAGGCACGCGATTTACTGAGTAGACAAGAACCAGTTCCGCGTATAAGTGGGTGTCGGGAAAACTCATTTGGAATCTTGCCCGAAAATAGCGCTCGAGCGCTCGTATGAGCGGCATTCTTACATGCGGACATCGTTCCGGTTGATCCTTCCCGAAATGAAATTCCCGTTAAATTAAAAGTTCGATTTTGTGTTGTAAAAGTTATTAAATCCTGCACGGGAAGACGCTCTATATTGAACCAATCCGACAGATCCACATATTAATAACTTTTTTACAAAATTCGTAAAGACAAAAAAGAGAGGAATAAACTGTTTCTCTTCAATTCATGCATTTTGAAACAGTGTCCATGACAAATATCTCACAATCTTTCTTTATCTCTCCTGCTCATTATACAATATTTCTGATACTATGTTTATATTTTAGTGGCTAATTAATGTCACGTAAGTGTATCGCTGTTATTAGTCCGCTTATCGTAAATATGCCCTACTACCACGTCTTCACTGACAATACTCTTTAAATTCGCGCAAATCTGGCACGAGGATAACTCAATGATGTATTTTATCATCAGCAGCTGGAGAGAGGAAAGGGAGAGAGAGAGAGAGAGAGAATAGCGAAAAAATAGCGCGAAAAAAGGACAGCACCGCGAGGCTAGGAGAAAAAGACGGAACGACGGACGGAAAGAGAGAGAGAGAGAAGCGGCGAAAGAGTGAGGGAAAAGAAGAGGATTAGAGAGAAATAAACATACCTGACGGTTCGCGCGAGCACGGCGGCGGTTTATTATTTCGTCTGTGGCGAAGCGGAGCCTTGTTAACCGTCCCGGGGACCAATCGGAGACTCTCCACCATGGACGCCCCGACCATCGGCCGACCAATGGGTGCACGTTGTGCCACGTACACGCTACATCGCGTGTCGGCCCAGCACCTCCTCTCGCATCGCCACCCGGAGTCGCGTGTGTGTTTCCCTCCGCGCGCGCGAGAACCCTTTTACGCAACCTTCTCCTTCGTTTCGCGGTGTCACGCCGGCGATGTGTGGGTTACGGCGCGCGCGTACGTGTGCGCGTACGTGTAGTACGCGCGCCTTCCTTCGCTCGCTCGTCCGTTCGTTCATCCGAGCGACGGCGATGTGCGCGCGAACCTCGACGTCGCTCGGCGCTTTTGTTTTATTCGTGAATCCTCTTCTTCGTTCGTGCGGACGCGCGCTTCGCCTCCGTCTCGCTCCTGCCGTCTATCCGTCGCGCGCTCTCTCTCTCTCTTTCGAAAAACAGAGAAAGAAAGAAAGAAAGAAAGAAAGAGAGAGAAAGAGAGTAAGAGAGGGTGAGAGAGGACAACTCGAACGTGCCCTCCGCGCGGCAAGGCTCATCCCCCTGCCGTCTCAACCCCCTCGGCTCCTGCCCGTCCTCGTCCGGCGCGGCGCGGGCACACACCCGACGCGGAACGCACCTCGGACGTTCGCACACCTCTTTGCGCTTATCGCGCCGGATTGCAAAGAAACGCGAAGGAGAGCCTAACGAGCACGCACCCGTGACAGTCCATTATCGATTCTGCACCCCGCGTCACCCCTTTTTTCCCCCATCGTTCTTTTTCTGTCTACGCGGGAATGTAGAATCGCAGAACCGCTACCACACTCGGCGGAACTCATTTCGCGACTCCACACGTGTCTCCCGAGTTCCTCAAATTCATAAATTCTCTCTTCGTCGTAATCGAAGTCCGGCAATTCTATTTTACATTTTACTCGCGGCTCACAACGCGCTGTACAACGATAAACAAGCATTGTGAATTATGTAATTTTATATTTCGTTGAACTAAAACAGAATTTATGTATAGATATGTTAAAGTGAAGCAGAGATGCATATATCTTTCAGAGAAGAGATATGTCAAGCATATGTACAATAATTATATTAATAAAAAAATGAATTCTGGGAGGATAGATCAAGTTTATCACGTATCTATGCACCCGACGATATTATTAATATTCTCCAACGCAGGACTATAATCTCCAACGCAAATCGATATGCACCGATTTTCTGCGGGCGAATATAGGTCGAGACTGCCCAGATAAGGTTCTTGTTCTCGGACACCTTTATCCCCGAGATTTACTCGCGGATACTAATTTACGTCGACAAATTCGCTTCTTTCCCTTTTTTTTTTTATCATCGCATACTTCAGTCAACTCCGCCGGCGGAGTTTGTTGTCGAGTTAATGACTCGTTAACGAGCTCGGGCCGCTCGATTATCGCACCACGTTGTCCGATATGACGGGTCGTACGCTCGCAAAACACAACTTGCTATCCGCCAACGACTTGCGCAACGCGACCGGTTCGCGTGGTGCATGTGACCACGGGCGTTTTCGTCGAATCGGATAAATACCGATACCTATCGCGGAGATCTTAATTATTTTACTTTACTTACCACCGCGTGGCGACCGATCGCCACCTTGTTCGCAAATCGACGCGGCCGGCGCGGCGCTCTGAATTTTTCACGGTTCGCGCTTGCGAGCTTTGGTATCCGCGACAATCACGTGTACGCCACGCTCTTGTCACTCGTTAATAACGCCCGGATAATTTTCACGTGTAAAACGCCGAGAGAGACCGCTAATGACACTCCAACTGAGGCAGCTGAATCGCTGCGTAACCGGAGGTTTAGGATAATCGCTTGAGTGTCAACCCGCCAGCAGTTAAATTCGCAAATCTGTACCTGTGCTGGACAAAATAATGAAAAATTGATAACCCATATCGCAACGGTAAACGGTGCAAATATTGTACTCAGCTTATACGTCAAGAAAACGATGTAAGCTTTGCTAGAAAATTATGGATTGTACGATTTTATGCGTACGTTCAACTACATGTTTATTATATCCTTAATTAATAGAACAGTAGTAAAAATAAATTAAAATAAGCACCCAACAAAAAATTTTCAACTTGGTTTAAAGAAACCAAAAATTCTTGATTTAAAGAAACCTAAAAATCTCTAAACTTATCTCTTAAAGAAATATATATATAAAATAATTTAAAATAATTCTATCTTATATAAATATGTAGATATATGTATATATAGTATATCTTTTTTACACGCTTTCAATAAAAAGAAAGAAAAATTTAACACTGGTATGTAATAAGTAGACATTGTATCTTAAATGTTTGTATGTTCACTGTGTTCGCAATTATGAGAAATATCTTGTCGCTTCCAGAGTTAATAAGCATAACGACGAAGCCTGCGATCGTTTCGTTTGTGCTAATGTGGGAATGTTTTCGGCAGGTAACCGAACACTTTCGTTGCATATTTAAAATGTTAATCGCGGCCGGGCGACGACATGCCTCCCCGAATATACGGTCGCTTCGTGAATAGCTTCCGAGATCGGGGGAAACGATTCTTTGAAACGATGTGACACCTCGCGTGATGTACGAGCGCACATTGGAGTACTTGTTAATTCAGAGACGGCAGTTTCCGTAGGATGCCAACGGTTAATGGCTGTACATTTTGAGTAACGTCTTCGCGCCTCGCCGGGATGGACGCGCGCATGAAAATGTCACCGCCCGCTGCGTTTTATTCCGTATTATCATGCTACTTTGTACTCGATGGACAACGAAGAACCGTGTCACGTAGTTGTTAAGCTGATGAACTCGTAAGCTGCACGAAAATATCATCGATCGAAATGTAATTTCGATCGATTGAAGCGTGTCTCTCGCATCAACGCTAAAAAAAACAATGCCGTTGTGATATTTTATATAACATTTAAAAGTCTTGGTTAAGAAAAAAACTTAAATTTTGTCATAAACTTTATACTTAATTACAGGCGTAACAGGAAATTGTTTGAGAATTTTTAAATAAACCGGTTTCGAGATCCCTAGATCACTCTAATATCTTGCGTATTATTTCAACGGTACAAAATTACCTTTTTCAAAAAAGGTAAAAAAAAGGCGTATCGGCGTATCACTCTAATATCTTACGTATTATTTCAATATCTTTTAAGAATATTTAGTGCGTATCAAGAGTGTGTCAAACGAGTTAGATCATATCTTAATACACATTTATGAACTGAGACAGCTGAGTAACGCTGGAACTGTATACGTTTGCATACAGGAAAACATATGTCTACTGCAACGGGCGCGACATAATTTGTCGAATATAGAGGCGGATATTATCGCGAATGCACGTATAAGCGGATAAGCCGCAATCAATAATCAAAATCAAAATTAATCGAGAATGCAAGGCGTGATCCTGATTTTCAGGCACGATTCTAAACTGAACTATCTTGTTCCGCTAATCGACTTCCGATATGACTCTATCGGTCGATCGATTCTTTTTGCGGAATCGCGCGCGCAAACGCGCGATAACATCGGCGACGAAAATTCTGCATGCTCAGGTGTCGCATCGACACGGGGCGTGCCGTGCGAGCCGGTCGCGAAGCACGTGTTTCGGGGGAGGACGCAATTAGCATAATTCCAAGGAAATCATCTCCCACGCGGCGCGTCTCGCGTCTCGCGTCGCGTCGCATCCGTATAAGTACGCGCGGCCGGCGGCGCTTGACGAAATTCGACGATTTGTGTGAAAACTTACGAGACGGCCGCCATACCCGGGAGATCAAACAGCCGCACGGCGCGATCTATAGCCGAGGCAAGTCACGTAGACATTGTCATATAGGATGACGGAGGTAGGTGGACGAAGGAATACGGTTACAAGGACTCGCATTTTTCGGAAACGCGCCGCGATGCATCGAGTGCGTGCCATCAGTATGCACCGCGCTGCATATGCATTATGTCAGCGGCCGCCGACGATTCCTCACAGCATCGCCTGATAATCCCTCGAATCTACGATAGAATCGGCTGTCGGCCCCCGACTAGAATCGTGGGTGGTATATCTCTTACTTTGTCTCCCTTCTTCGACGAAACAATTACGATAGGTATTCTCACTTTTAATAAAACGCAAGAGACCATTGCATATTTCTGCACGGCTAAGATATTTATTCTTTACACTCATCGAGATGAAAAATAAATTATCATGCAGAAATTCTACTTCTTTAAAGAACTCTCATATTTTCGAATAGAATGTAATTTTAGATTTGTATAATAATAATTAACGCTTAAATCAAAGTCGACAAACGAATCTTTTTAAATAAAAAGTTATTGAAGATTCGGATGTAAGAATGTACTTGTTAAATTTAGAAAGAAAAAAGAAATCCATATAAAAATAATTAACAAAGCTTACAACAAACAGTTCGAGATATAAAAAAGCTAAGTGTTTATAACTTCTTTAGACATAATAAAGTAAATACAACGCGTTGCGAAATGGTGCAGAGCATTTGATAAAATGCATTTTCTTGCACTTGTTTTGAATTTTTTTAGCAAGTTTTTTTAACCATATCACACAAAGGCTCAACTTTCGAGCAAACTCGGTGTAAATATTCCTAAAGGCTTATCGAACGCGACCACCTTCCGTGAATGCTCGTTCGATCGCGACGTCGTCCACGTAGCATGATTCTCGAATTTTTGTCAGGAACGTAGAAGGAGTAACACGTACGCGAAGGTGACACGCGTCGCGTGACGCTCTCGCTGTGAGAACGTGTGACTGCGAGACATAAGCCGACGAATTAATGGGGTTATTTTTTTATTCAACGGCACGGTACTGACCACCACTACTCCCTCGTCCACCGCCTGTCCGTCGCCTCTCCTATATACCCTTATATATACTTTATTTTACTTTATAGGATATCCACGTCATAGAGTCGCGTTAGCCACGCAGCGCGTGAAACTCACCCGCTATCTCGCTATATAAAACGATCTGATGTCTCGATACGAACGAGTTCGTCAACGCCGATCGATCTCGCCGTGTTTCCGAGGACGTACGCGTAGTTCGCGTTTCGTACATTAGGAAATTATTATCGTCTATCGAATGTACTATTAAGCCCTCACATATTTGTCACATATGCCCTTTTCGCTTCGCTCTCTCGACGAAACCCATTTGGAATAAGATTGAACGCTCATTCGCGAAGAGATACGATTTCTCGTCGGATTTTCGGTGGCTAGAGCTTTTCAGTCGCGCTGTCATTTTCCGTCGTGCGTGCGTGCGCCCGACTCTATTATTATATACGGACAGTCGCATTATCATGGATGCGGGACAAGTCACTGATTTCGATCCGACGAGTTGGAACAAATGGCCGCCACGAAGGCGCGCCGTTTTCTCTCTAATAAAAATAAAGAAAAAGCTCGCGTTGTAGCTAGACAGGCTTCGTGCGCCATCGGCATCGATCGCGATCTATCACGAATTGAAATTCATACGCGCGCGACTTTTTTTTTTATCGTCTCTATCCGAACGCGGAAGCATCACGCTAACTGTCTAGTAATTAGGGCTTTGCGAAGCCCATATGCAATGCGCGCGTTCGTATATACCCTCGATTATTAACTACGATCTGTACAGGACGCGATAACGGTCGACAAGCTCGTTTATTTAAAGATATAAACGTCGAAATTAAATGTATCATTTATCTTTGTTAGAGGAGTACATAACGAGGAAATTCGTGAAATTTTAATCAATCTTCCGAAAGGGCCGCGGAATTTTGACGAAAAGTAATTGCTAATAACATAAATAATCGCGCTAATTGTAAATTTATGACAAACATTAATTGAGTACGGAGAAAAGTATTTGTATCTATCTAAAAAGTACCTGTTCGATTAATTATTATTTGATAGAAGAGACTGTCATTTTTAATACAGGTGACTCTCGAATAACACGGTAAAAAATTGTGACAATCTTACTTTTTAAAAAAGTTTTTTTAAATAATCTCTTGAAACCAAAAATGATCCATTTTATATGAATCTGGGGTCTTCAATTGTAATTTTCAATAGCACGAAACCAATTAATTGTGTTATTCGAGGGTTATTATCTGTATTATTTTATCAAGGATAATAGGAGAATTTTAATACACTAAAAGTTTGCGCGATAAACGCATAGCTCGACGTTCACACGAAAGAGAATGTATAATAACTCGAGTATTATTTCGACGTCGAAATATAAGTCCATTCTTCGTCGTCCGATCGTTTTATGACGTGCGAAACAATCGTCAGTCTCAATGTCCCCAAGGACAGTCACCGTCGGTCACCGGGCCGAGCCCTCGTTACGAAAATCCGCGCTCGTAATTGCCCAAGTCTTATTGAAATGTATAGCGGACCATAGATGACACTATCCCAGGACCTCACCTCGCGCGCATTATTACACAGCAAAAATAATGTAATTCTGGTCACACTGCGAGAACGAGAGATTCTTATCGCGACGTGGCTCCTCTTCGTGGTGCCTATGACGCCTCAGCGCTTCCACTCGTCACGCATATCTCTCGTTCCGAAGCGTGTCCGCGATTGCAGCAGCCTCATCCGTGGAACGGGACCGGAGAAAAATAATGGGGGAAGAAGAAAAAGATACAGCTCTCGAGGTAGTCGTAAAATCTTAACGAAGTGCGCACGGCACTTCCAAACTCTTGTAAATTTGCGAGGTATTTACCTCGTAAATTTATCTCGTGAAATTAGAAAAAATTATCAATTATATTTCTCATAAATATTTCTTTGTCGCAAACAAAAAGCAGAAGTTCAAAAGCTCGTGTTCGGAAATGTATTTCGAAACTTTGTCTTGCGCATTTTATCGGCCTGATTTACCCGTTTTGCCTAAAAACCAGTCAACAATTTCCAAAAAGTTAGTGTTTCACGGCAGATAGTGTCGGATAACGATAATCACTATGACTACACCTGGACGAACGTAAATTAGTCGAAATCTCCCAGCATCTCGCGTGTAACAGGATACAACTCCATAACGTTCCGTCCGAATCCTGCCCCATTCGGATCTCCCCTTTGAAATATAAAACGTTAGAAATGCAGGTCGTCATTCGGGACGATGAGTCTCTCGTCCCGAATGACGTCAAAGTTATTCTCAAATACGAAATATTCGGAACTCGAAGAAATATTTTTAATTCTATCAAACCAATATTTTCTATTAATCACTAATGAAAAAATTAATATATATATTCCGTGACGTACATTTTTTCGCTACATTGATTTGTCTATGTTGGGTAGAATAAAAGAATCGTAGATTAGCGATCACCTCGGGGCGAGTTTCTCATTGGTAAAATTACAGGCAAACCAATGGCGAAGGTATAACTATCGAGGACATCGGCGAGACGTTGTCAACCCCGATCGGCGCTTCTTCCTCGTGAGTGCATCTCATCGAGACAAATGGGTCAACGTACGACAGCTGACTCAAAGCGGATGAATCATCGTGCGCATCGGTTGTAACCATCCGTCCTGGCGTACCGGACTCTCGCTTCGTACTTCGCCCCGAGAAGAGAAATTGAAAAAAGCAAAGAGGTAGAAGCACGCCGACGAAATTTACGAAGCACGGGACTGTCACGGTCTAAAGTGACCAAGAATAATCACGTAATCATCCCAAGTATATTTACAACGTTATTCGACAGCCGCCTCATCGACGCCCACAGCCTTCTTATTCTAATGTATAAGTTACAGTAAAAGCGTGTGAAATTCAGTAAATGTATACACTTACAAGAGCTCTAATTTATAAGTATGAGTGTAGTGAGATAAAAGGGTAAGGAGCTGCGCCCCCACCCTCCCAAAAAAATTAATCTAACCCAACCTAATCTGTATCATTGTAATAATGATATTGCTTATTATATATAAAAGATATAAATTTGAAACATAAAGTTTAGTAAATACACTGACTAGTAAGTGTATACATTTATTGATTTCACGCTTTTACCGTGACATATACATTACCTACATTTTCAAATTGCACTACACTGATTACATAATATTCCTGAATAAAAATAATCTAATAATAACAATCTTAATATGTAAAACTACTCTATATTTTTATATTTCTGTTAATCTTCCTCTTCTCGAAACTTCAGGCAAAGCAAGCTGGTTTCTCTTATTCTTGAGGAATCATCTCGCATTGCGCTCGCGATGTTGTGTCTCTGAAAACCATGCTTGCCCTCGCGAGGTGAGGTCGGAGCATAAAACATCCTCCGCCGTGGTTAACGGTTTACCTGGTGCTTCTCTTCGCGTTTTATACGACAAATCGTATGAATTACGTCATCGGAATTTTGTCGCGCACGTAATGTCTACAAGTACGACTCGTCACACTTTAATGAAATGCGGAGTAGAGATGTAAGGTGCATAAAGTGATTTATTTTGAAAAAGAATCAACACCATCAGGAATAAAATTAGCATGCTCGTAAATCTTCATGCTGCATGCTTCGAAATGTCGTTAGTGTCGTCGCCGATATTTCCACGCATCACAGCGGTAATTTTAATCCAGAAATTATTGTGACAAAAAAAAATACATCTTTATTTTGCATTCAGCGAATTAGAATTAACGAATAAAGTAGTAAATAGAGCTTATTTTTTTAAATCTAAAATAGCGATTAAAAAACGTAGAAATATTCTACTTTCTTTATGCTCGACTAGAGCAATTTTTTTATCACTCGTAAAAATATTTATTCGAAAGTTACGTTGGATGATTTATTCGAGCGCAGAAACTTAATCTCGGTTCAAGATAGGAATGCTGAGCGGTCTAGATATCACCGTCGAATTTAGACGAGCGTTCTCAATGACTATTAAATAACGGTAGTTCGCGACTTGGGCGAAACGGAGTACCTGATTGACGATGACTTCAGTATCACAACCGCCTCGATGTCAAATCACACCAGTTTCTGCCTACAAAGGCGGAATTTAAAGAGTAATTTCGAGTTCTGAATTCGGATCGGATTGTAGCTAAGATACGGCACGGCCTACGTTATAACAGGTTCAGAATATTATTCCTTCGGGATTACGTTTCCAAATATGACGGCGATCCGCGAGATAAGAGCGAGGAGAAACCGACCGTGCCGACTACGACCATGACAAGCACCGCTGGATCTCGCGACGAATTCCCGACCGCGGAACAATGTAATATACGTCGTGTGTGAGTACGCAGGAGATCGCGCGGAACAATGTGCGGTCCCGGGTCGAGGGTACGTACGTAGCGGAGAAGGAAGACGAGGCAGAGAGCGAGGACGAAGGGGGGAGGGGAGGGGGACGGGGGGACGGGGTACGAGAGAGTCACGCACGTACGCTGGGCCTTATCGTCGCGTTCACATCCGCCGACTCGAGGCGAATAGAGAGAAAGCGGAGAGGGCGGACGGAAAAGGAAAAAAAAAATGCCGGATTCCCAGGATCCGCGCGGGCTCCCTCCCGGGGGCGGCGAACGCGCGTACGCCAGTAATGCGGAAGAGATTTCGTGCGGGTTTTAACTTCGCGAAGTGTAGACTCGAGACTCTCGAGAGACCGCGGCCTCTACCCACACGGCCAATTTGTGCACCGCCGGCGCTGCTTGATTAATGCGCGACGCAACGTATCGCGGTAAGTTACGGGAGAGAGCTCGAGGAGAAGACGTCAGGAGCATCCGCGACGATCTCTCGCGACAGCCGAGAGTTTCGCGAGAGGGGAAACGCCTAATTCCCGGAAGCATATTGTAATCTTTGCTTTTTCAAATTGCCGGTAATTGCGATCAAATACCGATCGCTATGTAGTTTCTAGAGCACCTTTAGATTTGCCGAATGGAAGCGAGAATTCCTATTCTTAAAGTACCGAAATTGCAGTGTATTAAATTACGATAAAGATATGACAAGATACAAATATAATCAGGAAAATGAAAGATGGTCCAAGACTTCCTTTCGATCTATCTTATCAAAATATTTTTTTAGATATGTGCTACACTGAAAAAAAATTGTTAACTTGACTAAATATTTTCAACTAATTATTATTTTTTTATTGAAATATTTATTTAAATTAAATACGACATATTAAATCTAACATGACGTAATTTGACTCAAATACTTAAATATTTCAATTAAAAAAATAATAATTAGTTGAAAATATTTAGTCAAGTTAACAATTTTTTTTCTCAATGTATCATAATTAAAATATTGGGGTATTGCTCAACTACTTCTTAAATAACACAGCTCAAATAACTCTTAAAATTCATTGCCCAATAGACTCGCGCCCATACGATACTTAAAGACAATAACAAATAACAATTCGATGCATTATTCAAATTGTGGCATATGAACATGAAAGATTCGCGTTGCACGATACCAGGCGAGCAAACCAGGAAATATCGCGGGTAGCCTGCTCTTGCCGCGAACTTGTACGTTTTCAGGGTATCCAATAAAGCTGACACTAGGAAACGTTAGGCAACTATGTGCAATGTGACTCTTTCTCCATATCTATGACCAGACCCAGCGCAGATCCTATCGGTTTCCGAAGGTTGACGATATCGCGCCGCAAAAAGTAATATACCACGGCAACTAAGTCGGGTTTACGGACTTGGCGCGTGTGTCGTTGTACGTCGCATTAATGTCAACAGCATGCAATATGATCATTCGTAACCGCAAATTGGCGTTGCGTTCTCACGATCGTTTTTCTGGCGAAATTGATGACTGTTGCGATCACGCAACATGCACTTGACACTGGAAAATCTCTTAAAAATTTTCAGAAGCTTATGCGAAAGAGCGTTAAGTTTTCTTGCAGATCTACTATATGTCTGTATTCGTAATAAGCAGCTTGCAAACGTATATTGTTATTAATTTAAATCATGTCTTTAAGTCATCCGTGAAAATATCAAAGTATTATGGGAGAGAAATGCCAGTGAATTTTTTTTATTTGTCGTCAGAGGCAACGCGAATATCATCAACGCGGCTTCTCCGTCGCTGAAACCTCGAAGTGGCTTCAATCTATCGACTAGCTAATTAAATAATCCTCCTGGACGTGGTCGCGGCTCGTAGACGGTAGGAACAGGTCGATACATCTCATTGTAACAGGATAAACAGGAGTTGGGACACGGCGCGGTGGCTCGAGGAGCGACGACGAGGCTGGGAGGGCGAAGTTGGAGGACGAAGCTGGAGGAAGAGAAGAAACCAAACGGTGGGTGGAGGGCGAGATCTCAGGAAGGAGGACGAGGAGGACGAGAAGGAGGAGAGAAGATCGGGGGACTTAGCTTCGGTTCGTGGGCCCACCGGCCGTTGGAATCCGAGATCGCGTCTGATCGCAATTAAGGCCCCGCTCCGGCTGCGGCTGTGAATATTTTATTCCAGTCGTTGTCTCCCTCTCTTCGTCTCTTTCCCTCTTTCTCGTCCCTTCCTGCTCCTTTTCCCTTAGTTTCTCTCCTCGCTCCGAGTCCTCTGTACGCCGGCAGTATTACACCGTGCACACACACCGCCGCTTCTTCGTCTCCACCTCGAGACAACACGCTCGGATCCCTTCCTCTCATAATGCGGAGAACCCGCTCCGTGTCCCTCCCGCCCCCTCCCCCCGCCCGTACCCGCCTATGTACCCCCGGGTTGGGGGAGGCACCCAATTCGAAACGAGCGAATTTGAATACGGCCGGTCCAGGTCCAGAAACAATGGGGACATCGACGGACCACACGGGATGCGAGCAAATGGTCGAACAACCGCGGGACATGCGTTCCGGCAAGGGTTGCTCCTTTTTTTCGAGGCCGCGAACTACCCATGAAACTGCCGCTGGTGCCAACTATCATCAGGTTTGGCTCTTATTGTTACAGCCTATAATGCGTTGCCTTCGATATTAGCAGCGTTTGTAAATTTATTTAAGCACTGTTTAGTTATTTAAATAAATCTTCGATATCTTTTCGGAACAGAATTTAATAGACTCAATTATTTATAATCATAAATGTCATACTGATCAAAATAAAATTTTCTAATAAATATTCGAAAGATTCTCATCATAATTTTCACGATTTTCACTAACACTTCGCCTATCAAGGATTTTCGAAATTTCCAATTAAATTTTGTAATATCTTTTATCATACAATGTCAATACGACGAATGTAAGACGAACAGCTGCATTTGAATTTCATGCAGTCGCGTTTGTCTCTGACAAATAAAGTATCCTGCAATCTCCTACTGCATTTCGATATTCAGCGAGGGCCACAAATTCGTTATCGAGGGAGAGGTCGGTAATTCGGTGGTTCCTCGACAGGAAGGAAAGGACGAGGATCCTCCGGGGGTACGAGAGAGCGAGGAAAGGAAGGACCTTTTGTGAAATCGATACCGGGCGAAGATGGTATCGGGCGGATCCAACACGTGTAACGTACTACCGCGCCGCCGGGACGAAATCAAATTTATTTTGCTGTTATTTCCAGCGAGGTACGGAGCCGCTGCGCGCTGGTCCGCGAGGAAATATGGGAAATCGAACTTTCTGGGAGCATCGTCGAGAGGGAGGTCTTCAGGTATATTACCGCGGATGTAAGCGGTTACATCGCGATAACCGATGACAGCTGACTGGTCGCTTACGAATCGTACGAGACCCGGGAATCTACTATCCGCGCATTGCGGTCTGAGATTAAAGAGGGTAATAGTAATTTAAATTTAAATAGTAATTTGAAATTCTGGAAAATGTTAAACGCAAGAACATCTGTGCTAAAAAAGTATTGTCAACTTTATGTGTCGAATCAAGTTTGCTATAAAACTCCTTACAAAACTATTTCCTTCTAACTATATATGACCTGCAAAATCTAACACCTATTGCGACATTCAACTTTAACATAGCTTCGAGTAACATTAATTTCTCAAAACTAGACATTTCTATCATGACAAAGTAAGTGCCTACCGGTTAACCTTGTATCATGATAATTTATAGACGTGCTGAAAACCTCATAATCCAGTAATTTTTATTTACTTCATTTTCTATGTGAGAGAGAGAGAGAGCGAATAGACGTATATAACAAACACATCGCCCGAATTCCCGGTACGTTGCTGATTTACGACGGGCTATGTCGCGTCGAGTATCTTTTCCCACATTCGAACGAAAAATTATGTGCGGTTAGCGCCTGCAGGAGGATGCGGCTATAACCCACGGGAAACGTCTTACGGTACGGGAACGTGATGGGTCATGTGAAAGACGGGGGATACCTGTCGGGGTTCATGGGGTGGTCCCGTGTCACGAGTGATCGTCCGAGTCGAGCGAGTCCACGGAGAGGGCCAGCCAGGCTCACTGTCGAGGACCACTGCCACTAAAAAAGACAAGAGATCGGCCAACGGGGACAACTCATGCGGAATCGCTAACGAGCCGAGCGGACACCCGAACGATGGATGGCTCGAAGGACCAGAACCCGAACTCTTCGGGGCTTCGATATACGTCTCGAGAAAATTCCACTTTTTGGCGCGCCCCTTCCCCCGTCCTCCCCTCGGCGAAGGGATGCCTGAAATATCCCGAGACTTTCCGCTTCCGACGCTTTGGAGAAAAAAGAAAAGGTGTTTCTAAAAAAAATTGTTGTTTAATACGCTATTCGAATTATATTCGCAGATATTTAACGATAAAGAAAAATTAGCAGTGAAGTAAAGCATGCGAGATATTTTATTAATAACACAGCGCAAAAGCGAAACGATAAATTAAGAAAATAAAATGTCTAGTCTTCTTCGAATATTTGAATAGTTTATTCGAATTGAACAGCTTCTTGTAAATTCAATCTTTAATTTACTTTTTCATCAAGTTTTTTTAAATTTTGCAAGTGACGCGTTACAGAAAAAATAATGTTATTTAGAGATACGATCGCTTTGAAAGTTCGGTCGAAGACTTCGAGCAACGCTCGTTCGTTCCTGCCGCGACGTATATGACGATTTCCGAATCGGTTTCGATGTCTTGAAGATTATCGCGTGACTCTGACTGGAGTTTGACCCCGGAATAACTCGGACGGAACGTACGGATGAGCCGTGGTGGGACAAGAGAAATGGACAGAGGGCATGAGAGCGGGGAGAGACGGAGCGAGAGAAAGAGAGTGATACAGAGTCGATGGAGGCGGTTCGAGATATCAGATCGAGTCCGGGCTTCAACGAGAGAGAAAGAGAGAGACTCCCCGAAGAAAAGATGGCGTGTTGGCCGTAGGAAGGAGCCGGTAGCCGGTAGGGATGTTCTGGTGGGTGAGCACAGCGTCCACCATCGCTACCACACCGATTGATTGCTCCGATTGCTTACATTCTATCGATAAAGCACCAGCAACGAGTCAAACCAAAGAGAGGCGCACGTTCCTCGAATACCTGCCGCGGGTTGTTTCCTAAGTCGTTTGCCTTTTCAGCGTGCCTTTGGTACCAGTAATCGCTGACAAGAGAACGTGCCGAAAGATGAATATCATTCATCTCTCAGCGTAAACCGCGAACGAGATGATCATTATTCATATTTTTGAATTCGCTCACACCCAATTAATATCGGAATATTTGATTAATTTGTTAAATATACGTCTCAATATAACAAAAATAATAATCATAATTAATAACTTTGATTGTTTGCTTCATTTTTTTTTAACCTGTCGCTAACAAACTAGCATATATACGCAGCTAGTAGTATCATAATAGCGTAAAACCGAGTATAAATTCATCTCCGTACACATGTAAAGAATTTTCAGTTCACTGAGATTAACATCTCCCGATAACGCATTCGCGCGAAATTTATTGCATTCCGCGTCGTAATAATACGTATAATTATCCACCGACCGCATAATTAATCAGTTGTACATTATAAATCACGACTTCCCGTCTTGTCCGCGTTCCGCTGACAATTTTTCTTAGCGCGGTTTGACTCAGGGTGTCCCGGTGAATTCGACGCTGCATGTATAATGATGGCACCGGTAGCCGAAATGACATATTTCGATTCCGGCACGATCGAGCACCTTACCTACCGTGTTGTCGCTGCCAAGGAGTACAGTGATGGATCGGTCGGTGGAGGAAGGTCTTCAGTGTTATACGCGTATACGAGAATACTCTCGTGAAAGAAAGAGAGGTAGTTCGATATTAAGCCACTGTCACGGCCTCGTTGCAGCCTCGTAGCAATTTCGAGAGCGAGCATTCTCGAGCTGGTGCCCGTAGCAGCAAACCGCGCGTACCTAATCGCCCTCCCTTTTGTACATATTCCTTCTCGAAAACTTCCAAATGTCTCGAGACGCGCCGAAGTCCGAAGAAAAGAAATGCTGGGAGAATCAGAATCCGGGTGATCGATCACTCGGACAAACTTGCGCGCGCCGAAACGAAGGATGGAAGTTTCAGCCGATCGTGAGGTGGCTCGAAACGAGAAACCACAAAACGATAGGAATTATTGTTATTTTTTTAACGTGGGCGTTTAGAAAGAAATTTCACTACCTACATGAGTGCCAATGCAAGATACGTTGAACCTTACGCAATTCCAACCTATTTCCTTTCAAGATCATGAAAGGATCACATAAACATCAAATCGACATTAACATTCGAGCATAACGATATTACGCATGTTAGAAAGGAATAACTTGCAAGTTGGCTGCTAACCTTTAGCTAGACACAATGTAGCTATGCGCGTGATGTGAGGGAAGGAATAAAAAAAGATTCGTTCGTCCTTTGCGACGCGTCCTTCGAACTCCCGACGCAGCGATCGGTTAGACGAGAGCGCGAGATCTCGCGGAACAATGCATAAACACCGGCACGCGATGCATTATGCATACGTGCGCCCTGGCTTTTCTCGAGCACGGCACGATGGGAGTGTCGTCAAATCAACGCCCCATCCATGTCGTTCACGCCTCGCACGGCCTTCCAAATGCGGTTTTCAATCGTAATTACGACACGTTGTACATGTATGTACGCGCGCGCGCGCGCGCATCTTCCTGTCCTCTCACCGAGGCGAAAAGAATGTCGGAGGAATTATAGTTACCCGATTGCCCTGTCCGATCCTTGATCCCGACTTAGCGCTTCCTACCCTGCGTTAAACAAACGTGATTCAACAGCCGAGCCAAGGCCGAGAAGTTCACGTAAAATGTGACGCTCCGCGTGGCAAGAGAATAAATTATTCACGAGACGTAATACAAAAATGATGTATGCGCGTTGGGAACGGCGGTTTTTCGTGTAAAATTAAACGAAGAGCAGGCTCATTACCTATGCACCACATTAAAGACAGCGTGATGCTTCACGCGCGAGAGCGTGTCGTCTCTCTTTTCGCGTAGGCAGTATTAAATCGCCGTGCGCTTTTGGCTTCGGGGTCTATCCGAGTCACGAAATTACCTGCACGAAAAACCTCTCGCGAGCAGCGAGACGGCGATCATCCCAAGGCAGCTCCACGTCGGTGTCCCGAGTTACATAACAGTGACGTTTGACTCGTTTATACGGGCATTCTTACAAGAATGACTTTGGAGTATGTCGAATCTCTCGTCTTACCCCGCGGGAGACGGCGCCTAAACGCTCAAATTACAACTCTCGGACAAGAGGCAATGGTTACACCGCGCGAGATCCCTCGAAATCGAAGTCTAGGTCCACGCGGGTCAGAAACACTCTTTCGGGTTTAGGTACAAACTTTCTCCCGGCGAGAGCATTTTATTGTTGGCGTTGGACATTTATATTTTTCCGGCACTCTTCCCGGTGGCCTCAGTAAAATACACACCTTGAGAAGACAATTGCGCAACGAGACTTAAATATTATGTTAAAAATAAAACAAATGACTTGCATTACGTTTCTGATTCGATATAATCATAATATTAACTCATATTACAATAATGATGTTATTACCATCATCGAATTGTATTCATAACTTTTTGCCTTTTATTTTCTGAATGCGACTAGCTATTTCTGAAATTTATTTGTTTAAATGATCGTGTTTACTGCAACGAAAAAAATAGCCACATTAAATATGTGGCGTGAATACGAATCTGAACCTCTAAATAGTATTTTTCGCATCACGAGAAGATCCGTCCACATTCTCGCGTGGCCGTCAAAGGATTTATTGGCGTATAATTCAAGGAGTTGATATATGTTCCGAAACTTCTCTCTCTCGGATAGAATTTTCTAAGATAAATTTAGACGATGCAAAGTCCTGCGTGTAGATACCGTTCTCACAGAGTACACATCTTCCCGATGTGTCTCCCACGAAATAAAAACGTCACCGTCGTCCAAACTGCTACCCAGGAGATCGTACCTCCTCAATCGTGAGAAGCAAAACGAAACGGTGCATAACTTGACTTCGTAAAAAAAACTGCAGTCGCGTGTCTCTCTCTTCACATAAGCAGTCTCGCGATTTTTCATTATCGACACAACATGACAAAGCGTCGGAAAAGAGCGACAATTAATTTAAGTTAGAGTTATAAAGATTCTTACGAATTCAAATAATTTTACAATAAAGTATTTCGGAATTTTAAGGAAAATTATCTATAAAGGATAATATTCCATTAAAAACAAAGTTTATATATGTTGGTACATTATTGAAATGATATTTGATCGAACCAAACGATATTAAGAATTAAACAATCTAATTGGCAATGTAATAAAATAAAGTACAGCGGAATATCAAGAAGAGCCAACAAAGTGGCAGATTGTCCCGACACGTGTAAGATGACTGTCTTAGCGTATTCGAATATCAAAAAGTATTCATGATCATCGATCCGACGTTCGGACGGGGCCACATATGAGTTTCTCACGTGTCGCACGTATCGAGATTCCTCTCCCGTAGTTGTGCGTAGAGAGGGGAAGGAGATGGCGGGGAAGAAGGAGGGGGAGGGCGCCTCCTTCGTAACAAGGAACCCCCCGTGGACGAACTAATTCTCCCGGATGACTCGCGAGGCTACGGCCCTGCGGGGGTCTGAAACAATGCGCGAGAAACGGCCCTTAAGGCCCCGTAAGACTTACAAGCCGCCGACTACGGCGTGCTCCTCTCTCCGAAACTCGTCGGCTATTCGCTGAATCACCTTCTGGATACTGTGCGCGAGATGCGTCTCGCGGATGTGTAGCAATGTGTAGAAGCGACCGCGGAGAGAGATCTATCGGTGGATCCGAGGGAGATCATGAAGCTCTAGCTCGAGGAACGAGTCCTGATAGCGATGCGCGCAAATAATCATCGATAGATGGGAATCTAATGAACGAGCGCATTCATCTTTGCATCGATCCTATTAACTGCATGTGGGCTGTTTGTGCTACTCGAAAGATGCATATGCAGGAAGAGTAGAAGACTGTATCATTTAAAAATACCTAATCATATCTAGAGTGAGTCTTATAAATTACAAATTTAGTTTTTGTTCCGAATCTTGCCCCCTTTCTTTCAAAAAGTAATAGCAATAACTGAAAGTTATTGTTACATAAATCGATTAAATCATATAAAAATTTTTCGACTCGATGGAACGCGACGTTTGGCCAAATTAACTGCAGTTTGAACGTTCTTGATCGTCATTCGTAGCCATCGCTAATTCCGCGTGTGGGAGATTGGACTAAAGACACCTGCCCCATGCAGAGAAGTGCACTGCCCTAATGGCCCACCTTGTAATTACCATTGTTCCTACGTGACCACCTCTTATTGACGATATCGAAAAAAGGAGGAGCACGACGCGATCGATCGGACGAATGGCGAACATAGAAATTCGATTCCGCACGAATGAAAGTCAAACGGTATATTCTTCGCGCATCGAACGTCAATGTCTACAAGATGCACGGAGAGAGGTCGGAGATAGATGCATTCGCAGCTCGATTCTATAATTCACTCGCGAACAATACTTAACAGTACAACTGTGAGTTGGCGAATATCTAAATAAATCATTTCTCATCTCATTTGTAAAGGAAAGTAAAAATTGTAAAGTGTAAGGGTCTCAATCTCGCGGAAAGAGTTGAACGGACCGGGGCGCAGACAGCGAACGATAGATTAAGGATTAGTAGACCGCCCGTAAAAAAAAAAACAACAAGTAATAATGAAGATGATGAGCTTAAAAACGCCCAGAAATGCCTGCGTATTCCCAGGACTCTTCTCGATCGCCAAATGTCGAGGGTATGTCCAGGGCAACAAAGGGTGCAGCATGAAGCCTGGAAACTCGATACGCGGACCATTCCGCCGCGTGCTCGCTTCTCATAGAGATTCTCATCACGTAAGGCGCATATGTACGTTGTTCTAATCGTGAACGGAGATCTAGCCCTCTGCGGGCCTCATTGGGGCCCAGTTTTCGCCGAAGCGGCACCCATCGGTCCGACCTTCGCTCGTATTTCGCCGCGCCACGCCGCGTCTCGCGCACGTCTCTTCGTGGCTACGAGCTCCATAGGTAAGATTCTCGTGGTTTTTCAGAAAATGCACGGCATGACTCACTGATATAGCCAGACCTTTCTAACTCGACGCGCAACCTTAGCGATTTTAGTAGGTATTTTTTTATTTTAGAGCACGTTCCAATAAGAATCATTTCTCGAACACAATATTATTTGATCTTGTTTATTCTTTCCCAAAGCGTAATAAAGACAATGCATTTAATGAATCTCGAGAAAGAAAAATTTGCCGCAGACATGGTTATGCAGCATTGAATAAAATGTCATTTTTATGAAATTTATAATTTTATATCTATCACAAAATCTGTAAACCGATATCTATTCAGCATGTAAAATAGATATTGTTATATAGAAAATATTATATTTATCGAAATTTTATCTTATTCCATTTTTCTAAGAACTTTGTAACTAGTCGAAAATTTCAGTAAAACTGGAT
Organism: Temnothorax nylanderi; assembly: GCF_030848795.1. Lineage (NCBI taxonomy): Eukaryota > Metazoa > Arthropoda > Insecta > Hymenoptera > Formicidae > Temnothorax > Temnothorax nylanderi. Next base: position 985,678 of record NW_027249095.1, on the reverse strand, counting down.
CCTATATTGCATAACTCAATCATCTAATACATTGTTCTCTTTTTAGCGAAAGATCAGAGGAGTATTATTCGCGAATTATTCCGCAATAGTGAGAAAGAAACGTGAACATTTTATATTTGTATGTACGACGAGTTCTCTCTTGTGTTTCTTTTATTTCGTTCTCTCTTCTTTGTCCCGCTCTCGCGCTCCTTCTTCCTTCTCGGAAGCTACGGAGATTTTGACGATAACGTGGGTGGACGACGATGGGTGGATTCAGCGGATCCACGTTCGCCCCATCAACGATCTATAAATCCGACAATTTGTCCGGCCCGTCCGCGGTGTTTTGATCGAGGCCGATTCGAATCTGAACGGGCCCCACTCCCGAACTTCCCGGGACCAATTCGGCATGGGGGCGACCACGGTCTTCGCATAATTATGCCGGAATACGAATGTCGATATTGCATGTCAACGTGAGATTCGTCGCCCGATTGAGAAGATCAAAAAGGACCGAGAAATTCCACGAACCGTTAAAAATGACGAAAATCCACGAAAGAGCTTGATACGCACTTTCTTTTCTCGTTGCGTATTGTCGTTTCGAGCGCGTTTCTTTCGCGCGGGTTACGGAGCGACGAGCCGTAATTTCCCGCTGCGAGATAAGGAAGAGCCAGCCCGACCCAAAACGCTTGACAATCGTTTCGAGAGCGTGTCAGCGACACGAGACGCGTATCCCTCTGGCATTATAAAGCGGTTCACCAAAATGGCAGCGCGGTCGTCGCTGAGCGACCGCGCCGCCTCGGCAGCCACGGCCGAAGATGCGGCCTCCTTTGTAATGCCCCGCGTGGAATTCCAGCCCCGAAAAGCTACTCATAAGAGGCTGGCTGGCTCATACGCGCGGCTCCCCTCTCTCCCCGACTTCTTCGTGTTTTATTAGGAAGGCCCCCGCGACATAGTCGGCGCGTTTTGACGGGCCCCCGCGGATCGCATACGAAATCAAGAGTCCCGGCCTGGCAGCGCGCGCGCCACAAAGAGAAGTGCCTGAGTTTTATCGCTCGAGAGGCCGCGGCGGCCCGGCGACCATGTAAATTATGCGTTACTTTCGGCCACCTCGTTAGGCATCAATTTCTGTCATCCCGACCGTGCGTCTTCTCGGTAAAGCGTACGGAACGGTAGAACTATCTCGCGAGACTAGTTATCTCGAGGTCAAAGACACCACAGAAGGTTGCCGCTAATTAATGACGACTGTAATTAGTTAATTCAATGGAAAAGATCCTGAAAAATTTATGTGCTAGATGCGGATAATATCTTTGCGCAATCATTATAGAACATAAACATATTAAGTTATTCTTGATGCCTAATCACGGGCTTCTATTGGCTAAGGGCACAATCAAAATCCCCCTCGTATTATGGAAAAACGAAATATCTTTTTCTCTTTATCATTCGATTTAATTCTCTTTTTGATGCATTCGTCCAAAGCTAGGTGCAAAAAAGTAACAGAACCGACAAAAATAACAAATAACGTTCCAAACCGCGTGAATTGATGATGACCATCAAGGGGTTAAACGTCAGAGGGCTGCAACTCGGCCGAGAAATCCGTGTCCTCGCTTCGACGACGACCATCGGGGAGGGGGGGGGGCGACAAGATCGGGGGAGGGCCATCGCGATCCATAAAACCCGAGTATATTATTTACGTAGCTTCGATGGCCTTGGAAAACGCTCTGGTCCCCCGTGCGATAATGCGCGCGCTAACGACTTTATCGCGTTATAGCCGGCCGCTTGCAAGCTCGCAAGCCCCGCGAGCAAGCAAACGAGGAAGGAATTATCGATCCGGGCGCGTGCGCGCGCGACCGCGGCATGGAGCACCGATGGCGCACGCGATAAATCTTCATAGTTCCTTCTGACACGTTTCACGTGGTGGCCGTAAGCGTTATCTTCGCCGTATGAAATATGTCGGAAACGCTTTTCTTTCACCGCGCGAATATTGCAAGCTCACGCTCTCGCCCGCGCGCGCTTCGGCACGGCATATTCGCGAAATGGCGCGGGGGCGGAGGAAGGGAGACGCGCGGCGGGGAAGGAAGGCCGGGACGGGGAAGGAAAAAAAAAAAGGGAATGGACGCGAGATTATGCGGCCACGTCTGTCTTCCGACGACTGATCGATAGTACATTAGTAATAACTTCATTTCGTTCATGTACAAACACACAAGGACACACGACATCGCGTGTCTGCCTCCGCCCTCCGCGCGTAGTACACGCTCTTCGGTTGCGTTTTACGCGAACGTTCTATTTAATATAAACGTAGCTTTATTCCTTTCATTTCTCGACCCAGTAACTTGAAACTTTATCAAGATATATGCGTGCCTTACGTAAGCAAAGTCGTAAACGACTCAAATTAGCTGGAAAAACTTTTCTCCGAATGTACCTTAACCGTTGAAAAATAAACCGTGATGATATTTCGGTGTGTCAAATATCCATGTTCGGTGTAGGCATCGAAATTTCAGAAGAAGAATTTTCGAGGGAAAGGGACGTTAGTCGCAGGAACTATTATAAAATTAGCATCACTCTTCATTTAAACAATGTAATCTCTGGAACAATTATCTGCTGATTATTTTTAAAGATTTTTCTAATTTTATAATTAAAATTATTTGAGAAAAACTATGCACGTAAGTATATACTTTATAGAAATCATATAATAAAGTAATCACGCGAGTATCACCAGTGACTTAAGTAAGTCAATAGTAAGTATATTATTGTAAATTACTACATAGTAATATAATATATTATATTGCTATGGTAAATTGAAAAATTAATTAGCCTTTAGCTCCTAATCGAGCTGCATTTCTGCATGTTTATCACGTTTTTCAGAGATAATTTCACGGTTCAAGTAACCGAGGTGTAGAGAAATGCCTGCGGTAAAAACTGCGGCATCGCGGAGCGTACTTTTTAGCAGCAACCTCTCTCTCTCGGTTACGGAGCGAGAGACTCCGACGTAATTTGCCGGCACGTCATAAATCGACGAGCGCGAATCGGGAAGGAAAATAAATTTGCACGAGTCGCGACGCACAAAAAGCCACGAGAGTATCCGTGGTCACGCGAAAAAAGGACCGTTCTCTCATCGTGGTAATTTAATAACGCGCAGCTTGTCGTTGCCCTATCGCGTTACTTCGAGACTTATGTACCGCGACGACCGCGAATATATATGCATCGACCAGTGTTCAGCGTTGCGCAGAAATTTAGGTGCGTGCCGCGCGGATACACGCATCCCAACGCGAAGGCGGAATAATGTTCGCGCAGCTAGTGACCCTCGTACGGTATTAATAACTGTGCGCATATCTGCTTCGATAAAAGCTGCAACATGTTATCGAAGCGATTGTCGAGTACTTGCGTCGATCGCAACTAATATGAGAAATGTTAAATGAAGATCTTATCGTACTATCAAAATTAAAATTGAAACATCTACATCGTGTAGAGAAAACCGTTAACGCTCTAATTGCTCGCTGGAGCGAAAGCTTGTTTCTATTAGATATATACATGTTACGATAAAATTTAAAAGAGTGTCGATCGTTTCATTATTACAAGTCGTTTCAGCTGCACGTCGTCGAACGTGAAAAATATCGCGTCGAGTTAGAAAAACGGACATGCAGATATTTTCCAACCGAGGGGATTTCGCTTCTAATAATTCTTTCTCGGAGACACGCGAATTTCGCCGAGTCGAAACAAGGGGATTTCATGCATGAGCCCATAGCAAACGTTTAATATATAAATATGTAAATAAAGCGCTGTGTGCTGCGAGTATCTCTCATGCGGCCGGGACCAACCGGTGGCAGTTAACTTATGGGCAGGGACCAGGAAGACCGGCTATGGTTTGGCCATCCATAATGGTGTTCCTCGCTGCGAATCTATCGTCACATTTTAGGCTCTCTCGTGCACAGTCGCATTCCCGGTAATAAACGTCCCGAGTCACTTAGTACCTCATTCGGTTGATATTTACCGGCGCGGGCGCATTAATATCGAGATACGTCTCTCATAATGCGATATTTAAAACAGACCCTCTCCTTTTCTCTCCGCGTCTCTTCTACCGTATATAAATCGAAACCTATAATTCCAGATAGTAAACACTTTTACTTGTATTTCATTATTAAAAAAACCTGACTTTCAACTCATTTATTATGAAAGTATAAAAAGAGAAAAGAATTTCATAAACGTCAAGGCACCGTTGATAGCCTTATTCTATCAAAAGCCCAGCATTTTTCCTATCGAATCGTGTCTGATAAACGAATAAAAGGCGAAGTCTCGCGTGAGTGGGCGATTCGCGTGACGTTTGCAAGCACTACTGTCCGGCCCTGACCTATTCTTAGGCTCTTCTACATGGGACTTCGATCGTGCTTTTAGCCAATAGAAGCTCGCAATTAAGTATCAAAAATAACTCAATACGTTTCTATTCTGTGCTCAAAAAGATCGTAGGTCCTCTCGAGAAAATAAACTAAACGTTGAATTCGTATATAAACTAAGATGCAAGTCACACATATGTGGGAATTAAAGCGATGTATAAATAAAAATTAAAACTTTCTTTTTCCTTATCGATCTAGAAAATCGTGAAAAATAATATTGAGAATAATCTACACCGCAGCGCGAAAAAACCTAATTTAAGATTAAGAGTAGAAACAGATCAAAGGCAGTCCCCGTTCGAGTCGATGCGTCGAGTTGTCCGAGGATCGGGGAGGAATCGACGGCGGTTGACAATAGTTTGGCCAGCAACGAGACGATCCGGCATGCTCGAGGAGCGAGGGCCCGTCGCAATAAAAGGTCTTCGACAGTGGATGTGACAAAAATGAATTGTTATATTGTTTTAACAAATGAAGGGGGAAGGAGAGAAAGAGAAAGAGAGAGAGAGAGAGAGAGAGAGGCCGCCACCCCGTTCCCTACGTCGGGACGAAGAAAGCGGCCTCCTTTTTTTTACCCTCCTTCGCCCGCGGCCTCCTCGCCGTATTATGTATCTGGACCCGCGCTCCTCCCAGTCATCCCGATCTCCTCCCTCGCCACCTCTTTCTCTCGCTCCCTCCTTCTGATCCTTCGGCTGGTTTTGCGGAGCTCGCGCGAAGCACGTGTTTTGCCAGTTCCTATTGTTTCCTGTATGATAAATGACCGCGTGGACCTCTCGCCGAGTCCCGCCGCATACGCCTCGTTTCGGGCCCTCGATGGCTCGATAGATCGCGAGAGGGAGGCGCTGCGAAACTCACGGAGAACGCGGGGGCATATTTGGCGTGACTAAAGGGAAACTTGAAAGGACGGCAATAACTAGATGAACTAGTTCTTCTTACAGACATGGCATTCAATTAAATATGTAGCTAACTTTGTTACTAATAATATATTATGCCACGCTTTTATAAATAGATATCGATAAAATACGGCATTATAATACGAGAAATATCAAACAAAATATACGCTTTTTCTAAAATCCCATATAGAGTCGAATTAACTACTGCATCATAGTAATCAAAGATTAAAAGATCTTATAGATGACTTAGAAGAATATATCTATTATTTAGAATGTGACTTTTATTGCGGGAGCAAAAGTGGTTTTGCAATATTGATTGATTAGAAATTTTACTCGTCGATATACATCGCACGCTGCGATCGGTAGTTTGTTGAAAAAAGATGCATTATTCTATTCAATGGACTAGCAATATGGCTCGTCATTTTAACGCGACATCACGCGAAAAGGCAATCTGCCAGCTGCCTCTGAAAAATACGGCTTGCTCGAGGTAATAACTAATCGATTATGCAACGCGCTGTCACATAATTGGAATTGCATGACGGGCTATAATTGTGCGCATGTCAGTATTACAGTATGTCTAGAAAAGAGATCATACTTTATAATATATTATATATACGCCTCAAAGGTGCTACAACCTATTAATCATAATGCCCATGTCCGAATTCTAAGTTTAATTGCAAACGGTGATCCCATTCAAGGGAAAGTTAACATTTCAATAATTTACTAAGTTAGATAAAATTCTGTTAAATTCACTCACCGAACGTAGAGGCACAGGTTAAACGATTATACCTGAAACATACAAAACACATCATTCTTTTTATAATAAGCGTGAACGAAATGATATGATCAACTTTATAAAAATCTAAAATCATGAATGCGTAACATACTCTATAATTTCTTTACCATTCTCCTTGAAGATTTTGGAAACTAGCAAACTTTTTAAGTAGCTTAAAATTTATACTACTATGCGGCAAATTATTTTCTCGGTGAGATATAACAATATGTATATTTTTCTAGAGAGGACATGAGTATAAAGTCCACTTTTCAACGGTAGAGACGCATTAACGCTTAACTTCTTTTGCATAACGCTCATTTGATACCAAGTTATCATCCGAAAGGGGACAAATTGGCGAACAGAGTCAGTTAAGACTGTCGACGCGAGCGGGCCTCACCTTCCGATCCCCGAGAATATCATCGCTCGCGATAACGTTAGGGCCGCGGGCGAGTCTCTTTTTCTTTTCGCGATTGGCGCAACTCGACTTTGCTACTGCAGCGGGGAGTCGTCGTAAGGACTCTCGCCGCACACAAGAGACGCAAGCGCAAACGCACGTAAACCACGCTGCTGTATATGTATGTATGTAAGTTGGTAGCTTCTGAAATCCGTGGCTGATGCGGGACCGATAGTGTTGGGACGCCCAGCGGGCAGTCCCAGCTACTACGGCACCCAAGGATCTATAGTCGTGACGAGAATCCACGGACCATTACAAGCTGAACGATGGACGTACGCGCTTCGAGATTCATTTCTGCCGAGGGAAGACTCTCACGATGAGAATATTTTCGTGAATCCGAATGTGCGCCGCATCTTCTCGATCCGTTCAACACCTGTGAGATAGCTTGAAAAACGTGTGTACCGATATTCGACAAAAAAAATTTATATTTCAAGTAACTCAATCCACCATCGGAACAATGATAAACAAATGTACGATTTGTAGAATAACTCTGGGATGAAACGACTTTTACACGTTTAATACACGGAAAGAATGGTTTTGCTGAAGTATCTAAAAATTTATCTAGATACAGATCTGAAAATAATTTTGTTGCACCATCAAAATAATTATGTAGAACACTCAAACTGATTACTAAAATATCAAAATTTTTTCAGCGTTATCATTATACTTCAGCGACCTGTTATAATTATTTTGATGGTGCAACAAAATTTTTTTCAGATCTGTATCTAGCTAAATTTTTAGATACTTTAGCAAAACTTTCCGTGTATAAATCCGATATCACAGGATTATTGCAATCAGCAATATCTGCTTTCTTTACAGATCAAATTAATCGATAATTCTTTATGAAGAAATTCAGATTATTTTGATTCTATTGTAAATTGGTTCATGTGCTGTCAAAAAAAGTTAATTTATATTTAATTATGTTATTAATACGTTCGCGATTGAAGGTATTCGTGTGCATTGGCAGCGCATACCGTGAGAACCGAGCGGATCACTCTTGCCTTACGAGCGCGCATAAATTTAATAGGATTAAGCGGGGCGATATTTAGTCAGTATAACGTCGAGGAGCCTCGACAGCTACCCTCGGTCATCCTTATCTGCGCGGCCGCATCTGCCATGAGCGGCGAAAGAAAAATGGTCCCTGCTCGATAATCAAAAACGGTAGCCACGTGAGATCGCTGGCCGGATTTCGCGAGAAAAAGAAAAGCGGAAGCGCACGGCCCTATACGACTGATAACGCCACAGACTCACGACATAATTCAAACTCGCGCATGCCAGTGAAATAACTTCTTATTCGTTTGATATTCCACTTGATATATCAAGATTCGAATGTGTAAAAAATAAACAAGTAGAGAAACATGTGACTAGAGAGATATAACGAGAGAGAGCGAAGAAGAAAAATCGCGCTCGGTGACGAGGCCGCGCGAGAATTCAGCCCACGTACCTGGAAATGAATATAACTCGTAAAGCAGCGCGTGTTATCGCATCGTCATTGTGTCTCGGACTTCCTCGTTTCATCCCAGATGCGTTTAATGCGAGAAAAAAACGACCGCGCCATTTAAGGAAACGCGAAATTCGTGCCGGCGCTGAGTTACGTTTCTATGACGGTCGGGCTAATTTCGTGACGCGAAAACCGTCTGCGTGCGCAGGATTATTATCAGAGGCAATATTGTTACTGGGACGTTTGTTAAATTTTATAACGCGCGTCATAAAACCTCTCTCGCAGCGACGGGTGTAATAATGTTGCAACAATCGTGCAACATCGCGTAATAATATCGTGTGATTTATTTTAACATCGCATAAAATTAAAATGTACTCTGTTAAAACCATTCTCGTTTAATGACATTTATGGGCGCACTTGTTAGTACTCAAATTATTGATAATTTGTTATTCAAGATACAAAAACAGTACAAATAATACGGATTCTAATAAGACAGCTCGTTGAAGCGTCGAAATGATTGGCACGACATCGCGCGCTGCGAGCCCCGAAAAATCATCGGTGCTTGCGAGGGTAATAGTATCCGCGAGGCCCGATCGACGGGATTGGACACGATAAATCTAGAGGGGAATTAATTGCCGTTTGTGGTCCTGTCCGGTCTGGGTCCAGTCCCGGGTCCCATGCACCTCTCTTCGCTCTTTCTCGTTCTCTCTCCCTCGTCCCTTCTTTCTCTCTCTCTCTCTCTCTCTCTCTCTCTCTCTCTCTCTCTCTCTCTCTTCTTCTCTTTCTCTCTCTCCTGCCGATTCTCAGCCTTACATTCTACGTCCCCTTTCCCGAGACTCACCTCGCCTGCGACTGGTTGACATCCTACAAATAAAATCAGCTCCAGGAATGCTCGCGACGACACGGGGTCTGTGGGACCTCTCAGAGGCTTTCTTCCCCTCGGTCTATCTCGGGAGGGAAAGGGAGGGCTCGATCTGGACGTACGCAAGTGGGACGAGGACTACGCTGGGACCCCACGGCATGAGACGTAATATATGGTAACCTTAAGACAACAGTTTGGTATATCTTTGGGTATACTTGGATATTTCGTGCCCCGTACCCACTTTCGCTGGTGTATCCACTACTCCACTCCGCGTCACGCTCACCGGCGTGTGCGTGCGTGTTTAGCATCGTTCCCCTTTCGCACACGTGAGCAAAGACGAACGAAAAGAGAGATGCCCGAACTTGTTGCAACTTCGACCGCACCTGAGCTCAGCCACCGATCGCGATTCTTTTATTGTCGTTCTTTAATTTAATTGTCGCTCTTCTGGGACACAGGTCCCAAACGTATCTAAGTCCCCATGTGAATTGCATAACACTACTTTGCTAAGTGATATACTTCAACCCTTATCTAACGCGCTTGACTTCACTTGGTGAAGTTGAAAAATGTAAATGGTTCGCGTATGCAAAGTATTTCATGATATAATACTGTATAATACTTTAATAACATATTCTGGGAATTAATGACAATGAAATTAATCGAAAATAGTTATTCACGTCTAATTACTTTTTCAATATTCTTTTCAATAAAGAGTGCTAATAAATTCAATGCGATTTAATCCGTGAATAAATAAGAAATAATTAAAGCATCATCTAACAATTACTTTTACGCACATACATGTATATAAGGAATTAATTATATATGTATAATATAAATTTATGTACACACACACACACATATATAATTAATCAAGTTGAATTAATTGCTAAGTAAGACGAGATAAACTGTCCAAATGTATATAACCGAAAACATACGCTCGAGTTGAATATTCTGCGAAATAAATGTTAATATGCGACATTAATAAATGGTCGATATATCACAACTTTCCGTTATTCAAATTATTCAATTCGATAATTCATATATTATTTCACACTCTCAATCTAGAAGGAAATTTAAAACAGTAAAATGTTTAAAACGGGATGCGAGATAGATCTATCTCTAATATTTTTCAACAGATAATTATTGTCTACTTTGTTGACATACGCGCAGCGAGACTCGAGTGAATGAAAACAGCGGCACAAGTCGATCTGTTTGTGAACATTCTTTTACCGTTTGGATTTCGGAGAAGCCTTGGTCTCGCTGCGCAAACAACAACAAGGTGATACACAACGGAACTGCGTAGGTACTCTATCATTCGTACGGTACAAGCCGAGCGAGCAGGCAGCAGCGTGGGTCGCTCCACGTGTCATACCATTTATCGAAATGTGATCGCGACAATACCGAAAGATTTTAAACGTGATTACCTCTTACGAATACTTAGACTTACAATTAGTCAGGCCTACACGACTCACTGTCGCAATTAATGATACGCAGACTTGGCTACTTATTCATTGAAGCAGATATCTTGCGAAATCTAATTACATAGGAATCAGAATGATAGATGATGAATATTACAAATTACTGTTGTAATATTTATACGGAATAAGTAACTTTTACCGTTTTACATGTAATTTGCTTCCGGTTTGTGAACGTGGAGCAATATACGAATGATCGGATCGAATAATTTGAGTAACGGGAAGCCGTGATACATCTACGAGTTATGTGTATTACGCGATCTAACTAATTTTCAAAATACGTTGTTAAAGATAAGCGATTGTGTGAAACGTTTTATGTTTCATTATAATTAGTTGTATTTCGCGAAGAGAAAACGAGACTACACAACAGACTGAAGGCGAAAAATCGGCATAATTGTAGCAGGCGAGGGAGAAGAGTGACGCGGAGAGCACGGGAAACAAAAGGAGCTTCTCGTCGCGCTGGAACGACGCGAAAAAGAAGGACCGAAGGCGGGAATGTTGTTCGCTCGCGGAGTTTGTCACCGTGGAACGCTACATTATACCATTAAGGACGCCTGAAATAGCAGCGACGGCCAGCTCGAGTTTTACGTGCCACATTTGCCACGAGAACCGCGTGGAGTCCGCAAGGGTGATTTACAGTGGACCCCGATCGTCGTAAGTCAACGAACGAGCCATCGACACTTGTACGAAGTAAATGCAGAAAAGTAAGTGAGTTAATTCTCATTATCGCTTATTGTCCAACATTTCAATTTCGCTTTCGGCATAAATTAATAACAGCGCGATATCGATGGCTAGATCAGTTTTACGGGGTATTATTTTCGGCAGAAAAATCGTGCAAGAGCCAGGGCGATCGGCATTCGCCGGTAGGGTTTGTTCCGACGGAGGGATTGCCTCCGTTTTCGTAGGACGTGACAAAAAAATCCATCATACGGCGGCGAGACGTGGTGCCGACATGCCACACATCCAATTATCATAAAACGCTCCAGATGCTGCGACCGCGGTTATAGCGGCGGCATTCTCGTCGAATCCCAGGACTATAAATTCTGCGTACGTCCGAACGATACGTCCCTTTCAGAGCCGCGGACCCGACTTTATTCGTGATTCCCTCGGCGGAAGAACACGGGTTTTAAGGTGATCAGGCCAGGGCAGATTCGATCGAGCCTCTGATGGATTGACTCGGTGCGCCGTGTTAACGAACACGGTGGTCCCCGCGCGGGCGCGCGTTCGGGGAAAAAATATTGACATCTTAGAAAAACTCTCATCGTGGTCATAACGTAATTTGTAACACCTCCGCCGTTCTATCCGGCCAACGAAATTTTATTTCATCGTGATCGATCTCCGACGTGATACACGCTATTGATCGATCGCTCGACACAATTACGGCCCAGTCTCTGTCTACTAATTCGTATATTTAAAAATATATTTCAATACTTTGAATGTGAGCCAATAATTTAGACATCTCGAACCGTTATTAAAATCAAAGAAATCGACAATTTTTACAATCATTTTTTCTTGCCGATATACGAATATATCTCTTAATTCATTTAACAAATAATTTCTTAAACGTCGTCGTTGGTATTTATGCTATTTATGAAGCAACGTTCGCGATGACACAATAGCGTCGAAGGTGATATATTTGATAATAATTTGCGTGAAAGAAGGGTTTCCCGGATGAGTCACCACCGCGCCTTTACGCCGAAGGAGACACCGTCGATTCCCCGATCGCTGCTTACCCCGTATAGCCGTACGTAAACGGGCACGTACGAAAGCCCTAAAGACCGCGGTGAAGCCGATACTTAAATCACTCCGGTCACTCAGCCTCGCGGCTCAGATTGATGTAAGGCCGTGTTTTACATTCAATTCAATTGGGCAAAAAACTGCTATCCGCTGGCGGGACGCGGCGGGCACCGCGCTCTCGATGCCGGCGCATTGTGCCGACGATTCGCCCCGCGCCGTCTCTCTGCTCCGTTTCCTTTGGACGCGACCGACCTGCCTTCTTTCCATTCGTACGGACCTCCAGCTCGGTGCAAGAGGTAAAGGCCGCTCGTTAGAACTGTCCGCGGGGACCGCTGACACGAAATTGTCATTATCTATCACGCGCCCGGAGGAGTATTCGCCGCGAAACGGTTCGATTGCAGCCCCGAGGCTCTCCTCTTTCCTCGCCTTTCCATCCCTTCACCCTTTCCTTGCAGCGAACAGTGATTCGCGGTATCCATCGTCGAGACAAGGCAAACCCTTTAAGCGCCGATTACTCACGAAGATGAGAAAGTGCCTTATCACGTAACATATATAATTATATGAAAAGGATTATATAATGCACATCGAATTAGGAAAAAGCGAAACGTAATGTAGATAATTTCACGTTTTCGAAAATAAAAGGTTTCGGAAACATTCGCGCTATCTTGTTATATTTCTGAAAAATTAACAGATAAAAAAAGGGAAGTATTTTTGGATAATTTTTGCGCTGATGACTTTGAAATCTAAAACAAAATCTAAAAAAAAGTGAGAAATAAAGTAACTGTAAGAAATTATTTGTTAGATCGTTGTTTCGGGTATCTAAATAAACGATTGTGTCACTTGTGACGACGACCGTCGGGAGTTCGGGAGGGTGTGTACCGTGTTCTGGCTATTTCCTTTTTTCTGCGTGAGATCCTAGAAAGGGACAGACGCGCGGTATTTTCCTATCGGGATCGGATCTACATAGGGGACATTATTCTCAGGACGACGTCGTTATTCGGTATGCGGGATTCCACGACGCCGCTTTTGACGTAAATTGCGAGGAGCGCCGGTCACGTTCCCGCTTTATTCCGCCGTCGTGTCGTTTGCGTCGTCGCTGTCGAAGGACGTGCAGACATCCGACCGTCGTCGCAGAACGCACGTGTCCTTCCTGCTTCGGTCTAGTCCACGCCCTGAGGACGGCCGAGCGCTCCTTCAAACCCCTTTGAATTCTGAATCCCTCGGAAGTGACACACTTACCGGTGATCATTATAATTTTTATGCTAGATTTCGAAGGTTGGCCGTGGGTAGAATTTGAATTTAAAAAGGTTATATGTGCTTAAAGTTTCCTCCAAAGTTGCAATACATTTTGTATATTATGAAATGTTCTCTCCCGTAAGTTTTAACGAAATTGTTTTACTTCTCGAGTTATTAAAAATGCGATATTTCCCCAACTAGACGGATAAAAATAAAAACATGTTTAAAAGATGTATGTTCAGAGCGACAATCTTATTTTTCTCCTAAAATTTTTCATTTTTTAAATAAAATATAAAATTATCTACATCGCGTTTTACTTTCTTCTAATTTGACGTACATTGTATAATCATTTTTCATAGAGTTGCAAGATAGCACTGAAAGTCATTAATAATAATCTGAATTCTTAAACTCGTGATTAAAAGTGCGCTTACGCATGATTTGTCACTCCAGGCGACAGATTGATGTCGCGTAAGATACGACCGTCTCTCCCAATCAGATTCGTCGACTGGTTCTTTCGCTACCGATTAGAAAAGAAGAAAATGAGACAGCCGCTAATTAGTGATTCCAAGAATTGAGGCCGTTTCCATCCGGCGATCTCCCGCGTGGATCAAATCGCCGAAGTAAGATAGGCTTTTCGAAGGTGCGAAGGGTCGAGAAGAAGTGCGAGGCATTCGAGAAATTCGTCGAAGAAATCGATAAAGCGTGCAACGACTGTAAAATATCTTCTTCACTCTATATACGCGCATCGGTCAAAATTTAATGATATTTTTCTATTACATGTAAAACTGTTAATTATAATTTTATTAGAGAAACGAAACATGCCATAAACATGTATAACTTTATCAGTACTATTTTCAAATACAAATACATATACATATAGAATATTTTCTTAAGCCAAATGGACATTTCACAAAGTTAAATTATCGATTACGAACGCGGAAGAACGCCCTTAGTAATAAAAATTATTCTTATAATTAGAGAGGAATTTTATGACCGCTGGTCACATTGCGATTGCGAGAAGATGAAATCGTCATCCCGGGCGTCAATCTGTCTCCGATAGTAGGTAGATCCCATGAAGGGGAACGAATGTCGCGGCCACGACATGAACACCCATTTTCAGGCAGGGGACGAACAGCATGGGAATAAAACAAGGAGGACACTAATTAGCGATTCCAGGAACCGAGAACACGAACCGTAGCTCAGCACCGGACCTCTTCTCCCGCTCGTCGTCGGGGTCTACAACACGCCGTGTTGGATCCCAGCTGGTGGAACCCGTGGTGTATGAGAGAGGATCGGGATACATCGAGGGGGAGGAGGACGGAAGATCGAAGAAGGAGAGAAAACCATCCGAAACATTCGGGCTATAGCCACAAGTGTCAACTCACGGAATGCATTACCCTTGACCCCCATCCCTCCTTCCTGCACGTCCCACCTTTCACCGGTCCTCTCTCACGAACTCACCCTTGTCATCGAGGGAATTTTCCCCGGAATTCTTAATGCTCGTCGATATACCGAAATTAATGACAAGAGTATCCACTGTGTCCGATTTTAATACATGCGACGCAATCTGATTTCACGATATATTAACAATTGTTTTGTAAAGCGTTAAAAAAAGATCTTAGAAAATTACTTCGAGATAACTAAAGAATTTTTAAGAAATAATATGAACAAGTAAAATAATGAATACATTAGCTTTTCGATTGAAAAATTGATAATTGATAGAATAAATTCAACGGATTGTACTTTAAACTTTATACTTTCAAACTTAAAATGTTACATGCTTAATGTTAGCAAGAACAATGACGTTTTACGTGAACATTGAGTAAACTTCATAATTTTACCGTTTAATCGAATACTTATTTATTGCAATATTATTATATTCTTAGATGTGCCGTTATACTCTAGAAGTAAAAAAACTTATCGTGCTTCCAATTTACCGTTTCTTTTTTTTTTCATAGTCGTATGTAATACGAAATTTCAAACATGTCTACAGCCTCATGAAATGCCTCTTGTAGCGCAATGTATCAGTCGCGCGTACAGACACGTGCGCGTTCAAAAATAATTTGGTAACGTAAAAGCGTAATGTCCGTGCAATTATGTACGCGGAAGAAATCGAGAGAATTATCATAGCTGACAGCAGGCGAATTGAAATCTTTTTGTACGCCCGTCAGAGCTTAACGATCTTCCGTGATGTATCGTTGTGAGCGTATTGTGTCGCGTTGATATAAATCCTTCGAAGTCTAAACACGTTTTATGGACAACAGCTATGATACATGTGGATACTACGCCTTTCATTAATCAATTGCGTCATTTAATTCAATTAGCCGTTTCGCTTAATGATATGTAAATTAAGTTTCTCGACGAATAATCCGCCAGACTTCCGTTATTTACGTCTGAGAGGAGAACAAAAAATTATGTTGAATGTTTCTTTTCTTTGAACGTGCAGCATTAAGTCCTCAATCTCTTTGCGACACTAACGTTACGGTACTGACAAGTGATGGAAAACCCTAGCAATACCGTAGATAAGAAATCTACGGAATGAAGTAATAAATCCTGAATTTGTTATCTACGCCGAGTAAAAGAATTCCTGATATAAGTCGGTTAGTAAAGCAACTCAAAGACCAAGCGAGATCCGTGTGAATCGTTTCGGGTAATAGTGTTATCAGACGCGGCTCGTGTAGGACACGATGTGTTTCTGATACCAGGACCGAGCTACCTGAGCCAAGGCACTGAGAGAAGTGTTCGAGTGACGCATCATTTCGAACAAACGCAAATATAAATATAAATAAATATAGAGTTTTTTCCTCGGATAAAATTTCCTCTTAATTAAAATTATGCTTTCGTACTGTGTATATAAAAAAATATCATCTTACGAATATCTGTATTTAAAAAATATCTTATTAGATTTTATATCCAGATAATTAATTCGTTGGTATACTCTTTCTATATACTTATCATATACTCTGACGCATAACGTTGTTGTACCTCATTCTAATTTTTCTCATTCCAGTCTATTTCAATTTTCATAAAATGTAAACAAAGAAATATTTTTTTGTGCATGGATTTACACATTTCTACTTCGTTCGTTCACAGTTTACAGATCTTTCTACTTTCTACGTACAGATATACTGTACACAAGCTCCGAGAATTTCTTTCTCTTTCTCTCTTTCTTTGTCTCTCCTTCTCATGTACGTGAAGCTACTAAATTCGAAATTCCGAACTGGCGAGGGTAAAACTACTGACCGGATCCAAAAGCGGCCGGCGTCGCGCAGTACCACAGCGACTGTTTCATTTAATTAAGACTTGTTTTTATTTCTGGTAAACTCGTTCGGGTATTTTAGGAAGCGATCTGCTCGGCAGCTTACCTTGCCTCTACATTAAATTAATTTATTAGCTTGCCTAACGCAGGTAGTAATCGTTACGTCGCGACACACACGAACGCTAATTCGACAATGCGGAAAATCGCCCGAAACGCCGAGCAAAACATCGCCGTACTGATCGTGAGTATCGTGAAATTTACACGAGTTAAGCAAATTCCACTTCGCGGCGATTTCTTGCTCGTTTGAAAAATCAGTTGGCAATGGCATATAAGTGATTATTCCACGGTATATACGTGCGAGTCGATTTTACAATGCCTAAGATTACTTAGATTATTAGATAAGATTATTAAGACGCTCGAGCACGCAAAAAGCGTTACTTTCATTCCAACGAACACATTCAGACGTAAAATGATTTCCTGTTTGTTCTCATCGTTTTCGCGACGCGTCGCGTATCTGTAGCTCGGAGATAATAGCAGTGTGTCGCTTTTATTTAACGTTTAATGCTCGTTGAGCGGGTAGGATGTGAACGGAGCGCCCCGGAGCGTTATTTCTTCTTAATAGTAATTCTAGAGTACCAGCGAAACTGGTTACGGCGGTTACGGCGATACATAAAGAAGAACTATTGGATTAATAATCACCGGCGTGCCTGCTGGGGGAATAGCTTCGCATTCGTTTCTATATCTCACAACGAGATTGCCGAACAGCCTCGTAAAGAGTAATCGTCGCGTATCGACGTAAGAAACGTCTCTGACTCCTTGAGATTTAATCTTTCTGGGCGTTATGAGGGATTACGTTGATTTCCAACTGGACAGATATAGCGACGCAATCATATCTTATTTCTATTTAGATTGTTAGATATAAGAATAACAAAATTTGATTGACGAGGTAATAATGTCATAAATATTGTGCACAATTGCATAAGACTCTGATATGCTAATAAATAAATTAAAGTTCATACATTTTTATATGATAAAAAAGCAGCGTTTTTCGTAATTTCCATCTAAAAATCATCGTTTCTACAAATAAGCTTGCAAATTCGTGTATCGACGCGTGCTAGTTTGGTCAATGACCGACGCAAAAGCCGGCGACATAATGCAACGCGAGAACTGTTCGAGAGAACTTTTCTGAGGCAACTCTCTCGCGTTCGCGCGAGCGTTAAAAAAACCGCAGAATTCAACTCGCACGGCGCGATGGTAGGAACGGGAAAAAAATACGGACCGGCGTCAACGCGCGCGAAACAATATCCATCCGCGCCTCTCGGACGTGAAATACACCATGGATTATTGCCGCGGTAGAAAGGACAGTTGAGAAAAAAAGAGAGAGAGAGAGAGAGAGAGAGAGAGAGAGAGCAACGGAAAAAAAGAGAATAACGAAACGGAGAGACAAAGAAGACGATAGAAAAAGACGCGGCAGTGAAAGGACGCGAGAAAGGTGGAGGAGGTGGGAGCGAGACGGAGACAGATCCAGAGAGGGTTGCTCGTAGAGGTACCCGGGGCCAGGTACCCCCGATTCTGGGAAACGTGTTCTGCCAGCTTGTTAGGTGTCCCCAACAGTTCTCTAATATATGACTGGCACTCTCTACCCTTTTTCGAGAGAGGAGGACGAGAGAGGGCGAGAGAAAGAAAGAGAGAGAGAGAAGGGGGCTAGGTCCACGAGAGAGCGTCCAGTTAGAATGCCATCGGGCTTACCTGTACTCACGACCGCGGCGACGTTCCTGCGTGCCCGCTCGCTCCGATCCCCGTTGTTTTACGGCGACAAAAAAAAGCGCGTCCTCCTCCTCCACCTCCTCCTCCTTCTCCTCCGTGCATTGCGCGATAATTAATGGACCCGTACGCAGCGAGAGAATCCGTTCTCCGTCGATTTGATTGATGGTGGCTGTTGGCGATCCTTTAAAACGGTCACGTGGGTCGTGACCGTGATACCGCACCGGCATTTGTGCTTGCGCATCGCTGGAAAATGAACAATTGTTTCTTATTTTTATGATCGAGAGTGAACGTGTGGCTGTTAAATTAATAATCCGTTAATAATGTAATCGCAATTTAACATAATCATACAAGAGCTCTATCAGGAATTTTGTTGTCCAAAATAATTTCAGCAGACGTTGGAGTTGTTCGCGGAAATATAGCGAGAGTCATATATTAATGCGTGTATTCTTAATTACGTAATCGAGAACAGCTCATGGGCTCCTATAGAAACGAGAGAAGGCATTTTCAAGATCGAGCAGCCGCGGTGGAGGGACAAAGATCTATCGATCATCACTGAAATCAATCGGCTACTCCGCTTCCCGATGAGGTCGATGATGTCTAGTCACAACACCATTGTTTCAATGACCCGCTGCCCCGCCCAGTAGGTGGCACCAACCTTCACATACTAATGAGCCAACCAGTTTCAAAGATCATCAACGCACGCTAGGAGAGATGAGGTGTTGAGAAGGCCGGGCCTTCTCTCGGGACAGGAGGGTTACCGTGATTCCTGTTATACTTTCAACAAGTCTCGATTATACCTCCCGAAGGATTTGCAGTCCAGATTACATTCCGTAGATCCCGGCTGTACTAAATTAATTTATTCGTTGTGTCGCTCGGTGAAGGAAAGTAATTTCTAAATGTCTAGAACATTATCCGTTCCATTTGGACGTCCAAATTGATACCGATCAACCGAGAAGTCGTCAAAGAAGTGTACAAAGCTGTCATTGAAAACCATCGCCTAACAAGTACCAAAGCAACGTGTTATCGCGACGGGGCAAAACGACGAGGGACGAGGGGGCCGGGAGGGGGCTTCCATCGAGGCGGGCTTTAGGGGGTCCCGACGTAAACCGATCGATCGTACGTGCAAGGTATCGATACCGGCTGGAAATGAGGCAGCTCCGTGACGTCCGTAACATCCAGCGTGAATGAGGCGCTAACGACCAGTGATTACCACGCTCGCACGCGGGGCTCACGACCGTGCACGGGCTGTAACTCACGCACGGGTAACGCACGCACGCACACACGCATACACGTGTTCGCGCGCGCGCGCGGATCGACGAATAATCACGCGAGTAGGTGAGGATGTCCATCAATCCTGGGGCCGCGCCGCGCGCTAAGCGCGGGACCTCCCGCGATGTTTCTCATCTTCTCACCAGGCCCGACGTGGGGCGTCGTCTCTCTCTCTCTCTCTCTCTCGCCACCCCGACGGACGTCTCCGAAGCTCTCGGCGTGAGGAAGAAGCATCCGTGGACTTCTGACAGGACGAACGCGCGAAATCAATGAGCCACCAGCGGCTACCACATCGTCCGAAGTGCGAAGACGCGTGCGAAATAAGATGCGCGGTTGAAAGGGATTTATAACGTCGTAAGAATCGCTTGTAGGGATCAGTAAGACGAATAATAAATACTTAAGTGAAAAATAAAATGAGTTAAGAGTAAGATCCACTTTTTTCAGCAATCTGCAAGTCGACAGAATTTGACTAGTATTATAGTTTTGATACACATTCAGTTTAATGTTCATGTTATACTATAACTGTTAAATTATATTCGTATATATTGCTATCAAAGAAGAATCATGCGCTAACAAAAAATCGCAGTATATTCGAAGTAACTAAAACGTATCGAAATTTCCAGCGGTACAATAGGCTTCACTCATGCCGGTGAGAAATTCTTTCAATCAACCTACTGCCTATGCCCGCTCGTAGATTCGTGAACCACCTGGGGTCTCCGTGCCACATCGACGCAAGATTAATACGGACCACAGACTCTCTTAAATTAATATCTCCCGTTAGCCAATAGCTTTCACAAACACGTCACGTCGCAGCTCGCGGCGTAATTCCACTGACAATCGTTTCTCGCGAAACAAATTTCTAAACATGTACAGACGTCGAATACAACGCGAGCTAAAAAGAATCGTGTATTTTGATATCTCCAAATAGTTTATTAGATAGCAAATGTAAATTCCTTCTAAAATATAATTTCATTTGAAAGAGAAAAGAATGAAACAACGTGAACAAGATTTTCTCAAATACGAAATAAATGTTGCAGTATTAATTGATTCTCGGAAGCAAGAATAATTTTCGGATAACTTTTCTGGTACACGAATCACTTACGCTACTTTACGTAATAACATAGAGATGCGCTTGTAGATTTAAGCACAGCGTGGCCTATCGGTGGTGAATCCGACGCGACGTTGTAAAAGTGAAATTACACCGGGGCCGCGGTAAGTCGAAGGGGATCGAGACGTAAAGCGCGGGCATATAATACGCGGGCCCTGGAAGTAGACAATGGACACTTACGGGCCGAGAATGCGATAACTCTATACGCGATCGGGCGAGGAGGCGAGAAGGAAGCGAGGAGGTGCAGGAGGAGGAGGAGATAGGGAGAGAGAGAAAGAGAGAAAGAGAGGAGGCGTGGAGGATCACGATTTACCCATACAAAATCGCGCCGTGCGCGTATCGTACACGACGGTAATCAAACCCATAAATCCGAGGCATAACCAACCTCTGACACAGATTCTCTACCTTTTTATCTACCGCGGTCCGCCTGTGTGCTCGGTAGTGCATCGGCCGATTCAGCCCGATAAATCGTTCGTTTCGCACTCGTCGAGCCATTTCCTTGTAATTATCGCTTCCCTCAAATATCTTGTCTCGCTCGCCGATAGCGGTAGCGAGATACGTCAGACGTATCAGTAATTATTTGCGAATATACCTGTTATTCAAAATTCTTATATAAATATGCAAAATAAAATTGTGTATCAATGGGAACAAGTGGCCAGTACCATTCTACTTCCACCTTTAGAAAAAAAATTACAAGAATTCTCTAAGTATCGCGAGAGAGAAAGAAAGAGAGGGAGAGAATACTTAGAATCGCGAAGTTACGGATCGCAATTATGGAAGAAATAAACTCGCCGAGCAAAAATGCATCGCGAGTGCGTTCCGAATTTTTTGAAACACAGTGGTTACGCGCACGACTATATTTTCAGTTTTTTTTTCCCCTCCCGATGTTTACGATTATATGCTTTCGCGTTCGAGGAGTCCCGGGGAATTTTCGAGTGGCCGGAGCGAGGCAGGCTCTCGGCGAAGTCGAACGTCGTCGGGCGGGTCTCGGAGTGTACTTTGTGCCTGGCGAGAAATTGCAGAAGCTTCGAAGGCTCTCGCTCGTACATCCTCTCGCCCTAGGGGCGAGAGAAATCCCCCGACGTGGCGGGCAACGACGCTCGATCGAGCGAGGAGCCGCAGCATAACATTAAAGAGCGAGCGAGGGGTCCCTCTCGAACGCGGGTTAACGTTTGCGTTCGTCGTTGCGAGCCTTCGGCCCCGACGCCGCGCCGCGCCGCGCCGCGCCGCACATCGTTGCATCGGGCGGTTGTGCATCGCCGCGGCCGCGGCGCGCATCGAGGGGAGGCGCGGGGGGCCTGCGTGCGCTCCGTCGCCGTGTGCACGGGATGGGCGTGGTGGTGCACGGAGCGCGCGGCTATCGAACTGCTCTATCGCTAATAAATCTGCGGCTCAACTAGAATCTGCCTCGAGTTATACGAGGCAGCGGATAACGACGGATCGGCCACGCCGTGCCGCGCCGCGCCACGCCGCGCCGATCCGTCAAAAAACTCCGCGCTGCCATTTTTACGATCGTCCGACCGACCGGCGATATCATGCTCGATGAGGCTCTGGGAGTTGCCTTCATTATTTCGCAGGCTCTCCCTCTGTACAGCGTGGCGAGCCTTCGACGCTCCTCGCGATCGGTTGTCGAGAAAACACCCCTATAAGACCTTTTTTTTCCTTTCCCGCGGGGGTCTATCATTTTTGTGTAATTGATATTGCACTGCGTACATATACTAATTAACAGATTTTTAAATTAATTTCTCAGAGTTAGAATGTGATATTAATACAAACGTAAGTTCATTCTTATTAAATATATAATCGTACAGGAACTTTGATTGAACTTTTTTAAAAAAATTTAATGTAATCGGTATTTTATATTTATAACAATAAATATTGCACTTTGATATACGTCTGTAGGAACACGGTAATTGGATATCCCGATTATTGCAGTAATCGAAACAGATGATACAACGTTGAAAGACGTACAACTAGAGTCATCTGTTAAGAACATCTGTAAGCTATAGAAGCGCATAGACGTATTAGCACAAAACGTATTATTTTAGCTCCCATCCCGGGGACAAAATTAAATACAGACATTATTAATTAAAGCCTCATCATCGATACCATCGATCTATCGCCGAAATTAAAATTAAGCGAGATAAACGAATACCATCTCTCTAATAAACTTAAACGTACGATCGATAGCTGCCCTAACTGAAAACTGTGCTTAGCGCTATAGGAACAGAATTTGCAGAGGGATCAATCGGTGCGTTTATCGACCCGAATAAATTAAAAGCGGCGGCGTATAGCGGCGGAACTCGTTGGATTTGTCATTGATTCCTGGCAGACTGCGGGCCAGGGTAGCACAACGCCTAGGAAGTGGCTGAAACGGTTTTGTGCCAGGACATCAATACTTCCACGACCCGCACATTACCCGATAATAACCGGCTATAGTCGCGACGCGAATTACGCCGCGATCGTTATTACCACATGGCTCGCCCGGGGAAAGCCCCCCCTCGCCTTTGATCCTGAAACGCGGATGAAAGCGTCCAGGCTGTCAAGGAATTCAGAAACGTATATATACCTGACATTATCTCGCATCAAACTTTCTACCGTCAAACGCTCGAAGCGACGCTATTGATTCCATGTCGCTATTGATGCCGTTGCAATTGCGCTCGATCTGTCTCGGGTTCTTCGCAAAGAGAACTTCCGTCATATTTACGTAGATTAGTTCAATTAAAAAGAAATCGAGGTCATTTAACTTTGTGAAATTTATGGGAAATATTTGTTACGAGACACTAGCGTTTATAATGGCGCATTGGCACGCGTTTCAAGTGCCGCTGAATCGATGCCTTTATGTCGAAACGATCTTTCTTGCCTTCCACGGGAGGCGGAGGTAATGGAGCCGGCGAAGATGACGATATGTTCGAGATGAAAACGTCTTCCGGTAGCATCGGGCGTTTCCGTTACGATATTGCCGCGGTTGAATGCCGGCGAGCGTTTGTGTCGCGGCAATTTGCGGGACAGTTCGTAAGAAACTTGGGGCGATTGTCCCGCGGGCATTAATTGGCATTATTACTGCGTGCTGTATGTAACGCGAAGGAAATCGAGCGTGACGATCAATCGTGACGATCCGCATCGCGGATAACCGCGCTACGAAGCGCAATACTCCCGCGAAATTGATGAAAAGCGCACAACGTGTTCTTAAATCGTTTGAAGATATCAATTGTATCGATAATTGCGCACATCCGGCAATTCTTTAATTAGGAACGTTCAAGCGCGAAACAAAATCGAGATTTCGGGTTGCAACGCCGTAATGGATATCTTGGATGTGGGAGAGTATATTCTCCCGAGAGAGTACGAAGTTCTCTCGCGGAGAGAAGCGAGCAGAAACAAAGAAGGGGATAAACATGAAATAACAGAAAAAGAGGGCAGAAGGAGGCGGAGGATGGGGAAAAATGAGGCAAAACTGTATCGGAAGATAATGACGGGGTATGCGGTGATCGGGTCCGTTCACCGAAGAAATGGAAGAGCACGATGCAACCGAGACACCAGCTAGATGCAGTTTGATGATGCTTCATAAAAAAATCTCTAGGCAATAACTTATTTGTGTTTTTTGCTTGTGCACCTTGTATCCCACCACGTTAACCAGGAAACGATAATTACTTCCCTAGAAACGATAATTACTTGCACCGACCCTGATATGATTAAGCAATATTTGATGGATGGGCGTTATAGATCGGCTCAATATTTAGTCGAAAATTTCTCAGCGCATATCGACGGCTTAGGAAGTCCAGTCGAGACAATAGATAAACATTATATCAAATTTTATCGAAAATCTTTTCCCGAGCGTTTCAATCGCGACGTGGTGTCATTAAGAATTTAAATTTAATTGAATCTGAATAATTTATGTAATAGGTAGAAATGATCCGTGCGAGACATATATGTGGTACCAGCATAATTATAAAATTCGGAGACGAAACTTCCGTAAATGAAATTTTCAAAGCTTTCCCGGCCGGCTGGACGACGAATTTGCTCGCATCCCGGGTACGCTCGCGCGCTCGCTGTCGGGGCCAATAAATTTTTCACATAACCTGTACCAATAAAATGAGATAGCGGGAGTAGAGGAGGCATCGACGCGATCCTGAAACAACTATACTTATCGAGGATCGTGCCTCGCAGGGTCTGATGGAACCCCGCGTTTTCAGTCCCGCTTCTGTAATTACTATCTTCCACACACATATATAGGGATCTCTCTCGTTGCCTCTTTTACTCCGGTTCATGCCAAAATACCGAAAACTTTCGGTTCGCATCGCATTTGGCAATAATCGCGCCCACGATTATTTCTCGCCGCATCATCTCGCTCTTTTCGCGTCATAAATTGTATTCGTCTAAACATCGCAATCGCGGAGTAACAATAGCAACGGTGACGACTCGATAGCTATCCTCTCATCATCCCGCAAGTACGTCGATGAAGGAATCGTTATCCCGGCTTTCCCCCCCCCCTCCCCCCCCCCCCCCCTGCCCCCCCCCCCCGCCTGTCCGGTTCCCCTATACCGACGATCGTGATAAAACCATCGGACAATAATAAACAATGCGTGAAACGACAAGTACAGTCGGGCGACCGGGGGCATTTCGCGAGATGCTATCGTGTCCGGGACTCAGCCCCCGGTAGCGGAGCGCAATCAATCATTCGAACCGGATAAAATATAAAATACGGTACCGAGGCAGCGCTAGGCCGCGATGTGTGTTTGCCGTTTTATTTATTTGCACGGTCATGCAAGCTACGCGGAATTAACGTATTTTTTGCACGCGACCTCCTCCGCTGCAGGATGACGGCGGCGGGTCGATGGCGAGCACCGACCTAAGCTTTCGTTATCGCCCCGCGCATTAAAACCGGCGGCCACAATGAATATAATAATTTCTTTCTTTAATCCTTCCTTATTCGCCCCGCGACGATTTTACCCGAGCGTGACGCAACGACGTTTGAAGAATAACCGCGGTTAATAAGACACCCGGAGATCCGATGGGTAGTCTTTAGAGACAAACGGAGGATCATAGAAGGTCCGGGTGTCTCTCTCACGAACATGCCGAAACGCTACGAGACGGGGCGATTCACATCGCGTGATGGATGGTACTCGCGGTATCTTGTATCGCGGTATATCGTCGCCACCGCTCTTGCTTATTAAACTCTTCGGTATTTCTCGTGGATGGGTAACGAGAGAGGCAGCGTCGCCGCTCGTGCGAGAAGAAAGACGCGGGTAGAGAACGATCGGGGAGAAAGATCGATGCCTCGTGTTCACCTCGTGGGACCGAAACTTTTAATAAGTGTCATCTTTGCTACCGAGGTAGTCGACAATCGCCTCATTATAAATCGCTACCGTACGTCCTTTAAGCGCGCCCGAAAAATTATCTGATTCGCTTTAAACGACCGGACGACCGGCTACCCGTACGCATCATTCGATTTTCAATCCATCGCCGCCAAGTTAGAATCTTAAAAATACACTTCTTGCCCGTGTATTAATTTCGTATTTCCTCCGCGTCATTCCAACGTTCGTAGATCCGCTGGTCTTTCTTTCCGTCCACCGTATAAGTTTCGTCAAATTAAAAAATCGGACAGGAACAAGTCTGCAAGTGTTTCGCGATAAAATTGTCATGATCGCGCGATAACTCGAAGTATTTTCGTATTTGTGTATGGCAGGTGGTAGCGATTATTACGCCCGACTATGAGCAACAAAATATATCCTCGGGAGAAAAGCGCCTTCGATCTTATAGTTCTCCGCGGACACGCGGTACGAAACGGATGATTGCGCGCCGCGAACGCAACAGATCGCTACGTTATTATTTTCGCCAGTTATCGAATTAGATGTTGGCTTAACGGGTACGTATATAGCGTAGTCCCCGCATACCCGTCTCATAGGCGTACATATACGCGGCTCGCCGTCGAGAGACTTCTAATTCGCTCGTGTATCTCTCTCCGTCGTTATATTTGCAAAATTATATGAACAAAAAACAATCGGATATTTTGACTATAGCTTATAGGAACTCTAATTTTGACCATCCAAGATAAGAATTTCGACCGCGTTGAGAATCGCAATCGTGCGAGGTCTAATTCACGAAGCAATGTTAAAGCTAGGATAATTACGACACCGTGTTAATTACGCTTTAATGTGCGTGTAAAAGAAATGAAAAATTATATAAATTGTGTGCGTCGTGCATGTACTCCAATATACTAAAATTGTTTCTAAATGCAGGTAAATAATCGCAAATTCGCGAGACTATGAAACTCCTATCCTCCAGCAAAGCCTTCCCTCTTCAATGTAAAATGTGAAAATAAGAATAATCCGATCAAACTAGGCAATTGTCGTTAAACATTCAAATGATATACAAAGAACCGAATAAGACAAATGCGAAATCATCGTTTGAATATGATAAAAAATGGTTAGCATCGTCGGTGGCGAGGCGAAATCATCGCATCGGCCGGGCGAATGAAGGCAAAACGCTTCCTTCGCCGGAAGGAAAAGCGGCGGCAAAGTCGAGTCCGGTTTCTAATGATCGTCGTCATGTCGATCGTGCTTTATGTCGCCCCTTTTGCATAAACGCGCTCAATTTAGCTCGGACGAGGCTGTAAATTATGCCGATTCAGGAACGTAGCGAAGATGACGCCCATGGGCCCTCTCTCACTCTCTTCCTCTCTTTCTCTGTCTCTCATCTTCCTCGTATGTATGTTCCCCTCTCCCCTAACGTTTCAGCCCTCCGTCTCGATTTCTCTCCTCTTTCGCCTTGCCACGAAGAGGAGGCATCCCCCGAGATTACGGCTCCACTCGTTACTACCTACAACGTACTTACGTTACTTTTAGAACTGCTTATTACTGTGATTACCGGCGCATAATGCGCCGACCGAGCCGTTCTACAATTTATTATTGAATTGCTATAATACGGACTGACCGGCATTGCCCGGCGTGCTGACATCGTTATATACACGTTGTTGTGGAAAACGCGTAACGCGAATCAAGTTTCCCTACGCGTGAACAATTCGCGACGGCAATTCTATATTCATCGCGAGTTGATATCGTGATCCAATATTATTCAGGACGTTTCGCGTCTTGTTTCGCGTTCTTAAACGAAATTGGCCAACGATTTAGGAGACATTCCGAATTGTTTTTAATGTTAAACATCATTGTAATTAATTATTAAATTACAAATTAATTGAAATTTGCTTGAAATTAAATAAAATATAAAAAAGTTTAGCTACTTCACTTATAAAACTTAATTCGTAAAACTTCATTCTTTATATCAAGTGTAATTCTAAAATTATTTTAACATTGATTTCAAATTTATAGAATAATATATCTTTAAAAATTAACGTTAACAATGAGACCATATGCTAAATATTTTATACAATATATTATATCAATATTTTTAAAGAAGGAATTTACTCTATAAATGCGCAAAGAAGCATAAATGAAGCATGTAATATATTCTCTTTTTGAACGAAATTTTTCAATAGGATATTTCATTATCATTCTCAACCGCATCTTATATAGGTACACGATTGTGTTTTACGCACTTCTCATTTTCAATCAAAATAAATCTCAGCCATCTACTTGTTTTTTTTAAATCATTTATTATTTATTTATTTTATATATTATTTATTATATATTGTAGTATTCGCTTAGTTTCTCTTTAATCGGAAATAGCATCGGAAAAAGTCTTTATATTCAATATTTTATAGAACATTTAACGAAACGTTCTTTACCCCGTGTATATAGCCGACAGAATGTTCCGAGGAATTTTTCCTCTTCCGACGACATGAAATGCGGAAGAGGATGCCTAAGGCGTGGACTCCAGTGAACCACACGCGTGTATATACACACGGAGAAACACATGCCCGCACACATGCCTACACAGATGCTTGAACGCACCGGACAAAATGACCGGTCTGCCTGTCTATCCGCCTATTTCGATGCTATTCATTGTTACTTTCATGCGTGATTGGCCGCACTCAGGTGGTTACACAAAATAACACATCCAAATCGAACACCGTAAGTCGCGCGCGAGGAAGCAGGCTTGATTTCTCAAGTCGCGCTGTATTGCATTTTCTTGCAAAGTGCACGTTGCGGTACACACGAGAACAATCATTCGAACAATAACACAAAAATCTGTGGGAAATATAAGACATTTAAAGAATGTTTAAGAGATTAATGATTTCGATAAACTTTCTCAAACAGAAACTAGGCGTTTATAAGCGAATTTAAAATTTAAATATTTACGAAATTGTTATAACTGTCAATTGTGATTTATGAATCTCACAAACGTAAGACAACATATTTCTTTTTTAATTACAATTTTAGGAAAATTGTCGCTAAAAAGATATACAGATTACGATAAAAATAATTTGAAATCTTGCTAACTTTAAATAATAGATAATTAACAGAAAATTTAGCTTTAAATAAAATTTAGCTTTAAATAATTAAATATTTGAAAATTATAATTATTGCATACAAACTAATGTATTATATATGTAGTTGTTTTTGTGCAACCAGAAAAGATACCTAATGATCAGTTTATACGATAAACTTGTTTCGGTTATATTTCTCGGGTATATTTCCCATTTTCTTATTTTTTTTAAATTTAAATATTTTGCATATAGTAAATATGAAAAAGTGCAGCTATAGATGTAGCGAACAGATCTCGTATGCACCCATTAGGTGCATCAAGTATTACATTCGATTGGCCTTTACTTTTAGATCCAACCAATTACATCCAACCACATCCAACTACTGCCTACTGGATGCATCTGATGAATACAGCGTCACCTAAAAACACATGGTATGGTATCATAACCTCCAAATGAGCACGCGTTACTGTTGTTAAACACGCTACTCGAGGAAGAAAGTTACGGAAAGTTCTCATAACAATCGACGAGGAATACAAGTTTGAGTGACAAAAATGTTGCGAAGACAAGCGCGATTACGTCGAGAGTACCTCTACAGAAAATCCGTGCAAGACAAGGTGCAAGGTATCCAAGAGAAGAAGGACAATCTGAAGCACAGCTTGGAGGAGAATGTCCCGATCCACCCGGACCTGAGGAAAAACGCGTTGCACGTGCAGAGGAAGATCGAATGGGAGGACGCCGGGCCGGAGATGGCAATGGCCATGGGCACGGAGATGGGCGGTGCCGTGGTCAACCACGAGGACGACGAGTATCGCTGGGCCGGCGTGGAGGACCCGAAGATCGTCATCACGACGTCGCGCGACCCGAGCTCCCGGCTGAAGATGTTCGTGAAGGAGCTGCGTCTGATATTCCCGAACTCGCAGCGGATGAATCGCGGTAACTACGAGATGAAGCAGCTGATCCACGCCTGCCGAGCCAACGACGTCACGGACTTCATCATCGTGCACGAGCATCGTGGCGTCCCCGACGCCCTGGTGATATGTCATCTGCCCTACGGACCAACGGCCTACTTTACATTATCCGGTGTCATAATGCGACACGATATACCTAACATTGGCACAATGTCGGAGCAATATCCACATCTAATCTTTCATAATTTCAAGACGAAATTAGGAGAGAGAACAATGAACATATTGAAGTACCTGTTTCCCGTGCCAAAAGAGGATAGCAAGAGGGTGATTAGTTTTGCGAATCACGACGACTTCATATCCTTCCGGCATCACATGTACAAGAAGGCTCAAGGAAAGGAGATCGAATTGACAGAGGTTGGACCACGCTTTCAAATGAAGTTATATGAGATCAAATTAGGAACTCTGGATGCTGAATCAGCCGCTGACACGGAATGGGCCTTGAGGCCTTATATGAATACAACTCATAAAAGGAGATTTCTGTCTGACGACGATGGGTGGCAGCAAGAAGACAATATTTAATTTAATTTAATTCTGATATGCCTATGTTTGTACATATATCAATCGTTTAATTTTGATAAATGTTCTAAAGCCACATTAATATCTCTAAATTAATACATTCCTGTCTGTACATATAATATTATGTATACATATATAAAATGTATATAATGTGTATCAAGTATTCCTTGAAAGAGTGTAGAAAATAGTAGGCAATATATAAAATTATAGATGATTAAAATTACTATTTCAGCATTATTTGATAACCAATGATATAAATATATTTTTGTTATATAAAAAAATATATATTAACAAGTTACTGTGGTTCTCTTTCTATATATGTGTATATGAGAAAATTAGTAAAATTGCTTTTGAAATTTCAAGTTCTAGGAGTAATAAGCTAATTTTGAAAGTATAATACATGTATGATATATAATGTAAGTATTGAAAGTATAATATATTATAATACATGATATTTTAAATATTATACTCATTTTCGAAGTATCTTTATCAAAGCTAATGACGAATCGTTTGATTGTAAATGGCAAGCGCCTTCTTATCGTCAGGATATTCAGTTCGCGTTGATTATTTCGCATATAAAATTTTTAATTTATGCATGCTACTGTGTGAACGATAAATATGTGCTCATCTTACACGAAAATATATATTTTATAAATTATCAGGGATATATTTACGAAAAATTCGTTCTTACAGTTGCAAGTTGAGAAGGAAGTACGAAATTTCGAGATAGTAAAAATATTAATTAATTATCACGTACCTCTGACAACAGCCACTTCATTTATTGTGACGATTAAGTTCTCGATCTGTCCTTCCCACGCGAGTTTTTCTTCCTTTTCACCTGAAAGTCAATAATATTTTTGTGACGCGCAAGAAAAATTTCGTTCCGCGAATCATTGGACCGTAATAAAAATTAGCCGAGCAGTGAAGTGAATTTTTTGCTATTCGAATTTGCAAATGGCAGCGATACTCCTTGATCGCAGGTTCCGAAAATCCGCGACTATGAGACAGACACTAATTTCATCGCGTACCTGTCACCAGCCGCACGGCGAACGAAGACATCGATCCAGTCCTCGATCTTCCGCACAGATTTCGTTGGGCCTCCCCGATTTATTAATGATATGTTCACGACCGCGACGCGCGACACAAGTTTCGTACCGCGAGCACCGGAGTACCGGTAGAAACTTGTCGAAGCTGGCGTCTCGCTTGAAGTTGGTCGCGCGGGTCGCGCGCTTTGAATTTTGGGTAGTGGCGACACCCTGAAGTGGACAACAATGTCATTACGCCCATAAGCAGTCATCTTGCTTCGATACGCAGCAATCAAAGATCCCAATCATGTCCTACATTTCGCGATAATGAAAATTTCCCTTTTGCTTTTCCCGATTTTTAAGTATATATAATCCCTGTTTAAAATAATAGATACCTACAATATGATCGAATTACATTATATTACATTCAATTTCAATGTAAATGAATAAAAACCTTATTAATTTACATTGAAATTGAATGTAACATAATGTAATCTGATCATATTGTATCTATTATTTTAAACAGGAATGTCCTTTGTGTTCCTCGTCGCGCGAAAAAAGATTTCGCGAACCGGTACAAACTAATATCTCGTTTACAATTAATTCGCCGCGTATCTATTAGCAGCTACTTAGCGTCGGCAAATAAAGACTAGTTCCCGTAAAGGTTTTCTTTTTTTCTTACCTGATCAATCTTTACATATATATCGCAAGCCGGGTGAAAATTACTCGAATACCGCGTTGTCAAAATCAAAACGTCGTCACATGTTTTGCGCGCCGTCCGTGTACGGCATTTGTTTCTTTCAAAGATCGCAAACAAATTAAACAAAAGGCCTTTTGTCAATTTACCGCGAGGTACCGCGAGGAGCGTCGTGGTATCAACGATGGTCGGCGGTCGTATTTTCATGCGATCCCTCGAAACAAATCTATCGTAAAAGTGTCGTCGCGCGAAGGCGCCGATTGAACGTCGCGCCAATAAGCACGAAGAGCCACCGAGCCCGCGAAAATCCGAGGGCACGCCGCGGCGCAGCGCGCGGCGCGGCGCGGCGCGGCGCGCGCGTTCGTTCGGGCATTCTTGGGAAGGGAAGGACGAAGGACGCTATGGATGTGTTCGGATCGACGAAAGCACGCGCTCAGAAGAGCGACGGTGAGCATCGGTTTCTCGTCATGCTGTTGCGGCTGCATCGGATAGACTGTCTTGCTTGCTCGCTGGTATCGCTTGCGGTGAATCGCATGATCTGCGCGCGTTCGTAGAAAATCTCCCGGAGTATCTTTCACCTATAACGTTTCATTTGGCGTTTTTGGCGTTATGTTTGGGGGCGCTAGCGCTTCGGCGTACATGGCGGATAATCGTCGTACTAACTGCGCGCCGTACACACGAAGTAGACGGACCCGTCGTGTTGACGGAAAAAAAACGGAAATTTCACGAGATCCATCTAGCCTCGGTCACGTCGAGCCACTTTTCTGCATCTATGACTTTGGAAAGAGAGAATGATCATTCCATTTTCACATCCTGCTTAGACATCTTTGCAACTTACTTGCCTATATCTAATGAATGGACCTGTAAAAGTAAACAATTAGAATCAGGAACGTAGAAACTGTCTTGTTATCGAGAGCTTTATTCACGTCAAATTTGCTTACATCTAGTCATCATCGTCATCTCTCCTGTCTGTAAAGTGTTTAATTGAATAATTATTTTTCATAAAAACGTAATGCAGAGTTCTCAGAGAAAAGAAGCGAGGCAAAGTGAAGTGCGAGTTGTACTGCGACTGGCTGCCCACAACTTTAATAGCTGATACATTGTAGCCTGCATAGAAGTAGTATCTCTATATACTGTGCCTATCCTGACTCTATAAATGTTTAAGCCTGGTAGTTAGCTATTGCAAAGTACATTGGACCCTTTCTTTTTTTTGGCAAGGTGCAGTCTGCTTTATCTTTCAGATCTAGAGGTCACGGGTATCTCCCGTAGCGGACGCGTGAGGAAGAAATCCTCCAAGCTTGTCGACTTCGAATCTGACGATCTTACGGAAAATAAACTCAAGCGACAGAAGGCGCAGCAGTTGCAGACTCAACAACTCTTGGATCAGTATGAAGTGCAACAGCAGCAGCAGCAGCAGCAGCAGCAGCAGATATTGCCCACGCAATCTAATCAGGCGGGTAACGTCGGGCAGCAGAGAAAGAATTCAGGCTCGAATCATGTGCAACAAAGGATCAAGATGGACCCCTTGTCTGACAATGAGGGACAGTCGTCTAGCTCGGAATCCGATGATCCCTCTGGGATAAACGAGGATGAGAGATACAGTATGGACTCGGGGAGCGACAATGAAGTTGATCCTCTCATGATCGACGAAAGAGAAATGGGATTCAGGAAGCTAGAGCCACCACCAGGTCAGGAAACCCCATCACAAGCAAATAGTTTATATATGCTTGAAAAATGTAAGAAAAAGTTGGTTATTAAGGATGGAAAAATTATAGGCAAGACGAAGACACAGCGCAAGGATAAAGGGGTATGTACTAATGAAGAACGATATCAAAGAAGGGCCTTAATTTTTTCATATTTTTAGAAGACAAGATTTACCGCTTACATGCTATGGGCAAAGAAAGTTAGGCCAGAACTGTTAGAGCAAGATCCTTACATGGGTACCTGAGCTATATTATTTTTTCTTTCATAAGCATGCAAGTGCATGCAACTTCGATGTTGTTTATTGATCGTTGCTTTTTGTAGATTTTGCGGCAGTTTCTAAGCGATTAGGAGAGCTGTGGGCTACAGTACCACATCTGGAAAAGTACAATTGGCGCAGACGTGCAAAGCGCTTGGCAGCAAAGCCTCATTCTTTGTCGCCAAGTAAAGATGAGCCCGTTTGGAAAATGCCACCGCCTGCCTCGCGAAAAAAATTCATTAATAAAATTGGTGGGTTTTGTTGGTTGATTGTATATAGGCAATATGTACACGATTTGTATGTGTCATGTTATGTGTAGTTTACGTATGTCTGTCTTGTTTCCCGTGTGCATGTGCATCGGCCAAAAATATTTATTAAATCGAATATATATATATATATATATATATATATATATGTCTTGTGACCTTTGTAGTTACATCTTGATTTAACTCTCGTGTGCATGTATTTCATTTAAATACTCAATACGGCATTAATAAATTATTCTGTATATATTGTATTTCAGGTAATGGGAAAGAAACAAAGCCCGCTTCTGCAAGAAAAACTATTCAACTCGGCGTGCCATCTGTTGTTGGGAACGTCCCAGTCTCACCACCATCGAATCGCACCAGTAAAGATTTGGTTAATGAGCCGGTAATAGGCACGGGAATGTACAAAGTCGTTGGAACGCAGCCAATCGATGTTGCAGCCCATCTCAAATTGCTTGGTGAGAGCTTGACAATCATTGGAGAACGTTTGAAGGAACACGATGGTCAGATAGCTGTTTCTGGCAGTCTTTCGGTTTTACTGGATTCGTTGCTCTGTGCCTTAGGTCCGTTAATTTGTTTAACGCAGCAATTGCCAGAAACTAATGGAGCTAAGCCTGAAACACTTTCCCAAATGCTCGACAACATTGCTTATCTTATGCCTGGTCTATAATGTACAAAATATAGCCGGAAAATATGTAAAATACATAGAATATAATGTAAATACTTGTATGACAATTTAGATATATAAAAAAATAGATTATACGAGCGTGAAAACAATAACAATTGTTTATTTGCTAAAAAATTAAATCTTAAACACAGATTCTCGTTATATTTCGTCTACTGTCAGATAAAAAATAACATTATGTTTTATATAAATAATATATTTGTATAAAAGTTATAATAAATATTTAAATAGTACTGCATTATATAACTAAGTAACTGTACATGGCATATAAATACAACGTCACAATTATTGTTCTGTAAGCGAAATGGGCGGGCATGTACAAAATAGATTCTTATCACCATATATGTCGTCTATCCTTCCAACGCTTGGCCAAATCTTGTTACTTCCTTTCACAAATGTCTAAAAAAAAAAGACCAATTAATGTGTTATTAATACATGTTTGATATAATGCTCACGAGCTACTTACAGCAGGGAAAGCTGCTAACTCTCGCGAATATGGTCGATTCCATTCGGTCGTTATTACTTGCTCCTGCGTGTGAGGTGCCATTTTCAAGGGATTCTGTGCAATATCTAATTTTCCTTCTTCAATGTTCGCAATCTCCTTCCTTATAGCTATCGAGAATTACAAATGTGAGTAAACGACGAGAATGTTAATGCTCGACAATAAGATATTTTAAGCGTTATTTAAAATTTTTTTGGAACTTACAAATTAAAGAGTCACAGAATCTATCCAGCTCAGTCTTGTCTTCGGATTCGGTCGGTTCGATCATTAAGGTACCGGCTACGGGCCAACTCATGGTCGGTGCGTGGAAGCCATAATCCATCAGTCTCTTCGCAATATCAACGGCCTCAACATTGGCAGTTTTCTTGAAGTCTCTTACATCTAGGATGAACTCGTGCGCAATCAGCCCGGTTTCACCCTTGTACAACGTTTTGTAATACTTCTCCAATCTCTTGCTCATGTAATTGGCGTTGAGAATAGCCACCTGCGTAGCTTTGCGTAAGCCCCTCGGACCCATCATCTTGATGTAAGCCCATGAGATCGGTAGAATAGCGGACGATCCGAAAGGTGCGGCCGATACGGCACCGAAATTCTTTAACTCACCATAGCCGTTACTCGAACAATTTACTACTGGATGATTCGGCAGGAAAGGTATAAGATGTCGCTTCCTATAAATTATATTTTTTTTATATATATTTAACTTTAACAATGTACAATATTCTAAAATTAGAATAATTGCTTACACTCCGATGGGACCCATGCCGGGTCCGCCACCCCCGTGAGGAATGCAGAACGTTTTGTGCAGGTTGAGATGCGACACGTCGCTGCCGTAATCACCGGGTCGGCACAAGCCAACTTGGGCGTTCATGTTGGCGCCGTCCAAGTATACTTGCCCACCGGCATTGTGCACCATGTTACATATGTCGCCAATCGTTTCCTCGAACACTCCGTTCGTCGATGGATACGTGATCATCAGGCACGACAGCGTCTTTTGATACTTGTTGATCATCTCCTTCAAGTGCGCCATGTCGACAGAACCGTCCTTCCGTACGAGAATCGGTTCCACCTGCATACCCGCCATTTGAGCGGATGCGGGATTCGTGCCGTGCGCGGATATCGGAATCAAACAGACTTGTCGATGTTTGTCGCCCCTCGACTCGTGATAACATTGTATAGCCCTCAGACCCGCGTATTCACCTTGCGCCCCGCTATTCGGTTGGAAACTAATACCGTCGTAGCCGGTGATCGCGCACAGATCTCGTTCCAATTCGGCGAATAATTGTTGGTATCCCTCAGCCTGCTCGAGTGGAGCGAAAGGATGTAGGTCTGCGAAACCTTTCAAACTGCAAGGCATCATCTCCGTCGTTGAGTTCAATTTCATCGTGCAAGAACCCTGTTAAACGCTAATATTACTAAAGAAGCAAATATATGTGTACGAGTACCAGTACAATATTTGTAACAAATAATAATCACCAGTGGAATCATGCTGTGCACGAGAGATACGTCCTTGTTCTCCAGAGACTTCATGTATCTAACTATTCTCGTCTCCGAGTGATAGCTATTGAAAACAGGATGCTGTAAATACGAAATAGTACGGTGGAAATCCGACTTGTCCAAGCTTTTCGCGAGAAAGCTTTCATCTTTGACCACCTCTTCAACCGTAGTGTTTGCCGAAAATATCTTGAAAAGATCATTCACGTCCTCCGTCGTCGTTGTCTCATCGAGAGATATTCCGATCGTACCGTCGTTAAAATATCTGTAAATTTCGCAATTTTATTTGATAAAATCATAAACCATTGTCGTCTATTTAGGGAAATACCTTAAGTTTATCTTAGCTATATTCGCATTTTCCTTTATCGTCTGCGCAGAAATCTTTGGCGACACTGTAATGGTATCGAAGAAGTATATATTGTTTACTGCGTTTCCAGCCACCTCCAAGCCCTTCGCCAAAGCTAGCGTCAAATTGTGCACTCTGCTCGCAATGTCTCGTATTCCCTGAGGTCCGTGATACACCGCGTACATCGCGGACATATTAGCCAGCAACGCTTGTGCGGTACAAATATTGCTGGTGGCCTTATCCCTCCTGATGTGTTGCTCGCGCGTTTGGAGGGCCAACCGATAAGCGTCCTGTCCGCTGGAATCTCTCGTAACACCTATCATTCTGCCGGGCATTAATCGCACCAGTTTCTGTCGGCACGCAAAGAACCCAGCGTGAGGCCCACCGTATCCGAGAGGCACTCCGAAACGTTGACTCGTACCCACGCATATGTCGACACCGAAATCACTCGGCGGTTGAAGCACAGCTAACGCAAGTAAGTCGGTGGCAGCGCAGACGAGTGTCTGTAGCGAAACACATTGTGATTTTTAACATTTTACATGTTAAGTTAACATCCATTCATAAAAATTACAGAACATTTTCCCTTCTGCGGAAATATTTATATCTTTGTTGGCATATATATTATAATTTTTAACAACACATACCCCATTAGCATGCGCCTTCCTGACAACGTCCTCGAAATCGTGGATGCAGCCAGTTGTGTCGGGATACTGGACGAGAATACCGGCAATATCATTTCCGCTGGTGTCTACTTTAAACACGTCTCCAACTTCAAGCGTTAAGCCTAAGGAAGCGGCGCGTGTTGCGATAACGCTAATAGTCTGAGGATGCACCCGGTCGGAGAGAAACAATTTTTTTCTCTTATTATGTCGACACGCAAGCGCCAGGGCCTCCGCCGCCGCTGTCCCTTCATCCAAGAGAGAAGCGTTCGCCACTTCCATCCCCGTGAAATCGCATATCATGGTTTGGTAATTCAGCAAGCCTTCGAGTCGTCCTTGCGAAATCTCTGGCTGATAAGGAGTATATTGCGTCGTCCTGTGGCGAAATGCAATAAAATTGTTTATACGATTCTCTTACGCATCTCACGTTTATCAAATTGTGTGGCAACGCGATTTACCATCCAGGATTTTCAAAAATGTTACGCATAATCGTGTGCGGCACGCAGCAGTTATGGTACCCCATGCCTATGTAAGAGCGCCATACGTCATTCTTTTCCGAAATTTCTGTGATCCGCTTCATTAGATCGTACTCGGCTGCAAAAATTATTTGCATTAATTTTTACTTCGTTTTATATGACGATGTAAAATTCTAATTATTTATTGACGTAATATTATTGAAAAGAAGATACGAAAATATATAATGAGAAAATTATATGTAGGTTGTATACGTAGTATTGCAGCACGCGCGATATCGGTAAAAGAAATTAAATGTAGAAATCTATATGTGACGGCATACGATTAAGTCTGAGAAACACGTGAAAGCGCAGCAGGCGCACGAGATTGAACTGTGACCGAAGATAACATGGAGGGTTATCAATATTAGGGCAAGTCGAATCGCACGGAAAGTCTCGTGACTTGTCACGTTTTCACGGACTGACCCACAGTTATCACGTCGTATATCTTACAAGAACAAAAAAAATACATTTTTGCTATTTATATATTCTTAAGAGAAACTTGCGTAATTTTTGCAGGCAATGAAATAAAGACCTAACAATTTACTCCAACAATTAACACGATCAAATGTTGATTAAATCTAAATATCGTTGATTAAGAAAACTACTCACTGACTGGCTCATCAAGACTTAAATTTCCTTTGTGAAGAATTTTAGCCGGTACCGCAGCTCCCGTTAATTCATCAAGACTCTGCAATATTGTGTCGCGCATGAGAATTAATCCAGTTGCGGTAAAATTTTCACCGTATAAATGATTTTCACAAGTAAATTACCTTAAAGCCAATTAGGCTTAACATTTCTATCTGTTCGTGTTCCCTAGGTCCAATGTGCCTCGCTTGAAATTCTTCCTTTTGCGGGAGCAACTTACTCAAATTCTGCCTGTGTAAACTACTCAATTGCAAACCATGTATATGTCGAGTCACAATGTTGTGCTTATTTAGGAGCCTGGAACATTTTGCCATCTTCAATGTGCACTGCATCGTAACTTTGAAGAATAACGTGCACTCAGAGATATATTGGAAGTAGATTAGAATGCGGCGTTTAGCACTTAATACTACGGTCACTCGAGGCTCTCCTTAAAACTAACAAGTGTTAAAGTTAACGGAGGTTTTATACTCAGTACATATAGATATCACACAGTGATGTCACAACCCCTGATTACAGCTTATGAACTTATCAGCTTTTGAACCTTGAGCCGTTCGACGTCTAGGACAATATTGAGAAATTATTTTCATCGTTAATCTCGTGACGCTGAGAAGTTTAACGTTTGATCTAGTACAATCTAACGGAATTTTCTATCAAACGTAAACAAATCTTATTTTGCTTCTATTTTGCAAACGTTTGTGCAACACGTAAAAGATTTCATGTGACGCAAAGTAACTCTCGCAAATTTTAATTAGTTATCGATTTAGTACATTATAAGATTCAAGTACATTAAAAAAGATGGCGATAAGACAAGCAAATATGTTATAGTTTCACAAAAAGTTTTTATTTATGAAATGTTTTTGATACAAACATTTGTACGTAAAATAGTTCAATTCATGAGAAATGTTCTAATACATACAAGATTGTTTCCTTATAACAATGGTAATACATTTAATATCGCTACACTATATGTACATTTAAAATAATTATTTTAATTAATTTTAATTCAAGAGATAATTAATCGAAGGATTGAGAAAGTTAAAATATAATCGACAAACATCTAAGAATTAATTAAATTAGTATTTAATTATTCTTGATGGATGTAAAGAAAATAAGTTACCGTAAAATCAAGTTTTATTTCAAAAATTTATCTTGATTTTGCGTAAGTATCTTAGCCGACGATTTAGCATCCAAGAAAAGCGCATTGACTTCCTCAATGTCCTCCTTCTTAATGCTGGTTCTTTCATTGATTTTCGCCGTCAAAGCCGCAGGTGTTAGAAGTTGCACTACATATCTCAGAGTAGTTTTCGTGCCGAGTTCGCTGAGACTGGACAGAGCTTCATCGTCGATTTGCAATCCTTCCGTAACAGCTCTTAGTTTTACTATTTGTTCGATCTCTTGTCTCGAGTACGGAAGAGTTCTTACAATGAGAAGACGGTCCAACAGGTCGAGAGGTATGCCGTGTGGAGAGATAATGTCTTCAGATCCCCGGATCATGCAGCGGCCACGATTTGTAGCGAAAATAACGATCGGCGCTATAGCACTTTCCAACGCACGATGTAGATAAGTGAACGTCTCTATGTCTAGCATATGAACCTCGTCTATGAACAATACTCCTGGTACTAACTCAGCAATGCCTTGATCGATGTATTTGTTTACTACCTTGTTTATCTCTTTCCGCAACTTATCTGAAATGATTTGTTTCTAATTAGACACATCTCTAATTATAATTGAATGAGATACATAATTATATATCTCTAATGTATAACTCAATCTAAGAAAAATGTAAGTTTATAATGTAAAATATATTAATACGCCTGTTTCCATTCCATCATTTAACAGAATGGCACTACAAGCATCATCTTTAATTATAACTCGATAAATAGAACCTAAACTTGTATATTTTTTTCATTTTGAGTTTTTTTAGATTTACATGCTGAAAATTACGAATTATTCTGTATAAATAATGTACCGATGATTTTCTCTTTTACCTGTAATTTCGGTTTTCTTAGGTTTCATCAATTGTCCCATCATGGACATTATGTCCTGTCCTCCTTGCGGCTTGGAATTAGCTACATCCAGATCATGCAACGTTACATCTTGAATAACTTCCTTCTTTTTATGTACATCACCTTTCGGTAGAGGAACGTATTCCTCCGCTTCCAGATCGAATTCCGTAGCAAAATTATCGCTTCGACCTTGCCTCTTTACCGCCCCGCTATTGGCTTCGATGTAGATTACATCGCCAGCTTCCACCTTCTCTTTTTGCAGAGACTCGTATATGGAAGGGTCCAGTTTTAATTGTTTTGTGCCTTTGGAAGTCTTCAATCCGAGGACTACGTGAGATACAGTTTTACCATAGCCACCCATAGGATTCTCCGTTTCGACAGGTGTCAACTCGGTGACTTCACCCTCGTATACCTCTTTAGTCTCTTTGATCCGCAAGCC
Source organism: Temnothorax nylanderi (assembly GCF_030848795.1). Lineage (NCBI taxonomy): Eukaryota > Metazoa > Arthropoda > Insecta > Hymenoptera > Formicidae > Temnothorax > Temnothorax nylanderi. The sequence continues at coordinate 943,941 of NW_027249095.1, read as the reverse complement.
AATGGCCCTCCTGAAATTCTCCATGAGGACCTCGGTTTTCTTAATCTCCGAGCTGTAAACCTCCGAGCCCACCATAGGACAGAAAGGTACTTTGTTACCGAGTTCTTGAGCGATGGCAAGCGCTATCGCGGTCTTGCCTGTGCCTGGCGGACCGGCCAATAACACAGCACGTCCTGCCATCCTCTTTGACTTTATCATGTCGACGACAATGCCTGCTGCCTGTAAGACCAACATTACGCTTAACAATCCTGATCATCATCCATCGAATCATTAAGCCCCTTGCACAATGTCAGGCAACAGGCAATAAGAACAGGGAATAGAAATCAGAAATCACGTATAAATGCAGGATAAACAGTGACACAGGCAATAGACACAGAGTTTCCGTCACGTTGAAAATTCTGTGCCTATTGTCTGTTGCCAACCAATCGCAAATAGCATTCGAATTTTTTAGGTTGTAATTAACAATTTTTTAGTTATTTCCTGTTCCTATTGCCCGTTGCCCGGCATTGTGCAAGGGGCTTCAATGTACAACTAGAAAAAAATGAAAACAGGACTTTGATGCAAACTTTATATAGATTTTACTTTCATCTCTCTATTGAGAAAATAAAATATGCACGACAATGAGTATTTCCAGCAAGGTACACATAAGTACATAAATAAACAATTGTGCTAGTTAGTGTGCTATGTTATTATATCTATTATATTATTATACGTGTTGGGATGACACGTGGCTCCGCGTGAAGGCGGTTGATTCTTAATCAGGGGATCTCTGGTTCAAGTCCAGCCCTCATCCCTCTCATGAAACTCTCAAGTTATGAGATACATTAGAAAGTTTTGGTGTGAATATAAAAGAAGTAAATTGTAATTCATTTCGGGAGCAAATAAATTTACATTTAAATAATCATTACAACAGCTAAATGACTAATTAGAAATAGAGAACTGTAACGCATTCTCTTTGATACTCTCAGAAATGGAAGTTTCTATCGTTTATAAGTATAGCGCGGCACGATGCAGCGTGATGCTCGCCGGAAAAAACATTCCAACGCGGTTCCCGCCGCTTTCAAGGAAATCCTAACCTCTCTCGCCATTTCCTGACCGACGAGACCGGCCGCGCTCTGGAGAGCCGTGCCGCTTTCATCGAGTCCGAGGCCCTTGATGTGCGTGTGCGCGGAGATCCTCTGGGTCTTGGCGGTGCTCTTCACCTCCTCGATCTTCATCGTCGTAGCTCTCTCGCAAAAATTGACCGACGTAAACCGGCGACGGCGAGGTGAGCACGTTCGAATACTTGGAGCACGTTGCTATAGCTATCATGTTTGTTCGATAGTTCGATTGAATACATCCCCTCCTTCCGGTCGCGTTGTTAGAGCAACGCCATTAGCGGAAATCAAATGCGCAGCAGCTTGCGCGCCACGTTCCGATGCGCAAGCTCGTTTTATTGATCCGCTCGCCGATATTTCGCGGACGACTCCGTTTATTCGCGAATGAAATCAAGAGGCAAGCTCGAAAATAAGAGATATATCTCCCGAATTGTCAGTCGAGAAGAATTACGGTTTTAAATTCTGATTGTGGAAAATAGAGATTTTGTCAAGCTGACCGCGTCAAAAAGTCCGCGTCTAGCAATTGATACGTTTTTGGAAGGCTAGATGTCTCGTGGGACGACGATTTCTCGCTAGCGCCGCGGACGGGCTGATTTCATATATAAGAGCATTCTAGGCAAGGCTCCGGTGGGTCTGATGCACCTGGGAAAAAGCTAACGATAAATCGTAATGTTAATTTGAAGTTGCCGCTAATTTCAATACAGTTGAACTATCTCAGCCCAAGGTGTGACGTTGACCCATTTTGCTTCGAGATACCGTTTTCCCGCGGATTCTTTTTCGTCGAACCCTCAACCCTTTTTAATTCACTGTACTCTCGTGCTATTGTATTGATTCAGCTTTCCGTTCGAACGCGACCGACTCTACTTATTTTAACCGCAACTATGTATTCTCATCTGTTTTGGATTGGATTTTTTCGAGACTTTCAATTAATTATTAAAAATTTATTTATATCTTCGCGAAAGACATGACATTAATTTAAATAAATATTTTTTCTGTACAAAGTCATGTTGTTATACATCGTTAAATTTTTCTTATAATGTAGTATTATTAAATAGTAATATTTAATGGCATTATAAACGCTTTTGTGACATAATAAAAAAGCGCGCGTTGTAGTGTTCTAGTAGCAGAAAAATTGAAGAGACGGAACAATTGCAATTAATCAACATTCGAGGAATCGAGCTTTAATTTTTCTTATCTATTTCTATGCTGAACAAATTCACTCATATTTAATTATAACATAAATCATATTACATTAAAATTATAATACAGAATCGAGATACTACAATAATTCGTTCTTCGTAAGATTATCGTGCGACTCGATATTTTTTAGAACGAGAAACCACACTCGAACAAATTCGAGAATAATAAATAAACGTTTATTGTAATGTAGATTTCAACAGCTTACAAAACTTATGCGTTTATTAAGTACAGCGATTTATTTCTTTCAATTCCTTCGATTCTATCCTCCCTAAAACGGAATCACACTTTATACAGAGGCTTTGCTTCTCTGTCTTCAAACTCTGGTACTATCGTCTGGATATCTTTCATCTGGAACGGAAAATTATGTATTAAATGCAAACTTATACCGATGACGAGACATCGCGCAAAAAACTTACCTTAACATGAGCGTACAATATAATTCCCACCAATGTCAAAGTTATACCAATGACTTGATTTATCGCTAACGTTTCATGGAAAAGTAACGAGCCTCCTAGCAGCAGAAGGCAGAATTTGGAATGTCCGACCATATTATATCTGAGCATTTTGTTAAAGTGCATAACACGCGAGTTTGTTGACACCTCGTAATATAAAATTAGGATAAAAAGGATACGTTAAAGGCGAAGTCTTTCCTATGATCCAGTAGGAAGTTAAATTCACGAAGAACGCGACCACACCCGACAGTATCACCATGATCTGTAATTGACGTACAATATGATCGTTCAATAATCTCGAAAGCTTCACAGATTTGTCGCTAACGTTTCAGAAACGTACCATGTCCAACAGCGACCAACTGTGCGTGAATGTCTGTCCGACTGGCTCTAAAATTGGGACAACAATCAACAGCATAATGGCAGATAGTGGCGCTTGATAAAATAACAACTGCATTGGATCCATTTGAAACTCCTTCTGCTTTCTGTTTATCATCTGCAAGAAACGATAAATGAAATAATTGGCATTGCACACTTGTACCTGCACATAAAAATTTGTTTATAAAATTCCATAATTATCAAAAGTAAGAAATAACAGGCGCAGCACGTACAACTTGATACAGAGATGTCACCAGTACTCCCAGGGTCGCGTAGATGGTTCCAACGACGTTGAATTGTATGTCGTAATAAAAATTGATTACGACTCCCAGCGTAATTGGTATCAGAGTCAACTTAACGAGTATGCCAAAGTGCTTCCTATAAAATATCATCTGCATCACTATCACGCAGGGCGTCGTGAGCATCTTCGCCACCTGATAAGTCCCGACTGTGTTATGGGCCAGGCTCAGGTTCGTCAGGACGACGAATCCGCAAAACGTCATGGCGATCAACACCATCTCCTTGATGTCGATGTCCTTGACGCAGAAGACATCCAGCTTCTCGCAGATTATCAGGCCGACGAACGTCATGAAGAAGTGTATCATGGACAGCGTGATATTCGGAAAGCGAGTGTGGATGTAGAGCCATTTGTTCAGGAGCACAATAATAATTGAGAAGGCTATGTTTAGCGTCAGGTAAAACACGGTGACCACCTTCTTGTTCATCTTTAAAGACCTAACAATGTTTGCCGCCGCGAAAATTCAATGATTCCGTTAACAATAATGTTAACGTTGGCGTTAACGTTCAGGACATCAGGTTACATCTCACGCGAGCGCGCACACGGGGGCTCCCGGCTAGAGAAACATCAACAACAATACCACGACCGTTCCATTCGGATTCATTTATCGCTCCATCCGACAATCACATAATTCGCGTATGTCGAACGGTGTGCCATGTCCGAGTGTCTGGAGCATCCGTTCGCCAATCATTCAGCATTTCACTTTCAGACGACCGACAGCAATCGACATCACGCCATCACGAAGGGACGCTATCAAGGGACCTGGGATCCCACGTGACTTTCTTTCGCGAATGCACGAGAGTGCGTTCCAAAATATACTGACTACTCTGATAAAAAAAATTATCATATTTTCTAAGAATTTCTCATATTTTAGATTTATGAAAAATAATGAAAAAATATGTCAAACCTCTCAGATACTTTCAGAAACAATTGGATGAGGATTTTCAGAATATTTTGCATGTAAATTTGCATGAAAATTTTTTAATAAATTGCGCGGATTTTCTCATATTTATATTCTTTCTACAAAGACGGAAAAAATCTGAAATATTATTATTTTATTCTTTTATTATTATTTTGTCTAAGTTTCTCTGAAAAACGTTCCAATTTGTATAAAAAATCTAACATAAGAGCTGTCTTAAAATTTTCATAAAAATTCTGATATAATATCTTATTAATAATATGAAAAATTCTGATAAAATATAACATCGGAGTTTATAAATATCGCTTGAATTTTGAATTATTTTGTTTCTCGCAGTATTGCCGAGAGGGCATTAGTGCGCAGCGAGGTTTTTCCCGCCTATCTCCGATAAGTGTCTCGTCGATGACGTAAGTGAAGCACGAGGCGAGCGCCAAAAAACCGTTCGATAACCGCTCAAATCTTCGGCGGTTTTTCTGTGATGTAAAGTGACAAAATTGTTGTAGCAACTCCCTGAAAAGTATCGGAACATGGTAGAGTTCCCGCTTGGGTATCGCGAGGTCGTGCCGGACCAAACACTGCCAGAGAAATGGAAAGAGATCACTCTGAACACAGGTAAAGCGTGTCCTAACCTCCGCCCGGAGACTCGGCCGCCCGGCAAACGAAATTTCGCTCGCGATGTCACATAAAAACGCCTCGAGGAACTGTTCACGGCGACGCGCAAGTACGGCGCTCGCGGAATAATGTATTGTGTAACGTTTATAAGTCGAAGTATCAATTTTCGCACACGCTCTAACCTCTGCCTGTCTATTCTCTGCTCGGTCTATGTAAATTGATTTTGGATTTTTAACGCCGTAAATTAAACGGCACACGTGACCGATCCTAAATTTATATATGTGTCAAACACGTACGTCAATTTGCCGCGTTTCGGTAAAATTAATTTTAGCGTAATAATTATTATTTAATTACTATTCTCTTGCTGTTATATGAAATCTTATAATAAGTAATCGTATAATATATAATAAGAATTAAAATAATTGTTATTATATTATTATCCATCAACGAGGAATACATAATAAGGATTTTATTTTTACAGGTGGAAGCCAAAGTACGTTGCAAGACATAAAAGTACCAGAGAGAGCAGGCGGCTACTCGTACAAAGATTCTTCCACGTATTTCACTCGTAATCGCTTTATTTACTGGCGCATTTGCCATGACGTACTCGAATTGGTCGAGCACAGTTTGGATATTAATCTTGCCAACTGTCGAGTGAGATACAAATTTACGGACACTCCGATTCTAGATGGGATTTCCATTCACGAGACAGTCAACTCTGTCATTATCTTAATCGTCACTGTTTCCAGCGTTCACAAGCTTTCCTTTTCTCATCCAGATAAGATCCACAATCAAGTACGCACGAATTTTGTTACTCGTTTTTGATATATATTTTGTTACCAAGAATATTCTGTCAATAATAAAATATTCTATTTTCTTTAAGGAAAATCTATTGGGCACATATACAGATCTCAGTGTACAATCTATATTCAGCGAAGCCACCGTACAACATGCCAGAGATCCTCACACATTTCACATTATTTCCAATGCTGGAGCTACAAGTAAGAGATTGCAAAATATGGCGTAGTAATTACAACAACGCAATAAATTTAATTTTGTCACTGTATTATATGCCAGACATTGATTTGACAATGTTTTTAGATTCTCCAGTGCCTCATGCAGCAGCGTCGTGGCTTACCTTGCCGCAAGAAGAGGCGCTGTTTGCCCTTGCCTATAGTTCGGCCACTATATTACTCTTGAGGCTCGACACTCTCACAGGTCTCGTGCACACCAGCGAACTGAAACAGGACTCGATAATGCCCAAATTTTTAAGCGGCATAGCCACTGCATTCAGAGGTCGTAATACCGAAGCTTATGTGGCTATGTCTCTCGTTATACACAGTTACGGTAGCGATACGTATCTGTTTGCGTTATGTCGAGAGGGCAATGTACGTATATGGTCCTGTAACAAGACGCAGTGTGTGGCTGTGACGGACGCAGCCACCGAGAATCGTGTTGTATCTCAAGGTGCGCAAGCCCACGTCTTGAGGAAAGCGCTGGGCAACGATGACGAAATGTATCTTGGAATTTTCTTAAAATTCGGCACGGGATGCGAATTCAGCATTCTGAAGCCTGTGCAGGACAATGGCATATTCAAGTTTGTTAGATTATGTACGTTATACGCGCCAGATGTGAGTACTTTCATTGATATGCTCTCTTTTTATGTATCATACTGTGAAACAAACGTAACGAATTTACATTATTTTTACACAGCAACATCTGGTGGATTTTGCATTTACCCCAACTAGATTGTGGGCAGTGTGGAGGACCGCGGACATGGATACTGTGGCAGTGACGCACGCACAGTTACCACTAACAGTTACCACTAATCAAGAATGGGAAACTACGATCTTGGAACAAGCGCGCGACAGAGATTATATTGTAACCGAACCTGGAACGGATCCGAGAGAAGCGTACATCAATTACATATTTCATCCTGGACAATTCTCATTAGCGGACATCACGAAAGCTCTGAGCATCTACAGAAGGTCCAATGTAGTTGCAGACATGACTTTTTCACCGGCCGTTTTAAAGGAGAGAGTGTGTATGGCCGTAGAGGCTGAGATGCAAGCGGAAGTGATGGATTACGTGATTATGGATGAAGATTATCTCGAAATCGCTAATCGATGTTGGTCGAAATTCTATTCGTGCGTCGTTCAATATCACGCCAACGGTACTCGTCCAGTAGGTCTGCTGTTACTGCCGAGCGTTTACGGCGCAGTATTATTGAAGAAGTCCTCGTTCTCGCTTCTGAGACCTATGGAAGCCTTAGAACATCTGGTGCTTTGCAACGATAAGTCTTATATTTCTCGGTTCAAGACAACGCCCGTTCTGTCGCAAGATGAGGACACATGCCAAGATCTAATCGTGTTAATGTCCGCGTTGGTCATGTTAGGAGAACAATTATCTGAAGAGACTAAAACGGAAATCGAGAGAGAATTGTATCATCTGAGAAGTCCAGATATCATAATCGACGATTTGCTGTCGAAACTGATGTTGGAACCCGACGATTCTGTGAGTATTTCAATTAATTTCTATTCTAGTTTTCTTTATATGTTGGAAATCTGTCCCATATAACGCGTACACTGTTAAAAATAGCTGTCGGATTTTGACTTCCAATCGCAACTCTGTCACAAACTGAGTAACGTCAAAGACATATCGAGTGCCATGGCCATGTTGTTGGAAGCTTTAACGTATGATCTTGGGCAGCCAAATAAGCTGCAATTTGATGATGATCACGATACTTCGAAGATCTTGTTGAACGTCAGTCATCTATTTGGCAGTCAACTAGGAATTTCCGCGGTGGCGGAAACCATAACGCAAATAGCGCTCTTGAGATTCTCCGTCTGCAGGGATTTATTGATGCTGCAACAACTCATACTGCTGCGTCCTGAGATGTTTAATTCGAGATCTTTACACACTATAAGATCATCGTTGGCGCCGAGAACCGTTGTACTTACTCAAGCTTACTATGTCGTCACATGGATATGCGAATCGACAGCAACGTATACGCCTTCGCAATCATTACTGTAAGTCTTACATCGTTTTAATGTAGTGTAAAAACTATATAAATTTCTTTCTTATTATTACACGATATCTAAACAGCATCGTGAAAACGTATAAAAAAGATTATAAAATTTCAGCGAATCCAGCTCTCAGCGTCTTTCAACTCTTAAGCTCGCTGATTCGCGAATTAATGTTGGACAAAGGCAGCACCGATCTCTCTCGCTGTTAGAACTGTTTATTCACAGTAGCGGTGCGAAACACGCTCATATTCTGATGGCCCAAGCGAATATGGACCCAACCACACTGATACCGTGGCATTACAGTATGCTAACGCATGTGACGCTTCTCGCGCAACTTGTGTATCCTTTAATAACAGTCTTAGCAGTTTGCGTGAAGTCCAGTTTCATTGTCTCTTCATATTTTCTTAAACAAAGCAATTAGATGGCCGATATCCGGAAATTTTATCTTCCCCGAATGGTTACTCTCCAGTTGCCAATTCCTGCTTGTTCAAGAATACGTGAGACTTCTGAATATGTGGTGCGAATGGAACAGTCCCTCGAGGAAATTTATATTAGCCGTTGCCTTATTAGAAATGGGAGAGATGCGAAAGGCATGCGATCATTTTCTTCGTGCTTCCAACGGAATATTGACCGACGTGTTTTTAGTGGATGCCTTACTCAATTCTAACGTGACATCGAAAAATAAGGATCTAGTTCATTATTACCTGAAAGTTATCAAATTGTTCGAGGAACATAATGCGTCCGACTGTATCATAGAGATCGCCGAAACGGCCATAGCAACCGCCGACGCGGATGATCCGAATTTACCGACGCTTCATTCCATAATATTCGCACAACATTTGAGTCTGGGTCATCACGCGGAAGCTTACCATTGCCTGAATGCGAATCCAGACCCCGTGCGCAGAGTGGACTGCTTACGGCAATTGGTTGTTACGTTATTCGAAAAGAAATTGTTAATAGATTTAATTTCTTTTCCCTACGTCGATATGTACGAGGATCTCGAAAGAATAGTAGAAGGTAGAGCCAGAAGCGTCGATCTTATGGAAAACAATTATTATAATTTTCTGTACAGTTTCCATGTCAATAAGCAAAATATGCGGAAAGGTGAGTTTCTTGTTCTATAATTGTGGGCATCTATCTCACGTTGCTACAAATTTCTTTTATATTTTCACAGCCGCGTCCATAATGTACGAACAAGCTATGCGTTTAAGTCAAGAACCTCACTCCACGCCGATTATAGCGAAGCAAGCACAATGTTTACTGGCGTGTATCAATGCTTTGCATCATGTAAGCGAGAAGTACAGATGGATCGTAAGGCCTGTAGTTGATCAGAGCATCCCCAGCGAGATGAACTCGTCGAACCTACAAAAGAAGAGAAGCATTGACGGAAAAGAAGTATCGCATTACAAGATAAAGAAACAAATCGAAGTGCTCGAATTAGATGACATCAGAAAAGAATATTATATAGTGGACGCAAGATTAAAAATATCGAAAGTAAATTCGGAAATGCATATAGTCACCCATACCGGTAAATGTCTTTTAACTACGTAATTTAGCTTTACAAGGAAAATGAATGGATTTTATTATAATTTAAAAATTGGATTATTCTAAAAAAAAGATGTCTATATATTTCAGAACTATCCGAGCTTATCGTCACCTTGTGTAGCACTGGTTTGTACGCAACGGCGTTACATTTATGTGATGTATTTAAAATTAGTAAAGCCTCTGTACTCAAAAGCTTGACCTCTCAATGCATCAAACTAAGTCAACGCGAAGATCCAAATGCCTGGGATTGGTTAATACAAAATGATATATTTGGTGCGCATAGAGTTATGATAATTTTTGTGTAACCGTTACACTGCGGAACAATATTTTTTCCAAGAGCTATATGACGGTCAATATTCTTTTTCAGATATTGGAATATCTAATACAACTATTACGAACACCGCTTGGAGATTATTGGAGTACTTCACATTGAAGCACGAAGAGAGTGATAACTGCGAATTACATAAGGCCGTTGCGCAAAAATTATTGCAGGATGGAGCTTTTCTACCACAATGGTTATTAATATCGTATAAGGTAACTGCTCAGTCAAATTTATATGTAGTGTTTCTATATTTATAAAATATTATATTCACCATAAAAATATTGCAGAAGCGAAACGCCTCAGAACTTTTACATCTCATGCTAAATACTGGTCGTCTAGTGGAAGCCACCGACTTAGCGGTAGATTATATTAACGCGGTATTAGGTAGCGGTAAAGAATATTTTGGTCTTGAAACACCATTAGTAGCTACCGCGCCGTCTGTTTGGTTACCGCATAATACCATAGAAGTATTGCTAAGTGAATTAAAGCACTTGAGTAAAGACTCTGCTTATAAAGAGGTATATATTAAATGTATATTTTTAAGTATATTTTTATACTTATATTAATACCATAACTCAATATATGCTGCGATTTATATTTTAGAGCTACGAGAGATTAAACGCAACGTTTAAGAGCTATCTGAAAACTGTAAAACGCGTTTCAGAAGACATGATTAAAATGAAAATGATGAATGAACAATCCTAGTGGTAAGTAACATATCCATTTATTCAATATGTATAAGTATCACAAAAATTCTTGTATATATCAGTTTTGAGCTCCCAGTTCAATGTACATATGGAAGAAAAACTTATACAATATATATAATTATTTGGTCAATATATATAAGTTTCATATATAAGTCAATATATATATGAATATAAAAATAAAGGCTTACAAGATTAAAATCACAGACAAAGGAGCATCGAGCCGTAACAAGTTGTTGGTGTTCATATATTCTATATTAATTAAAAAATTACAGACGTTTCAGACCTATATAGGACCATCCACAGTGTCGTACAATTAAGTCAATTAACGCAACAGTTCGTTGAATTCGGAGTAAACCATGAAACCATTTAATTAATATAGAATATATGAACACCAACACCTTGTTACGGCCGCTGCTCCTTTGTCTGTGATTTCAATATATATAATTATTTGGTATAAATGCATTAAGTATAAACTGGATCAACTGGATCAACTGGATCGTGATTAAGTGACAATATAGTTGTTAATATGATAACGATGGTGAGCATTGCAGTAGTAATTGCGGGTACCGTATGAGGACTTCGTTCGAACAGTACCTGTAATGGCCGTTTGAAATTTTAAATTTTAATTGCATATTCCATCAATAAAGTGATCGTGATTACAATAAATTTAAAGTCGTTACCATTAATAAAACTACTACTGCAAGAATAAAAATAGATCCGACTGGTACCAAGAAGGATGCAGCCCATTCTAAAAAAATCTTATATAGAAAACAAGTCTTGTATTATTTTTATATTAGATGCTCACCTAATTGCAAATTCTGGTTAAGTCTAATACTTTTGTATTTTTCAATTGCAGAATCAAGCTCACTTGTATCTACAGTTCGCGTATCATCTCTCAACTGGTCTCCTGCGATGTACATACTTGTGTCAATTTATATTATTAATACAGTATCTGAAACAGTATAAAAAAATTATCATTTATAATTTTTGAAGTTAATTCTGACTTTTATATCTATCAATGATTTTTCCATTATGTAATAAGGGAATTTTTTGTTTGTATGGTGATTTAAAGTGCCAAGAATGGATTGTAATATACTTTACACATCTCGTTAGAATACAGAGTCAACGGTAAGGATGCCTTGTTGAATGTTTAAATTTTAATCTTAAATTATTGTTTGTTACATCTCATTATTTATTATTATTTCTATAGCTTTAGAAGCTACGGAATACGTATAATAAAGTTAAATGCCGTTGTCACGTTTTCTTTATTTGTACGTTGCAATGTCTACAGCCTTACCTCTTCTGTAATCTAACAATGTTTATTGTATAAAACAGTCTCATTAAAGACTGTTACTGATTTGCGTCATTCTCAATATGATAGTATAATATTATATAGAAATAATTTCTTCCATTTTTACATTAAACACGAATATCAACAAACAATTTTTTATTGTTTACCGTGAGTTTTAAGAGCAGTGATGTAAACACTATGTGTTTATAAACCGATGTTTTTACTTGCAACTTTTATTTAAATCCTGTCATACTGTCTAAGATAGAAAGTAAATTTTATTATGAAAATAAAACGAGACAATCATCTGTGTAACTTTCAGAAAAATGCGACATTATGCAACCATAATGTATACAATGAAAACATTCGTAATTATTGAATCAAATATTATAATAGAAGATATGCTTCACACTTTAAATCTTATACATTTTTCTAACGTGATCGTATGTGTGTAATTGCGTTACTAACAACAGTTAATTCGAATTCAGTGCCAAGCGAGTTTTATCACTATATAAAATCGTCCTAAATAGTCAAATCAAAAGTTTTGCAAAGTGTCTACTACAGATTTTATCTACGAAATGTTAACGGAAATGTAAAATATTGAATCCACACGATGGCAAATTGACAAGAGAAATAGAGAAAAACCTGTCGTTTCGTATATCTGCCATATAAATAATATTTCATTTGTAAGATGACAGATACTGCTCGGGTTCTGTTGCCAACCTGTTATCAGATTATGAGTGACCACGGTCAAACTCCAATTAGCTTAATCAAGCAACATCTGCACAATTTCAACATAGAATTATAAATTCAATACATGAGAAAAAAGATTAGATTAAAGATAAAAGGATTTAGAAAGCGATTCTGCCGGTTGAATCAATCGCCAACCAAGTTAATCAGAATTTGATCAAAGTTGAACTTGCTAACCAGGTTCTGCCGGCAAAACACAAGCGTACCGTGAACACAGTTGACGCCAGTCTATCAAGGGTACGTTCCCAAGTATACTGACAATACCAGGATCAGACATCCAAGTTATATACGTTATACATTTTCTCTACTGTCAGTAGATTCTGTAACGCATCCAGAGAAACTTGACCCAATCTGCTGGTGTACCGATAACACTTTATTCGTCGAAGCTGGCGTATTAGCGCAATTGTACGCACGTATATATGCTTACGTCGACGTAAGCAACATCCTGTCACGCAGGATTCTTTCGATTAGTGCCATTTCTCGATAAGCAACATCGTCCGAACTGAAAACAGAGATAGAAACTAACAACAAGCTGGAACCAACGTGATCGGCGGCATACGGCGGCACCCCACTCGCTGTGTGCACCGTAACATCTTATTTGTATGCGCCGAGCGACAAGCGAGATAAACAAGTTAAAAGTTTAATCTCTCCTCTCACCGCACGCGAGATACCTGTCTTCGGTCCCGCAGATCACCGCAGATGATTTCGTCTCGTGTCGTGGGTACGTACGCTCGCCGCTCGCCTCGACTGCACTCTCCTGAGCAACGTATACGCCTTCGCAATCATTACTGTAAGTCTTACATCGTTTTAATGTAGTGTAAAAACTGTATAAATTTCTTTCTTATTATTACACGATATCTAAACAGCATCGTGAAAACGTATAAAAAAGATTATAAAATTTCAGCGAATCCAGCTCTCAGCGTCTTTCAACTCTTAAGCTCGCTGATTCGCGAATTAATGTTGGACAAAGGCAGCATCGATCTCTCTCGCTGTTAGAACTGTTTATTCACAATAACGGTGCAAAACACGCTCATATTCTGATGGCCCAAGCGAATATGGACCCAACCACTCCGATACCGTGGCATTACAGTATGCTAACGCATGTGACGCTTCTCGCGCAACTTGTGTATCCTTTAATAACAAGTCTTAGCAGTTTGCGTGAAGTCCAGATTCATTGTCTCTTCATATTTTCTTAAACAAAGCAATTAGATGGCCGAGATATCCGGAAATTTTATCTTCCCCGAATGGTTACTCTCCAGTTGCCAATTCCTGCTTGTTCAAGAATACGATGAGACTTCTGAATATGTGGTGCGAATGGAACAGCCCCTCGAGGAAATTTATATTAGCCATTGCCTTATTAGAAATGGGAGAGATGTGAAAGGCATGCGATCATTTTCTTCGTGCTTCCAACGGAATATTGACCGACGTGTTTTTAGTGGATGCCTTACTCAATTCTAACGTGACATCGAAAAATAAGGATCTAGTTCATTATTACCTGAAAGTTATCAAATTGTTCGAGGAACATAATGCGTCCGACTGTATCATAGAGATCGCCGAAACGGCCATAGCAACCGCCGACGCGGATAATCCGAATTTACCGACGCTTCATTCCATAATATTCGCACAACATTTGAGTCTGGGTCATCACGCGGAAGCTTACCATTGTCTCAATGCGAATCCAGACCCCGTGTGCAGAGTGGACTGTTTACGACAATTGGTTGTTACGTTATTCGAAAAGAAATTGTTAATAGATTTAATTTCTTTTCCCTACGTCGATATGTACGAGGATCTCGAAAGAATAGTAGAAGGTAGAGCCAGAAGCGTCGCGATCTTATGGAAAACAATTATTATAATTTGCTATACAGTTTCCATTTCAATAAGCAAAATATGCAAAAAAGTGAGTTTCTTGTTTTATAATTGTGGGCATCTATCTCACGGTGCTACAAATTTCTTTTATATTTTCACAGCCGCGTCCATAATGTACGAACAAGCTATGCGTTTAGGTCAAGAACCTCACTCCACGCCGATTATAGCGAAGCAAGCACAATGTTTACTGGCGTGTATCAATGCTTTGCATCATGTAAGCGAGAAGTACAAATGGATCGTAAGGCCGGTAATTGATCAGAGCATCCCCAGCGAGATGAACTCGTCGAATCCACAAAAGAAGAGAAGCATTAAAGGTACATATTAAATGTATATTTTTAAGTATATTTTTATACTTATATTAATACCATAACTCGATATATACCGCGATTTATATTTTAGAGCTACGAGAGATTAAACGCAACGTTTAAGAGCTATCTGAAAACTGTAAAACGCGTTTCGGAAGACATGATTAAAATGAAAATGATGAATGGAACAATCCTAGTGGTAACATATCCATTTATTCAATATGTATAAGTATCACAAAAATTCTTGTATATATCAGTTTTGAGCTCCCAGTTCAATGTACATATGGAAGAAAGACTTATACAATATATATAATTATTTGGTCAATATATATATAAGTCAATATATATAATTATTTGGTATAAATGCATTAAGTATAAACTGGATCGTGATTAAGTGACAATATAGCTGTCAATACGATAACGATGGTGAGCATTGCAGTAACAATTGCGGCTACCGTGTGAGGACATCGTTTGAACAGTACCTGTAATGGCCGTTTAAAATTTTAAATTTTAATTGAACATTCCATCAATAGAGTAATCATGATTACAATAAATTTAAAGTCGTTACCATTAATAAAACTACCACTGCAAGAATAAAAATAGATCCGACTGGTAACAAGAAGGATGCAGCCCAATAATGTCTCATTTCAGGTTCTATAAAAAGAAATAATTACATTACTTTAAACTTGTTCTAAAAAATCTTATATAGAAAACAATATCTTGTATATTTTTATATCAGATGCTCACCTAATTGCCAATTCTGATTAAGTCTATAAATGGAAGAAGGCGATTTTATTATAATACTTTTGTATTTTTCAATTGCAGAATTAAGCGCACTTCTTGTATCTACAGTTCGCGTATCATCTCTCAACTGGTCTCCTGCGATGTACATACTTGTGTCAATTTATATTATTAATACAGTAACTGAAACAGTATAAAAAAATTATCATTTATAATTTTTGAAGTTAATTCTGACTTTTACATCTATCAATGAGTTTTCCATTATGTAATAAGGGAATTTTTTTGTTTATATGGTGATTTAAAGTGCCAAGAATGGATTGTAATATACTTTATACATCTCGTTAGAATACAGTCAACGGTAAGGATGCCTTGTTGAATGTTTAAATTTTAATCTTAAATTATTGTTTGTTACATCTCATTATTTATTATTATTTCTATAGCTTTAGAAGCTACAGAATACGTATAATAAAGTTAAATGCCGTTGTCACGTTTTCTTTATTTGTACGTTGCAATGTCTACAGCCTTACCTCTTCTGTAATCTAACGATGTTTATTGTATAAGACATTCTCATTAAAGACTGTTACTGAGAGAGAGAGATTTGCGTCATTCTCAATATGATAGTATAATATTATATAGAAATAATTTCTTCCATTTTTACATTAAACACGAATATCAACAAACAATTTTTTATTGTTTACCGTGAGTTTTAAGAGCAGTGATGTAAACACTATGTGTTTATAAACCGATGTTTTTACTTGCAACTTTTATTTAAATCCTGTCATACTGTCTAAGATAGAAAGTAAATTTTATTATGAAAATAAAACGAGACAATCATCTGTATAACTTTCAGAAAAATGCGACATCATGTAACCATAATGTATACAATGAAAACATTCGTAATTATTGAATCAAATATTATAATAGAAGATATGCTTCACACTTTAAATCTTATACATTTTTCTAATGTAATCGTATATGTGTAATTGCGCTACTAACAACAGTTAATTCAAATTCAGTGCCAAGCGAGTTTTATCACTATATGAAATCGTCCTAAATAGTCAAATCAAAAGTTTTGCAATGTGTCTACTACAGATTTTATCTACGAAATGTTAACGGAAATGTAAAATATTGAATCCACTCGATGGCAAATTGACAAGAGAAATAGAGAAAAACCTGTCGTTTTTCGTATATCTGCCATATAAATAATATTTCATTTGTAAGATGACAGATACTGCTCGTGTTCTGTTGCCAATCCGTTATCAGATTATGAGTGACCACGGTCAAACTCCAATTAGCTTAATCAAGCAACATCTGCACAATTTCAACATAGAATTATAAATTCAATACATGAGAAAAAAGATTAGATTAAAGATAAAAGGATTTAGAAAGCGATTCTGCCGGTTGAATTAATCGCCAACCAAGTTAATCAGAATTTGATCAAAGTTGAACTTGCTACTCAGGTTCTGCCGGCAAAACACAAGCGTACCGTTGGACACAGTTGACACCCCAGTCTATCAAGGGTACGTTCCCAAGTACACTGACAATACCAGGATCAGACATCCAAGTTTATACACGCTATAAATTTTTTCTACTGTCAACAGATTCTGTAACGCATCCAGAGATACTTGACCCAATCTGCTGGTGTCCCGATAACACTTTATTCGCCGAGGCTGGCGTATTAGCGCAATTATACGCGCGTATACATGCTTACCTCGACGTACAACATCCTCTCACGCGGGATTCTTTCGATTAGTGCCATTTCCCGATGAGCAACATCGTCCGAACTGAAAACAGAGATAGAGACTAACAACAGGCTGGCACCGACGTGATCGGCGGCATACGGTTAACGCACCCCGGCCGCTGCGCGCACCGTAACAACATCGTATTTGTATGCGCCGAGCGACAAGCGAGATAAACAAGTTAAAAGTTCAATCGCTCCTCTCGCCGCACGCGAGGCGAGATACCTGTCTTCGGTTCCGCAGATCACCGCAGATGATTCCGTCTCGTGGGTGGGTATACGTACGCTCGCCGCTCGCCTCGACTGCACTCTCCTGCACCCGGCGCGAATATAAATTCACCTCTCTTCTCGTTTTTCAGCCGCATTTTTTCCGCTTCGCGGAAGACAGGATCCACGTGCGGAAGGAGCGCTGGAGAAGGCGAGGAAGGATCGTAGGCGTGATCGAGCGAACGACTCGAATCTCGTGTGCACTTCATTGCTATCTGGAAATCTGGATCATCTGAAGGGCTGCTCGACGAGCTGCGACGAGCTCGTCTACCGAATTCGTGGGTCCCCGATGGCGGCGTGCTGAAAAACCGGCTGTTTTGTTGACGTTTTGTACATAGGTGACACCGCGCGAAATCAAGGCAGGATGATGAAGATATCGGCGCTCAACGAGGAGTCGAGCGAGGAAAGCGAGGAGGAGGATGTACCCACGATCACGAAGGAGGCGCAGGTAGCC
This sequence comes from Temnothorax nylanderi, assembly GCF_030848795.1. Taxonomy (NCBI): domain Eukaryota; kingdom Metazoa; phylum Arthropoda; class Insecta; order Hymenoptera; family Formicidae; genus Temnothorax; species Temnothorax nylanderi. The sequence continues at coordinate 925,979 of NW_027249095.1, read as the reverse complement.
CACGTCTGTTTACATCGATATGTAACCTAAAAAAAAAATGCCTCCGACGCTTCCCTGCCGTTTCGTTACCGTTTACATTAATTTACGATGCATCTTTGCATTAGCATTGTTTATCCAGCGTGCGTGATTAATGCTCGAAACGATCGAGCGCACGCAAATCCACGTCCGAGTTCCCCATTCGGAACCAGATTGTGCGCGCAGCTTGTATACATCTCTCTCCAGCGAGGTGCAATTAAATTATTGCGCACTGATAATCGTAAAGTTAGCGATAATTAAATTGATACTAAAGGAATACGCTTGATGTGTGCGATAAAATAATTGTGAGATAATTTCTTCCAGGAACAAATAGCGCTGACCGAGTACAACAAAGCCCTGGAGCTGTTGAAGGAGAACAAACGGGAGGAAGCGCTGATTATCTTCAGGGACCTCCTGGATACCGAGCTGTTGGACGAAGTGGAGAAGCCCGAGGTGCCGGATGGCAGGTCCAGACCGATGCTATCTCTGAAATATTCCTGCTTCAAGAACATCGGCGCCATTCAGGCGACTTGCGAGAATTACGAAGACGCCGTGGAGAATTACTGGAAGGCTGCAAACCTGGACGATTCCGACGTGACGCTGTGGCACAGGATCGGCACGTTAGCCATGAAGACTTCCAACCTGGAACTGGCTTGCTCGTCATTCAAGCAAGGCCTGAAGTGTAATTTCAATCACTGGCCGTGCTTGGACAACCTAATAACTGCCTTATATGCCGTTCCTGATTATATGAATTGTCTGTTGTATATTTCTGTGGCATTGGAAAGGGATTCTTGTTATGTGAAGGGCCTAGCTTTCCGTGACAGGATATTTAAAGACATTCCGTGTATGGAAGAATGTTACAAATTGTACAATAGCGACTGGCAGTTAGACCCACCTTTGTATACCGAATACGATCATGTACTGGGTGACAAATTGTTGGCAGAGGCGAAGGAGGTTTCCAGAAAGTGGGCGGAAGTTTGCAAGGTAGAGTTTACGCCGAAACCCTTGCCAGAGTTGACTTTAAGAATGCCCTTAACGAGCTGTACATGGCTGGCACTCGGAGAAAGTCTGCTAGACATGCATAGATATATCACCGAAAGTAACTTGAATTTTGTTAGCAAAATTGTATTGTCGGTCCAAAAACCTAGCGATAAAAATGCAGCGAGTAATGAGGGGGAGGCTGTAGAAAGTAATGTAATTATGATGGAAGTAGATCAGCAAAATGACTCGATTCCGAACGGAGAGAATGATATCGACAAACCTATTAAGATCGAAACGGAAGATTGCGAGATGTCGGACGACAATCAAATTTTTAATACGGACACGGCAATGGAAATTGAAATTGAAGAGGACAAAAAGTCTTGCTCGAGCGACGTGCAAATAGTCGAAGATGAGGATCCGTTGAGAATGTCTGACACGGATGGTTTGCAGTGTGAAGAACGAATTGAAACGAAAAATATAGAATTGGAGGAACAAATGCACTCCGAAGCAGATGCAAATGTCGACAAGTTAGAGAGCGACAAAGTCACAGACGACGTTTACAGCATGGATAATGGAGTACCTAATGAAAAATCTAGTGACAAGGAAAGTGATAAATCAAGTGATAAGGCTTCTGACAAAGGCGCGGAAAAAGCAAGCGATATAATGTGTAAAACAGACAGTAAAGCTCATTCCGAGAAAGGCGATGGAAAGGAGGAAGGACAGAAGGTGAAGAAACGGCGCAGAAGTGCACTATGCTTTTTGCAGCAATGGGCTTGGAGTTGCAACAGCATGAGACGATCCGCGAGAGTAAGAGGTTCGAACAGAAGAGAAGCGGAGAGGGATGATGTTCAATTAGAGGAAACGCTTAGAAGATTGTTCCCTAGTACTCTGTTGTATGTACATTAAATAACTATATATACATATGCAATTAGTTTAGAAGTTCGTAAAATATAATTTCTTGTAATCTGTTTTACAGACCTGAGACGGTAAGATTAACTAAGGATGATGCTAGTAGGAATGTCGAAGATTCTATGGACACCATGGATATGTATCAATTATTTGCGAATCAGGAGAATAATAAAAATGTAGAAACTCTCAAAAGCTCGGAAAGTTCTAAATCGCCAAGTCCTGACACAAGGTATTTGCCTATAATTTAATCTTTGTTAATATATGTACCTAATAATGTTAATCTAATTTTTATCCGCACAGTCAACGGAAATACTTTGGGACAGAAGCAGAAACCGCCGATGTGGACGCATTTATAAACCAGCATAGCGGTAAAAGCAATTTAATGATGATTATCACGAAATTTGCAGAATTTTTATGTACTAAATGGAACCAAGAATGGCCGAAAGGAATGTCAGATATTTATCTACAAGCATACGTCTTTATGAGGTAGGTGCATAGAGATTAATTTTCCATGTTAAAAGCAAAAGATTTGAATTGAAAATATTTCTTTAGACAACATATTCCACATTTATCACCATTTGATGAGGATGCCAATGACAAAGTTCTGAAGTTGGATACCGAAGCGACATTGTTATTTGGTGAGCTTCATACAGACAGATGGCTGGATAATAAACCAGATACTTTGCCAAATCCAACGTAAGATCCCCAATAATTGTTTCTTTATATTGATAAAAATAGCTTCTTGTAGTATAAATAAAATTGTTAACGCAGATTAGATAAACTTGGCACTGGAATACCAGCAGAAGAATTGGGACATATTATATTTGCAAGTGTTAGACAGGATCTTCTAAACGAAGAAAATTTATACACATTGCTGAGAATTTTATGGCTTAAAAGTAATATTTTTCTGTGCCAAGGTGATATAGACATAGTCATAGAAACATTAGAACTGGTAAGAAAATGCAATATTAAATTAATATTAAAGTAATTATTGTTACAAACTAAATAGATAGAATTTTTTCAGTTATTAAATCGCCTGCATGAAATGGAAAGTAGAAGCCTAAATCCATGTATCATGCTTTTAAATTGTAAAAATAACTCCCAAATTAGTGCCAAACTTGTGAAGAAAAAGCTTACATCAATCCAGAGGTATTTTTTAAATATTTATATATATATTAACTATTATACGTTCCAAGCTACTGTATATATTAAAGCTGATACTATAATTTAATTTTTTATTATGTAGAGGTCAAAAATTGGGCGAAATTCAACATCTATATGAAGAAAAGAAATATGCAGAATTGTCTTGCATATTGCAGGATACTTTTAAATTTGCCAAACAGAGACACAAGCTGTTGGTAACTAATGGAAATATTGTCGACAGAGTTCGACAGTTAAACATGTTACTTGACAGCTTATGGCAACTTCAACAATATGAAGTAATAACATAAATATATATATCATGAAAAAATTACGTTAAAGAACGCTAGATTTTTAATAATATTGAATAATTTCAGGAATGTTATGTCTGGGCAGAGGCTTGTCTGAATGAATCGTGGCAGAATTATTTGAACTCCTCTGACGAAACTGAACAGAAAAAGTGGACAAGTTCTGTTGTAACGGCACTTGAGAAATTAGAAGATTGTACGATCAAAGCTAGTGCATTTATTGGTAAGATCTTATCACCAATGACATTCCTGTAATATAATATTATCACATTAATTTCATGATTTATTATAATTTCAGTGAGATATCTGTCAGAGTCTCGTCTATCGAGATTGGTACAAAATTTAGTTCACATTGTTTGTCATCAATTGGATGTACCAGAAAATGCTGTAGAGATGCCATTGGAAACTGTTCTACCTTGGATCCTGTTACATTACATTCTACAATAGTAAGTTTGTCGAGTAATGTGTGTAGAATACCGTTATTATATATATTATATGAAATTGATTTGTTAATAGCAAAGAAGATAAAGAGAGGGCAAAAACCGAGTCCCCTTATAAAAACAAATCACACAGTTCTCATAATTCCGAATCGGATGACGAGGACGACGGCATTCCACCGTCCATCATGATTTTATTCATTGCACATGAATTTATCGGCAGACACTCGTGGTGTTGTTTCAACGAGGCGAAACTTCTGTTCTTCATTATGAATCTTATTATACCGCAACTCGAAACTCCTCTGTATGTTTCTATCAAGAATAGGCTCACGAAATATTTGGAACAGATATTCTTTTGCCTATACGGTCATCCGAACAGAGTGAACAAGATGCGGCCGAAGTATCAGGATCACGGAGTACCGCAAATGGAATTAACCTGGGACGGGGCGCAGCTGCTGTTTGATTTTTACAAGCCGAAACAACTGCCAAACTTTCAATCCCCTAGAATTCTTTCTATCACCACGGATACGGAGATACTGTTTAAGAGAATAATCAGATTAGTTCCGCAGGAAAGCGATCCGAATCAAATAGTGGACGAAATGACGGCGTATATAATCGGCGCGAAAGATAAGATGCCGAGCGTAACGAAACCTTTACCGCACTCGATATCCACTATTTATTATCTGTTGGGTGACTTTTATTTCAAAAACAATAAATGGGAATACGCATGCCGGTATTATTTATTAGATTTGTGTTTATATCCAAAGGGATTAAATTCGTGGACCGGTTTAGCTATGGCAACGGGCAGCATAATAGAGATTTGGTTGAACAATTATAGACCTATGTAAGTATTGTTTTCTAAATTTCACTTTACTCTTTATGTATTATATTTTTTTATTATGTCTTTGATATTTTTAGAGGAAAGGATAAATTTCTCTACAAGGCAAAAATGGCGCAATCGAGTTATCACCATGCTATCGAGCTGGCGCCTGGTCATTCCGTAATTTGGACAGAATATGGGAATTTCGTTTATATGGTTCATTCATTTTGTTCACGATTGCTCAAACAAGAGACCGACACGTTGAGTATGGAGAGATTTGAAATTTTGGAAACTAGAAAGGAAGAGATGCTGGAGATTGCAGATCAGTGCTTTGAATCTGCTAATCGGATATGTCAAACTATTGAAGAGCCATCCATACAGCACGATGAAAGGTGGCTTTATCAATATATGCTTGGTAAAGTTGCAGAGAAGAAAAATCAGGATCCTCCTGTATTCTTGGAACATTACGCAAAGGTTAATAATTTTATTTATTATATTCTTTCTCTTTCTTTTTTTTTATTAATATTTGATACTGATTAATATACTGCTATCTAATTTTAGGCTAGTGAATTGTTGTATGAGAATAACGCTCAATATCCACGTAGAATAAGTCACAAGAGCCCACAAAATCTATCTATAGAGGCCCTAGAAGTTCATTATCGCATTCATGCAAGTATACTGAAATATTTGGAACAACACGAGGGAAAGCCACTGAAGAAGTCATTAGGTCAGTTGTTCCATTGGCATCTTAAAAACTGCTCCGAGGGGCCCTTTATGAAGTACCAGCCCAAAATTAACGACAAGAAAAAAGAAGAGAACGCCGATATTGAGAAGAGTGTGTCGAAGGAACTCGACAGTACAGCGGATACAGATAAAAATGTAGCAGTATGTCAACGCTCGAATAGTATCGAAGAGATAGAAATCATAGATAAATCGAGCAAAATCTCTGATATTAAGTCTGCAGAACTAGGAAAGTCGGAGAGTCGTAAGAGATCTCCCGATGAACCGTCACATGACAATACAAAGAGAATAAAATTAAGTAGCGTTTCGCACTTACAATTAATGCAGGACGTCGTAGCCTTAATAGATGATATAATTACCAAAGTTTGCGATATGGTGCCGCAAAAGGAGAAAACGAGCGATGATATAATGATCATATCTAGTGATGAGAGCAATGAATCAAAATTGCAAAAAAAGAAGCTGGAAAACAAGAGTGCCGATAAAATGAAATCGCAGACGAAAACAGAGGAGAATAAGAAAAGTTCGGCAAATATATTGACAGTCGATTCTGAACGTAAGACTGATGATGTACAGGATTTAATGGATGCTCTCATGAAACAGGCAATGGAAATTAGTCAAGAAACTCAGCAATCTTCAGCGGATGACGAGGATACCAGAAGATTCGATGGCAAATGGTTGCAGAACGAAGACTTGCAATCTACTGTAAGTTTGTAACATGTTTTTATATATTTGACTTAATAAATTTGTAACGTTAATTGATACGTGCAATTAATTTTTATGTATAGGAGAAAGAAAATAAGGACAAAATAGAAGAGAGAAGAAAAGCGCAAGCCAATGCGAATGAAGAAATGACTTTGAGTAGAAGAGGCTCTCAGGAAAGCACCACTACTACGCAAACCACAACTACGACTACGGAGACAAATAATTCGAGCTCTAGTAGTAGCGAGGAATCTAGCAGTAGTGATGATAGTTCTGACAGCGATAGTTCTAGCGACAGTGATAGTGAATCTGTCGACAGCGACGCGGACAAAAAGAAGAAGGAGTCTAATAGTGTAAAGGACGGTAAAGTATACTATTGCTCATTATTATGGAAATGAATTAATTCTTATAATTTGCAAGTATCATATTTTATTAGTGCATAAAAATTATAACTTACATTTGATATTTATATTTTGAACTCTAGAAGAACAGATGCCAGAAGAAGAAGTGGCAACATTAATTGCGTATTGCTTAGCTGGCTTGGAGCAGTGTATATTAAGGTTCACGGAACATCACAAGTCATTTTATAGACTTTCACACTTCTTCTTTAATAACAAAAAAGCGAAGGATACCGTAAAATGTAAGGACCTCTTGTTAGGGACATACACTTGTCAGTTCTATCCAGGACAAAATTTTCAAGGACTTTTTGCCGAGAGAAGAAGTACCAACTTTTTTAATGTAAGTATTCTTATAATTGTATGATGTAAGCATTCTTTACATGTATGATATACATATGTATATGTACATACATAGTATATGAAATTAAAAGTTACTTTAGAATAATACGATAATGATCTGTCAATTAAGTCAATGCCCAATTTAAATCATTTAGAAAGTAATTTTAATATTAAGCGTTTAAATGCAGCTTTATCAAAATATTCTATAATTTTTGCATTATGTATCTGGCTATCAGAATTTGCCACAACTGAACCTCTTGCATCACCAACAAGTACCGGAGTTAAATTAGTTTTAAAAGATCGCATTATTATATCTGGTTGTAATGCAATTGCCATGGTGATACCATCCGCTGGCAGCCACGTATTATTTTGTTTTTCTAAAGCCTTTCTTTCAGCTTGATACAAAAAGCTTGCGATAGAATTATCCATACTGCTGCAAAGGCTTCTATATTCATCCTGTTTAAATTTAAAAAAAAAGTTCCATTATTTAAAGACTAATATAAAACTCAAATGCTTACAGATATATTTGTAGATATTATGATATATTACTTTTGAAAAGGCATGAGAATGTACTGTTTCTATCGGAAGTATAATGCTAGGTTTATTGGTATTATTTAACACAATCCAATCACTTTCTGGATCTTGCTTAAAATTAAATTCAGCCTCATTCCTTTTGATGTTTGCTCCCATCATGATATGTTGCTTGGTTAAGTGTAGAAAATTGGGTTCTAATGCAATTGCTGTAGCAATTGTTGTTAAAGGTCCAAGAGTGACTACAGTTATTTCACCTATAAAAAAATTTTTATATTTACAACATATATATTAAATTAATAGAGACATTATATATATATTAAATTAATAGAGCTCTAGTATCGTGAGCAATTTTTTTAAATGAAAGTAATTATACCTGGATATTGTTTCACTAAGTCTACAAGCGCTACAGAAGCATGTTTCGATCTGTCGACCTTTGCAGTTATCTTTTCGGTAAAATTAAAATCTCCAAATCCATCCTTACCAAAGTAATATTCATCTTCATATTCATTTATTAATGGTTTTTTGGAGCCAATATATACGGGTACCTGCCAAGTTTTGAAAAAATAATTATAATTACATACATAGGTATTGTACGAGATCTTTAAATATTATCTATAAATTGTAAAAAAAATGAATATATATATTTAAAAATATTTAGTTGTTAAATACTCACTTTTTTGTTAGCGACTGTTAGGATTTTTAATAAATTATTTTCTACATTTTCTATATTGGTATTGCCATATGTGCCAGTTATGGCTAGAATTTCGATTTCACGAGTTTGAGCCTCGTGCATGACAGCCAGCATTATTGCTAGAGCATCATCTCCTCCAGGATCTGTATCTATCACTATTTTTCTTGGTGTAGTACTATACTTTTGACTATTTTACAAAAGAGACTTCTATATATATTCCAATATTATTTTATTGCAAAATATTATTTGCATGCAAACATTTTATTCGTTAAAAAATTTACAAAGCAGTATAGCAGTAGAAACCTTTTACCTATTTTAGTATTTGCGGTAGATTATAAAAAGTAATCAAATAATTATTTAATTATTACCTGATGGTGGAACAAAGTACATACAGTATTATCATAATTTTAGATATAGCACGAATTATAGCCATTTTCCTTTAATTATCTGATAAGACCTGTAATTATGTATGAAATTAATGTTATAAAGCTGTTGAAACAAGTACTTTTTTCATATTAATGATATGACATTGTACAAATATTCTTTAAAAATAACATTTGTGTTATAGGGGGTGTGGCACATTCCAGTTAATGAAATTGACAGACCTGGAAGCTTCGCTTCACACATGTCGAAATGCGTAACGTTACTTATGCAGGTGTTAAAAGAAAGCAACGATAGCCGAATGTTAATACAACTATGCATACAGCTCGGAAAGATTCCTGATTCAGACAAGTAAGATTAATTAAATTTAAAAATATAGCTTTAAATTTAGATCATGTTATTTACGCTTCTGACTCAAGAAAGCAAGACAGGATTATGTAATAAGAGAAGATGGATGATATAATACATAATCTTTTTCTGCATCTAGGAAATACTTACGTGATTCTGAAAGAGAACAATTATCCCGACAAGCTCTGACACTTTGTCAACAGTCGCTCAGGAGCAGAGTTCAGGCGATGGGCTCGATAAGCACAATTGACAGCGTGCACCTTATTAGAACGGACGCTAGAACACAAGTACTACTTGATGTATACGAAATATATCAACTTGTCCAGAAACATTTTCAGGGCAAAGAATCGACTATACAATCATTCGCAACATTATTGACAGATACATACAAGATGTATATAGGCAATAAAGTAAGTATAGTAAATCTTAGAAAATATACTTTTGTTAATAATCGCTATCGGAATTAGCGCTATCTGTGCAAATACACTTTACGTATAGGTTTAAAACAGCGGAAGTTTTATATATATATATATATATATATATATATATATATGTATCTCATCTTGAATCTTATCTCTTATCAGATCTTATCTTCCCTTTTGCACAGTGTTAATCTTTTTTTTTACATTCGCATAACTGATTTTACAGATAATACTAGCAATAACACGCAAATGACGTATTTGCAAAATACATAAAATAAAAATATGTTCACCAATAATATAATATTATTGCAATCGTACCATGTAGTAAAATGTTATGTCATTTGTGTCTTTATGTCATTGAAAAATGACTTCAAGGAATCAAACGATTATAAACTATCATTTCTTACTTGTATTTATAACAATTATTAAATAATAGTCGCGACAATTTCAAATGTTAATACTCGCACGTTTATTGTTTATAGAACTTGGAAGGAAACATCTTGGAGATCGCTATTAAGTGTTGTCAACGTCAGATACAAGCAAACAAAATCGCATCTATTACTAGCAACAGCAATAGCTCTCACATGCCACCTCTACAGGTCGCCTCTACTATCTCGGTAAATAAATCGCTGTTACCGCCTTATTATCGCGATTGTCAATATCACGATCGTAATTAAATTATTATCAAATTAATATCTTTTGTTGCAGACGCCCGCGCCGCAAGTGCCGGTTAACTCAACGTCCCCGCAAACGTTGCAGAATCGCAAGCCGCATAGAAATCTAACGTCTACCGGACGTCCGAGGGGACGTCCGCCTAATGTTAACAAATACTTGAATGCTCTACAACAAGGCAACGTGATGGGTCAGTTCGGTTCCAAGAGTAACTTCACGAATTACATGGGTGCATCCGGGCCGAATCGTTCTATGATAAATCCTTATTTCATGAGTCCATTGGTCGATCCGAACATGCTATCGGCTCTACTGGCCAGCGGACTAAGCAGCAATATGATGGATCCCCTAACAGCTATGACCTACTTAAATCAAGTAGGAAGTTATCAAGACATCCTTAGACAGTATCAGAACAACCTGTCGTCGTTAACCAATCTCACTAGCTTAAACAATCCTGGTACTACCATAACCAGCATCAGCAATGTTTCGACAATGAGTACATCCAGCTCTAACGTCAATACTTCGAGTAACATCGCTAATTTAAATAATATGAAAGGTTCTTTAGATCCTATGACAGCGTCGGTGCAACAACTACTGAGTTTAAGTAATTCTACAGTGTCGACCTCGCGACCGACCCCCATGTACCATCAAGCGGCGGCCAAGACTAGCACGACTATGTCACTAACGAAAGACCGACCTAGCATATCTATAACGCCAGTTAGCACCTCGATGAGCCAGCAGCCTCATCACAAGGTGAAGCAGCCCGGCAAGCAAACGAGCGCGCAGATCGAACCGGTATTACCCGTCCACATTCCCAAATCGCTTCAGATATCGCCAACGAAACCGGTATTACACTCGTCCAACCCGACGGCGCAGGTGTCCCTACTCAAGCCATCCATTATTCAGCAAGTGAAGAGCAGTCCGCCGAAACAGATGGGCGCGCCGCAGATACGGGTCTCGAAATCGTTGACGGAGCCGCAACCCGCGCACAATCCGTCGTTGTCGCACTCGCCTCTGAAGACTAGCGGTAGTACCGTGACGACAAATCCGACCGTGGCCATGCCGCACGTTGCCCACACATCCATGGGCGCGCCGGTGATAATGAAACAGCAGCAAGCATTGCCCATGAACTTACCGAACGTGTCACGTTCCGGTACGTCGCTGCAGCACAAATTATTGTCGAAGAAGAACTCCCAGCGACCTTACTCGACGCAAACGAACGTGCAGAATCACCCCGTGAGGAAGGCGAAATCGTCGGCCAAGGCGACGGTCATGCCAGTGCCGATATCTGGCAATTTTCCAAATCTACTAAACGCGATACAGACGAGTTCCGCCGCGATGTCGCAACCGCCTTTTATACCTCCAGAATTAAGCGGCATCTCGGTAAGCCCTGTCGGTTCGCAGCCCGGCTGTATTAAGGCGGCGGCGGCCGCCGCGAGCGCTAAATATCATAGCTACAAGAAATCTGTCAGCAAGCCTACGGCGAAACCGCCTACGGCGATGGAGGTGCCGAGCTCGTTACCGGCTTCATTCCCTCCCGGCAGCTCGGTCGAGGCACTTTCGATGCTGTCGCAGTTACAACAGCACTCGCACCTGGAGATAATACCGCAGCAGAAGGCGCCATTAAAGCCTAGCATTGATTATACGAAAACTCTGTCATCTTCTGTGAGTGTAGTGCCGCCGAAGGTCCCAGAGACCTTGAGGCCGTCGGCCACCGCTGATTGTATGTCCATGTACGATATATCCAGGGGAAAACCCGGTAATGTTTCGAACAAGAAGACACAGGATAAACTCCTTGCTGATAATGTCGAAATTATAACGTTGGACGATTAAGAATCGCTCAAATAAGCCACGTGCACAGACATTTATTTTGCGTAATATATATGTGTAATATGTTGTTTTTCTTTTTTCAAGGAATATTTGCAAAGTTATCTACTTGATAATATTAATTAATTCCTTACCTTGAGATAACATTGTATTCAGGCAATTGCGATAGTATTTCAGTAGAAATGAAGTTACTTTACCGCATTAGCTACGTTATGTGTTTTACATGCGTTTCGTATAATTTCTGCTTCGGTTTATTAAACGCAGAAATTAATTGCATGTAAAATCGTCTACCGAATTCTAATGCAATGAATTGATATTGATACTAATTTATATAATATATATTAAATTTGTTTTTCTTTAAAATTTTTATATTAGCGGTAAATCATAGTATTATTTGTGACAAAATTATTCTGACTTTTGTATATATGAGTTTTATTTCTCTTTACTGTAAAAACTTTTTTGTTGCAATACAAAGCCTAGCGTTAATTATTCTTTTAATTAGTCGTGTTTAAGTATATCTAATTTTCCTCTTTGGAGGATATAAAAATTCTAAGAAACAAATTTACGTATCAAAATCGATCGTTCTTTTTCAGAATTATCTTCTCATTCTTAGAGAGGTACAGTGAAACTTTATTATGCGCTTTCTAACGTTATTAATCGTAAGATATTAAGTTTAGATAAACAATCCAAAAGACTTTATTTTAATTATGAAGTTTCGGTTATACACATACCTCTCAATTAATGAAAGATATAATTTAATTAATTTATTATGTTCACAGATGCAAATAAAATAACACATTGCTTTTTCACTAATTCTACTAAGGCATTTCCGCATAAGAAAACATTATTTTTCTACCGCATATACTTTATAATGATGACACTTTTTTCTACGTGTACAATAATCTAATGTAATTAGCTTCAGTAAACTTGAACGTTTTCTAAAAACAATTTGTGTGTGCGTAACTTACCCCTAGTATGAAAAGGGCATTTGGTATCCAAGAACTATAAACTTCTCTTGTTATCATTTTCATCGTTCATCGTTGTTTCACCGTTTAGCAATTTTCTTTTTCACACAAGTTTTATATATCTAAAACCTAAAACTAAATTACTTAACTCCTATAACAATGGGTTTTTTCTATTGGTGAACTGGTTGCACTAGTTCAGAGTTTATCTTTTTCCTTCCAATGTGCAGTAAAAAAGATAAACTCTGAACTAGTGCAGCCAGTTCAGCAATAGCCCAGATAGCATGTATGTTGTATAAGACGTCTTTAAGATGTCTTTTAGATTTAAAGGTGTCTTAAAGATATCTTTACGACGTCTTATGCAACATGCATGCTATCGGTGAGAAAACAGACCTAATATAACTAAACCGCATTATTTTTTTCTAGAATTATCGTAATGTGATCTCCATGGGATGAATGTGTTCAAAGTTTAACTATCTTTTCTCAAGGGAAACAAAAAGTAGCATTTGACAGTATGGTGCGGAATTAGGAAAAAGGGCGATATTAGGCACAGTTCCTCTACTTTTTAAAAGCAATATGTTTAACCATTTTTATTCAACGATATAAAATTTAGGAATACATAAATTTTCGCAAGGAGCGTGATGTGCTTTCAAATCTATTTTGTTTTATTAATAATCTTTTTTTTTTAGTTCAACGTAACCGAATTTGCGAGAAATCCGCGAACTCCCAAGTTTTTCACGGCGAATAAAGCACCAGCCTCAGGAGTCGCTTTTCGTTGCTCTGCAGATAAATTATAGCCCGATGTGGTCACATACAAAGTATCCAGAAGCGGACCGCCAAACGCGACACTGGTCACGTTTTCAGCCGGAAGCTTAATTTTGCGTAATACTTTTCCTGTTTTCGGATTCACTTGAATAACCTAAATAAAACATACTTTTATGGATTACAAGATTCTAATAATTTTATGACTTTAGCTTTGTCGCAGATCGTACTGCCAGAAATAATCATTTTTCCTTTAATGGAAGTTATTTTTTTTATAATAAAATTTAAACTATATATGCATGACTCACGAAACTGATCAAATGTACTACTACACAATAATTATCTATAATTAATAATTAATTTAAAAAAGGTACTCGACGAAAACGACCTATCAACATAATATATAAACAAACAAATATCTATGGATTGTGCTATAGATATCTTCGTTTATGAATTTTCAAAAGAAATTCGTAACAATGATATGACTTGATCAATTTCGTGAGTTACTGTGGAATTCTATAAATGTTACAAACAATAATTTGTCAATCTTTAAATCTGTCGCTTTATACACTTACATGTTGTCCACCAAATAGTGCTATCCAAAGATTGCCATCTGAATCTATGGTCATTCCATCGGGTACCCCTTTGAGATCAGTCTTGTTAAGGTCGAACACAATCCTCTTATTAGCTAAAACACAAAAATATATAGCACAAGCATCTACAATCCCTAAATTCTATCTTTGAATCTTATGCCTCACGATTACTGTAATTTTTAGTTACATATGATGTATGCTTGCACACTTCATACAATATAATAAAAAATGAAGAACTCCAATGAAAATATGTAATAAACCTTACATATTTTCCCATTATTTGGATCGTAATCATACGCCGCAACCATGCGTGTAGGTGTGTCAATAAAATAGAAGGTGTCATCTTCAATATTCCATGCCAATCCGTTACTTATTGAAACAGGCGATATTTCCTTCACAGACTTAAGATCGTCGTCCACGCGATATAATGTTCCTTGATTGGGAGCTATCTGTCCATCGATTTCGTTAGCCATAGTACCTATAAAAAAATGTCAGTCATTTCAGATGAGCAAATCGCATTTCTATTAATCGTGCGTTTCAGTTCTATTAAGCAAACGGGTTCAGTTTACCGATCCAAAATCTTCCAGCTGAGTCCACCTTTCCATCGTTGGTTCTTGTTTGAGCCCGAGCAGATTCGAGCGAACTCAACAGTTTGACCGGTACCTCCGACTGATCGCTGTCTCCGTCCCACGTAACGAGAACAGCATTTTTTCCCACACCCGCTACAAGTTGGTTAGTCGAATCATCCACAGGTACGACAACGCTGACAGTCCCATTTGCTGAAAGAACATTGCGGAACCTCTTATAAATGTGTGCTTATAAATTCAATAGAACATTTAGTGCTCGTAAAGGAGAAACGCATGGCTCTTACCTATGTACGCACTGGTCACAACACCCGTTGCTGTGTCTAGTCTGCGTATATACTGATTATATATATCAACAAAATATAACTTCTGAGTACGCTCGTCCCAATGAGGGCCCTCGGAGAGGCCGTAAACAGGTGTCACCTTCTCAACAGTCACACTCGCGCAGCTTTCAGCTTCCCTGCAAGTAGATTATGGTACTCGCATTATACATTTTGTAAAAGGTCTGAAAACTAATTATCAACGATCAGTACGTAGATATACAAACATGCGTCAAGGATGATATTCCTGATTTATTTATATTGACCATTATCATCTGTTTTAATTAGAGTGCTCTTTAGAGTTGAGAGTTTTCAATACCCTCGATCGTTCCAATCAATGGAAATAGGTATCGCGTGGCATATTAATACAAACAAAATATATATAAGTTTTACAAAACGCAAACATAACGTCAAAAAAACACAACATAAAGGATATAAGTTAATTTGTGACGTTAAATTTCTGGCACAAGAATACGCGAGTAATAGTATTCTTTATAAATACCCGACCATATTTAAAACTGTTATCAGTTGTTATCATTATTAAAAACATGTGAAGTTTGTTTTTCTACGCTTACACTTTCTGCGTTCGAAATAAAACAGCTGTTTGCAGCGAAACACAGAAAGTGCGAGTGTAGCCGATTGTCTAGACTTCTAGACGATCTCAAGAGTGAAAAAGTCAAGACTTGAAGAAAAAGAGAAACGGAGAGAATCTAAGAAGATTGCGAAAGAGCGCGATTAAAAGGAACGGACGTACGTCTATACTTTTTCCACGCGCTGCGTGCCACACTTTTTCCACTCGTCCGTACTTCTCGCATTCGCCACGTTTTCACTAGGAGAAAGAGGTGCGGAAGGCGCGAGGGAGGAGGACGGACTTATCAAAACCAAAACAAATTGTGCAACAGGTTCGATATTTACGTCGACATTGTCCGGGAAATGTCCGTTTCAAGCCGGTCGCGGTCGAAAATTGTTGGCGAGGAAGCGACGAGTCGTTGCGGACGAGCAACACGAGTGCCTCGAGAGAAACGATCGTTGAAGCGAATAGATATAAACTCGCGTGGGGACGGGTAATTGAGCCCAATTGCTTCGTATAACCGCCGATGGCACTCTGTGCCGGCGAAGAACACGGCGACGGCTATTTATTTAATTGACGCGATAAAGTTGCATTGATATAAAACACATTTTGTTTTTCAGCCAAAGGGTTATCGTTGGTAGACGCATTGCTTTGAGTGGCCTCACACGTGAGACGACTTCGACCGAACTCCGAACCGAAGATTTATCTGATCGGCGAACTCGAAAGATTTATTCGATCGATGATGAATTTGATTGACAAAATCGCTCGCAGCAAAATTTCTAACTCTGGAAAATATTCTCCGACTCGTTATAATATAATAATATAATCTTTCTTCCCTTAATTTTTAGTCTTCTTCTCCACGACGATAGAAAAATGTTCTATCGTCGTGTCCGTTTTAACAAGAGTTATCTTAATTGATCTTAATTGCTTGATGAGTTAATTAATCGCTAGCTAATCGAAGTTTGATTAGAAGTTAGCCTTGTATGCCCATTTCACCGATATATAGATTAACTGTTATCTCGATTTAACTTACTCTTGATCTTTTTCTAGTTGTAAGAATTATTTTTCCATTTCTATCAACGTAGATTAACTTTAATCCTCGGTTTAATTTACTTTTTTCTTTTTTTAATTCCTAAAATTAGAAGTAAGTTAAACCGAGATTGAACTTAATCCATGTAGAAATAAACATTAGAAAAAGATAAGTGTTAAACTGAGATTAAAGTTAACCTGCATTGATAAAAATGGAGATCATACATTTATTTATAAGTAGCAATTGAACATACCCACGTTTTCACACGAAAACATTGAACGAATTTGAATGGGAAATTCGCAATGAAGAATATTTTCCAAGGACAGAAACATCGAAAAGATCATGGAGATGTTATGTAAAAGTTAAAACTCACGTGTAGTATATCGCGTCCTTAAGATATCGATATTTGTTTACTTTCCCCTCTCTTTTTGCGAAAAGTGATATCTTTTTGATTGCTGCGATTTTTAAAACAACATTATTCCATATAAGATATGAAGTATCTATAAAACATTTTTTTACAATCATGAGTAATGTTGAGTTAAAGCAACTGACAATTTCATTCGAATATTATAAATATCCGGAAATAGACATTGTCTCTTAAATCTTTAATTACAAAGGACTTACTTATGTTAGATAGAACATGTCAGATGGAACATAAAATTTACAATGTTATGATAATTATGATTTTATTCATCACTTAAAAGTTACTAGTGAGTTTTACCTTCTACCTTCTACCTGTGTTCTACCAATGTAGATTAACTTTTTTATCTTTTTCTAGTTCTAATAATTGGAAAAAGATTAAAAGTGAGTTAAACCAATATTAAAATTAATCTGCATTGACAAAAATGAACATTAGCCACTAGACTCTTTTCTAAGATATAAACATTTTTCTAACGGGGTATTAGATATAAGTAGCAACAAAGTTTATGCAGACAGAGAGGGCAGAAAAGGAAACGTGCTAGATTAGTTGTATTCCTATCAGTTAAAAAACTTCCTTAATGCGCTCATGCAAATTCATACATGCGTTACTGCACTTGGTCGCGGAAAATGAGGGAAAAGTCTAACAATTAGTATCGTAGTAATTGTTTGAAAATAGGTATCCGCGATATATTTTCCAATAATGTTAATTATTGGATGAATCTCGAAATGGAGTGATTTAACTTAACATCTTTGTGATCAAGGTTTAACCGATTACTGATTTCTTTTTAATTATACATATGCTCGGAAAAACAGAATCATTATGCACATCCTAACTTTGATCAATATTTTTTTTGCATGGAAACATTTTTATCCTATAAATACTTCGATTAGGATGAGTCGATTTAAATACTTACAATTAGCATAACTCAACAGCAATCTCTGTTACTTTTTTTTTTGCCACATATGCACACATTTTGCACGAATGTCACACACCTATTATATACACGCCATTACATTTATTTTTTAAGCCCTTTAATTGAAACAATCCAACTTTTATTTCTCATTGTTTCACCAGGAGGAGATATATTACATGACACATGCGTTAATACCGACTTCCGTTTATCAACATGCGTGCGTGGCACTTCCAATTTGTGGATGCAGTGTCCTTTCACTTACCTGCCAGAGATGAGGGCGACGAGAACGCACGCCAAGAACACGTTTTTAAAAATTATCTTTCTCATGACGTATTTCGTCGTAGTGCTCGATTGGAAAGGAATGTTCTCTTTCAGGGTAGGCTGGAAAGAAGCAAATAAAACCTAAACGCACCGGCTGTACTTCTTATATATATAAGCGCTCCTACCTTCACCGGTTCGGTCGAAATCTATGGAGGAGTTTCACGCTTTACGAATTGCGATGAATCAGCATTAGAGTGGGGCAAAGAACTTTTTTTTCTACGCCCAATCTACTGCGTGCATCCTGGAGAAATGACATTGAGAAGCGGGTCCAAAAATGCGTTAAATGAACTTTTTATCATATAAAAATTACTTGAGCACCAAAAGGGCTCATTAACGGAAGAAGATGATAAAAACTAAAAATATTGACATAATTTACGAAATTTTGAATGCAATGCGTGAGCGGAAGATATTAACGGATTTCAAAATCCTTTTTTATTTGGAATTCGTATTCATAAATAACAATTTTTTCGCGCTATTGCTATATTATGCGCACAATCGAAAGTTTTCCGTTTCATCCAAAGTGTAAACATATAAATAACAGTAACAATAGTGACAGTAGTAGTAGTAGAAGATAATATTCATATTGACCGAAAATTTTCCGTTCCACCCTAAGTGTAGGAGATAATATATATTGACCGAAGATTTTCCGTTCCACCCTAAAAGTGTAGGAGATAATATATATTGACCGAAGATTTTCCGTTCCACCCTAAGTGCAGACAAATAAATAACAGTGATAATAGTAGTAGATAATATTGACTGACATACACAAATTACCTTGCCCTATTTTTTCTTTTATTTTCAAACAATAATTCGCGAATTGTCGCGTCATTTGGTGCGTGAAAAATGGAGTGTTTTAACGATCGATATTACTTACGCCGTTACGATAATAATCTTTGACAAAGAAGAACTGCGGATATTGATTGTGATAATTTGTGAAGATGTATTGCACAAGCTTTCGCGACGAGGCATACAATGCTGCGAAATAAAAATTTATAAATTAGTTTTATATGGATGTTATATAAACACTTTTGTACAGATGATATATGAATAATATAATTTTATTAAATTGATATTAAAGATGACGAATTTCTTTCGCGTCAGAAATGCTTTCGTCTTTCGTGGCAACAGGAACAATAAGTAAGCGTTAGCGCGTGTGAGCATTATTGAATTACTTAAGACGTTACACGTATATCTGATTATGCAAATCAGCGCGCATTGGCTAAAGCAAATTAACATTAGGCGCTCCATAAAAAACGTAAATTATATTTTTGATCTACAACGTCATTAATCTTATAAAACATATATTTGATATTTAAAAACAATCCGTAAAATATGGAAGAAGTAAAATATTAGATGGATTTGTAGTGAATTATAAAAATTATTCGATAACAATTAATGATACATAAAATTGATGTTGAAGGAGTCATAAATCCTGGATATATGCGCGTCTGTGTACATACGTAAATGAAAGCGGAGATAACGAGAGTGATGAATTAGTCGATTGTAACAGTAGGTCATTTGTTATATTTCTTTCTGCATAAAATATGAGACCTTGACCGACATGTCCGGATGTTCAATCATGCGATCGCTACAAGGAAACAATTGGCGAGAAATTACGTAATTTATACTTGATGTAAAAATGTAAGTGTTATACAAACTGCGACACGTACAGGTTCTTTTTTTATGTAATTGCGGTATTATGCAAATTATGGAAACTCCGAAAAACTCGATTTCGACGATGGCGAGTTTTATTCAGGATAGAAATACATTTACAATTCCCTTATTTTCAGACAATAAAATAAAGAAATTTTACTTGAGAGAATGAAAGAGAACATATTTCAATTAATAAATTTAATTTAATTAAAAATGATAATTATAATGACACGTAATAATACTTAGAGTTTTATATTGTACTAAAAATTAGTTACAGAATGTAATAATAGCACTGTGTTGTTGCATTAAAAACTTACGGATATTATACTGTTCTTATTTATAAACTCAGAAAAACAATTAAACCAATACTAAAACGAGTGTCAATAAGGCGTTAATTAAAACGAAAATAAGTTATGCAGGCGATCGAAAAATTTGTATCGACGCTCTTTGATTATATTATCCTTGGGGTCATCTCGAGAGAAGGGAAAATTTACCCAGAGTCGATACAATCATTTAAGGACGTTCTCCGGTCCTTATACTAGAGAAAATCGATTTTCTTTAGATTTTCTTGAAACTGTGAATATACGTTAATTTAGGTGTGCTTTATGCGTGGTATAAATTTCAGTACCTCTTCCGGTATAAAAAATAAAGATACTGAGCCTCAAAGTTTTAACTTTTACTAATGAAAAGGTTTTCCAGGCCAAACGGTAAGAGATACGAGGTTGGTCAAAAGGACCAAAGTTGCTCCTCTCGTCGAGTTCTATAAGGAAAAAATGCCAAAATTAAAAAAAAATTAAATTAAAAAATTTTTTTTGGTAAAAATTGAAACTTTGAGGCTCAGTATATTGATTTTTTATACCGGAAGAGGTACTGAAATTTATACCACGCATAAAGCACACCTAAATTAACGTATATTCACAGTTTCAAGAAAATCTAAAGAAAATCGATTTTCTCTAGTATAAGGACCGGAGAACGTTCTTAATTACAGTCGATCATCGACCGGCGCGCGCGGCGCGTCATCTGGCAACGGGCGGCGGAAGCGCGAGTGGAACCGTGCCGGCCAACATCATCAGGTCATTCTGGTCCGTGACACTGTCCCAGCACATGTGGTTATATGTACAGTCAAGGAAGCGCATCAACAGCTGCATGTTCCAACATCTCTTCTCTTTCATGCTTTTTTTACATTATACGGAAAAAAATCTGTTTTGCTGATAAATATATATATATTATATATATAAAATTGAAATTATTATTGGTGGTAACATCACTGTACGCATAGTAGGGCTATTTCATAGAGTAAGATATCCCTTGCTCTATGAAATAGCCCTACTATGCGTACAGTGATGTTACCACCAATTCTCAGTTGTATATAATAATCCGTTGTATAATAATTTCAATTTTTTATAAAAATTTAATAAATGCTCAATTATACCAACGTACTCCGTTATTGATAGTACAATCGAAAAGACAATGTTTCAACACATAAAAAGTTTAAACTAATTTTAACTATGTAGAATCAACAGAAATATGTAAATTTATTTTTCTTTGCCGATTGCGCTACAAATGACAAACTACTTAAATAGGATATTATTACATAAATAAAATATTCATCTGTAGAATGTACATTTCTCCTTCGAAAGCTTCTCTAAAAACATTAAAGATTAAAATATATAATTAAATAATATTTAACTATTTAAAGAATGACGTGTAGAATTATGTTAAAGACTGCAGGATATTAAACAAAGCAATTTATCTTTTTCGGAAATTAATACTATTTCCGAAATAAGTTTTCGTAATTGCCTTTTTGTAAGTTTGTAAGGTGCCTTTAAAACTGTAAGAATATATAGGATATATTTTGCATAACACAGGATATAGCTAATAGACTTATCGTAATCGCGGTTCTCATTTGAATTTCTCGAAGTTTATGAAATTAATAAAAAGGCAAGATTGTTGTCTTAAAGAATTAAATATGAAACATTCTTAGATCACCTATGCCTTTGTTTGTGTGGATACTTGAAAAAAGTATTAATAGGAAAGGTGAATGGTTTATAAGAAATTATTTAAAGGCGAATATTATTTGAAAGCAAACGGAGTAACCAATAATAAAAGAATAACGCTTATTCGGCGTTTTCAATTTTTTCAATTATTGGTCACATTTAATCCTGTAAAAACCTGTATTGCTAATAAACATTTTTCCAGCGTAATTTACGGAAAAATGATAAGTAGAGAATAATAATTATGAAAAAATTGCTTGAACGTGTATTCAAGATTAAGTCATACAGAATGAATGTTATTTATTGCAATTGTACTTTGTTAAGGATCGAACATATTCTCTATGTAATCGGTCCGCGAGGCTGACTGCGATGTGCCTACTGTCAGTCTCGTGGCACGGATGCGATCCGCATGGGGTTGTCGATCACGCCGTCCCGCGTGGTCGATCACGCGTCGATCCCGCCCCACGTACAGGTGCGCGCATGCCGGCATTGTCGAGAATCGGAGCACGGCGCAACTCCTGACACGCGCAGTGTCTTTGTTCGCGAAAATTGTGCCCACAGCGCAACTCCGTCAATCGTCGGATCAATCAGAGAGCGCCGCGTTCCGCATCTCGCCTTCGTTTTCGGCCCTCGAGAACCCTCCCGGCGGAAGAGAACGATCGCGGCACACTCGTTTCGCACGTATCAGAAGCAAGTTCTCTCGGCTTAACGCAACATTCTCAACCGATTCGTGCGCGACATTGCCGCTTAATCATCCAAGTGCGGCAGTGTCCAGAGAGACAGTATTCTCCACGAGTGATTATCGAGCTTATCCAAGAAGCTCGCACGGAATCTATGTTATCGAATCGCCTTCGCGCTCGGGGTCTGCCTCTCGAGCAAAATTTCCTCGACCGCAAGATTTCAGTCGTAAGGGCATCAAATCGATGCTCGGCAATATCTCCGTCTCGCGTTTGCGGCAGATTATTGACGCCTCAAGATTTCCGAGCGATTCGAACCACGACAGTGTCCGTCAAGTGTGACAAGAGTTCCCGGAGCAAATTAATTGCGGTAAAGTAAGTCATTCTCTCATCCGCAGCCCTCCCCTCGTTTCGCAATCTTTCTGTGGTACCGGGATAAATCGCGCTCCGCTGAATCCGGTCGAGCACGAAACATACTTGAATAAATCGTGCATTCGTCGTTCGAATAACTCATAACCAATCATGTCGAATTGTGATAAAATGTTACATTTTACAAATTAAGTATCAAGATAAAGATTTCTATGCGCCTAACATTGTCTAAACACGTAGGTTATAAATTGTGTCTCATGTTTATCTTATTTAGCTGATCGACAATTAGGAAAAATCTACGACTTAACTCAACTGTGAACCGAAATGTCCATTCGAATGATGAAACTCTAGGTATCTAGTCAAAATATCATTATTTGTTTCTTTGTTAAATTATGTTAAAAAAATATTTGACGTTTTTTGCGTTATTTTTTTCGAACTGTAAAAACTCATTACTCACATGTGTGGCAAAATAATGTGTATTTATCGTTAAAATTGACGCTTTCCATATTTACGGCGAATGCGATCGCACGAGTTTGCATAGCTTTCGTTTCCATTGTTACTTACAAACATTTGTACTGAAATATCATTCTATATGATATATTTTTGTTGCAAGACATTATAATAACGTTTGAAGATATTACAACAAAATTAGACGCGAATGAAAATATGATAATCCGAGTCACGGTGATCCGGCACGGTAATCGTTCTCGACGTAAACCGCTGATCACCAGGACAAGTGGAGAATATTGTCACATTGCCACGAATGATCCTATTGTTCCATTTTGCCACACTAACATGATGAGTAATTTTATTTCGATTTAAAGAACATTCTTTCGATAAAATATTGTGGAATAATTTTTGTCTCAATCTCCTCGTGTTGCGTTATTCTATGATATTGGAATGATAGTCGTCGGTTATTTCAAAAATTAATATTCAAACTTTAATCATTTTAAATCGCAAACATAAACTTTTAAATTTTTTCAAGGGCGTACGTATCATCTCTGAGGCCTAAAATGATACCTAAACTTTGGCAATTTATTTAAGGAAAATTATTTACTTAATCGAAAACTTTTTATAAGAACTTTATTACATAAACCTTAAAGAGCAAAAAAATATTTTTAAAAACTTTTATTCTACAAAGTGGTGCCTTAGCCGTATCCCCGAGCTGTTTTTTTTTTTAGATATATACATGTATATTATATCGTTATATTATTATATATTGTTACTTATTAATTTCAGTATAAATCGTGCGTTAAGAAAAATAAATTTTTATTGTGCGTATTTGATTTGCCAAACGTAACCGTCAACTGTTTATGCGGTACATGAAAGTCACTTCATACTCTAACAAATAAACAAATATGTTGTTAAACACGTGAAAATTTAAACATTGAAGGTAGGACAGTAGGAGATAGGGCAGTACGAGTGGGATCAGTTGGAGAGGGAAGAGAGCGAGCGATACTGTTCTTAATTTGATGATATAGTTCTATTGTCGGTACGCATTTGGAAAGGTTCACACAAATTTTAAAATGGATCCGCCACCTGCAGGAGATATTCCGTATTCTTATTCGAGACCAGGTATATGTTAATTACGTAATTATTTATATAAGTATAATATTAAATATTAAACATTCATTTTCGTTATGTCTTCTCAAGAAAATGAAACACTGATATCGGGTAATTACAAGTTTATCAGCATTGAAAGGCGACGCAGTCGTTCGTATCTTCAAGTTTTTAAATATGTCCCGCACAATTTTGTAAATAATGCCATTGTTTCACTGTAGCATGATCATTGTTTCTTTAAATACAAAAAATACATGTTAAACATTTCATAACGCTATTGAAATTTCTCTACTAAGTGCCGATTTCACAGTCTCCGATTAACTTGATCCTCCGATTAAACTCTCTCTCTTCGTCTCTTTCTAGGGGGACAGTTAAAAAGAGATGCAGAGTGAGTTTAATCGGAGGATCACATTAATCGGAGACTGTGAAATCGACTCTAAAATCTATATTTTTAGGGTTTTAAAATTATATTTGTAATTGTAATGTATTATATTTCTTGACACGTACTTATTATTAATTATATATTGCCTCGTTAAGTATTTGAATATATTTCAATTTCTATAAATTGTTAATTATTAGATCTCGTTGCTGTGATTCACACTCGCTTAGTATTATCCGTGAATTTTGGGCGTAAAGTTCTTGAGGGCAGGGCAATATTGACAATAGAAAAGAAAGTGTCGACGTGTAACGAACTAGTTAGTAAACATTTTCTTTTAATTTAGTATACATATACATATAATATATATATATATATTTCAGTTTGTCATTAATATCAAGCTATTAGGTTTTAGATAACTACAGACTTAGAATAGGTGACGTGACAGACTATTCTACTGGAGAAAGCTTAAGGAAAACTATTGATAGTCATAATAATAACTTTGGCAGTAAATTCACCATTACTCTACCAAGCGTGGATAGTGCAGTCGGTACAGCAGGAGAGAATAAAAGGATGAAAGTTAGTGATAATAAGTAAGTATAGAATATGTTTGACAAATACATAGATTTTCGAAATTATTGATACAAATATTATATATATATATATATATATATATATATATATATGACGATGTATGACGATATATGATATGTATATATGACGATATCGTATTTTCAGTTATCAAATTCAGATTATATATGAGACAAGTCCAGAATCTCCTGCACTGTATTGGCTAAAACGTGAACAAACTTCCGATCGTAAACATCCCCTCTTGATATCTAACAGCAAGGTGAATTATAAGAGAATGATTTAGTTCTCCCGTATCAACGTGTATTGTACTCACAAATCAATATTTTTAGCTTACATATGCCAGAGCTATATTTCCGTGTCAAGATACACCATCAAATAGAATCACATTCTATTCGGAAGTAAGAATTTAAACACAGTATGCATTTCGTATTTATTTGTAAGCACAGTAATGTCTGATTGATTGACATTGATATTATTAATAAAAGTAATAAAACGTCAAATTGAAAAGTATAACATATGTTAGGGAGATAAATGTGAGCATGTAAAATTGCAATTATAATTTCATACTTTTATATTTACTTCCATATCTATTTACAGAATGGTTTACCTATTCAACTTTTATTGATGTTTACTTTACATTTTTTAGATTACTGTACCAAAAAATCTTAACCTTAACGTTATGATGCATGGATCTGAAAAAAGGGATGAAGCGGATGACCAAGATATATACTATTTTTCAGCGCTAAATATAAAAATGGCACCTTATAAGATATATATTATAGTATGTTCACTAAGAAGTTTGCACAAAAGTCGCGAAGGTGTATCTCTAGACCTTTGGGCTGAAGAGAAATCTTGTCAGCGTCGTACAGAATTTCTTGATAAAATTGTAGACATCTTGTATAACATCAAAGAGTCGCATGGTTTCTTGATGGGTAATATTTCAACTTAATTTGTCGTTTCAGTTTATATGTACAATATGTTTATATGCATTTTATTTTATAAGGCATTGTCAGTCTTGTTCCTTTTATTATTATCTTATTCTGAATATATTTCTAAAATAATATCTGTAGGAATATTATCTGAAGTTAATGTATTTGTGCTTCCACCAAATGTGCCGGAATTCGATATGCAATATCCTTATATGACTTTCGTGTCATCAAGTTTACTTGAAGGGCAGTATTCTATAATCGATAAAATTGTTCAAAACATCATTGAGAGCTGGATAGGAAGGACAGTTACGATTGACAATTTCAAACACTTGTGGTTGATTAAAGGCCTTAGTACATTCATTTATAGGAATCGTATAAATGATAAAATAATCGACAAAGAAATGAAATTTCGCACGGATCTAGAAATAAAAGGCATTAACAATCTGTTAAGTATGGTAAAGTATTAATTTTGCTTGGATAAAATTA
This sequence comes from Temnothorax nylanderi, assembly GCF_030848795.1. NCBI lineage: Eukaryota > Metazoa > Arthropoda > Insecta > Hymenoptera > Formicidae > Temnothorax > Temnothorax nylanderi. The sequence goes on along the minus strand of NW_027249095.1, from coordinate 899,208 downwards.
CAGAAAGAAATGTATTGAATATATTGATTGATAATATTTTCCACTTCATACGTGTGCTTTCCACTTCATATGCATTTCTACTCCATACTTACTACACTATTTTCTGAAACTGAATTACTATTACAGCCAGAGTTACAAACCGACTCTTTAGTACCTGATTTGACGGGTAAATTGCCCATGAATATTATCAAGTACGTGTCGGAAAAAGGGTGTGCGTTTTTGAATCACTTACAAGATATGTTAGGTGGCCCCGAAGAATTCAAAAGTTTTCTTGTAAATTGTTTATTGCCACGTTGGAGTAAACACCGTGAAATCCCAACGACGGATCGTTTTAAGGAAGCTCTGAATACATATTTTTTCCTTATTGAAGAAAAACGCGGGGTAATATGATTTTTATGCAAATAAACTAGTTCTTAGTTTTTTAGTTTATTAAGCAGCGAATAACAACTTTTATCTTGTGGCTAGACATTAAATTCTATAGAATGGGATAAATGGTTTAATGAACCAGATTTCCCAACTCAGTCTTATTCCACGACCTTAAGGAAAACTTATTGGCAAGTTCAAGCAGACCTGTGGATCGCCCAAAAAATAGAGTGGTTTGATGAAAAATTGGAACGGTCTAATGATCTCGATATAATTGAAATTTTAACCTATTTACTTGCAATGCCTAATACGGAACTAATACGGAAATTGTCGGAAGACAAGTTACGAAGGATAGAACATGAGTTTCTGCGTGACCAGGAGATTTGTGAAATAAGGTAAATATACTTTTCTATATTCAGATTGTTTTGTAGTTGATCGAGTAACATATCGCGCATGTATCTCGCAGGTTTCTCTGGCTGCGATTGTGTATCAAAAGTAAATGGTTAGATGACGGACGAATACAAGAGGAAGCTTTAAAGTTTGCCTGCGAATATTGTATGCCGAAATATGCCTGCCCAATATTCCGCGATTTGTACGAATGGGAAGTAACTCGTAAGTTGGCCAGGTCATGGTTTATGGACCCTGATAATCGTTCTAAAATGCTTCCCGAAACCATAAAAGAATTGGAATCCATTCTTGAGATTTAATTGGATGGTTGAACATAATTATACAACAAATGACCTATATATATTAACTGACGGAAGATGATATGTCGAAAAAGAAGTTAAAATAAGTTTGTCCTGATTGATACAAAATGACATACAGGTCTACAGCAAATTTGCGGCCGATATTGCTAACTATTAACTTCACTCCTCTCGTTTCGTTGCATACATTCTGTTCACGGAGCCATAAAAGGTTCGAGCTAAGCTAAGAGAAGGTATTAACTTATAAATCGTATGCCTGTGTGAAACTTTGGCAAGTTTGCGCTGGTGTATTCACTGGTCATAATAGTTATTATATATGCATATAAAATCCATGTAATAATATAATATAATATGATATATTATACATATATATATTTATATAATTAAAATATATGTAATATATGTATAATTATATAATATGTAATATATATCCTATTACACACCACACACATACACACTCAGCCACGCGCGAGGGCGCACTATTTATATAGCTACATTGAGAAAAAATATTTATTGAAAAACGCAAAATGTATTTCATCAAACTAAAATATTTAGTCTGATACATTCAACTAAACATTGGTTAAAGTAACTAATTCTTTATTTAAAAATGTTGATGGAAGACATGAATAAATTATAGAATAACTATACCTCTCTTAGTACAACTTAATAATTGTTGAATCAACCATTGGATTAACAATTATACAAATTTAGTCCGCGCGCGAGCGCGCGCGTACAGTCAATTTTTTTTCTCAATGTAATACCATCCCTGAGCTCGAGCATCTTATGTTTCCGCAAACAGCCTAGATGATACGAAACGCGAGAAGGGAGAATGTATATAGTAAATATAAGATCGGCTGAAATGTGCAAACCAGCTATAGGCCTGTTCTATGATGTAACAATTTATATTATATTCTGTCCTATATACATTCAATTTATATTTTAATATCAACTGTTCGAAATTTATAACAAACAAATAGTCGAGAGAAAAATTAATGAAATAAATGTATTAGAAGATTTTGTGTGTAATTTTTTTGTATGATATATCAATGTCATCAGTACCTATCTTCTAAATAGAACTGAATAATTGTTCATATGTAATTCTGCATAGAGATATTAAAATAAAGCTTAATAATGTGACAGTAATAGTACCTTTATCTATAATATTAAAGCTAAATAGCGCATACCGCGCGTCTGTATGTTTAGTTAAAACAAAAATTAATTTACGGAATATTTCGATAAATACTGAAAATTTTAAAATATATTTATTTTAATAAATAAATGTTTTGTAAAATTTCAGTTTTGTATTTTGATATTATTGAATTATTTATTATTATTTCAGTTATTTCTTTATTGCGATGTGTTAGAAGATTTATATAGTTTTGTTTAAAAAACATCTATTGAAAGACGCATAGTTTACCGAATTTATTTCCATTTCAAATTTATCTTCTCGAACAATACAACTTTTTAAATATATTTCTTAATACATATTTAAGCTATTAAAATTTATTTCACATTGTTCTACCTTATACTAAATTGGTATATGTATTTATATATACACACACAACACAGTACTACGCGTGTAACGATATATTATCATTAAATTTTTCTGTTGCGTAATACCTATAATTCTTGAAATCTATACATATAAAAACAAATGTCCTGACTGATTGACTGACTCATCAACGTCCAGCCTAAACCTTTAAATCTAGAAACTCATGAAATTGCGGGCGCATATTCCTGCCATGTCGTAAGCATTCACTAAGAAAGGAGCTTTATAAGTTCAACCCCTAAAGGGGTGAAACGAGGTAAAATATGTTTTAACGAATTTCTCCATATCTCTTAGGCCCGATGAGATATAGACTTGGTTCTTTTTATTTCAATTAGTTACATACCGTAGCGGGTATCAAGCTATATCAATAAATACCTATACAATTTATATTGTCCGTCGATCGTACTCGCGATAAAGACTACTTTGGATGCAGGACGATTGACGGGTAAGGCGTTGGTATGGCACTTGGTTTAGGAGAACCTTTGAACACGAATAAATATAAAAGGAAAATCGTGTGTCGTTCCTTGAGCAAGGATCTTGTAAGAAAATCATGTACTTCTTGCAATTCTGTTTACAAGTTTCATTTACATTTTTATCGAAAATTTTATGTATACGTATATTATCGGATTTTATATTATAATTCACGATTATACATATGTAGTTACTACATTTTTGTAGCTGAACGTCTAGTGCCATCCATATCTTTTAAAATAAAGGCATTAATTCTTCTATTTCCTCTGTCAGATGATAGTGGATATTCAGCCTAGACGAGGATCATCTCGACAACAATGTTACATCCGACAATGCAACACGCACTTGTATAGGAAATCCCGCCACTTTAAGTGGTATCCCTATACAAAAGCGAAGACCACGCTCACCTTTGCGTTTAAAATCATTCACTACTCATAGACGTAAACATGTAAGAACCTTTTCTTAAAAGAAAAAAAATATATAATATAATTTAATATTTGCACTTGTTATCGTTTCCTGATATTTTCAAGTTTTCAACACGTATATCTTTAAATTTATAATGCTAAGCGTTAAAAAATGCAAGAATTTTTCTTTATATTTTAATTCATTACAGGTGCCTTTGAAAGGAAGATACGGTGTAGATATAACGCCTTTATCTTATCTACCAGGTGGAAGGATAGAGAGATATCAAGGCAACCTAGGTCTTTTTCATTCGCGAAAGTACATCGATACGGGAGGTGATTGAGTTCATAATAACGATTATTCTCAACGGACTGTTAGAAATTCAACTATTAAAATCCTGATGATGATGATATGTTACAGAATGGTGGATTGAGTGGTTTCACCCACAGTTTCGCAATGGAAGTTTTGGCAATTGTTCGCGCGCACATTACGGCATCGCTAGGCGGTAACGCTACGATAGCGTTCTTTATGACGCAGTGCTTATTCTTCACAGCCCTCACAAAAATCAAGTTAGTAAAAAACATTATTTTGCCTGCATACACATTCCCACGCTTGTTGCATATTTTATAAAAAAATATATTTTCAGGATCAATGTCTCATTAATGTGGCGATGTCGTAACAGTGTCTTATTATGCGGATGAGAAGCACGGTGCTGTTTCAAATTGCTGACCCCAACCTCCACATTCGGCACCGCCATGGACGACTATTTAATAATAGCAATTAATGCTGTTAAAAAATATATATATGTATATATATTTACCAGTATCAATGCTTACAGATAGGATCGTGTATAGCGGTTCTGTGAGACTTTTATTGCATTTTGCAATACCTAATCTCATGTATCTCATCGTAGCAATCGACATTGTTATTTATTAATTTATATTACAAAGATAAAGATGCGATACTTAATTTAAAATATTATTTTCTTTATGAATTAATACACTATAACGTAATAAAACGTGACAAAGGTATATCAGTCTGATGTTATAGATTTAAAATATCTTGTATATTTAATATCTACTGTGTGACTAAATATTTAAATGGTTTGATATTTATGAACTGTAGTGACTAAATATAATTTTATCTATATATATATATATATATATATATATTCCGTTGTATAATAATTTCAATTTTTTATAAAAATATAGAATTACTCAATTATATCAAAGTACTCCGTTATTGATAGTATTATCGGAAAGACAATGGTTCTACACATAAAAAGCTTAAACTAATTGTAACTATGTAGGTCAACTATGTGTCAACACAAATATATAAATTTATTTTTCTTTGCCGATTGCGCTACAATTGACAGACTACTTAAATAGGATATTAATACATAAATAAAATATTTATCTGTAGAATGTACATTTCTCTTTCGAAAGCTTCTTCAAAAATATTAAAGAAAATATATAATTACATTTAACTATTTAAAGAATGATGTGTATAGAATTATTTTAAAGGCTGCAGGATATTAAACGAAACAATTTATCTTTTTCGAAAATTAATATTATTTCCGAAATGTTTTTGTAACTTAGGTGCCTTTAAAACTGTAAGAATATATAGGATATATTCTGCATGACGCAGGATATAGCTAATAGACTTAGCGTAATCGCGGTTCTCATTTGGTTTTTCGTAGTTTATGAAATTAATAAAAAGGCAAGATTGTGGTCTTAAAGAATTAAATATGAAACATCCTTAGATCACCTATACCTTTGTTTGCGTTGATACTTGAAAAAAGTATTAATAGGAAAGGTGAACGGTTTATAAGAAATTATTTAAAGGCGAATATTATTAAGTTTGATGGCAAACGGGGTGACCAATGATAAAAGGACAACGTTTGTTCGACGTTTTCAATTTTTTCAATTATTGGTTACATTTAATCCTGTAAAAACATGTATTGCTAATAAACATTTTTCCAGCGTAATTTACGGAAAAATGATAATTAGAGAATAATAATTATAAAAAAATTGCTTGAACGTGTATTCAAGATTAAGTCATACAGAATGAATGTTATTTATTGCAATTGTACTTTGTTAAGGACCGAACATATTCTTTATGTAATCGGGCCGCGAGGCAGACTGCGACGTGCCTACTGTCAGTCTCGTGGCACGGATTCGATCCACATGGGGTTGTCGATCACGCCGTCCCGCGTGGTCGATCACGCGTCGATCCCGCCCCACGTACAGGTGCGCGCATGCCGGCATTGTCGAGAATCGGAGCACGGCGCAACTCCTGACACGCGCAGTGTCTTTGTTCGCGAAAATTGTGCCCACAGCGCAACTCCGTCAATCGTCGGATCAATCAGAGAGCGCCGCGTTTCGCATCTCTCCTTCGTTTTCGGCCCTCGAGAACCTTTTTGGCGGAAGAGAACAATCGCGGCACACTCGTTTTGCACGTATCAGAAGCAAGTTCTCTCGGCTTAACGCAACATTCTCAACCGATTCGTGCGCGACATCGCCGCTTAATCATCCAAGTGCGGCAGTGTCCAGAGAGACAGTATTCTCCACGAGTGATTATCGAGCTTATCCAAGAAGCTCGCACGGAATCTCTGTTATCGAATCGTCTTCGCGCTCGGAGTCTGCCTCTCGAGCAAAATTTCCTCGACCGCAAGATTTCAGTCGTAAGGGCATCAAATCGATGCTCGGCAATATCTCCGTCTCGCGTTTGCGGCAGATTATTGATGCATCAAGATTTCCGAGCGATTCGAACCACGACAGTGTCCGTCAAGTGTGACAAGAGTTCCCGGAGCAAATTAATTGCGGTAAAGTAAGTCATTCTCTCATCCGCAGCCCTTCCCTCGTTTCGCAATCTTTCTGTGGTACCGGCATAAATCGCGCTCCGCTGAATCCGGTCGAGCACGAAACATACTTGAATAAATCGTGCATTCGTCGTTCGAATAACTCATAACCAATCATGTCGAATTGTGATAAAATGTTTATTTTATAACTTTCATTATTTATCAATTATTTATTTCATAAATTTTAGAAACTTACGCCTGAACAGTAAAATAATGTGTATTTATCGTTAAAATTGACGCTTTCCATATTTACGGCGAATGCGATCGCACGAGTTTGCATAGCTTTCGTTTCCATTGTTACTTACAAACATTTGTACTGAAATATCATTCTATATGATATATTTTTGTTGCAAGACATTATAATAACGTTTGAAGATATTACAACAAAATTAGACGCGAATGAAAATATGATAATCCGAGTCACGGTGATCCGGCACGGTAATCGTTCTCGAGTAAACCGCTGATCAACCAGGACAAGTGGAGAATATTGTCACATTGCCACGAATGATCCTATTTGCTCCATTTTGCCACACTAACATGATGAGAATTTTATTTTGATTTAAAGAACATTCTTTCGATAAAATATTGTGGAATAATTTTTGTCTCAATCTCCTCGTGTTGCGTTATTCTTTAATATTGGAATGATAGTCGTCGGTTATTTCAAAAATTAATACTCAAACTTTAATTATTTATAAATCGCAAACATAAAATTTTAAATTTTTTTCAAGGGCGTACTTATCATCTCTGAGGCCTAAAAATGATACCTAAACTTTGGCAATTTATTTAAGAAAAATAATTTACTTAATCGAAAACTTTTTATAAGAACTTTATTACATAAACCTTAAAGAGCAAAAAAATATTTTGAAAAACTTTTTATTTTACAAAGTGGCGCCTTAGCCGTATCGCCGAGCTGTTTTTTTTTAGATATTGTAGACGCTCCCACGATATACATGTATATTATATCGTTATATTATTATATATTGTTACTTATTAATTTCAGTATAAATCGTGCGTTAGAAAAATAAATATTTATTGTGCGTATTTGATTTGCCAAACGTATAACCGTCAACTGTTTGTGCGGTACATGAAAGTCACTTCATACTCTAACAAATAAACAAATATGTTGTTAAACACGAGAAATTTTAAACGTTGAAGGTAGGACAGTAGGAGATAGGGCAGTAGGAGAGGGATCAGTTGGAGAGGGAAGAGAGCGAGCGATACTGTTCTTAAGTTGATGATATAGTTCTATTGTCGGTACGCATTTGGAAAGATTCACACAAATTTTAAGATGGATCGGCCACCTGCAGGAGATATTCCGTATTCTTATTCGAGACCAGGTATATGTTAATTACGTAATTATATATATAAATATAATATTAAATATTAAACCTTTATTTTCGTTATGTTTTCTAAAGAAAATAAAACACTGATATCGAATAATTACAAGTTTATCAGTATTGAAAGGCGACACTGTCGTTCGTATCTTCAAGTTTTTAAATATGTCCCGCACAATTTTTTAAATTATGCCATTGTTTCACTGTAGCATGGTCATTGTTTCTTTAAATTCAAAAAAAATATGTCAAACATTTCATAACGCTATTGAAATTTCTCTACTATAAAAACTATATTCTATAGGATTTTAAAATTATATTGGTAATTGTAATGTTTTATATTTCTCGACACGTACTTATAATTATTATTTATATATTGCATTGTTAAGTATTTGAATAAATTTCAATTTCTATAAATTGTTATTTATTAGACCTCGTTGCTGTGACTCACACTCGCTTATACTTATCCGTGAAATTTGACCGCCAAGTTCTTGAGGGCAAGGTAATATTGACAGTAGAGAAGAAAGCATGGACGTGTAACGAACTAGTTAGTAAACATTTTCTTTTAATTTTAGTATACATATATATAAATATATATATATATATATATATATATTTAAGTTTGTCATTAATATCAAGCAATTAGGTTTTAGATACCTACGGACTTACAATATCTGAAGTCCAAAGTTTTCCTGGTGGGGCACCTTTGATTTACAATAAAAATGATAATGATGAAAACTTTGGCAGTAAACTTACCATTATCCTACCTAAAAAATTGAAAGTTATTAATATGTAAGTATAGAATATGTTTGACAAGTACATAGATTTTCGAAATTATTGATACAGATATTTTATATGTATATATGACGATACCGTATTTTCAGTTATAAAATTCAGATTGAATATAAAACAGATCCAAATTCTCCTGCACTATATTGGCTAAAACGTGAACAAACTTCCGATGGTGAACATCCCCTCTTGATATCTAACAGCAAGGTGAATTATAAAAGAATGATTTAGTTCTCCTGTATCAACGTGTATTGTACTCACAAATCAATATTTTCAGCTTACCTATGCCAGAGCTATATTTCCGTGTCAAGATACACCATCAAATAGAATCACATTCTATTCGGAGGTAAGAATTTAAACACAGTATGCATTTCGTATTTATTTGTAAGCACAGTAATGTCTGATTGATTGACATTGATATTATTAATAAAAGTAATAAAACGTCAAAGTAAAAAGTATAAAATATGTTAGAGAGATAAATGTGAGCATGTAAAATTGCAATTATAATTTCATACTTTTATATTTACTACTTTATCTGTTTACAGAATGATTTACCTATTCAACTTTTATTGATGTTTACTTTACATTTTTTAGATTACTGTACCAAGAGGTCTTAACGTTATGATGCATGGGACTAAATCAATGCTTGTAGGAGATGACCAAGTTAAATACAAATTTTTTGCCGGCGACCGGCAAAATATAACAATGGCACCGTATGAGATATATATTATAGTAGGTTCACTAACAATAACAGAGGTGGCCAGTATTGATGGGAATCTAATATGCAACTTGTGGACTGAACAGAAATATTTGCTTCAGGGTACAATGGCTATTAATAAAATTAAGGCCATGCTGTCTAACATCAAACAGTCGTATGATTTCACAGGTAATATGTCAACTTAATTTGTCGTTTCAGTTTATATGTACAACATGTTTATATGCATTTTATTTTATAAGGAATTGTCAGTCTTGTTCCTTTTATTATTATCTTATTCTTAATATATTTATAAAATAATATCAGTAGGTAGATTTAATGTATGTGTGCTTCCACCAAATGTGCCGGAATTCGATATGCAATATCCTTATGTGACATTCGTGTCGTCAACTTTACTTGATGGACATTATTTTATGATCGATAAAATTGTTCAAAACATCATTGAGAGCTGGATAGGAAGGACAGTTGCGATTGACAATTTCAAACACTTGTGGTTGATTAAAGGCCTTAGTACATTCATTTATAGGAATCCTATAAATAATATAATAGACGACGAAGATATCCGCAAATTTTTAAAAATAAAAGGCATTAACAATTTGCTGAAAATGGTAAAGTATTAATTTTGCTTGGATAAAATTACAGAAAGAAATGTATTGAATATGATTGATAATATTATTTTCCACTTCATACGTGTGCTTTCTACTTCATGTGCATTTCTACTACATACTTACTACACTATTTTTTGAAACTGAATTATTCTATTACAGTTACATTTACATAATGTTACTACACTATATTCTGAAACTGAATTATACTATTACAGTTACATTTACATAATTTTACACTATTTTCTGAAACTGAATTACTATTACAGCCAGAGTTACAAACCGACTCTTTAGTACCTGATTTGACGGGTAAATTGCCTATGAATATTATCAAGTACGTGTCGGAAAAGGGGTGTGTGTTTTTGAATTACTTACAAGATATCTTAGGTGGTCCCACAGATTTCAGACGTTTTCTTGTAGAAAATTTATTTCCACTTTGTCTTACCTATGAATTCCTAACGACTGATCATTTTAAGACTTTTCTGTATCAATGTTTTAGCCGTGAACACCAGGTAACATGTTTTTTATGCAAATGAACTATAGTTCTTAATTTTAGTTTATTAAACAGCGAATAACAACTTTATCTTGTGGCTAGCGGTTAAATTCTGTAGAGTGGGAGGGATGGTTTAATGAACTACGTTTCCCAACTTTTTATAACAATTCCATGACCATAAGAACCATAAGAAATGATTGGCACCTTAAAGCGGACAGGTGGGTCGAACAAGAAGAAGCGGGTTATGATCTGATTCAAGAAGTACGCAATGCTAATGATTTTGTTAAAATAGAATTTTTAACCTATCTACTTGCATTGCCTGCGGTGCCAAGAGATAAGTTAAAAGCGTTAAGAGCCAAGTTACAAATGCTAGGTTATGCGCTTCTGGACGACCAGGAGATTTGTGAAATAAGGTAAATATACTTTTCTATATTCAGATTGTTTTGCAGTTGATCGAGTAACATATCGCGTACGTATCTCGCAGGTTTCTCTGGCTGCGCTTGTGTATCAAAAGTAGAGACTTAAAATTTCAAATAGACGCTTTAAAGTTTGCCAGCGAATATTGTATGCCGAAATATGCCTGCCCAATATTCCGCGATTTGTACGAATGGGAAGTAACTCGTAAGTTGGCCAGGTCATGGTTTATGGACCCTGAAAAACGTTCTAAAATGCTTCCCGAAACCATAAACGAATTGGAATCCATTCTTGAGATTTAATTGGATGGTTGAACATAATTATACAACAAATGACCTATATATATTAACTGACGGAAGATGATATGTCGGAAAAAAAGTTAAAATAAGTTTGTCCTGATTGATACAAAATGACATACAAGTCTACAGCAAATTTGCGCTTTACGGCCGATATTGCTTACTATTAACTTCATTCCTCTCATTTCGTGGCATACATGTTGTTCACGGAGCCATAAAAGGTTCGAGCTAAGCTAAGAGAAGATATTAACTTATAAATCGTATGCCTGTGTGAAACTTTGTCGAATGTGCGCTGGTGTATTCACTGGTCATAGTTGTTATTATATATGCATATAAAATCCATATAATAATATAATATAATATATTATACATATATATATTTATATATTTAAAATATATGTAATATATGTATAATTATATAATATGTAATATATATCCTATTACACACCACACACATACACACACACTCAGGCGCGTGCGAGGGCGCATTATTTATAGCTACTCTGAGAAAAAAAAATTATTAAAAAACGCAAAATGTATTTCATCCAACTAAAATATTTAGTTTGATGCGTTCAACTAAACATTAGTTGGTTTAACATTAGTTAAATTAACTAATTTTTATTTAAAAATTTTGATGGATGACATGAATAAACTATAGAATGATTACACTTTTCTTAGTGCAACTTAATAATTGTTGAATCAACCATTGGATCAACAATTATACAAATTTAGTCCGCGCGTACAGTCAATTTTTTTTCTCAATGTAATACCATCCCTGAGCTCGAGCATCTTATGTTTCCGCAAACAGCCTAGATGCTACGAAACGCAAGAAGGGAGAATGTATATAGTAAGTATAAGATCGACTGAAGTGTGCAAACCAGCTACAGGCCTGTTCTATGACGTAACGATTTATATTATATTCTGTTCTATATACATTCAATTTATATTTTAATAACTACTGTTCGAAATTTATAACAAACAAATATTCAAGAAAAAAAATAAATGTATTAGAAGAATTTTTTGTGTAATCTTTTTTATGATATATTAATGTCATCAGTACCTATCTTCTAAATAGAACTGAATAATTGTTCATATGTAATTCTGCATAGAGATATTAAAATAAAGCTTAATAATGTGACAGTAATAGTACCTTTACCTATAATATTAAAGCTAATAGAGCGTACCGCGCGTCTGTATGTCTAGTTAAGACAAAAATTAATTTACGGAATATTTCGATAAATACTGAAAATTTTAAAATATATTTATTTTAATAAATAAATGTTTTGTAAAATTTCAGTTTTGTATTTTGACATTATTGAATTATTTATTATTATTTCAGTTATTTCTTTATTGCGATGTGTTAGAAGATTTCTTTAATTTTATTTAAAAAACATTTATTGAAAGACGCATAGTTACCGAATTTATTTCCGTTTTCAAATTTATCTTCTCGAACAATACAACTTTTTAAATATATTTCTTAATACATATTTAAACTATTAAAATTTATTTCACATTGCTTTACCTTATACTAAATTGGTATATGTATTTATATATATACACACACACAACACAGTACTACGCGTGTAACGATATGTCATCATTAAATTTTTCTGTTGCGTAATACCTATAATTCTTGAAATCTATATATATAAAAACAAATGTCCTGATTGATTGACTGACTCATCAACGTCCAGCCTAAACCCCTAAATCTAGAAACGCATGAAATTGGGAGCGCATATTCCTGCCATGTCGTAAGCATCCAGTAAGAAAGGAGCTTTATAAGTTCAACCCCTAAAGGGGTGAAACGATGTAAAATAAGTTTTCACGAATTTCTTCATATCTCTTAGGCCCGATGAGATATCGACTTGGTTCTTTCTATTTAAAGTAGGTACATACCGTAGCGGGTATCAAGCTATATCAATAAATACCTATATACAATTTATATTGCCCGTCGACCGTACTCGCGATAAAGACTACTTTGGATGCAGGACGATTGACGGGTAAGGCGTTGGTATGGCACTTGGTTTAGGAGAATCTTTGAACACGAATAAATATAAAAGGAAAATCGTGTGTCGTTCTTTGAGCAAGGATCAAGTAAGAAAACCAGGTACTTTTTGCAATTCTGTTTACAAGTTTTATTTACATTTTTATCGAAAATTATATGTATATGTATATTATCGGATTTTATATTACAATTTACGATTATATATATATACATAATGTAGTTACTACATTTTTGTTAGCTGAACGTCTAGTGCCATCCATATCTTTTAAAATAAAGGCATTAATTCTTCTATTTCCTCTGTCAGATGATAGTGGATATTCAGCCTAGACGAGGATCATCTCGACAACAATGTTACATCCGACAATGCAACACGCACTTGTATAGGAAATCCCGCCACTTTAAGTGGTATCCCTATACAAAAGCGAAGACCACGCTCACCTTTGCGTTTAAAATCATTCAATACTCATAGACGTAAACATATAAGAACCTTTTCTTAAAAGAAAAAAATATATATTATATAATTTAATATTTGCACTTGTCATCGTTTCCTGATATTTTCAAGTTTTCAACACGTATATTTTTAAATTTATAATGCTAAGCGTTAAAAAATGCATGAATTTTTCTTTATATTTTAATTCATTACAGGTGCCTTTGAAAGGAAGATACGGGGTAGATATAACGCCTTTATCTTATCTACCAGGTGGAAGGATAGAGAGATATCAAGACAACCTATATGTCTTTTTCATTCGCGAAAGTACTTCGATACGGGAGGTGAGTGAGTTCATAATGACGATTATTCTCAACGGACTGTTAGAAATTCAACTATTAAAATCCTGATGATGATGATGTGTTACAGAATGGTGGATTGAGTGGTTTCACCCACAGTTTTGCAATGGAAGTTTTGGCAATTGTTCGCGCGCACATTACGGCAATAGGCGGTAACGCTACGGTAGCGTTCTTTATGACGCAGTGTGTGCTTCTTCACAGCCCTCACAAAAATCAAGTTAGTAAAAAACATTATTTTGCCTGCATACACATTCCCACGCTTGTTGCATATTTCATAAAAAAATATATTTTCAGGGTCAATGTCTCATTAATGTGGCGATGTCGCAACAGTGTCTTATTGTGCGGATAAGAAGCACAGTGCTGTTTCAAATTGCTGATTCCAACCTCCACATTCGACACCGCCATGAACGACTATTAATAATGGCAATTAATGCTGTTAAAAAAATATATATATGTATATATATTTTCCAGTATCAATGCTTATAGATAGGATCGTGTATAGCGGTTCTGTGAGACTTTTATTGCATTTTGCAATACCTAATCTCAAGTATCTCATCGTAGCAATCGACATTGTTATTTATTAATTTATTTTACAAAGCTGAATATGTGATACTTAATTTAAAATATTATTTTCTTTATGAATTAATAACGTAATAAAACGAAACTATAACGTAATAAAACGTGACAAAGGTATATCAGTCTGTTGTTATAGATTTAAAATATCTTATATATTTAATATCTACTGTGTGACTAAATATTTAAATGGTTTGATATTTATGAACTATAGTGACTAAATATAATTTTATCTCTATATATATATTTTTTTATAGAGGGATATCTTGCTCTATGAAATTGCCCTACTGTGCGCATAGTGATGTTACCATCAATTCTCCATTGTATAATAATTTCAATTTGTTATAAAAATATAGAAATACTCAATTATATCAAAGTACTCCGTTATTGATAGTGCAATCGGAAGGACAATGGTTCTACACATAAAAAGCTTAAACTAATTGTAACTATGTAGAATCAACAGAAATATATAAATTTATTTTTCTTTGCCGATTGCGCTACAAATGTCAGATTATTTAAATAGGATATTAATACATAAATAAAATATTAATCTGTAGAATGTACATTTCTCTTTCGAAAGCTTCTCTAAAAATATTAAAGGAAATATATAATTACATTTAACTATTTAAAGAATTATGTGTACCTATAGAATTATGTTAAAGGTTGCAGGATATTAAACGAAGCAATTTATCTTTTTCGGAAATTAATATTATTTCCGAAATAAGTTTTTGTAACTAGGTGCCTTTAAAACTATAAGAATATATAGGATATATTCTGCATGACGCAGGATATAGCTAATAGACTTAGCGTAATCGCGGTTCTCATTTGGTTTTTCGAAGTTTATGAAATTAATAAAAAGGCAAGATTGTTGTGTTAAAGAATTAAATATGAAACATTTTTAGATCACCTATGCCTTTGTTTGTGTGGATACTTGAAAAAAGTATTAAAGGAAAAGGTGAACGGTTTATAAGAAATTATTTAAAGACGAATATTATTAAGTTTGATAGCAAACGGAGTGACCAATGATAAAAAAAACAACGTTTGTTCGGCGTTTTCAATTTTTTCAATTATTGGTCACATTTAATCCTGTAAAAACATGTATTGCTAATAAACATTTTTCCAGCGTAATTTACGGAAAAATGATAATTAGAGAATAATAATTATGAAATATTGCTTGAACGTGTATTCAAGATTAAGTCATACAGAATGAATGTTATTTATTGCAATTGTACTTTGTTAAGGACCGAACATATTCTCTATG
This sequence comes from Temnothorax nylanderi, assembly GCF_030848795.1. NCBI lineage: Eukaryota > Metazoa > Arthropoda > Insecta > Hymenoptera > Formicidae > Temnothorax > Temnothorax nylanderi. The sequence goes on along the minus strand of NW_027249095.1, from coordinate 883,591 downwards.
TAATCGGGTCGCGAGGCTGACTGCGACGTGCCTACTGTCAGTCTCGTGGCACGGATCCAATCCGCATGGGGTTGTCGATCACGCCGTCCCGCGTGGTCGATCACGCGTCGATCCCGCCCCACGTACAGGTGCGCGCATGCCGGCATCGTCGAGAATCGGAGCACGGCGCAACTCCTGACACGCGCAGTGTCTTTGTTCGCGAAAATTGTGCCCACAGCGCAACTCCGTCAATCGTCGGATCAATCAGAGAGCGCCGCGTTCCGCCTTCGTTTTCGGCCCTCGAGAACCTTCCTGGCGGAAGAGAACAATCGCGGCACACTCGTTTTGCACGTATCAGAAGCAAGTTCTCTCGGCTTAACGCAACATTCTCAACCGATTCGTGCGCGACATCGCCGCTTAATCATCCAAGTGCGGCAGTGTCCAGAGAGACAGTATTCTCCACGAGTGATTATCGAGCTTATCCAAGAAGCTCGCACGGAATCTCTGTTATCGAATCGCCTTCGCGCTCGGGGTCTGCCTCGCGAGCAAAATTTTTTCGACCGCAAGATTTCAGTCGTAAGGGCATCAAACCGATGCTCGGCAAGATCTCCGTCTCGCGTTTGCGGCAGACTATTGACGCCTCAAAATTTCCGAGCAATTCGAACCACGACAGTGTCCGTCAAGTGTGACAAGAGGTCCCGGTGTAAATTAATCGCGGTAAAGTAAGTCGTTCCCTCATCCGCAGCCCTCCCCTCGTTTCGCAATCTTTCTGTGGTACCGGCATAAATCGCGCTCCGCTAAATCCGCTCGAGCACGAAACATACTTGAATAAATCATGCACACAGAAAAATATATACTACCCTCAAGTAAATATTACTTGTTCTAAATATTTGATAAGTTCATATATCCGCAAATCTATCATAAAGTCATCGCAAGCATCACATTTACTCAAAACATATTCTAGATATTAGCAAGTCTAGTACTTGAAATAAGAATATTTAATTAATACAAGAATTCGGATTACTTACTATATACAGTCTACTGAAGAGAAGTATATAATATTCTTGAAAGAAGAATGAATTCTTGTTTTGAGCACAAAATTATGAGCTTTTCTAAGATTTGTGCTAAGTATATCTTAAAGCTATTATTAAGATAATATTCTCTATTGAAGAAACCTATTACTTAAAATAAATAAAATAAAATAAGTAATTGCTTTTCTTGGCTGTAGAGTGATATTTTTCTGTGTGTGCATTCGTCGTTCGAATAACATATAACCAATCATGTCGAATTGTGATAAAATGTTACATCTTACAATTTAAGTATTAAGATAAAGATTAATTTCTATACGTCTAACATTGTCTAAACACGTAATTTATGAATTGTGTCTTATGTTTATCTCATTTAGCTGATCGACGATAAAGAAAAATCTACGACTTAACTCAACTGTGAAGCGAAATGTCCATTCGGATGATGAAACTCTAGGTCTCTAGTCAAAATATCATATTTGTTTCTTTGTTATCAATGTTAAATTATGTTGAAAATTATTTGACGTTTTTTGCGTTATTTTTTTTGAACTGTAAAAATTTATTTACCCACATGGCAAACGCTCATTTATTTCATAACTTTCGTTATTTATCAATTATTTATTTCACTAGCACCACAGACGCGCGCTTCGCGCGCGCTATTTAGCTTTAACATCATGCTATTACTATTACACTATTAATTTCTTGATACACACAACTGTCAAAATATACGATGACAGCTGCAAATGAAGTAAGCGCAGCGAGAAAACCAATCAGCATCGCGGAAAAGCGGCAACAATAAATTCGACTATCGACTTAACATGCCTTTTTTTAGAAAGGATAAATTTTAGAAACTTACGCCAGAACGTTCAGTAAAATAATGAGTATTTTTCGTTAAAATTGACGCTTTCCAATATTTACGGCGAATGCGATCGCACGAGTTTTCATATCTTTTGTTTCCATTGTTACAAACATTTGTGCTGAAATATCATTCTATATAATATATTTTTGTTGCAAGACATTATAATAATGTTTGAAGATATTACAACAAAATGAGACGCGAATGAAAATATTGTATGATAATCCGAGTCACAGTGATCATTCTCGAGTAAACCTCTGGTCAAGACAAGTGGAGAATATTGTTACATTGCCACGAATGATTCTATTAGCTCCATTTCGCCACACTAACATGATAAGAATTTTATTTCGATTTAAAAACAATTCTTTCGATAAAATATGGTGGAATAATTTTCGTCTCAATCTCCTCGTGTTGCGTTATTCTTTGATATTGGAATGATAGTCGTCGGTTATTCCAAAAATTAATATCCAAACTTTAATCATTTTTAAATCGCAAACATAAAATTTTAAATTTTTTCAAGGGGGTACTTATCATCTCTGAGGCCTAAAAATGATACCTAACTTTGGCAATTTATTTAAGAAAAATAATTTACTCAATCGAAAACTTTTTATAAGAACTTTATTACATAAACCTTAAAGAGCAAAATATATTTTTAAAAACTTTTTATTTCACAAAGTGGTGCCTTAGCCGTATCGCCGAGCTGTTTTTTTTTTTTTTAGGTATAGACACTTCCACGATATACATGTATATTATATCGTTATATTATTATATATTGTTACTTATTAATTTCAGTATAAATCGTGCGTTAAAAAAAATAAATTTTTATTGTGCGTATTATTTGCCAAACGTAATCGTCAACTGTTTGTGCGGTACATGAAAGTCACTTCATACTCTAACAAATAAACAAATATGTTGTTAAACACGAGAAAATTTAAACGTTGAAGGTAGGACAGTAGGAGATAGTGCAGTAGGAGAGGGATCAGTTGGAGAGGGAAGAGAGCGAGCGATACTGTTCTTAATTTGATGGATATAGTTCTATTGTCGGTACGCATTTGGAAAGGTTCACACAAATTTTAAAATGGATCCGCCACCTGCAGAAGATATTCCATATTCTTATTCAAGACCAGGTATATGTTAATTACGTAATTATTTATATAAGTATAATATTAAATATTATACATTCATTTTCGTTATGTCTTCTCAAAAAAATGAAACACTGATATCGGCTAATTGCAAATTTATCAGCATTAAAAGGCACGCAGTCGTTCGTATCTTCAAGTTTTTAATTTTTTAAATTATGCCATTGTTTCACTGTAGCATGGTCATTGTTTCTTTAAATACAAGAAATATATGTCAAACATTTCATAACGCTATTGAAAGTTCTCTACTAAAAACTATATCCTATATATGGTTTTAAAATTATATTTATAATTGTAATGTATTATATTTCTCGACACGTACTTATAATTATTAATTATATATTACCTTGTTAAGTATTTGAATAAATTTCAATTTCTATAAATTGTTATTTATTAGACCTCGTTGCTGTGACTCACACTCGCTTAATCTTATCCGTGAAATTTGACCGCCAAGTTCTTGAGGGCGAGGCATTATTGACAATACAGAGGAAAGCGTCCATGTGTAACGAACTAGTTAGTAAACATTTTCTTTTAATTTTAGTATACATATATATAATTAATTTTGTCATTAATATCAATCAATTAGGTTTTAGATACCTACGGACTTACAATATCTAGAGTCCTAAACAATGCTAATGGGGTATTTTTGGTTTACACTAAGGAAGATAATGATGAAAACTTTGGCAGTAAACTTACCATTACCCTACCTAGAAGAATGAATGTTATTGATAGGTAAGTATAGAATATGTTTGACAAGTACATAGATTTTCGAAATTATTGATACAGATATTTTATATGTATATATGACGATATCATATTTTCAGTTATCAAATTCTGATTGAATATAAGACAAGTCCAGAATCTCCTGCACTGTATTGGCTAAAAGGTGAACAAACTTCCGATAATATACATCCCCTCTTGATATCTAACAGCAAGGTAAATTATAAAAGAATGATTTAGTTCTCCTGTATCAACGTGTATTGTACTCACAAATCAATATTTTCAGCTTACATATGCCAGAGCTATATTTCCATGTCAAGATACACCATCAAATAGATTCACATTCTATTCGGAGGTAAGAATTTAAACACAGTATGCATTTCGTATTTATTTGTAAGCACAGTAATGTCTGATTGATTGACATTGATATTATTAATAAAAGTAATAAAACGTCAAAGTGAAAAGTATAACATATGTTAGGGAGGTAAATGTGAGCATGTAAAATTGCAATTATAATTTCTTACTTTTATATTTACTACTTTATCTATTTACAGAATGGTTTACCTATTCAACTTTTATTGATGTTTACTTTACATTTTTTAGATTACTGTACCAAGAGGTCTTAACGTTATGATGCCTGGGACTAAACAAAGGACCAAACGGAATGAAGTGCCTGACCACGTTGATGAATACAAATTTTTTGGCCTGCGAACTGTACCAATGGCACCGTATGAGATATATATTATAGTAGGTTCACTAATAGAGGGGAGCAGTACTGATTACGGTCTAAGATGCAAATTGTGGACTGAAGAGAAATATTTGCTTCAGGGTAGAACGGCTATTCGTAAAATTATGGCCATGCTGTTTAACATCAAACAGTCGTATGAATTTACAAGTAATATGTCAACTTAATTTGTCGTTTCAGTTTATATGTACAATATGTTTATATGCATTTTATTTTATAAGAAATTGTCAGTCTTGTTCCTTTTATTACTATTTTATTCTTAATATGTTTATAAAATGATATCTGTAGATGAGGTTAACGTATGTGTGCTTCCACCAAATATGCCGGAATTCGATATGCAATATCCTCATGTGACATTTGTGTCGTCAACTTTACTTGAAGGACAGTATTCTATGATCGATACAATTGTTCAAAACATCATTGAGAGCTGGATAAGAAAGATAGTTACGATTGGAAATTTCCGACACTTGTGGTTGGTTAAAGGACTTAGTACATTCATTTATAGGAATCCTATAAATAATATAATAGACGACGAAGATATCCGCGAATTTCTAAAAATAAAAGACATTAACAATGTGCTGAAGATGGTAAAGTATTAATTTTGCTTGGATAAAATTACAGAAAGAAATGTATTGAATATGATTGATAATATTATTTTCCACTTCATACGTGTGCTTTCCACTTCATATGCATTTCTACTACATACTTACTACACTATTTTTTGAAACTGAATTATATACTATTACAGTTACATTTACATAATTTTACTACACTATATTCTGAAACTGAATTATACTATTACAGTTACATATACATAATTTTACACTATTTTCTGAAACTGAATTACTATTACAGCCAGAGTTACAAACCGACTCTTTAGTACCTGATTTGACGGGTAAATTGCCCATGAATATTATCAAGTACGTGTCGGAAAAGGGGTGTGTGTTTTTGAATTACTTACAAGTTATCTTAGGTGGTCCCACAGGTTTCAGACGTTTTCTTGTAGAACATTTATTTCGTTTTACCAATGAATTTCTAACGACTGATCGTTTTAAGACTTTTCTGTATCAATGTTTTAGCCGTGAACACCAGGTAACATGATTTTTATGCAAATGAACTATAGTTCTTAATTTTAGTTTATTAAACAGCGAATAACAACTTTTATCTTGTGGCTAGCTGTTAGATTCTGTAGAGTGGGATGTATGGTTACATAAACCAGGTTTCCCACCTTCTTATTACAATTTCATGACCATAAGGAGTATAAGGACTAAATGGCACCGTATAGCGGACAAATGGGTCGAACCACAAGAAAGGGGTCATAATCTGATTCGAGAAGTACACCGTACTAACGATTTTGTTAAAATAGAATTTTTAACCTATCTACATGCATTGCCTGCGGTGCCAATACCCAAGTTGCATATGCTAAGATTAGCGTTTCTGGACGAACAGAAAATTTGTGAAATAAGGTAAATATACTTTTCTATATTCAGGTTGTTTTGCAGTTGATCGAGTAATATATCGCGCACGTATCTCGCAGGTTTCTCTGGCTGCGCTTGTGTATCAAAAGTAGAGACTTAAGATTTCAAATAGACGCTTTAAAGTTTGCCAGCGAATATTGTATGCCGAAATATGCCTGCCCAATATTCCGCGATTTGTACGAATGGGAAGAAACTCATGAGTTGGCCAAGTCATGGTTTATGGACCCTGAAAATCGTTCTAAAATGCTTCCCGAAACTATAAAAGAATTATCATCTATTCTTAAGGTTGATTTGTCTAAGCCGGAAGTCAAAGTCGGTGATAATTTTCAAGACGTCATCTTAGAAGACTTAGATAACTTAGATGACTCAGATGACTCAGATGACTCAGATGACTTAGATGACTTAGATGACTTAGATGACTTAGATGACTTAGATGACTTAGATGATCAGATAGCTTAAGATTCTAATACGGTTCTGTGATTGGTTAACGACACTACAGTAGATTTGCGCGATACGGCCGATGCTGCTTACTATTAACTTCACTCCTCTCGTTTCGTAGCATATATGTTGTTCACGGAGATATAAATTGTTCGAGCTATGCTAAGAAAAGGTATTAACTTATAAATCGTATGCCTGTGTGAAACTTTGTCGAGTGTGCGCTGGTGTATTCACTGCGTTGGTCATAGCTGTTATTATATATGCATATAAAATCCATATAATAATATAATATAATATATTATACATATATATATTTATATATTTAAAATATATGTAATATATGTATAATTATATAATATGTAATATATATCCTATTACACACCACACACATACACAAACACTCAGACACGCGCGAGGGCGCACTATTTATAGCTACTCTGAGAAAAAAATTTATTGAAAAACGCAAAATGTATTTCATCCAAAAAAATATTTAGTCTGATACGTCCAACTAAACATTAGTTGGTTTAACATTAGTTAAATTAACTAATTTTTATTAAAAAATTTTGATGGATGACATGAATAAACTATAGAATGATTATACGTTTCTTAGTGCAACTTAATAATTGTTGAATCAACCATTGGATCAACAATTATACAAATTTAGTCCGCGTGTACAGTCAATTTTTTTTCTCAAAATGTAATATCATCCCTGAGCTCGAGCATCTTATGTTTCCGCAAACAGCCTAAATGCTACGAAACGCGAGAAGGGAGAATGTATATAATAAGTATAAGATCGACGTAGGCCTGTTCTATGACGTAACAATTTATATTATATTTTGTCCTATATACATTCAATTTATATTTTAATAACTACTGTTCGAAATTTATAACAAACAAATATTCAAGAGAAAAAATAAAAAAATAAATGTATTAGAAAAATTTTTTGTGTAATTCTTTTGTATGATATATTAATGTCATCAGTACCTATCTTCTAAATAGAACTGAATAATTGTTCATATGTAATTCTGTTCCTTTAGCTATTCTGCATAGAGATATTAAAATAAAGCTTAATAATGTGACAGTAATAGTACCTTTACCTATAATATTAAAGCTAATAGAGCGTACCGCGCGTCTGTATGTCTAGTTAAGACAATAATTAATTTACGGAATATTTCGATAAATACTGAAAATTTTAAAATATATTTATTTTAATAAATAAATGTTTTGTACAATTTCAGTTTTGTATTTTGATATTATTGAATTATTTATTATTTTTTCAGTTATTTCTTTATTGCGATGTGTTAGAAGATTTATATAATTTTATTTAAAAAAACATCTATTGAAAGACACATAGTTTACCGCATTTATTTCCGTTTTCAACTTTGTCTTATCGAACAATACAACTTTTTAAATATATTTCTTAATACATATTTAAGCTATTAAAATTTACTTCACTTTGCTCTACCTTATAATAAATTGGTATATGTATCTATATATACACACATACAACACACAGTACTACGCGTGTAGCGATATGTCATCATTAAATTTTTTTTGTTGCGTAATACCTATAATTCTTGTAATTTATATATATAAATAAAAACAAATGTCCTAACTGACTGACTGACTCATCAACGTCCAGCCTAAACCCCTAAATCTAGAGACTCATGAAATTGGCGCATATTTTTGCCATGTCGTATAAGCATCCACTAAGAAGGAAGCTTTATAAGTTCAACCCTAAGGGGGTGAAGCGAGGTAAAATATGTTTTCACGAATTTCTCAATATCTCTTAGTCCCGATGAGATATCAATTTGGTTCTTTTTATTTAAAGTAATTACATACCGTAGCGAAACACGGGTATCAATAAATACCTATACAATCTATATTGTCCATCGACCGTATTCGCGATAAGGACTATACTTTGGATGCAGGACGATTGACGGGTAGGGCGTTGGTATAGCTTATACTTAGTTGGTATGGCTATACTTAGTTTAGGAGAACCTTTGAACACGAATTAAAAATGATAATAATCATAATGACACGTAATACTTGGAGTTTTATTGTACTAAAAATTAGTTACAGAATGTACCTAATAATATGCACTGTGTTGTTGCATTAAAAACTTATTGATATTATACTGTTCTTATTTATAAACGCAGAAAAACAATTAAACAAATAATAAAACGAGTGTCAATGAGGCGTTTAATTAAAAATAAACGTAGAATAGATTTTCTACGCATTTAAAGAAGAAAAATTGAGATTCTTATAAAATATATTTATATCTTCTTCAAGAGCTTTCGAATCTCTTTGTAGTTACACGCAGTTAAATTTCACATTTGAAATAGCCTGAAACATTTTTCGAGCCTGCTGTTATGCAACCCGTCGTGCATCGCTGCCTAAAGCTGATAAGTTATGCAGGCGATCGAAAAATTTGTATCTTACGCGCTCTTTTGGTTATCCTCGGGGCCATCTCGAGAGAAAGGAAAATTTACCCAGAGTCGATAAGATCTATACAGTCGATTATCGACCGGCGCGCGGGGCGCGTCATCTGGCGGCGGGCTGCGGAAGCGCGGGCGGAAGCGTGCCGGCCAACATCATCAGGTCACGTGACACTGGCATATTGATACGTGTCGGCGGGGTGAGCCACGACTCCGCTACGCTTTGCCAGTCGTGCATACGCGGCCGCGCTCGTGCGCTTGATGAGAGGCGCGCTTCGCAACGGTGTCGATTCTCGGGATCCTGTGAGGGAAGGTCACTCGATCCGTGGTGCTTAGGACAGTCGTGTCGACGCAGACAAGATGGGATGTGAGTATACCCGCCGCTTTTTTACACAGTCAGAGAAACTCCGGCCCGTCGTGCTCAGCGGATTCGCGTTCGCCGCCAACCTCTCTCTCTCTCTCTCTGTCTCGGCGCCCGTAACCTCCTCCGCAACATATTGCTGGCGGCGCGAATCCGCCTGACGTACGGGCGCCCGAAACGCACCCGGACGCGCTAAACCGCCTCTCTGCTCCTTCTGCTTTCAGTCAAATTTCTCGAGGTGATAAAGCCGTTCTGCAGTATACTGCCGGAAATAGCGAAGCCGCAACGGAAGGTAAGGCCCCGCGCGAGAGACGCGCGGTCTATTTCCGTCTCTCTCGCGTATTTACAGTTTCGCGTACCGTTTTTCCTAAATTCCACGATCGCCCCGGGCGTGCGTAAGCACGGGACGGGGCGAGATGCTCCTTACCATCTGTTTATGACACACGTCTGTGACACTGTAATAAGGTGTAGAGCTGGTCTCGATTGAAACTAGAATTTTCCTTGACATCTTTTTTCTCGTACTTTACTGTTAATATCTCTGCAGCATTTTAATGTATCTTAATCATATTAGATAGAGTCATGTTTCTGTATCCCTCCACAGATCCAGTTCAGAGAAAAAGTACTATGGACGGCAATTACATTATTTATCTTCTTAGTATGTTGCCAGGTGAGTTGATGGACCTTCGTTTTAAATAATAATGCGGAAGGAAATTGGCTGAAAATAGTTTGAACCGTTGCGAATAAATACAAATGCATAATCTTGTTATTTTCAGATTCCGTTGTTCGGTATCATGTCTTCGGACAGCGCGGATCCATTCTATTGGATTCGTGTGATACTTGCGTCAAACAGAGGAACCCTTATGGAATTGGGTATCTCGCCGATCGTTACTTCGGGTCTTATTATGCAGCTGCTTCACGGTGCGAAGATTATTGAGGTCGGCGATACTCCAAAAGATAGAGCGTTATTCAACGGCGCGCAGAAATGTTAGTACATATTCATTTCAGTATGGTACTGCTCAAGTGGAGCAGCGATAACGTTTTTGTTTTATCTTTATGCAGTATTTGGCATGGTTATTACCGTTGGACAAGCCATCGTTTATGTAATGACCGGAATGTACGGTGATCCGACTGAAATTGGAGCTGGTGTCTGTCTCCTGATTATCATTCAGTTATTCGTCGCTGGACTTATCGTATTGCTGTTGGACGAGCTTCTCCAGAAAGGATATGGTTTGGGGAGCGGAATATCTCTCTTTATCGCGACCAATATTTGCGAGACCATTGTGTGGAAAGCATTCTCGCCAGCCACGGTCAACACCGGTAACTTTCTCGTTATTAGACAAAAAAAATCGTAATAAAAGTATTGATTACCTAAACGTTAACTAAAATTATATTTTTGTACACTTAATAGGTCGTGGTACAGAATTTGAAGGAGCTGTAATCGCGCTGTTCCATTTGCTGGCTACCAGACAGGACAAAGTCCGAGGCCTCCGTGAAGCGTTCTACAGACAGAATCTTCCAAATCTGATGAATCTCCTCGCCACCATTCTAGTGTTCGCTATCGTTATTTACTTCCAGGTAAATTGCCGATAGGTCACAGGATTTGCACAAGCTATAAAGTTTATATTAATTTCTTCTAATACTGGTCTTCGAACAAAAAAGTATCAGGCCGTAAGTAATGACTGGACTCGAGAAATCAAATCACTTTATTTTTAGGGCTTCCGTGTGGATCTTCCGATTAAATCCGCCAGATACCGCGGCCAATACAGCAGCTATCCGATCAAACTGTTTTACACCAGCAATATCCCGATTATCCTGCAGTCGGCTTTGGTGTCCAATTTGTACGTCATCTCTCAGATGTTGGCCGTCAAGTTCCACGGAAATCTTATAGTGAATCTGCTAGGCGTTTGGTCGGATGTCGGGGGCGGAGGACCCGCCAGATCGTATCCGGTTGGCGGATTATGTTATTACTTATCACCTCCAGAATCGGTGGGCCACATCCTTCAAGATCCTGTCCATGCCATGCTCTACATTCTCTTCATGCTCGGGTCGTGCGCTTTCTTCTCCAAGACGTGGATCGAGGTTTCCGGGAGCTCGGCAAAGGATGTTAGTATAACTTTCACTGGAAGGCGGTATGAATCTTCTCGACGAAGTGTAAAAATTTACGACATGCATTATTGAACTTTTAGGTTGCTAAACAACTGCGAGAACAGCAGATGGTGATGCGAGGCCACAGAGATAATTCCATGATTCGCGAGCTAAATCGATACATCCCGACCGCCGCGGCGTTCGGCGGGCTATGTATCGGGGCTCTCTCCGTACTGGCGGACTTCTTGGGCGCGATCGGTTCCGGTACCGGTATCTTGCTCGCTGTCACGATCATATACCAATACTTCGAGATCTTTGTGAAGGAGCAAAGTGAAATGGGTGGCATGAGCACGTTACTCTTCTAAACTTAATTCACCTATAGACTTGAAAAGTGAACTTTTTTAATTCTGAAGAACTGAGTAATAATTTATTGTAAAGTAAGAGAGTCGGATTGGCAGCTGTGTGTTTATGTCAAAGCTCATAGAATGGATAGACAAACACCGGCGCCAGACGAAAGTTCCCCGTTGTTATAAAAAGTCGCACATATTTAACTTACCATTGGTATATTGTTGATTCTCTGCTCAAAAGATTATATTGTCGATGACATTACTTAAAAAGAAAAAGTATATGTGCTTCTTTTACGCATAATATATTTACGTGACCATTGACACGCAATATATTTTGAAATCTATTCTGGAAATAATATTGTTTTACATTACCACTTATGATATCTTCGTTCATGCATTACCGAGAAAAAGAGAGAACGTACCCTTTATTTTTACATTAAACATTATTGATTCTACGCTGTGTCAAACGGTACACGAAGCACCAACTGATAGAGGCGAACTACATTGACGGAGCGTAGAGAGAGCATATAAGAACACGAACATAACATTTAATGCTCGCAAATGCAAGCGCGGAAGATGTCGCCATCGTGTGTACACCGCCGTGCTTGCATTGTAAGATGTAATATCTTTCGTACAACGAGCAAAACGTGTACATAGTAAGAAAGTAATTAAATATTTTCAACATTTTTTACTAGCGTTTTGGGCTCTGTGATTTGACGCGGACAGAGCCGCGTGGAAGACTCAAACGGCGTAAAAGTAAAATCGCGACATTTATATATGAATTGAACCGATTTTGCATACGATTACACGAAATAATCCATTTCAGTTAGGACGAGACACCCACCTAGGGTATTCGTGCAAGCAATTCGAACAGCGTTCGTTCATCTTAGGTACCATCCATTCCTGTATTGATAATAATGCGAAGTAAATTAATTTGTTTCTTACATATGTATTTAGGAGGAGAGAGAATGTGCTTTTATAAATATTACAAAACATATGTATATTTTTCTTTTCGTCTTCCTTGTTTCATTTCCTCAACGGCTTCATCGCGTTTTGTTATGCATAATCCGCACTGTGTGGATAATCTCATCACGATTCGCTGAATGACCCTTTCCGAGAGTTGTAGAACAAATTCCTACCCATATTATTAATTGAGAATTATAACGCTCGATTATATCATAAAAAGAAGGATCCATGTATTATGTAATGTGTTACATACTTAAAACAGAATGTATACAAGAAACCAGTAAAGATTACTTCCTATTTTATACAGTGTGTGATTGTCATTTTCTACTTTATATTCAGGGTTGTTATAAGATACATATGAATTATAACTATTGTTATAGGATATCGATGTAACAAGGAGAAAACACTAAATGTCCAAATGTACTTACTGTTAATGGTGTTTAATACATGAAACCTGTGGAAATATTAAGTCTTAGTATTTATAATTTTGAAACGCATGTTATAATAAACCAATTTTCTCATATATGAATCAAGTAGCTTGATAATATTATGTTAATCAATATTATAAAAACATAGCTTTTATATGAGAAATTATCTATATGTAGGTATGTATTCTAAGTAAAAAAAAAGGAAAGGATAATAAATTTTCATATTATTTATTAATTACTATTTACTATCACGTACGTCAATTGATAGTATTTACAAAATGTATATGATTAAAAATAATTTAAGTATTGTCTCAAAAATATATCTCGTATCTTACATTACTTATTTTCATTATAAAATAATGTCGAATATAAAGATCCTAAAGTGTGAATATTTGCCAGTAATACTAAACGGAGTGTATCTGTGAAACGTGCGTTGGGCGACGACATATCGATGTCTCTCCAGGCTATGTTAGTGCTTTCATTTCGCGTAAATAACGCTGGAGATGGCACATTTTCGCGCATGTACGCCCACAGGCATTCCCTCATTATTGTGTTTATCTGCAATTAGAGCTATTTGCAAAATCCGAATATATGAATTTAACTGAAATAATGTTACAGAATCGAAAACATACCTGGTGAGGCTGTAAAACTGGTAGGATGTCCCTAATACTCGCCAGCGGCGGTGGTAATAATTGACCAAGAGCCATTATATTGACAAGCGAAACGCCTTCCTCTGTATTCCAATTAGCCATAACAGTTGCGGTAATTCCTCTCAGTAAAACGGAACAATACGCTAACGCCGGCCTGTACCAGGCGGTCAATTCTAACAACGTCCACAATAGAGGAACATCCTTAAATTTGCGACGGATTTGTAAATCTCTTTCTATTGTTACCTGCCATAATCAAAATTATTCTATTAGGTAATAATTAACTAGGAGGATGAATAACTCAGCGATATAGCAGTGAAATAATAACAATAATTAAGTAACGTAACACGTTGACAGGTGTTTAACGTAAATACTATACCTTTGTAAATTCCTCATCAGGCCACGGTAGACCATTGTACATAACATCAGGCGATACCAATTCAACTAACAACAAACTGACCATTGTCAGAGCGTCCAAGTTAACCGGATATCGATCTGATTCCTGGTTGCTGCAACAAGCCTAAAAATAATTCAAATTGTTAGAGTATTTAATATACAATATTTTGGGATCTATTTAATATGATCGAATTCTCTACCTTTATGACGTCTATTAGTAACATTTTGTTTAAAGCAACGATTTCCTTGTCGATCGAATTTTCCGGCGGAAGTCTTCGTGGACCATGTCCTATCACACCAGCATGAAATACCGATGAATGTCGTTGCGCTAACATGGTGCTCGTCACCTAAAACGAGATTGTTTAAATTCTACATATCTAAGTTAAATGGATCCCATACCCAACGTTAATAAAATAAAAGTAAAAGATTTTACACGTATATTAAAACATATCTTCGATATCTTAAAATGTACTTTTATCATGCTTTTGTGCAAATTTTACCTGTTTATGATTTTGATGTAATAATAACATCTCTTCAAAACGAGGCTCGAATTTCTCTTTTGCGCCAAAATACTTGGCTTGCTCATTATTGATACTATTTCCTAATATCTCTCTGAGCGCCAATACGCGTGCGGACGTAGAATAACATGCCAAATCCTTTAATAAATGACATACCATCTTTACTCCTTGTTGCTTTTTTATAACATCTAAGAAAGAAATATTATCGTACACTTTGTTACTTAAAAAATAAATAAATAAAGACGATAGAATTATAATTACCAGTTTGAGCAATGCATGAAAAGAAATACTGTATGATCGCCCTCGTCAATTTCAGCATAAGTTCCACATCGAGAGCATGATCCTTTTCGGGTGTGCTTAACAGATCCAAGAGAGTAACAATATCATTCGCCAAGTCAAAATCATCATTTTTCATCAATAAACAAGATATTTGATATAAATTGGCTCTAAGAGCTCTGCTAATCATCTGTGACTGCAATATCGCCACCTTATTTGATTTCTCCCATCTAAATGAGACAGAGAAAGATTCTAATTATTAAATTGAACTATAAAATGCTTAAATACTTTAAATTAATGACACTTGCTTCAACATTATAAAAAGATTCTTGAATAACTGTCTCGAGTCCTCCTTATTTATTCCTCCGCTTTTATAACGTATCTCTCTAAGTGCTTGCTCCATGACCTGTGCAAAATAATCGTGACTGGCAAGAATATTTTCGAATCCGGATTTACTCGTGGGAAACTGTACGACGTTACTAGTGATAAGACGTATTAAGGCCGCGAGATGGAACATTGTTTGAGCTTTCATCAGCATGTAGGACGCCGTGAAGACGACTATGTTCTGATTTTGACTTCTGAGAAAACTTAATAGTCTGACAGCCGTTTGTACACGCAGCGGATTAGGATCTAGCATTATTGGCACAATCAACGATATCTCCTGTTTGACAGAACTCAGCAGAAGGATATTGGCTGACTGCGGTCCGTGGGTTCTCAATAACAGGTCGATTTCCTGTAGAACCAATTCCAGTATCTCTCGACAAATGTTTTTCACATTTTGCGCCGCATTGACGCTGTGATAGCCGACATTGCTCGTGTTCAGACTCGTATCCAGCAGTATATTGATGATCTGTGACGCGCCTTGCTCGCATCCCAACGTCAGATGTACTGTCAAGTCCATTAACGCCGCTGGTTGATTATCAAAGTATTTACACCAGTCTGCCGCAAACAATGCCAGTCGTGGTATAATGTCTGGCCTCACTGCAACAAATATGTTTTACACAACTGCACTTAATGATAATACCATTTCAATATAATTTCTATTAAAAACATACATATTTGTAACACGTCGCTGGTCATTGCTTTCAAAAGAGTCTGCGAAAGCGAGGCCAGATTCAGAAGAAACGGTACCGTTGCCAATTTCTGCTTCTTGGTATCGTCGTCAAGACTCAAGTCTTCTTCCAAACTCCACTAAAAGATTATTGCGAATATATTACATAATACGTAAACTTAAATCGAAAATATCAATGTAACAGGACAATAAAACTTATATGATGAGCTTGCCTCGAATAAGTCTAGCAGCGCTTTTCTAATATCTTGAAAATGGCTACCCGCCAAGTGTCCCAATATCCCGACAACCGAATTCAACTTTGGATTCTTAACATTATGCTCATAGCCCATGGCGCAGAAGTCTTTCAATCCACAAGATAGCACCCTAGTGATCACAGTGTTCGGAAAACAGCTCCCTACATGAGCGACCACCCAATCGAAGTACGGACTATGCAGCACGCTGGTGTCTAACAACGCCTTGATACAAGACTCCGTATCGGAATGCATAAGGCACTGCAGACATTGAGCAGTAATGTCTATCAAAGTTCTCGTTGCACGGCACGACATCCACTGCTGCAGAAAATCATTGATGCCCGCGTTGACAGGCAAATTGCCACGCTTTGAATAGTCGGACGATAGTTTACCTATAGGAAATGCGTACTTTATACGTCGCAGAAATATATTCTGTACAATTGTAAATGAAATATATGTACCGAGTAGGTCCAACGACCATGCTGATATGATAGGCGCCCAGGCTTCTGGATTCTCATTGATGAAACTGCTCAGGATGGCGTGAATCTCCGTTATAATGCTCTCTTCGGGTATTGGTATACTCTGATTTGTCTACAAAGATCGTGATTCAGTTATTATATAAATTATACTTGTTATGTGCTGTGTAAAAGGAAGAACGTACCAAGAGTACAGCGTGCTTACCTCGATTTGGCGAACGTATTTCGTCACCGCGACGAAGAATACGTTGCAAAAATATTCGAGGACGGCTTCCCTCGCCGCGGGTACATTTTTCAGCAGGGATAACGCCGTGCGCGTCACGTCTTGCGTATTCGTGCTGTGAGAAGGCCGGATGGCACCGGAGATAAATTTTCTAACCTCAATCAAAATATCCTGAGGCGACAAGGTCGCCGTATTGTGCAGCATTCTTCACGAGTTATCAATAATAATGCTCTAACTACAAGATATCATACAATCACGTTCGTATTTCCAGTCGGATCAACGTGAATTCGTCGCATAACCGCCCCGCTAATATCGTGGCTTTTTCCGATTGAGAGGTTATGTTTCGTTAAATTAAAAAAACACGAATAATTTTTTTACTTAACGTGCCGTCAACTCTATCTAATTTTACGTTTTTTGACACTTCTATTTCCGTTTTGAAAGGAAGAAAGGTCATGTACTTTGTACGTTAACTTATCACTTTATTTTAATTACTTCTTATCTTTTATATTATGAATATATAGGATACGTCAAGAGGTTATGTTACAACACATACATATACAAGATATATCAAAAGGTTATGTTGCAACATATATATGTACAAGGTGTTTCTAAAATTCGCACTTGTCCGGAAGGAATTCCAAGAATCTTTCTCGCTAATTTAATTATGTAAAAAGCTAATTATTATTCTCTTATAAAATATCACATACAAATAACGCTTTTATAATTTTACATGAAGTTAAAACAGACAATGAGTTCCATGCTTAAAAAGTAGGATTATACTTTATAAATTATACTTTAGAGATTGACACATTGCACATTATAAAATGTCCATTTAGTAAATAACTTAGATGAGCCGAGGAATTATTTTCAAGACCCAGCCTTTAAGTGGTCGTGAAGCGAAAGAGTACAGTCCTATCAGAATATCGCAGGAAAACGTCTCAACGCCTCTTCTTTTTCTCCTGCTTTCGCGGCCGGTGGGGTCTTCTCGGCGTCACCTGTGGACTGTTTTCAGAGCACTCCACGTCGCTCGGATCGTCCTGCAATTACGAGAATCATTGCTACATGGAAGGCCACGTTCTCAGCTCCAGTTCGCGACACTGTCCAGCTGGACGGTACCTTCAAAGCTGCCACGCCGTCGGACGGACCGGCCTGATATACGACTATAGCTAACAAGCACATGATCTGGAACATCGCACCTACGTAGAGGCCGAATCTCAACAGCTGCTCGAACAGAGTTTCCTCCGCTGGCAGTAAAAGTCGCTTAAACTGTGGATCCGCGTCGGCCATCTCCACCTATGCGAAAGGAACACAGGCGTCAAATAATTTTCGTCTGCGATATAATCAATGAAACATGAAGTTTATTACAGCGAAAAGGAGAGCAATGTATGTACAACATATTTCTGAGACAAATGCGTATATAAGCGAACGAATAACGTACAGTCGCGTATTTTTACCGAACGATTCGCACGACAAGTGTCTCGGATGTCAACAATTTAAACCGCGTTGATCCGCACGACGGAATTGAATTATTTCAATTGCACGAAGTACGTCACGTCCGCGCATCAAAATCGCGGACGCGTATAATTATCCGAGGCATCTCGTTCCATTCGTAACATTCGTTTTACGCTCGAGGCTCCCCGACGAGTTTTTTCTGTTCTATCTTTCTTTTTCAACGGCATTCCGTTCTTTCGTCCGGAGCTCTCGCGCGCGACACAATCCCGCGTTCTTTCTTTTCAAAGAATTCTCCGCGAGAAAGCCTCTTCCACGTCGCGCCCACGTCGAAATAAGGGCCCTCGATCGACGGTACCTGGTCAATCACGCTGGCACATGGTGTCTCGTGGTATTTACGCGAGGAACATATATCTACGAGGCGGAGGAAATGTGGAGGAAATCAATAAGCGGCCGGCGGCGATGATCGCCGCCTCGTAGTCTTTCACGCGTAGCGACAGATGGTACCAACATTAGAACGCTCGTGAACGTATGCACGCTGCGTCCTTTCCTTTCCAGCCGCCTGCCGTCACGATCGCGACGGATCGTGACGTTTCGTGAAACGACAACAAGGCTGCGTTCGGAAATTCCATTCGGGTGCACACCAGCGTCGTTCTGTTCTTGTTCAATTTGTAGTAAATGACAAAGATAGAACGACGCGGTGTGCACCCGAGTAAAGTTTCCGAACGCAGCCCAAAACGACGGCGCGGGCGGCGGCGGTGGATCGCGGCGACTTTCGAGCACTTTCGAGAGATCGGCGGACGATTCGAGTCGCGGAGATCGCGGCCTCTCGGTTTACACGCCGAATCCGGCCGAAGTCGTCCGCGCTCGGCTCGACGCGGCGCAGTTCAGCTCCCTGACGTTGGCAGCGTACGGCGTTCGCCGCTTGCCGCGCTCGTCGACAGATGGCGCGCGCGCGCGAGCGCCGCGACATCTTCCCGCGGCCGCGGTTAGCTGCGGCCAGTTCGGCGTCTGTCGTCCGGCGAATTTGCACGCGAATAATTAAACTCGGGTTGTCCTTTCGTCGCGTACGCGTGTCTCGTCGTTCAACGTCCCGTCGGCGATCGTTGATCGCCGACAAGAGAACGGCGGCGGACGATATCTCCAACGCGGAAATCGCTCGCGCGCGTTTGACCGGTTTGAATCGCGCGGCGCACCGCGAGCGGCGGTGACGCGCTGGGTTCGAGGCTCGGTCGCTCGCGAGTCCGTGGATGTGGACCTTTGTTTTGTACGAAAGTAATGGCTGCCATCTCTAGTTTTCGATTGATGTTTTCCGCGGAGAGACCGAATTCCTGTGTTTACCGCGGTATTTAATAACGCAGGATCGCTTTGCGCAACGCGTCGGCGTAGGCCGCGATGTAAACGGTGTACGCACGCACGTCGTTACGGCTGCCTCAGTGTCATTTCTGCCGAAAAATGCCTGTGTTTACATCCGAGTTGCGAACGAGCCTCTGTATTCCTGTCACATTAAGGTAAGCGACGCTTTTTCGGATCGCAGACCGATTCGGCGGCGGGGCGCGGGTCCCGGGATCGCGGAAGCGCGTCGCGGAATCGCGGTTCCGCGACCGTCGACGACGATTCCCATCCCCCGTCGACGGCGACGATCGTCGCGGTCGACCGTCGTCATTTCTCGCGGTCGCTCGCGTTTCGCTCGGTCTGGTGCTGGCTCAAAGTCGCTTCCTCGCGCCCGTCGCTTCCTTCTCCGACCTGGAAAAACGCGCGAGTGTCCGCGGAATCGCTCCGAGGAGCGAGCGAGTCCGTCCGTCGTACTTAACCAAAAAAAAGTTCGTCCCCCCCGAGGTGGAAGGTCGGGGGCTGGCGGACGCGGATTCCCGGGTCCCTCGTCCCCCGGTGCGAGAGCGCACGAGAACGGGAACGTGCGTCGCGCACGTACGTAATTGCCGTACGAAAACCGCGAGAGAGATATTCGACGGGCATATTAATCCGTGCATACGCAATTTTTCGTCCCCGGATGGTGGCAACAATGGCTGGTAAAATGGTGAGCGAGGGCAGGTCAAGCGCGCACACAACATCGCCGCGAGACTTCTACGGCTCGTTTCCTGCGAAACGTAAAACATGTTTTCTCGATCACGTCGGCGCGATCGTGTTTTTCGATCTAGACTGATACGACGTAGACGACCGATCTTCCGAAAAGACGGAGAATTTTTAATTCCACCAGCTGCACAATTTGGACCGAGCATCGGTCGAATCTTGAAATACTATTTTGTATTTGTTTTTTTTTTTTTAGGATATAATGATAAATAATATGCCTCTGTTGTGTTTTTCATATCTCAAAGTATGTTGAGGTAACAGATGGATGTTTAGTTGTCCATCTGTTGAGATCAAAGATCTCGCTTTACTTATCAAACGTCTTTCCACTCTAAATCAAATGTAGCAGGGAGCTCCATTTATAGCAGTTATTTTAATTGAGATGGAATTAAGCTTTTTTTTAAGTAGCTTCAGAAAGGAGCAGAACACAAGAAAAATAAGTGCCAATGTAGAAATGAGATAACTCACATAAAATGGTATGTTGCAATAGATTGTAAATCAATCCTATTACCTTTACAGAAACAAATTTTTCGTTATATTTAATCATCGTGATTCAATTCTCGTACAAAAGCTGCCAGCATTTTCCTTTTCACGAATATTTAAATCTCTAGAATTTGTGAAAAAAAAAAGATTATCATTTGTCGCATTTTAAACTCCATTACCGGCAGACGAACGCGACAGATCAAATCGTTGAATGATCATTACGTAGTGTTAGCGTTATATTAGACGAGACATTTTTTCGCGTAAGAGGGAAGGATGCCATTTGAGAGCGACGCCAAGCGTGTCGCCTCTCCCGTTTTGCGTCGATTTGCAATTCGTGTGGCGTGATATCGACGGGTACAATTTCGCCGGGATCGAAAATCGGGATTTAAAAACGGGATCTAACCTAAGCGATCGGAAGTCAGCGACGAAACGACGGTCGGAAAACTGCTTCTCTGCGGCGGGAACAGAAAAATGTTTCCAGGCGGCGCTTCTCTCGCTCGCTGGCGGCCATATTGCGTGCCTCGGCCTTCCTGCGCCATCCCCCAGCCCTCGGCTCAGCTACCCTTCTACCCCCCCTCCTCCCCCGCGGAATCCCCCTTTCCGCGATCTTTTCACGAGCGCGCAAAATCCCTTCCAGTCGTACTCTCGTTTCTCCTATTTTCTCTCTTTCTCTTTCTCTCCTTTCTCGCTCGCTCTCTCGTCGCCGTCCGATTTTCCTCTCTCCGATGTTTCTCGCGTCAGGTTTCCTCACTGCTCGCTGTGAAAGCTATACGTCATGAATATAGCGGCGAACGCGTCCGTACAATGCGTTTAACGGGGACGTTTAACGTACAATTTAACGAGGATTAAAACGACAAAGGTGAAGAACGAGGTTTTTTTTTATCTCGCGCCGTCGCGGATGCGTTTTTTGAAGAAAATCCGAGAACCATCGAGGGATCGATAGCTCGTGCAAAATTTAAAAATCCCTCCCCCTCCCCCTTCCCCTCCCTTCCTTCCCCGCTACCATTGCGATTTCGTTCGGCGCGAGATTTGTTTGCGAAATGCTGGACACACGGAGCTCGTCCCCAACTCCTCCCGGGGTTTTAACATCCACGCAGATCTATATCCTATTTTTAGACAGCGCCCACGGCTGACTTGAACCCGGTGCCGCTGCGATAGCACGCCGGAAGTGAAATATTAACAAGCACGAGATGACCGCGCTGCGTCTAACCGCGCCGCACGCGTGCCGTCGACTGCTATTAGCGGTGTAATTAAGGGTCTGCGTGGAACGTAGGGTGACCACTGACGCACTCCACATAGTCCATATGTTTTCGTTTTTTTTAAGAAAAAGAAGACAATTGTCTTCTTGCGGCTTTTAAACATTAATTTGAATTCGCGCGTCAGCTACGTGGCTGCTTCGTACATTTGCCAAGGAGTTTCTCGGTCGTTTCTCGAGAGCTATCAGCTCTTTTGTGATCTGCGCGACAATGGTCTCGAGATGCCTGACAGATCCCGAGGGTCCACGATTCGCGGCGATTGACCTCCGCCGCCGAGGCGCGGAAATCGGGCGATTAATTGGCCGATCGCGCGCCACCGCAACCGAGCTGGCATGCGTTCGATTAAAACGCCATTGCGTTTGACTAACTCCATTACGTGTCGTGCATCCGTGCACGAATCAATTATTGATTGGTTTATCCGGACCCGCAGGCGCCGCGCTCGCCGGACAGGTAACAACGCGAACGCCGCCCTGAGCTGTTTTATAACACGCGAGTGATTCGATTTGCAACGATTTGCAACGCGGGCCGAGGGATGAAAGCCGACGGCGAAACACTTTTTTAATCGAAACATTCGTTAAAATCCAATAAAATCGGACTTTGATGCGCACTTTGCACATAATATCCGTTCACGCGACACGTAAAACAGCGAATCTGAGATTTTCAGATTTCGAGTTTCACATCGAACTTTCTTGGAGTACATGTGGTGCTCGAAAGAATATCTGTGAACGACAAAATCCGGCCGTCTTTGCGTGGGCGAACGAGCGGCGGGTTGCCTCGTCGCGAGGTAAAATCGTATCGACCGCGAAGGAAAGGAAGTCGCGCGGATTGACGAGCGAGCGAGCGAGCGAGCGACGTGCGTATAGTCGGAATCGGAGAGATTGATTGAGATACTTTTCGTATAGATACAATCTTTTCGAATTTACATTCCGCTCGACTTGCAAAAGCATAAAAATGTAACAAATGTTGTAATCAATCAGGCAATATTATTAGTCCTTTCGATTTAAGAATATGATTAATTATTAAAACGCTGGTATCATGATTTTCTTGGCTCGTGTTTTGTAAGACAACTAGAAAGGTCGTGGAACCATAAACGAGCAGATTATCAAGTTATTATAAATTAAATAAATTATGATTTATTAACATTTAACTGTCGAGGGTTGTAACCCCGAGAGGATCAATAAAACGACCATAATATTTAACTGTCGGAACGTTTCGACTATCCGGGGTCTTCATCAGCCGACAAGAAATTAAGTAAATATAAGTTGAGACATGAGAAAATATAAATAAATAAAGATAAATTGAGCTATAACATATTAAAATAGGAAATAAGTGTCACTGTTGAAAGTAACTTTCTGTAAATATCTTAATTTGAACACACGGTTTATAGTTTCATCGATTTTCTGTGATCTTTGTCTCATGAAGTTGAGACAGTTTAACTTCCGAGAGACTCGTATAACGATCCTTACTCCGGGGAGTAAGGAGACCAGAACTGTCCGTCACTGACGGCGGATTATACGTCAGCAGCGCCGGAAGAGGAGGCGGCCGCGAAGGGCATCGGGGGTTTTCCCCTCTCGCGTGGGGGTTTAACCTTAACCCGCGCACACACGGGGCCGTTTCGGGCGCGTAAGCGGGCGATCGATAGGCCGCGTTTCCGACGCGGCCGTCATCGACGCTCCGGCGGCCGCCCGCGTGCGGATTCTAATTGCAGCGCGACACTGCGCGCGGATTGACTTTTAAAAGCGGACCCCCGTGCATAATTCATAAGCCATGTAAATCCCAATCAGCGCGCCCCTTTGCCCTCCCCCTCCCCCTCCCCCTCTCCGCTAATCCGATCCTCGCGATTGGTCGACTCGACGGACGAACGGGACGATCAGGTGATAGTCGACGTAGGTGCGTTTCGTGCACGCGCATTGCCCTCTAGATTCGTTTCTTTTAATGGATCCGAAAATCGTTTCTCTCAAAGAGAAACGATCGGAGATGAAAAAGAATTTGCGGACGCGTACAAATTTATTTTGTCCTTCCTGGTTGTCTTTCGACGGTAAAAATGCCCTACGAAATATTATGCTTCTGTTAATTTTAATAAACTAGTACTACGTTTACGCGAGCGTTACTTCTGTAGTAACGATAATTTACTCGTTTACGCGGAGGAATTAGCGTAAGTTACTACAGAAGTAACGCTCGTGTAAACATATAGTATAGAACACTATAAGCGCGCGCCATTTAGCATTTTTTATCATTACAAAAAACATTTACATACACCACAATAAAAAAATAACATTTTGCACAAGTACCTGTCATTCGAATTTGATGAAGCAAGCCGGGATGCAAATTTCGAGGCAACCAATCGTGGAAAAAAGGCCTCAATACTTCGATACGACTTCGATACATTCGATACATTCGAGATTTAGTTAACGCGCCTTTTTTTAAGAAAAGGATGAGAATTATCGTAGAGAAGCGCGATTTAAGACTTAATTGAACGATGGTCTCGATGACATCTGTACTGAAAATCCGCCCCGAATTCATCGAGGATCGAATGCGATCGTAATTGCTCGCGTAATTGAATGGAAAAGACCGGCAAGCCTGCAATTTTGCGAGCTCATCATCCGTCGCGAAACCTCAGGGTCACAGTGTCGTGCGAAATCACGACGTCATGCGGTAGGAGCAACAAGACGAGGCCTGTTCATTGGACAGCCGATCATTACCGTCGATTATCCTCGCGCGCCGTAAAGTATCGGCCGTTTGCCGGAGCTAACGAGATATCCGTACGGTTCATCCGACGGCGCTGGTCTGATATTCTGGCACTCGATCTAATTAAGGGGGCCATCGGGACCGATTAGCCTCGGCTTTTTACGCGAAACCGATGGAATCCGTCTTGCCTCGATCTGGGCAAAAATCGTCCGATACTCTCGTCGACTAATTTTGGTGCGGTCTCGATAATTCCGCGATACGAGGAGAGCGCGAATCGCCGTTTCTGAACCGTTTAATTTTGCAGCGTCGAAAAAAAACTACGAGACTATTTCTAGACATGTCTCGGATTTTTCTCGAGACTTTAATTGCGTCTTCGACATCGCGGCCGCTATTCGCGTCGCGTCTATAATAACCCGCTATATTATTCCATGCCGACTGCAGCGGGTTGCGGAGTCGGTTGCGTAAACGATAAAAGGATTTTTATCGAACGTTAGACGTATCGATTTCGCGAGGCGACCGCGATCGATTTACATCACCGCCTAGCGTCGCCTCGCTCGTCGCGAGACGCTATAAATGTCGTATAAATCTTCCCGGGGCTTTAAAATTACACGGTGCTTTATGCGTCTTGCAAGTTGTAGGCGTTATCGCGACTCGCGCGCGAGGATTAACGAGCGATCTCGTTTCGACGAGAGACGAGAGAGGCTCCCCAAAGCGCGGTCGGCCCGCATTATCTCCCGCCGCGGTATCAGTCAATTCTTCCGCGCGTGTAAACACACGCGCCTTATCGACGATTACGGAAATACGGCGGAGAGATCATGCGCGTAGATGCGTCGGATCCGCGCCGTCTACCCAGCTGCAAGGATCCGATGAGTTTCTGCGGCATTACGTCAGGACGTATTAATGGCGCATGAAATTCTGACGATCCGCCGCAATCCGAGTGACGAGCAGCGGCGCGCGTTGCCTTTGGCACGCGAAATTAACTCCACGCGCGCAATTCTTACTCCTCCGCTCGCCTATCGATAATATTTTCATAATAATATCATTTACACGAAGCCGACGCGGTTGCGCGCGTTAAAGTCGGGCGAGCGATCCTCTGTGACCTGATGAGTGATTTCTCGCAGATGAGCGCTTTACAATTTTGTCTAAACAAAAATTCCGATATGAATTTAGTGTCCATTTCTGCCAACAATGTAGATTAGCTTTAATCTCGATTTAACTTACTTTTCATCTTTTTTTAGTTCTTAGAAACTAAAGTTTTTAAACTAAACTAAAGAAACTTTAGTTCTAAATACTAACTTTTTCCTATACTCGCAGAGGAATTCGTGGGGGAAATTCTAAAAATACAGCCTGCTGATTATAATCGTGGTTTGGATATTTGTAGAGCCGCGCGATAAACGCGAACCGTAGGCTCGATATAGGCTCGACTATATTAATTAGTCGTCCATTAATATCCGCGTACGTTTAATCTATTATTTACCCATCGAATTATTTACATCCCGGAAAACGGTTTTCTTCCGTCGACAGTGCGAAAGCGACGGACGATATGTAGTTTAATACAGCATGCATTCGAGCATTATCGATAACGTTTCGGAGCGGCCTCGTTACGATAATAAAGAGTTTGAAAAGTGCGATAATCTCATTCGCTATGCCCGCGATAGCGGAGAGCGTTCTCAACAGCGGTGCATTCACCCTGCGACGATAACAGTCATAACGCATCTGATCCTCCGTTACAGAGTAGTCACGAATACATCATTCACTTGCTGCAACAATGACATAACTAAAAAAAAAACAAAATTTTCCAGAAAATGTGTTTGAATGTTTTAAATCATGAAAAATTTAAAATATGTTTTTAAATGCGATTTTGATATAATAACTGATTGTTGAGTAGTAAAAATATTTAGCTATACATTAGCTCTTTAGTCAGTATATTGAATTCTCACCATTCTTTTGCAAACAACTAAAAAAATGACAATTTTTGATATTATTATTATATCGTTGTAGCAAATGAGCGATGCATGAAATTTAATTTACACACGCAAGATTTATTTTCAGTTCAAACATTTTTATTGAACGTTATAAGAATAATTGCAAGGGAAGAGATTTGAATAATTTTATATTAGAAAATATAATTAATAACCAATATTATCTTGACATATTTCGCGTATATTGTTCGGTTCAGATCGTAATAAATAGAAGAAGATAATGAAAAACATATTGATACGAACCGAGAAATGCAGGGATATTAATACAAATTATATCGGTTAGCACTCGGTTTTTAAACGTTTAGTCAAGTAAATATTAATACCGCGAGGTTTCGTCCGCGAAATCTCGACGTCACTGCGACATCGTTGACGTAGCTTAACTGTAAAAGTAATTAACGTTTGACGCAATTAGCCTTTATAGTACGTGATTTTAATGCTCCCGGTGGTCTTCTCTCGTGAAGTTGAGGGTCGGATGGCTTTAGAACACGCAACGCAAAGCAAAGCGAAGCGGATCTCTCCCGATTATTAGTGAAGAAAAAAAGACTAGAAGTCACGATGGACGCGTTTTTATCGACTTTTTGTATAAATCCGTTTATCATTTAACTCGACATTATAGTAGGCAGTTTGTTCAGCGCGAAACGTTTAATTTTCCTGTCACACCAACGATAACTCGTGAGTTGAATGCGTATTCGGAGAATCGCGAGGTAGAATTCTACGAAAAAGTAAAAAAAAATCAGTTCTATCAAAGGAAGAATTTATTTCAAACTCTGAGTGTGAAAAAAATATAGAGTAATATAGAAGTTGGAGTAATTAATGAAAAATGGAGTAACATAGAAGTATAGAAATGAAATCAAAATTTATTTAATTATTATATAAGTTTGTCAATTTTACGCGTCGAAATTCTAAAAATACGGTATCAAAACTTCGCTTTTCTCTACTTTTTTCTCGCGTCACTCGGATCAGGCCGCGAATCCTATAATATTCAGAAAATGGAGCAGCGCGCTGTTTGCAGTTGCGTCGACGCAATTGCTTTAATCGCAATTGCCTCGTAAATTAAGTCGCCGGCTAAATTACGTCTGACGGAAACGTGGAGGACAATTGCTGTTGTTCGTCGCGCTGAATTAGCCGACGCGCTCCGCCGCGTTTACACGTGTCGTCGTTAATTTAAAGAAAGAGAAAAGAGGAGGAAGAGAGAGATCATTCTCGCGACGCAATCGCTTGACGGATCGTTCGGATCTTATGCCCGTATCACACTAGCGATTGGCGATTGCGTCTACGTTTGCGTTTACGTCTCCTGACCAATCAGAAAGTAGCTGCTGGCGATTGCGATTCACGATTTCCGTTCTGATTGGTCAAAAGACGCAAACGCAAACGTAAACGCAATCGCCCAATCGCTAGTGTGATATGGGCATTACGTCCTTTTTATTGACACACGCTTCGTCGCACACGTAAGGAGTACGTATACGTTTATTGCGTCGCACGCGTAACGGACCGGAGAAATCACATTGCAGCGTGATGGACACGCGTGTGCGGATGTATATGCGTTCACACGCGCGTTCGCGCCAAGGGCGGGGAAAAAAAATGTCGATCTTTCAGCGCGTTTTTCTCGTCGACGGAAGTTCTCCCGCGCCTGCTTATCTTCTCGCTCCCCCTTCCGTCTCTATCTGTCTCTCTCCCTCTCTTTTTATCTGAAAGATGAAGAAAAGTGCTCCGCGCGATTGCGTAAATAAAACTTCCCGCTCCGTTTTCCGACGCGCTGATAATCTTAAATGTGCTGTCGAAAATAGCTTTTATTATTCTCCGCGATATTCCAGAGTGTTTCTGAAGCAGACGTGCTAATTGTTACGCTTAATTGTTATCTCAGATACCGCTTGATTTCGCCGATTACTGTCAGCAACTGTCAGTACTGAGAATCTATAGTATACGTGACGCAAAATATAGAAAAATATAGATTTTCAGTACCGACAGTGAATATCGGGAATGCGGCCTCAGTCTCGTCGCAGAGAGCGACTTGACTCGATCAGGTGTCGACGCCGCGCCGAGTCAATCCGTGTATCGAGACGCGTTTGAAATATACGGTCCCGCACGTCGTCACGGGTAAAGCGGAACGGGGGAGCCCGATGCACGGCACGGCACGTGAGCGAGAGAACGGCGAGAGGTACGAGAGAGGAGAGTTTACGACTCGTCGGGGGTAACCTTGGATGTAATAGCGGAGGCGCGCAATGCCGGGTCGTCGTCTTTCATGTCGTCCCTCCGCTCTTCTGGGACACCCACGTTAACGTTGCCGGCCGCGATTCGCTCGCGCGATATTGAACAAACGTCGGTTTCCAATGGAACCGCCATTTAAACATCCTTGCCGGTCCGGCCGGTTTTATCGAAGACTTTTAACGAGACCTTTTTTTTCGCCTTGATATCGAACGTACGTTTTAATGTTACAGGCGAGGTCTGCGAATGTAGCGCATGCCAAATTATACGTAGAACTTCGGGAATCGAATTAGGAATCGTCTAAAACGATCTTTAGACCGTTGGATCACGCTCTACTCATCCCCGATCGCTCTCGTGCGCACAGCCTCCTTCCTCGCCGCATGCTCGCGCATTCCTAACTGATTAATCTGCGAAACCGCGATACGAAATCGCGCTACGGCGGTCGTCGACTGGAAGCGAAGGCGTTCGTCGACGACGCAACGTCCTTTGTTGAATATGATGTATCGTGGTGGGTCAACGAAGTCGCTGATCGCTGTCACAATCAACATCGATGATCTCTCCGGCTTGATGATGCTTAAAAGTTAATCCATCTTTTTTTTTTTAGAATTGATTATGGCAAGGCTTTTCTTGTGGGTCAGAGTGTATTTTTTAATTAATATAGTGTGATTATATAAATCGCACTTTCGGTGATGAACTGCGTCGAAGATGAGTCTTATGTTGATATTCAATGTTGACATCATTAATCGATATTGTTAAATCGGAAAATTTAAATTGCCCTCGCTTGCTTGCAAATTTGCTAGTTCTAAGAATTAGAGAAAGATAAAAAGTAAATTAAACCGAGATTGAAGTTAATCTGTATTGGTAAAAATGGACATAAAAGCGATTTTGCCGAAACTTCCATCAACTATCGATTAATTAGTTTAATTACTAGCAGGAATGCCTGCAGCAAAGCTTTCAACTACTACACAATCCGTCCAACGTAAAACTTTCTTTCCACGTATCGAACGGCAAAAAAATTAATAATTCCATCCGCGCTAACAAGGTAGCACCAGCTGTTGCTTGACAAGTTAATTGGCGAGCAAGCTAATCGGTCCCGCGGCTGATATCAGAGTCAACTCAAACATTAATTTAACGGATGATTAACCTGTCGAGTAACACCTATTTCGTTAACTCGCATAAGAAATTCAATTATTTGTTCGACACGTGAGAAGAAGAACTAGATCAAGGACGATGGAATCGTCGAGTTAGAAAATCTCGCTGCGAGCAACCGTGAATCGAATTAACCGCGGATTAAGTTAATCGGAGCTCGGCCGTAGCCGTCGCCGTCGCCGTCGCCCTTGGACGCGGGGAGGCAGAAGATGAGAGTCGCGGCGTCTATGCGCGCGAGGAACGCGGCCATCTTCCAGCGGTCGACCGAACGAGAGCGCGATGTGCGTCGCCATTCGTCGTGCATATATCGACCGTCGCGAGAGCACGAGAGGGAATTGCGAAAACGCCAGCGGGCGCAGTGGCATGGCGCAACGACGCCTCTCGCGCGGATGAGCCGCGCGTTATTCGCCTTTCCCAGGAAAACGAGAAACGTGGAATCGCGATTCCTATATCTAAACCGCTGTCTCGCGCGCGAGCGACGTACGTCGCGAGAGCACCGCAACGGCGACGCCTCTCGGGGATGTGCCTCTCCGTTTGCGCACATTCTTAAGAGAACGCGGACAAGTTCGCCGGCGTATAGCGGCGAACGTGTGCGCGTTCTCTACTCCGCGCGTGCGAGTGCCACTCGAATCCGCGCTGCGCATCGAAGCGCGCAGCTGAAGACACTGTCGCAGCCTCGACAGTCTTGAAATTGCGTTAACCCACGTCTCCGTCTCCCTCGCCAGAAACAACCGACAATTTGCTTAGATGATAATTTGAACAAGAGATCCGATCCCGCGCGCGCGCGAGACGGCGATGTATTTCCGCGGCAAACCGCGTATTTTCGGTTGAGCGAGAAATTCGTACTTTGTCCCCCCCCCCTCCCCTTTCTTTCCCCTGGTAATGTCCACATTGGGATTCTATTTGCTCGCAGCTACTTTAACGTTGCGTCTCGCGGAACGGCTTTAAGCCAGCGAGGCATTAAGCGCGATTTTCGCGCGGTAACGTTGGTACACTCTCTCTCGGCATCGCGTTGCTGCCCTAGGAGAGCCTCACCTAGCTTTACCTCCCGCGACTCCGCTTATCTTCGATCGAACTCCCCGCGCAACTATATCATGAAAATAACCTCACGCGAATGCCGGAGCAAGCGTTCCCGATAACACTTCCTCTCTTTCTCTCTCTCTTTCTCTTTTTCTCTCTCTCTTTGGCTTATGTATTTAAATTTTATTTTATTGAACAAGAAATTACACGCTATATTTGTACAAGTGGACGATTTACGTTCGCAATTATGAATTATGAGAATCTCAAATTAATTATTGAAAATGATGAGTTACGTACTTATTAACTCAATGTCATTTTCAACAGTTCGAGGTTTCCTGGGAATTTCTAAAATAGTTTTAATTACATTCTTACACGTACTGTCTCTCTCTCTCTCTCTCTTCCCCTCCCTTCCTTCTTCTACTTTCCTTCTCTTTTCACTTATAACTTCTATGCGATTGCAATTATTTCCGTTTATTCATTTCGCTGTGCGACCCCAAAGCGTTAAATAAAACTAATCAAATAACCACGGTTTTTCTTTCCTCCTTCCCCCCCCTCCTCTCTCTCTCTCTCTCTCTTTCTGTATTCCCTTTTTTCTTTATCCTTCATGTGGTAGCATCAGTATCCAGCTCGCGTCACATTGTCTCTCGTATCGCGATACACTTCCATCGGTGTTCGTTCCCTCTCGTCCCCCCTCCCCCCTCACTGCTTCACCGTGACTTTACCTCCCTCCCTTCTCTGGTCCTCCATGTTCTCCACCTTCGTCCAACCCGTCGCTCCGTGAACCCGCAGCGAAGACAGCGTAAAAGTGAAGAGAGGGCAGCGAGATACCGGTTATTGGCGGGGACTGGCATATTTCACCGGGTGTCCGGCAATCAGGCCTTTGTGTACGGCTCACTGCACGCCGTTGCATACCCGCGCGCGTGCTACGAGGAAGGTGGGGAAGCATGTCGCGGGGGGGGAGGGCGAGGGTGAGACAGGAGGAGATAGGGGTCGAGGAGGGGTGGGGGAGGATGGAAGGGGGAGGGGGAACAGGCGTCGGGGAAGAAGTGAGAGCGACCGAGAAACTGAACGTTTATTCAACGGCGTGGAACTAGTCATAGGTGCACTCGGCCGGTGGAAAGGGGGGTGGGAGGGGGGAGGAGTGCGCGGGACACACAGGCAGCTGGATACGCTATATACGCTCCAAAGTGTCTAGATGACGCGTATCTACCCGCGTATCCGCGCAATCGATATTTTCCGGCGACCGCAAACTGCTAAAAAAAAAACCACACCTACCAACTTTGCGAGCGATCTGCTGCAGTCTTCCCTGTCTGCCGAAAATTTTTCGAAGAATCGAGACGCCGTCCTTTACGCTTTCTCGATTCTTTGGAAAAAGAACTATTGGGATGATGGCGAGAAAGGGAGGAGAGAATACGAGGAAAAATTAATTTTCAATTTCGAGTATATTTGTAATTAAAAGCGTTAGTAAAGTTTTACTCGAGTCCCTTTGAATCTGAATGAAGATTGAAGAATAAGATGAGAATCTGCCTCGGTCATGACGTACCGGAGATCATTAAAAGCCCGCCTTAATTAACTTATGCAAAACTTGCAGGATAAGCGACAAGTTCAATCTCAGTTCGCGGAAAAGCGTGAAAGTGCTTTCAGAAGATTCGAAAAATCTAGCGTAATTAATATAATTCCGTTTTGCGTGTAGCTCCATTTTTCATTTGGGTGCTCTAGTCCCGCATCTCTATGATAACGTTCGCAGCGTGGCAGGCGTGGGGCTGTCATTGGTTTACATTGCGGTCGCTTGTGGATATAATGTTGGAATCATTAGATAGCCTAGGCTGACACGCGATTTACATGTATATGCGTATTCGCCATTAAGTGCCTCTTCTCTCGCTCTCACCCGCTACGCCCCCTCCCTTCCTCTCCCGTGCCATCACCCGTGCTGTGAGCACAGGAGCGGATTCAGACGTCCGCATACCCTCGCGTGAAATTCGTCTTGCGTTCGCAATTTATTTATTTCTCCATCTATGAAAATTTCAAGGATGCTAACCGATTGAAAACGTAATCTGAACAGAGAGCGTCTCAGATAGCAACGTCGATCTAAAAACATAACAATTCACTCTCCTTTAATCTTTAATCCGTAAGCGTATATACGTCGCAAAGTCGAAAGATCTGAATAATTAATTCTCTTTGAAAGATTAAGGGCGATTCACAGACCGATTTTATATTTAAGATCTTATATTGAAAGTTTTTGGTAATCTTAGGGCGGTATTCATAGTCAGATCTTATATTTAAGATCGTTTTAAGTTTATTTTTAGATGCTGTACAACTCGTTTCATTGGCTACGAGGTACTTAAAGATGAACTTGAAACGATCTTATATATAAGATCTGACTGTGAATATCGGCCCAAAAGTTCTATTCAACGAATGGACCGTATGTACAGCCTTTTGCGATCGTGCTTGAATACAAGATCGGACTACCATGAATGCCGTCATTGCCGTCCCAAGTGATTCGCGACGGCGGGCGAGAGAAGAGAGTCGGCTGCACAAAATCCGATCCTGTATTCGTGACGTTTGCGAGGCGGTTACGTCGGCCTCTTACGATCAGGCTGGCTAACACGGCGGCGGAATGCGCGCCGCTGAGTTGCGCACGCGTGCGAGAGCAACATCGTTTTCTTGTAACGTCGACCGTCGGGAGAGCAGGCCCGAAGGGGTCAGCGGAAGCGTCGTGCGCGACCCGCTCCGTTCGTTGTAAACGGCAGCGGCTTGACGTGCGAACGAGCGAGCGAGCAACGCGAGCGATTGATAGCGCCGCGAGCGTATAAGGAGATGCGATCTATTTAAGTTCTCAAGGCAACCTCGACCAAACTCCGTTTTTACCTTTAATCGGCGATTGACTCAACCGACAAAATTGATAAAATTTTTCCGTGATTTGTCGTTCTCGAGTCAATTTCTATCAGTACAGATTAACTTTAATCTCGATTTAACTTTTTATGTTTATTTCTACCAACGTAGATTAATTTTAATCTCGGTTTAACTTACTTTTTATCTTCTTCTGATTTTCAGAACTAGTAAGAGAAGAAAAAGTAGTAAGTTAAACCGAGATTAAAGTTAATCTACGTTGGTAGAAATAAACATTAAAGCTAGAAAAAAAATAGAAGGTAAATTAAACTGAGATTAATCTGCATTGAAAAGAACGGACGTCTTTCTTTCCGCGCGTCGAACAATGGGAAATTAATGGTACTATCCATTTTATTTTAACAAGATAGGTATCGATGATAAATTAATTGTCGGTTAAATTAATCGGAGTTTAACTGAAGTTACGCTCTCAGCTGCGAAGCGGCTATTTCGTAATTATAACGTAACTGCGTTACGTCAGAAAAAAAGTCTTAATCGATTATCAAAATGCAAGATCGCGCTGTATAATCCAGAGATTTTATGTAGATGTTTTCTTTCTTTAGCGAAAACGTTCATAATTTTCCGCTCATTGAAGACGTTAAAATCTTTTTTTTTTTAATCACTACCGGATCGAAGGCGGGATCGTTTTGTTTCTCCTTAACTGCACATCGGTGTAATACTTAAATCTACATGTATCGCGTAGCGCGGAAACAAAGAAGTTTCCACGCGTGATCGTAAATAATTCATAGTAACGCTCGACACGATGAGGTCATTGTTTCCAGCAGATAAACGCGTAATAGGCGCTCCTTCGCGCTGTCATTCGCCGCGCCTAAAGAAATTCGCATTGCAGAAACGCATCTGCCTGCGGCACCTCGCTAGAATACCGACGCGTTCGCTTCCGAAAGAGCTCGGTTCTTCGATGATCACGAAGCTCGCCGAGAACGTCAATTATAGCCCAATCCGTCATCTTGATCTCTCTTATTCTCAAGATGCATTTCGCTCCAAGTTTGAATAGAAACCGCAGATTAGGGGAAAACCTAATCTAATCTACGATGATACGGAGAAATTGATTTTCCTCCGAGGAGACTCTTTGGCGCGGAGGAAGGGGTACGGGAAGTCGTGGCCATATTGTCGGGATGTCAATTCCTAGACTGATTTAAAAATATGTTCGATTTCTATTTTGGTGACGCGCACGAGGGGATGCATCCACCGGGGGGGCTGGTGGTCGAACAATAATCGCTCGGAAATAATTTTGGTTCGAATCGATGTGTCGCGGGGGTCGAGGTACGCCAAGTAGGTCGCCGCGGATCCTCATTGCTGCCAACAACGAGACGCCACCGCCGCCTCCGCCGTTGTCGCTGCCACTGCACTTCGAGGTGCAGCAGCGCGCCGCTGCACTTCGCCGCGGGTCGCCGCACGAGAACTCGTTAATTCCGCGCGCGCGACAACGTTCACCGAGTATTCCGAGAGAGCGGAATACTCGAAGCTAACTTGAGCGGGGGTTACACGCGCGAGGATCGATGATTCCTCGTACCTTGAAAGATTAGACACTAAAGACGCAGTCGAGACCTTTAAAGCTCGATATTCATTTGCGGCTGAAGGTGCAGCGACTCGCACCTTTAAATATCGATGTGCTGCTGCTTAATAGCTTTAATGTTCAGTTTTTAAGCGCTTATTATTTTAATTACCGCTTCTGTTAAATTACGCTGAATTGCTGTTAAATTACGCTGTTACGTGGTATCGTAATTTAATGCGATGTTTAAACCAGTCAGCTCTTAAGAAATACTAAAAAGCCGACATTTTCGTAGATCCAGACGGTATCTTGAAAGATGCCTAATTGCTTGTAATTAAATGTGTAATCGATACACTTCCGATTGCTTCTGATTCTCAATTTATCTACTTATCTACTTATCGATGTCTCCTGCTATATTTTAAAATTCTACAAAGATACGGGTGCAACAGACTTAATCAAATAAAATAGAATTGTTTTTATATAATATAGAAATGGTGGTAACTTTTATTCGCGCAGTGCTGGTCTCACAAGAAACACTCGCAGCTTTATATCGGACATATCGGATTAGGGAATATGTTTTATTTTAAATCCGATACTTTCTCCCGCCGTTGCGGGCGCGCGTTTCGAGGCGTTACGATTGTTGTTCCGCGGAACGGCTCTCTCTCGCCGCGCGACGAACGAACAATACGTCCGAAGTCGGTCACGAGAAAGAGAAAAGGTCCGCCGCTCTCGCAAAATCGGCTCTTTAAGGTCCACCCGATGCAATCTCTCACGCGCGTTCGCCCGCGAGACACGCTGAAAATCGCGGGGGACTTTCTAATTCCCTCCTCCGCCGGCGATATTGAAGGATATCGCCGGCGAATTTACGCGGGCCTGCATTCACTCGCCTCGATCCGCGGCAAACTTCGCGACGCTTGATCCTATCGGCGCGGCATCGCGGGGACCTATCGATCGTTGGCATCACTGTCGATAATAGCCGCGTTCACGTTTCAATTTTTTTAACCTATAACGACGATCGGCGGGATCAACCGTTTTCCGCCTCGTGACTCGGAGACATCGAGAGACTCGTCATCGAATTCAAATGTAGCGTACAGAGAAATGTTTTGCTTGCATTAATATTTAACGTATGCGCGGGACAACTGGAGACCCGCGCGTATCGGCGGCAATCTCCGCGACCGAATTTCCATCCCAGGAGAAAAAGGCGATCCGCCGTAGAAGCGTCGAAGGATTGGCCGGAAGGCTCTCTCCGCCGTGGCTCCGGAATTACTCCACGTGTCGCGGATATATAACCGACAAGTATAAACGTCGCTAATGCGCGGGATTAACGCCGCGCGGTCGGGCATTATATATTTAGTCAAACGCGCGACCGACCGCGCGATCTCCTCCTCCTCCCTACGCCGTCGTCGCGGAATCGCGACGAGATGTCCGCGCGGTTTCGCGGCCATCTGGAATAATACCGCGGTGATTCATTTTCGCGGGTGCCCGTTTAAAATTAAACGCGCCGCCGCGCCTCGCGATATGCGCAACCTCGGTTAACCGACGCTCTCGCGCAAGGCCGTCTCTTCGATTCCAGCCGAGGAATTATTGTCGAAGTACCGCATACTTTGGCATCGTTTGACAAGCCGACTCGTCGTACAGCCAGATGAGAGAGAATCGTCAATGGGCGAACGCCTTGAATGCGAATGAATTTTCCCGACCCGGTCCCATTCACGATTCCTCGTTCGGACTCGGCTGATTCAATATTTGACGTTACCCGCCCGTTCGACGGAGACGAGATCGCTCCCGATCCCGCGACGAGCCGTCGCAAACGGCGGACGCGCGCTACGCGATTTCGCGAATCGTGCCGAACCTGAGCGGATGCGTATGGTAATTAACCGCGTAAACGTACGCACCGCTGAATCCGTCGTAACCCGTTATCTCCGGCGATAGCGCGCACATGTCATTCGTCTTCCTCCCTTTGCTTACGAGACCGCGAACACAACGCAATCATTTCAAATGCGTTTTGCGGCGGAACACCGAAGTTGACGATAACTGTATTGCAATCTGGTTTTCAGGATTGAACGCTCGTCCCAATGAAACGCACCGATTTAACCCACGAGAGAGAAAGAAAGAGGGAGGGAGGGAGAGAATCCTTAACTTTTTGCTATCCTATGCCGAACTGGATTCAATTAATACTTTGCTACGGTAGCTCATCGCTGGTTCTCCGAGCGATTATAATCGACAAACTGTATATTTTTGAAATTCCTGTAAACTTCGCCAAATAATAATTCCTCGATTTACGTTAGATCCGCTGATCAAACGAAATGGAGAACGTAATACTCGATTCGCGAGAAGCAATTTGGACCGCAAAGATTTAAGATTCGTCGTCCTCGACGCTAGCGTCGGTTGCCCTAAAGATTCTCACGCTCCTTTATCGAGTTAAGTGAAGCAGCCTTGTATTTCTATCGTGCGCGTGCTAATGTGGACGGGAACGTTAGAGACGCGAGACGCGCGCGGTAAGTGATCAATGACCGAACACAGGCAGCCGGAGGCCCGCGAACGTCGCGTACTTGGCGAGAAAGTTGTTCGGAATCTGCGCTCCGCAGAAATCTCTCGCGAGCGCACTTCCGTCTTTCGCGGTTGCTCCCGGGCCTCTCCGCGCGTCGACCGTAGGAGGGACACCACCGACTTCGAGACAACTCCCACATTGCCGTCGAGTGTTCTCGAAGCCGGCGATCCGTCGTCGGCTTTCCGGCTGGAAAATTTCCGGAAGGACATTGACGTCCCGATTATCATGATCACGTTTTAGATCTCGTTAAAGCTAAAGAATTCTCAGTTACGAATTTTCAGTCCGATTACGTATGAATCATTCGATCATTAAGTTTTTTTTTTACGATTAATAAAGAAACGTTATGCACGTTCTTTGATCGAAAGATTTTTAGAAATACAGGCTGTTTCACTTAAATGGATTACATACATCTGTGTTGCAATATAGTACAACAGAGCTTAATCCCTTCGATATTAGTTTTACAATGACGCAAGCGAAATCTAGAAAAGTATAATCACGCTATTGTTTAACTGGTTTAACAGAACATCTCAAATGCCATCTTCGCAATCATAATTGATGATTTTTTTTTCTCTTGCAGCCTATGGTCCACGGTCCTCAAATAGCCGAATCGAGAACTAGACTTGGTGAAGCCAAAACCGGGCGAGCACGATAGCCAGCAGTCCTTGGACCGGTCGCGCAA
Organism: Temnothorax nylanderi; assembly: GCF_030848795.1. NCBI lineage: Eukaryota > Metazoa > Arthropoda > Insecta > Hymenoptera > Formicidae > Temnothorax > Temnothorax nylanderi. The sequence goes on along the minus strand of NW_027249095.1, from coordinate 844,802 downwards.
CTCGCCCGCGAGTTTCCACTTGGCGTGCTCCCGTAAGACTACCAAAACGTCGACCCCATCGGTAATCAAGTTATCGGGGGGTGGAACAGCTGGCAGTGGGGAGCAACTGTCCCCAGGGCCTGGCCCACCTCCCCCGGTATCTCCGTTGGTCGGCGGTGACGGTCGCGTCAACGAGGAGAACGCAAGAGCCACAGAAAATAACGATGAAGCGGGGCAAACGGCCGTCTCGGCGGCAACCGGAACGACGAAGTCCGCGTCTGCGGAAGTGGAGAAGGAGTACGGCCAGGCTAACGAAACCACCATGAGTTTCGTTCTGAAACTGGACGTCGAGACCGCGGCGGCGTCGGTGGTGGAGAATGCAACGAAGGACGGCGCCGGGAGTGAAGGACAACCGCCACCGACGTTGCTGTTCGCCCGGGAGATATGGCGGTCTCAGGAGCCCGTTGCGGTCGCCACTGGCACTATCACCACCACGCCAGGAAACGCAATGGTAATCGCGAGCGGCGACGACGCCGCCGCTGCGGCTACTAATGGTGGCAAGTCGCAGCTGTTGCAGTGTCTGGAGGCGACGAGCAATCAGGAGCAGCAGACGGCGACGGCCACCACTGCGTCCACTCTCACGACGGTCAAGCCTGTGGTGACCTATCCAGTCGCCAAAGGCGCCAGGGAGCAGGTGCAGAGAATGATCGCCGGTTCGCAGACCAACACCACGGAGGTGTTGACAACGCGCGTCATCTCGCAGAAGCTGCCGCCATCGTCCACTGATCAGGCGCAGCCTGTCCCGGTGACTCTCAACATTTCCTCTCAAACATCGACTAACTCGACGTCCTCACCATCCCCCAATAGTGTCGACGTTTCCTGCCCTTGGCAGGCAATCACGGTACAGAGTACTCAGCCGATGTATCAATCGAAGAATCAGATTGCGATCGCTGACCTTATCCATTGTAGTAAGCAGCAACAAGTGACGACGGCGAGCAATGTTGCATCACAAGCTACGTTGCATCACAAGCTTCAGCCAATATACTCCATAGGCACTTCTACTACGGCGGTGAAGTGCCCAGTGGATTTACCAAGGTATCACACGAAGTCAGGCAGCATCATCTCAACTAGTCAATCTGCGCAAAAGATCAAGACCGTGACAAATGTAATCACTAGCTCATCTGCTATAGTCGCACAACGTAATAATTCTCTGTCCAAGTCACAGGGCGTGTCGAAGACACGGGTGTTACCTGGTCAATTTATAAACAATCAAGCGACTGCGAATAATGCAAACCCGCAAAAGATTCAGCTGGGTAACTCGACGATACAGAAGACAACGCAACCGGTCGGTGTAACGAATGTGCAAAAAACAACGCTTCAATCCGTCTGCAACAATCAGAAAGTTCCGGTGTTGAGCGGCAACCATCTTCCAAACCTCAAGACGCAACAGCAAGGTTTACAGAAGTTACAGGTGCCTCAGAAGATATCTCTAGCTGTGGGCAGACAGCAGTTCCAGTCGAGCACGCAACAGATGAACAATGTCTCGAAACCTAATAGCCTCGTAACCGGTATACAAAAATATCAATCACCCGGACAACATTATATGGCGTGCCAGCAAGCGGCAATATCTCAAACGAGATCTCAATCGACGGCAACCGGGCTGCAAAAGCCTCAGACATTGACGACAGTACAAACCACCAAACTGCAAACCGCGACGAGTAATATCTGCAAGAGCAATAGTGTGCCGAATGTTTCCAAACCATCGCAAAACTCAAACCTGCTCGCGATTGGCAAACAGCAATCACAAATGCAACCTACATCGGCACAATTGTTACAGGGTTCGCAACAACAAGTAATCCAAAAGTTGCAACAGCAGCAATCGACAAACGCGAATAATGTACAGGTTCAAAGAAGTCACAGTATTACTAATGTGCATTCGAAGGTGATAACGTCTGTCCCGAACAATCAAAGAACTCCGGTTGTGATGAACTCGAAGGCTCAGCAGCAGCAGCAGCAGCAACAAACAGTGATGAGGGTGGGAATATCGAAGGGTCAGACGCAAGCTGCACAAACTGTAGCAGGTCTGAAGACTATCTCGCAAAAACCCATAGTGAACCCCGTCAAGACTACCGCAAATTCGCAAAACAATACCATTCAACAGCCTATAGTGCAGAGAAATAACAATCCTCCTCAATCTATGAAAATCATTCAACAACAACAGCAGCAGCAGCAGCAGCAAAATGTAATTGGACCGCAGAACGCTCCGCAAAAACAGCCTGGATGCATCAAGACTATTCCTCCGCAGAAACCTGTACAAAGGAATCATGCCCAGAAAATCAGCAGCGCTGGTGTTAAACCCTTGTTGAGTCCAAACGTAACGGGATTTACGAAAGCTCAAGGCCCGACCGCGACGCAAGTAGCGCCAAAGACGAGTATCAAGACCCTGCTGCCGCAGCAAACGGTGGTCGCACCGTCCAATGTGATAGCTCCGCACAAAAACTCGCCGATTAAAATCCAACAGCAAGCGATACAGCAGAAGCAATTGATCATGACGCCGCAATACACCCAACAGATCCGACAACAGGCCGGACAAATAAAAACCTTGCTCCCGATAACCACGGCTACGATCGAACCTCGTAAAGACCTCATTGAGAACAAGTAAGCTTAACTATTTGTAACTGTATTTATATTATTGTGTGTTATTAGTATTTATATTTATATTATATTATATGTATATTTTTTTTTAATTTAAACTAACATCCTTTATTTTGCTTTAAAGTTGGCCGTTTGATTTTCACTTTAAGCATAAACTTTGTGATGAAATTATTTACTTAACTATCTTTGTTCTTTTGAATAATCTGATTATGATCGTCATAATAAAATAAAATAATGTTACTTAGGAACGATAATGAATCACGGATGCCCAAAGAAGAGGAGCAAACTCCTAAATCGCCAGTGAGAAGAATGCCGCTTCCTTACGAGGTACAAATTTATACGCTATAAAACAAGCTGCTGCTTGGCTTACAAAATTCTGTATTTTTTTATGTGTATCTCGAGATTATGGATAGTTCGGATTTAAAAACGCATTCTTGTTTAACTGCAGTGTCTTCAGTTCGTTCTTCAAGACCACAATTATGGAGCACCACCGCCACGAACACCACCGCCGCCTCCATCGCCACCCCCTCACCCGAAGCAACAACCTATTAATGGAGCCGGCAGTTCTACAGCTACCTCCCAACATCCTTACATCTTTGGTCCTGGTAATGTCTTTTTTTGTGTTTTGATATTACTATACAATTACGTCAATTATTTATATCTTAAGTTTTTTCAAGAATCTATATTCTTGAAACTTCTCACAAACAAAGAAACCATCACATATTTTCTAATACAGAATCTAAAAAGTTAGTAATAACAAATATTATTATCTAATTGAAGTTGTGAGCAATACCAATGTGGAGGATGATGCTGCCAGCGCGATCAGCAGTGAAGCAGGACGAGAAGCGGAACCGGAAGGTGAAGAAACAGAAACAGCACCCGAGGGTGAAGGTGACGATGAGGACAGTGTTACCAGATGTATCTGGTAAGTGAATAAGATAATTATTTTACAGATAGATATACATATAATGCACAATGGCAATGCTATAATGTATAATGTTTGACATATTATTTTTAGTGACTTTGAACACGACGATGGATATATGATATGTTGTGACCGATGCTTGTAAGTGTTCACCAATATTTTCACATTATTGATGTAGAATATAGATAAATATACAGAATATAGATAAGAATATAGATAACAATAGAGATTAGAATATAGATAAGAGTATAGATAAATATATAAAATCTAGATTAAGCAATTTTTATATATTTTTAGTGTGTATACATTATATAAGTATCTGAAATTACGTATTACATTTGAATGAAACTTATCGAAAACTGATTATGCGACCGCAGAGTATGGCAGCACGTCGATTGCATGGGCATTGACCGTTTGAACATTCCTGACGAATACCTCTGCGAGAGATGCCGGCCTCGACGAGTGGACAGACAGCGAGCACGCGCCTTGCAGATGCGTAAACGCGAGGATCTTCTCAATTCGGACACATCGTCCGACACTTCGTCTACCAGTTCGGCGGACACGGACGTCGGTTCGGTGAACAACACCACGACGCAGAAGAAACGCTCGCTTTCGCAGCAACAATCACAAGTTCCAAGACGCAGCAAATCCGACGCGTCTGCCCAATCGTCGCAGGTGCGAAGATTAAATAATAACAACAATAACAATAACAACAACGTTGGAAAGAGGCAGAGAAGGGACTCCCAAGCCCGACAACCGAGCGCCGTTCGCAAGAAGGAGAACACCACCCCGAAACGTGGACCTGGAAAACGTAAGGCTAAAAGGAGAACGAGCCTCGAGGACAAAGAGGAAGATGTGCAAGATGCCTGGGGCACAAACATGGCGCCCCTAAGACAGTGGATCGAAAGATACGAAGAAGCGGTTACGAATCATTATAGTCCCGAATTGCGAGCCAGGATATCGAATATCAAAGTCAACGGTACACATAATGATCTCAGGCAAAGTAACATGAATGTCGTTGCCACTGGTAAATGCAGACTCAATGTGCACAGCAATAATCTTAGAGTAAGTAAAATATTATCTTGAATATGAATGAAGAAAGTAGATAAAAAAAAATATTACGAAAACGAAGAATTCTTTATCTTATTTTTTAATTATTTTATTTATTTAGTTTCCATCGTTTCCAGTATTATTTATTAATGTTTATTATTATCGCGATTATTTATTGAGTTTTGAAAAATAAAAATGTTCAAATTTTTATGTTCTTTATGGAAATTATACGAAAACGTTTATTGAAAAATCTTTTCTTTCTTGCAGTTTTTAGTGGCGACAATGTACCTTCCGCCAAACACTCCTGTCGTAGAATTACGAGGCAAATATATGCTCAGCACACAACACCGACTGCAGTATACGCAAAGCGGTAGGCAGCACGTCCAACGGCCGGGACCGTTCGTGTTTTTCTACCGTCTGCCACGCGACGGTACCGAAGTGTGCGTAGACACGCGGACGTACGGGAACGACGCGAGATTTGTGCGGCGTAGTTGCAAGCCAAACGCCGAGGTGAAGCACTGCATCGAAAAGGGCACGCTGCATCTCTACATCGTGACGACATGTGCAATCGAGAAGAACGCCGAGATAACGATCAAACACGAGCAGCACGATCTACTGCTGTCACCCAATCCCAATTCCCCCGCGCTGCCCGTCGTGTGCGCGTGTAACAATCCGCGGGAGTGTCAAATTGCAAACGCGGCGAGCCAGCTGAATAGAAGAGGTACCAACGGCGCTCTCGTTGAAAATGCCGAGTAAGTTTATACAACAATACGAGTAACGATGAAATGTACAAGATATTTTTTTAACATATTTTTATAATGTATTTGTTATTTTTATCTGTTATCAGTGGCAGAGAACGAAGACGGCGGGGTAGAAGAAACACAGTCTGCGAAGAAACCGATTCCACGCCACCGACAGTTCCTCCTACGAGTGTCACGCAAACCACTACAACCGCAACATCGTCTGTGTCATCGACGGTGACTCCTGCGACGCCGAGAAGAACCGTCACGACCACGGTTACAACTACAACGACCCGCCAAGCAGTTGCCAAGGAGGAAACCACGACGACGACGGTAGCGAATACACAGCCTCAAACGTCACCTAGTTTGAACCAGTCGGTGACGACGACGCCGGAAACGAAGAAAGATAAAAAGAAGATGACGCGAGAAGAGAGGAAGATGGAGGCAATCATGAAGGCTTTCGAGAGGCTGGAGAAGGCGGAACAGAGGAAACAGGAAGTACAAGCGAGAAATGCCCAACGAAAAGAATCTGGTGGCACGCACAGCGACAATGAGGATAATCACTCGACGACGGGACAGTCCAAAAATAGTAAACAGACGAACTCGGAGAGGCCGCTGCGACGGAGAAGGAGGAAAGGTCGAGCGAGAACGACAAGCTCATCTCAGTCGCAGAGCAGCAGTCGAAGAACGAGGTTGAATTCCGCTGAGTCCGACGTATCTTCCGGGGACGAGAGCAATTCCATGCAGTCACCGCCTCTGTTGGGTCAGAATCGTCCGCCCAGCCGGGACGTTCCCTATTCGTCGCACTTGCACACTCCGGCTAAGAACACGACGGGCGATGTTAACACCGGATCATCCAGTGGCCATCAAGGAATTCCCACTGCGGCTGGTTTACTGCTGGCCTTAGCGAACTCGAACGCTCCCGGTCCTCCGAGCTCGCCACCGAGCTCGTTACAGCAACCCACTCCTGTCAAGAGTCCTACTTGCGACAGTGGAGCCAGCAGCAGCTCGCAGAGTTCAACGCCGTCGACACCGTTGTCGTCTGCCTGCTTGCTAGTGGCCGCGGCAGTCGGTCCGCTAGCTCCGGGTTTCAAGTTTCCGAAGACGAAGAAGGTGCTGATGAACGAATGGCTGAAGGAATCGCCTGATCCGCCACAAGCTAATATACCTCAAGTGTCGCCTCTGCCGGTTCTACCAAGTGTCGCCTCTGCCGGTCCGCCGACTTTACAAAATTCCATGAATCCGCTGTGCGGCAGGCACTTCCCGCCGGCACCAACAGATGCGTCGGCGGAATTTCTGTCACAGAGTTACGCGGCCAAGAGTTTAGCCACCCTTGTGCAAGCCGCCAACTCGGTTAGCGGCATATGCGACTCGCCGCCGCAGCGTAGACAGCAAGCGGTTTCTGGTAACAACAATAACAACAATGGGAATAGTGGCTGTCCCACTGTGTCTAACTCGGGCTCGGCAAAGAAGCGATGGTTGCGCCAGGCGATCTCGGAAGAGTGCGATTCGCCCAATAGCCGGCCCGAAAGCCCGCCGCTTAACGAGACGGTAGCACCGCCCAAGAAGCGCAGAATAGCTCGAGAGAGCTTGTCATCGGACAACTACACCCCGCCGACGACGCCAACCATGCTACTTCCGACCGAAGCAGCGCCTAACAGCAGATCACTGTGTCCTGCTGACGTAAGTTTCACAGCGTCTTAGCTAAATATTATAATATTAATTATTTTAACGTTCAATTTGTAATATACGTCGGATTTAGGATGGTATAGAAGTAGACAATGCAATTCGAAAATAATCTCATTGACTGTTTTCGCGAACTTATTTATTTATTTATCCACGGTAAATAGCACAATACTTAATAGCAACTCTTCTAACGATCTTGTAACGACTCTCTCACATCGGGTCGATACTCACTTCTTAAAGACACATATACGCACACATGCATAGACATGTTTTTTTTTTAGTCTCGAGAGAATTTGCAAAAGTCACAGTATCATATACGTGATAAAATAAATTATATATAATAGTCAATATTTTACTGTTTTTTTTTCTTTCCCAGGATGACTATACGGAACATGTGCAATCACCTATCGTAGAACAAACCGATGAGAGGCAGTGCGATTCGGGATCTGTGAAAGAAGAAATAAAAATGGACGATGACAGATCTATAGATTCTGACAAACCTGCTCGAGAGAAACTTTCAATTGATATTTTACCTCAATCAGAACTTCATATAAAACGTGAAGGTAAAACAGAATGCTCTGATATCGTTAAAATGGAAGTGTCTCCTGAAATGGATGTAGAAACTGTTACGAAAAAAGAAAAAGCTTCGCCGAAGTGGGAGGGAGATGATACGAAATTCGAATGTAATTACGATCACTTGAATCAGAAATTTATCGAGAAAATTCGAGAGACCGTCGAGAGAGTCAAGAAAGAGTCTCTCGCGAAGGAGGAAATTGTCGCTAAAGGCACAGTCGAGATAATCGATCAGAACGAACCCGATACCGAGATGGAAGGATTCAGTTCTCCCATCGCTACCATAGAGCCTGACGCGATTCTAAAACAGCGAGTGGTCGAGATGCAGCTTGAGTTCGGCGGCGGCATCTCCGAAATCGTGAACATCGTCAGTAGCGAAAACGAGAAATCGAACGACGAGAAGAAACCGTCCGAAGCCGCTGCGAAGTGTCAAGAAGTCGTCGAGAAGTCAGACGACAACGCATCCATCGACGAGTTCGACGTCGAGGCGCAAATGAAGAAGATCACGGGCGACGACGGTAACGACTATCAGGAAAAGATCGACACGAGTTCGGAGAAGGACAAGAGTATGGACGGAATAGAGGGTCTAATGGAGAGCTCGAAGGAGGATTCGGATTCCGAGGATAAGGACGTGGACGATGACAAGTATTGCGAATCTTCCTTTAAGTTGTTTGATATCAGGCACGAGGAGACACCTTTTAAAGAATCGGACGCTAAGCCCGATACTAAACCGGAACAGATTATCGTTGCAGAAGACGACACGAAAGAGACGGACAAGGACACGAGTGACGAGCCCGCAAAGGAAGTCTCTAAGGCGGAGCAGTCGTCTGCCTTCGCCGCGTTATCGGAGGAATCCGTCTTCGAATCGTCTTCTACGAACATGGATGCGGAGTCCGTCGCGGATCCTCCCAAGATCTTTCACTCGATACCACCTTTGAGCGAGCGCATTCGCAAGAAGGCCGATCCGTCCGCCACGTCGAAAACACCCAAGATGGACTTTGAGGCGGCTATCATAGAATCCACGATAAGTATGGACGCTGTGGACGGGTCCAAGAACGGCGAGCAAAAGTCGATGTTGTCAACCGCGCTGCGCGAGCTCTTGGAAGCGAAACTGGACGACGAGCCGACGGGCGAAGTAATGAAAAATGACATTGATAATGAAATTAACGCGTCACCACAAGTAATTGAACCAAAATCAGACTCCTCTGAACATAGTTTAGACACAGTGCAAGATTCGGCTTCGACTCAGGAGGCCCCGAAGCCAGAAGAGACTCCTGCCAAGGAGGAGGAGACCAAGCCCAAAGAGATAAAACGGCTGAAAGACCCGAGGACCGTTGTGCCGAACAGTATGCCAGCACCAGCTTTTAAACCGGACGCTCTTCCTCCTGTCAAGCGCAAGGTTAGAAGGGTAGGACAGTAGTAATGTTTTTTTGTTGCTGAGAATGGTATCCCGCTGTTTTATCGCTTTTTATTACCGTTATTCTCGTCATTACAGCCTCGATGTGTAAAACCGGACGATCCTTACGTTCCTTCTCTTTTGTTTCCTTGATGAATGATCTTTTAAATTCTTTTCGTGATAAAAGGTGGCTTTATTATATGGAAATATTTATGTATTTTTCTAGTTGTCCATATCGGAGTATCGCAAACGGAAGCAACAGTCATCCGGAGGAACTGGAACCGAGCCGGAATCGTCCAACGACACTTCTAACACGGACAAAAGTGGAGCGCGAGGTAGATCGGACAGCGCCAGCAGCGGCACCTCTTCGCTCAGTTCCGACGAGGAGGGTTCTAAAGCGTCGCTTTCCCTCGAGTTGACGGGCCTTAACACGTCAACGCTCTTCCCCAATGCCGCTAATGAGAACGATGAAAAGAAAGGTAACAGCCCACTCTCCAAATATTTGTATCTTGTGTAAATTTCTCTAATAAAGACAATGATTCCATTGTGATAATTTTAATGACGCTTTTAAATAATACGGCGATTAATGAATTAATATTTAAATTAGGGGGAGAGGAAGGTGCAATCGGTTGGTCTGCGGCGCCAACTTTGGTAGAACGTCAACGAGAAAATCTCACCGAGCGATTGAAACGCGAATTCGGACTGTTCCTCAGCGATGACGAGGAGGAGAGAGCTCGCAAGCATGGTACATATCTTAAAGAAATGCGTGCAAGGGAAAGAATATAGTCTTGGAGAAGATAAAACTAATCTCTTAGAAAGCTGAAGAAATGTAGAAAATACATTAGATTTGAAGAGTGATGACAACGCTATCGTAAGATGCTAGTTTTACCTCGTACGTTATCCTTATTCTCTTGCTTACAGGTTTGACAGCCGAGGCGATACTAAAGGCACGCAAATCTCCGCCTCAAAACTTGATAGTCGGCACCCCGCCGGGAGTGCCGCAGTTACCCCCGCAGCCATATATACCGCCGCCCGGCTCGGCGTCCATCCATTATCCCCAGTTACAGAGCAAGCCTGGTACGGTGCAGTATCCCAACTTCGCGGTACCACCGCCGACCACGTCCCAGCAACCGATGTTCAGCACCGCCGCGCCGTCGCAAGCGATCGCGGTCGGCAAGCAGACGCAGCAGACGCCGTTCTTAGTACCCCAGGCATCCCAAGCGCCACCGGGTTCCAATCCGTATCCACCGCAATTCGTCCCGCCACCGCCGCTGCCGCCGCCGGCGACCGCGGGAACGGCGGTGCCGATCTCGAAGTTCCCGTCGGCGACGCCGCAGCCGCCGTCGCCCCCGGGCACCCAGGTGTCGTACCCTTCGGCGCCGTCGGGACAACCTCAGAAGCCGTTTTTTAACCATCCGGCGCCGAGGTCGTAACCGACAGAAAAGGGTAGGATTGTTAAAAGTTCTTAAGTTTTAGGCCGATATCGTTTTACCATTTTCTGCAATGTCTCGATTAAATCAATTATCTTGCCCACTCTTCTGTCGACGAGATGAAGTTTTACACTCGTTTCTTTGGAAGAAAAGCAAAGAACGAATTCGGAAAACTGAATATTGACAGAAGTTTGCATTCTCTTATAAGATACTAAAATACGTATCATTTCGCACAGAAGTGTGCGCGAGATAACAAACGGCAGGAAGCCGCATACAGAATTCCAACAATTTTTTAGATAATTAGAGAAGTTTTGCGCTGTCAATTGCTTCTAGGATTTTCACGTACATTAAAAATTTACCGATATACGTTGGTTCGATCGTTTCTCTCAAAATATTCGACGGAATTCGTGTGGCCTAAGGTGATAGCTGAGTATTTTGAGGATATAGCGACGCGCATTTTAGGTAGCGTATATCGAGAGAGCTGTATTGGTACCTTTTTCACGGGCAACGGCCAAAAGTGTATTCGAATGGCGTATACACTTTTTATACCGGTGAAATGGTGCCCTAAAATGTTTATATATATAGCATTAGTCCAATTTTTTGATAAGGTGTTAACAAAGTTGGAAGCGCGCTTTTACTCGGCCGAAAGAGTCAGCCGATCTCGCGATATCCCCTCTAAAAACAGTTATCATTATATATACAATACATGCATCCTGCATAATACAACTTATCTGTACATATTATTTGCATATATGCATAATGTTAACACAATATAGCTATATTTAATGACACTGCATATTTAGATTAGTTTGTAGATCGTAATCGTATCGAAACCTAGTATGACACGTAGATAAGTGAGTTAGTACTGTGTTGTGTTTTTTTTTTACATATAAAAAGAGGCAAAAAGAGGCGCGGAATTCTCTATATTTTATATTTCACTGTAAGAGGGCAGATTATTTATAATAAAGGGTAAATGTTGAAATTTGAAGACTTGAGTTTTATTTTTGGGGATTCGTAAAAGTTTATATGTTGCTGTTCGATTTCTTTCGTATGGAAGGTGACGCATTCGATATGCGCGACAGATGTTTTTTAACGCTAATTTTATTTAAAAAACATTTATTTATGAATTCATACCGAGAATCGAGATACCGTAAGCGAGCAGGACAGACCAGTTACGATAAATGGTACAATATAACGTGTGTGCGTTTTATTCTCTTTGATGCTTTAAGCAATAACGCAAATACAATTTTTAGTTAAAAGCGTGAGGGATTATGGTGCGTAACAATGCGTTTTATTTGTGAATTTATCCTTTTTTCTAGGTCGGTTTCTCCCAAAATTTAATTCTCGTAACATTCATTCAAGTACAAAACTTATTATACGACAAAAAGTGTATTAAAACGTGTAGAAGTAAATTGCGATAAATTAATACAGCGAAAGAATCGTAGTCTATTTTGTAACTGAAAGCTGCTTCACGGTCTTTCCATATTTAGTCCGCAAAACACGACATTATTCTGTCGTTAACAAAAAATCTGCGTTTCTTGTTCTTTATTCCGAGCGATAGATTTGCATTAAAAATTACGAGCTGCGCGTTAGAAACATCCTTTGTGCATGTATTAGTGATTCGGTGTATTATGTAATCTCGTAATTAAAGGTGATCAGAACGATCGCTTTTTTTGTCTATAATTTAGAGGTCGTCTAGCATCAACCTATGTAATTAAAATTATGTATATTGTATTTTATATGTAATTGAAATTATATACATATACATATAGCGTATAAAAAGGTTTTTAGATTTCAATGGTGCGATTATTAGGTGTACATAAAGTACGTTACTTGTTATGATGCGCAAGGAGAGGCCAAGTTCGAATTTCTTTGTAAGTTATTTTTCCTTTGTTTTGTAATATAACGTATTGTTTATCTTTATCTGTTTTCGGTCGCAGACTTTTCTAAATTGCGAGCAGCGAGCGATGGTGAATATTAGGAGAAACAACGAAGAGACTCAAGTTGCTTCGTTAAGGCTGCGCATTTTTGCAGCACTAAGAGTCATAATTATTCACTTTTCGCAGAATCTGACCGTGTCGCTCGAATTAATTATAGTACAATTAGATGATAACGTTGATTAGAAATTCTTTAGACATAAATGCGTTACACGTTAAAGTAATGTTGCCTCGAAGTGAAAATTAGAATCGATTTCAAAGGGAAAGATGTACCCATAAACTCATTTAACACTTTATTGGCGGAAAAGCAAATATATATCTTAATTTATTATAGAAAACACAAAAACGTTATTTTTCATCGTGGATGTAGACTCTCTTAGCTTTGACTTGTGTAGTCTCCTGATTGCAAACTATGTAACTATTGGATGCGGTCCACCATCAATACTTCGGGACGTTTACAACACGCTATTAACTCGGCTTTTATTTAACGCGCGACGTCATTAATGCATCGCAGATTTTCGCTCTGTGAAAACTGAATTTAGAGAGCACAAAACAAAACTTTTAAAAGAATTATTAGGAGAAGTATGATGATGAATGTCGCTGAAATAATCTACGAATAATCTCGTGGAAATTAGATTTAATTTAGCGAAAACCGAGGAACAAAATAAGGAAAAAGAAGACCGGCATCACACGGTGGAATTAAGATCCACATGTAAAGAGCAGAGCGAAAACGTCTGGAGCATTCAGGAGTACCAAGTGTACCGCATCCGCTATGTAATCCAATTATATAATAAGAATTCTACCTGAACGAAGATGCAAAATGTGCGGTGCGGAGTTTTCGACGTACGCATAGAGAAGAGAAAAAGCGAGATTCTAATTCTGTATTGTCGGTTTTTAAGCGAATATCAAAGTTTAGAGATCTGTGATTAGGAAACGCGGTAAAAAAAACTGTCTGGATTATAAAATTTATGCGCGCTCTCTCTACGGGGATATTCTAACGAAATTACTGGGTGCAGATATGTACGGATCTCCCGTAGACGAGTGCGAAAACGTCTTCTTTCTCTTTTACATTGCGTTCGGCTGCGATTTCAAAGTGTAAACAGACGTATTTTTGGCATTTGATATTTACTTTGTACTTTAGCTGATATTTTGTAATAAGAAGAAAAACGTGTACACTATTGTAAGTTACAAATTGCCGCGGGTGGCGTAACATTAGACGCAGAGAGGTAAAAAAAGTGTACAGCTTGTGTTCGTCACCCGCATATACAATGAGAACATGTACATATTTTTGTAAGATAAATTTAAGTATATACATATGTACTTAAATATATATATATACATATATAAATATATATATATATATATGTTTAAGATATATATATATGTATATACATATACATACATATATCTGTATGTATTTATATATATTAATCTCTCTCTATTCTTCGAATTTTCGTAAAATTCTATTGGAAATTTGAAGAACAAGCTACGATACGATTGCTTTGCAGCTAAATCCATATGTTTATTGTCCGTTGTACAATTCTCCGATAGCTGATACTATATACATATATAATATATCTGTATAATGACATTCTGATATAAAGAAGCAGGAGCGGCACACGACCTTGTTATTAAAGCATCTGATAGTATAAAACAATTCGTTAGGATAATCGTTTCAATGTTGTAAATAAAAGCAGAGCACATAGCAGTTACATTATATTATATTATATTATATTAATATTATATTATATTCGCATATATATTCAATCTTTATATAATAGGCTGAGAATACACGATAATTTTTTTATTTGCGAACTCACTGTTACATGTATGTGCCTAGTTATAGCCATGTTACAATTATTACCTATTACATTGTATGATAATTTAATCCATATTACCGATTATAATAAATGTAACAAGTTCTTCGATATCAAACTCTACACGATATATTATTATGGCGTAACGTGTAAAGAGCGCTCATATTTAGGCATACGTGAAAAAATTTAATAAATCGGAATACATTTTACGAGTCGAGATGTTGACTGATGTATCCTCGCCTTCATTATCCGTCGTCCCGCGGCAAGACCCGCGATTTATTTTCAGGATCGAGCGACGATTCGCTCCCCAAATGCGACCAAACGAATGCTGAAGTGTAAATCGAAAGCGAAAACTAGCGTAATAACACATACGTTATAAATAGCGCTTGTTTGCGGTTGCAGATAAAAGCTTATTTGCTTATTTCGATGTCTGCAACAATAAGTAAGCGCGTGTCATGCATTCCGGTAATTGCGATAGAAGGATTGCTACCACGTAATTCTTAATCATACCTATTCCTTGCTCGAAATTACAAGCTTTTTCGATGTTTTACGTTTATTGTCGGGCGTTCGCTATGTGTGGCATTGCGCCGATATCGCATTCTTTCGCTTTTTAAAAGACTCTTGGAGTGTTCAATAATTATATGGTTTCGAAACTTCTGTCTATTTCGGCTGCGTTCGGGGAGCGCGCTATTAGCGCTATTGCATCATTCTATCTTTATCGCTCATCAAGTGTAGAACAAGGATAAAATAAGCAAATAGCGCTAATAGCGCGCTCCCCGAACGCAGCCTTCGATAGATAAGCGGCGCGTGTCATGTGTTATCGTCTAATTACAACAGTAGGATCGTTTTACCACGCAATTTTTAACATTATCTCTCGCTCGAAATGACACAGTTCTTTCGACGTTTTACGTTTATTGTCGGCATTCGCTATATGCGGTTTTGCGCCGATATCGCTTTATTTTTTGCTTTTTAAAAGACTCGTGGAATATTTAACAGTTATGGTCTTGAAACCTCAATTTATTTCGATTCTTCGACAATAAGTAGACACGTATCATGCGTTACCGTCCGCTAACTGCGATAAGAGGATTATTGTTACCGCAGTTGCAAACCTTTGCATTTGCTATCCGTTCGTTATTTACGGCATTGTGCGGATATTATATTTTTCCTCATTTTCAAAGGACTCTTGGGGACTATTTAACAATTATAGTTTCGAAACTTGAAGATATATTAAATCGACAGTTCACGCTTAAATCCGGTTACGTTTTTAACGGATGCAAAGTCTTTTCTTGCAAATATAGAAGCATAACCGTCGACATTATTGCTTTTAGATATCTTAGCAAGATGCATTCTAGATGCGTCTTTGCTCGCTTCTTCTTAAAAATAATAACACCCGATCCCCAACTGCAACACTGTTCAACTATGAGATACGAAGAGATACAGAGTCGGGAATGTGTGTTAATGAGTGTGTGTATAATGTATCATTGTAGGTGATGTCTGCAATGTTGAACTCGAGCCCGTAGGTTCGTTAGGCCCAAAGGATTGTGCGGATCAATCTTCCCTGCGGGAGTCTTTGCTCGCGTCTATGTAGATTTTGGATCGCCGAAATTCATCAAAATAACTTTGGGGGGGGGGGGAAACGAAGAAAAGAGAACGCAAAATTTATTTTCTCTCAACATTTCGCGCGGTCATCATCGCGGCGGCGACGGCGTCGAGAAGGATCGCAAGGGGCAGCGTCCCGTTTTGCGCGTCGCATGGCCAACGCGTCGCGATTTTAAACGGCCGGGCCGTGACGGCACTCCGGAATTTCCCGATCCCCCGATCCCGGTCCCGATCTATATCGGAGTCGAAACAATAAGTATTTCAGCACCGCAATTGCGATTTGCGAGAGCACTGAGACTAAAGCGTTTTTATCGCCGTAACTTTCGACGTAATGACTTTAACGGATAAACAGTGGAGACAAAGCATTGCCGAGCGAATTATTTCGCGCGTTCGCTTTATCGACAACGCCGATAAAAGGACCCGCGCCCTTGGCAACGAGGCCAGTCGCTCTCTGCTATCTCGAGTTGCCAATGTCAATAGTTCGAGTTTTTGTTGTAAATATTGTACATAGAAAATAAATCTGAACTTTGTCCGTCAACTCTACTTTATTTGACTGTCTCATTACAATTCGCGGTTCGTGCCTTCGCTCGCGTGCGCGGTCCGCTTTCGAACACTATAACATATTCGATCCTGATAGTAGCGTCCGGACGCGCGCATTTTTTATCGGCCTTATCGCGCGCGTACGAACAAACAAGGATTTAATAAGCACATCAGTTCCGAAGGTAGACATTATATAAGTCCTGGAAAGCAAGACGCACAAGTGGAGTAAACTACTTATGTACCACGAAGCTATGTCGCAAACCGAATTGGACCGAACAGCTGTGGAGATATTCCGCGAGTACCTGCGGATCCCGTCGGTGCAGCCGGACATCGATTACGGTGAACAATCGCGGGGAGTGGAGTGAGATTCGAGAGTCCGCGGGATTTCGGAAAACAGTTTTAATTTATACGGCGATCGAGAGCGAAGGGATGAAAGAGAGAGATCTGTGACGCGCGTTTAAAGTATCCGACGGCGAGAGCGCATATATAGTTTTGCAGCGCGTATCGTGTTTAGTTGAAATGAAAAATTAAGGGGTAAACGGTAGACGGGAGAAAGCACAAAACCGTGTCGTTCGTAACGAAGAAAAAGCAAAAAAAAAAGTGGGAAAAGCGAGACTCACGTCGACCGCGAACGGGATACGGGAATTTATAGAGCTAATTACCCTCTCTCAGCAAGGGAGGATAATTCTCGTTTTTTATCGCCATTATCGCAGACTTGGTATCTCCAGAGAAATTAATTTTTGTGATACAGATTATTATCGTTATATGTAATACTGTGACTTTTATTCCTTAACAGTGAGGAAGGTCGCTTTAGAACGGACTTATATTAACTCTAGCTCGCCACTCCGGTCCAGTGGATCGCTGAACGTTTTTCGTCGTACATATGTGTAAAACGCAGCTTACATTTTACTGTTCTTGAGCATAATAAGATATACACTACGAGAAGATATCATTTCTAATGTGTTCTACAATCCACGCTCTTATTTTTAGTCACATTGTATCTTCAACTTCAAATATATTAGGAACTATAAAAGAACGCCGCTTGATTCAAAGCATGTTCTATTCATTGTCAGGAATTAATCCTTTACGTCTACAATACATCTACAATATAATACAGTCCGATTTGCTGTACCTTTCATTCCAGATGAGTGTGTGGCATTCTTAATTAAACAAGCGAAATCTCTCGACTTGCCGATCAAAGTCTATCACGTACATCCCAAGAAGCCGATTGTAGTTTTAACATGGGTGGGAACGCAACCGACGAAATCATCGATTCTATTGAACAGTCACATGGACGTTGTACCTGTCTTCGAAGTAAGTGCTTTGGGCTTTGACTTGCACAGGTAAAGATGTTGCGAATGTATATATAGTTGCAGTTCAGTCACATCAACTTGCTGGTTTCTAATATTAATCGTATAACTGAACCCCAGGACAAATGGACCCATCCGCCGTTCAGCGCTCACATGGACGAGCAGGGCAACATCTACGCTCGCGGCAGCCAAGACATGAAGTCCGTGGGAATACAGTACTTGGAGGCGATTCGCAGATTGAAACTGAAAGGACGACGCTGTCAACGCACTATCCACGTCTCTTTCGTTCCAGACGAAGAGATAGGTGGTGTTCTGGGAATGAAAGCCTTTGTGCACACCGCAGACTTCAAAGCCCTGAACGTCGGTTTCGCGCTGGACGAAAGTGCCCCTAGCCCATTCGAGGAATTCTTTATGTATTATGGAGAAAGGTCGATGTGGCACGTCGAAATAAAGTGCGCGGGCAATCCCGGTCACGGGTCAATTATGCTAGACAACACGGCTGGGGAAAAATTGAGAGTCGTAATCGATCGCTTCATGGACTTCAGAGCCTCCGAAAAAGCGAAACTCACAGATCTGATAGATTCTGCAAAATTGGGTACTGCTGGCAGTGTGACGTCTGTGAATCTTACGAAAATTTGGGTAGGTATCACGGAAATATAGTTTTCGTTAAAAAATTTCATTTAAAAGATATTTATCATTTCGTTTATATATATGAATCACGAATATAAATCATTATGTCTGTCTTTCCTTTTATTTACTTTTATATTGAATTTATGTATATAGAAATTTCAAATATTAAATAAGATTTTATACTTAATTTATGTACTAATGAAGAAGACACAAATAAATTGATTAGCTTTAATTTTCAAGCCATTGCATGATACTCGTTTAATTTATATGTCTGTTTCATTAGAATTTCCATACTAAATAGTAAGTATTTTGATGTTCTAATAATATTTGTGATTAACATTGATAATAAATATATGAGTTGCAACGATATATTATTTCTTACCTTGTAATTACGTTAAGACTTTATTTTACCACAAATTTTATGTCTTTATCGAATTCTATGTTCCTCACTTATCAGCTTATGTGACATCTTCTGATTTTAACATATTAAATGCGTTTCTTTACAGGGTGGTGTACAGTCCAACGTTATACCCACCGACCTCAGCGTTGTGTTCGATATTCGTCTAGCACCTTCCGTTGATCACGAGGAATTCGAGGCTACTATCAAGCGCTGGTGCGAGGAAGCTGGGCCAGGTGTAACCTACTCCTTCGAACAGAAAAATCCCCAAATCGAGGATACCAAGCTCGACGATTCCAATACTTTCTGGACTGCCTTTAAAAAGACCTGTGATGAAATTGGTGTCAAATTGATAATTTGCATTTGCATGGGAAGTACAGACAACCGTTTTGTCCGAGAGGTAAGCATTGGACTGTTTATTGTGTAAAAATTTATTATTTACGTACATTACGCGCAGAAGAAGAAATATATATATTATTACTTATTGTAATTATTACGAATTACATATTAATATGTGCAATTATATTATTAGACGTATCATGTGATTTTTAATACGTTAATAATAACAAATTCATAAAGTATACTTTTGGATATATGTACTTCACAGGTGGGCATTCCTGCTTTTGGCTTCTCACCGATAAACAGGACACCCGTGCTTCTTCACGATAACGACGAGCATCTGAATAAAGATATATTCCTGAAGGGAATACAGATGTATACCAAAATAATACCGAGCGTTGCGAATGTTTAAACGGACACGCCATATGCTATGCATCAGATACCAAGAGCGCCATAGTCTGATATATTTGTAGTTAGCGGCTCGTGTGGCCATTCTACCAATAATAAACTTATTAATCAGAATCAGTTGCATTCCAGAGATCGCAACAATATACTAACAATAAGTCAATATATTATATATTTCTATATTGCATTTATATAATAATGTTATGTCTATTTCAAATGTTTATTGTTGGATAGATTTATTTGAAGTCATTTATTCAAATGAGAAATAATATAAGGAAATGAGAATAAAGCGAATATCTGTGAAGAGACAATGAGCAACAATTCAAATCTCAAAACGACGATCACAAAGAATACCGGAGTTCAGAAGATAAATGGAAGGTAACATATATGTGTGAAATATCATAGTTTTTTTACGTGCAAACTCACTGTTACATGTATGTGCCTAGTTATAGCCATGTTATAATTATTATATATTACATTACATGGTAATTTAATTCATATCAGATTATAATAAATGTAACAAATTCTTTGATATCAAACTCTACACGATATATTATTATGGCATAATGTGTAAAAAAAACATTCATATTTAGACACGTGAAAAAAAATTTAATAAATCGGAATACATTTTACGAGTCGAAATATTGATTGATGGATCCTTGCATTTATTATCTGTCGTCCTGGTGGGTAAAACATAAGTCGCACATCCAGACGTATCGTCAGGATCGACTGTCACAGCAAACAGCGACGTTCGCATCTAGATTCCGGATCACAAACATTCTTTCGAGAAACCCTCGTTTAAAAGTGGAAGAGAAACACATAATTCGTTCTCTCCCAGTATTTCGCGCGGTCGAATCTCGGCGACGGCGGGCGGCGAGAAGGATTGTAAAGAGCGGGATGATGTTCCGTTTTGCGCGTCGCGATTTCAAACGCCCGGCCACGGCGGCACTCCGGAATTTCCGGATTCTCCGGATCTCGCTCCGACGTCGCCGTTTGATGTGACAGTCGATCTCGACGTCTAAGCGTCTGGGTACCTAGATCCACACCTAATCGGGTCTGTTGGCATTTCGGTGGACAAAGGTCATTTATGAGAAGAGTTGCCTATAAGTGCGATAAATTTTTATATAAAGCTATTCAGTTAAGAAATAATAAACTCATTAATAAACTTATCTATCTACATAGTATTTCAATGAAGACTGCTCCCAGAAATATTCCGTTTATTGTCAAAAGGTGGCCTTTGGTTGCTCCTTTTGGACACAGTCTATATACCTGGACTTTTCATCCTGTTTTTTCGTATCCCGATAGATTTAACTTAATTTCTACTACCTTTGATGTAGAATCTGGTACGTTAGCTAGAGATAACGGATCGCCTAATCAAGCGTTTATTAATCTTATTTCCTTTCACTGATCCTCTCCAGAAGAAGTTGTCATTTACACTGACGGTTCGAGATTTGAGTTAGCGGAAGGAATCGGTGTTGGTTGTTCCGTTTGGGTCCCGCAAGCTAAATTATTGTTTAAGTATAAACTGAATGTTTTGTCTAGCTCATTTACAGCAGAATGTGTGGCTATCTCTAAGGCTATCGACCTTATGTGGTCACAATCATGGAACTTTATTAATATCTGCACGGATTCCCTTAGCGTTATTCAGGCGTTGGCGAATGAAAATCACGATTATAAGCTTTCTCCGCTTATTCCGGACTTAAAAATGAAGCTGTCATTGTGTGTGGGCGGCTTGCGAGAATAAACACATTAAATTCTCCTGGTGTCCGTCTCATAAAGGGATTCAGGGGAATGAAGTGGCTGACAGAGCTGCCAAGGAGGCTGCTACTAATGGAGTCTTTCTGGATAACAGGGTCTCGTTTAAAGACGCGCTTTCGTATAATATAAAGATTTATGAAGATATTGATGCCCAGTTTTTGAGGGATATCGATATAGGCACGGGAAAGTATTACATGGAAAAATTTTCAGATATTAAATTAAAATCTCTGTTAAAGTATAGAGTTAACCGTACTGATATTTGTATGTTAATTCGTTTAATTACGGGATATTCGTATGTTGGAACCATAAAGTTTAAATTCGGTTGGATTGATTCCCCCGGTTGCTCTTGTGGGGAGGAATCACAGGACATCAACCACGTATTCTGGGCGTGCCCTTTGTATAACGATGAAAGATCTATCTTGATTGATGGCCTTTTGAAGAATCACTTATTAGCGCCTTTTTCAATGGAATATTTGATTGGTAATTTGGATGTTAAAATAATTAGATTGATTATTACTTTTACTAATGGCTTGAATCTTGGATTATAATCTATCAAGTCGCAGAGAGCTCTCTCCTTGAGATTGCGTGGCTTACCGGGAGAGTTCTGCGAAGCAGTAGTTACTGTATCTCTAAGAGGACGCCTCCGACCCAAACAGAGGCTCCTCTAGTGTATAAATCGCCGTGGTACTACGACTCAAACTCAAATTAGAGTCGGAAATCTATCGGGTCAAAGGAAAGGAAAGGAAAGCGTCTGGGTACTCTGGGCGACGCCTTATCGCCCTTATCGCGAACGCACAGACGAATAGGGCTTTTAAGAAGCGCGTCGGCTCCGAAGGTAGACATTCACGAGCCGCAGAAGACAAGGTGCATAAACGGATAGGCCACCATAGTGGAGCGATGTCGGAGACCAAATTGGACGAAATAGCTATAGAGAACTTCCGCGAGTACCTGCGGATCCGGTCGGTGCAACCGGATGTCAATTATGGTAAGCGATCACGGAGAGTGAGACTCGAGAGTGGAATTTTCCGTGGAATTTCGGAAAACGAATTAAATTGCGGCGGTTGAGAGCGAAGGGGATGAAAGAGGGAGGTCTGTGATGCACATTAAAGTTTTCGACGGCGAGAGTGCGCAGTTTCGCAGCGCGTATCGTGTTTAGTTGAAATAAAAAATTAATTAAGGGGAAAACGATAAACAGGAGAAAGCACAAAACAGTGTCCTTCGTAGAGAAGAAAAAGCAAAAAAAAAGTGGGAAAAGCGGGACCCACGCCTACCGGCCGCGTCTGCGGAGTACAATTTATAGAGCCAATTATCGTCCCTTAGCAAGGAATTTCGTCTCTTATCGCGATTATGACATAATTGCAGGCTTAGTGTCTCCAGGAAAAATTAATTTTTGTGATGCAGATTTTTGTCGTTGTGTCACACTGTGACTTTTATTCCGTAACAGCGAGGATTAGAATGGACTAATATTAAATCTAAACAACAATTTTTTAATTCTATTCCCTCAATAACGCTTTGAATCTTCGATTTATATAGATTAGATTAGAGATAAAATTAAATAGACTGATACACAAATTAATTTAAAAATATAACATAATAATAAATTATATGTTTTGCAATTAATTGTTACAAATGACTTTGTAAATTTTGATAATTCTAGATTAAGTGGTAAGTCTACAGAAAAACTTACGCAGTATGAACAATCTTATGTTTTACTGTTTTTAAGCTTAATAAGATATAATAAGATATAATATACTACGATAAGATATCATTCTAACTGTCCTATCTTAAGAGAATGCGATTAATCTTCGAAAACTAATTTTTCGATGTCATATATCTACTTTACTCGATAGCATAAGAAACCTGTTAGATGAATCATTTAGAAACTTCCCAGAAAAAATTCATTAAGCGTAGTGCTGTGTAAATTTAAGTATCAATAAAATAAGGTGATTGAATAAATTATTTTTTTTTATTATAACAAAATTCACGATTCTTATCAATTCAAAGCATGTTTTACTCATTGTTAGAAATTAATTCTCTATAATATGTCAAGGTCGAGTTTATACATTGTGCAAATTTTTCTGCAGTTTTCAGATTCGATAAAAGTCTATACATTTGCTTGCATATGGAATCTCATGCGTAATACATTCTGATTTACTGATGTGTCTTTCGTTCCAGATGAGTGTGTGGCATTCTTAACTAGACAGGCGGCATCCCTCGACTTGCCGATCAAAGTTTATCATATACATCCCAAGAAACCGATTGTAGTTTTGACATGGGTGGGAACGGAACCGGCGAAACCATCGATTCTATTGAACAGTCACATGGACGTTGCACCTGTCTACGAAGTAAGTGCTCTGACTTACGGTAAAGACATTGCGAATGTATAATATAGTTGTTGTTCAGTCGCATGATCAACTTGCTGGTTTTTTATATTAATCGTATAACTGAACCCCAGGACGCATGGACCTATCCGCCGTTCAGCGCTCACATGGACGAGCAGGGCAACATCTACGCTCGCGGCAGCCAAGACATGAAGTCCGTGGGAATACAGTACTTGGAGGCGATTCGCAGACTGAAACTCAACGAGCAACGCTGCCAACGCACTATCCACGTCTCTTTCGTCCCAGACGAGGAGATTGGCAGTGTTCTGGGAATGAAAGAATTTGTGCACACCGCAGACTTCAAAGCCCTGAATGTCGGTTTCGCGCTGGATAAAGGTATAGCTGTCCCACCACATCATGGGTTCGACGACACCTTCGCAGTATTCTATGGAGAAAAATCGATGTGGCAGGTTGAAATAAAGTGCGCGAGTGAGTCCGGTCACGCGTCAAGAGTGCCATACTACTCGGCTGCAAAACAATTGAAAGTCATAATCGATCGCTTCATGGACTTCAGAGCCTACGAAGTAGCGAAAATGCTACATAACTCAACCAACCCAAATTGTAAAAAAGAAGAGTTAGATTACATGGGGTCGTCTGTGAATCTTACGAAAATTTGGGTAGGTATCACGCAAATGTATTCTTCTCGTTAAAAAATTTCATCTATATGTATATAAATGTCAAATTATTAAATAAGATTCTATACTGAGTTCACTGATGAAGAAGACCAAATAACTTGATTAGCTTTAATTTTCAAGCCATTGCACGATACTTGTCTACTTTATATGTTTCTTACAATGGGATTTTCATACTAATAGTAAGTAGGTATTTGATGTTCTAATAATATTTGCGATTAACGTTGATAATAATGTACGATTTCCCATTTTAATATTTCTTACCTTGTAATTACGTTAAGACTTTATATTTTACCACAAATTTTACGTTTTTATCAAATTCTATATATGTTCCTCATTTATTTGCTTATGTGACATCTGTTGATTTGAACATGCGTTCCTTTCCAGGGCGGTATACAGTCCAACGTTATACCTAAGGAGATCAGAGCTGTATTCGACATTCGTCTATCACCTTTCGTTGATCACGAGCAATTTGAGGCTACTATCAAGCGCTGGTGCGTGGCAGCTGGGCCAGGTGTAACCTATTCCTTCGAACAGAAAAATCCCAAAATCGAGGACACCAAGCTCGATGATTCTAATCCTTTCTGGATTGCCTTTAAAAAGACCTGTGATGAAATTGGTGTCAAATTGATAACTTGCGTTTCCCCGGAATGTACAGACAACCGTTTTGTCCGAGAGGTAAGCATCGCACTGCTCTTTATACGAAAATTTATTATTGTTACGTACATTACGCGCAAAAGAAGAATTATAAATTATTAATTTATTGTAATTATTACGAATTACTGCATGCTCAAGAAATCGTTACTTAAAGAATTTTAATCTCTCTTATAATTTTTGTATAAACGTTTCATTAATATTTTTTTATTTTTTTATTTATATAGATATTTTCACTTTTGATTAAGGATAGTAGTTTTATATTAAAATAAGAAATAATAGTGGTTTTCATTAAGACGAAAGATATTGCTAACAAATTAAATTTCGCGTTTAAATTAAGATAATAATATTATATTAACCTTTTTAAAGAAAATGTAAAAAAGTCGCTAAGTGCACGCGCCAGTATGAAAGACCGTTATATATTGAAAAATTGTTGTATAAAATTGCTTTTAATATATCCAATCAAAAATATAAAATAATTGCATTTCAACATAATTGCACTAAATAAAAAGAGGAAATATGCATGATAAATATTATAATTTTAAAAAATTAAATACTTTTAAATTTATCAAGATAATAGAAGATATTTAAATGTATATACAATATTTAATTAAAATAAAAAATAATTAATGCGAAAACTTGATGCTGCAAGATCTCGGAATTGTAATAAGATAATGAAAATAAATAATGTCTCTAATTTAGGTCTAAACATGACACACACGTATCGTATGTACCATACGTGCTCATCATATTCATTCATTTATTTCGGCCATACTTGGTCTAGCAGCGCCAAATGTTTTACATTTAAATATTTTTGTTTTAATTAAATATAATAATAATAAAGAGATAATTTAAGGTTTTTCTCAAATTCTCGGCTAGTGTATATAGATCCTGGCCTGTGTCTCGCTGCGCGTACACTTAGCGCGAGACACTACCATGTGTCTTCGTTATAAGAGATATAGATTATTAGACGCGCCATGTGATTTTTAATACATTATAATTACAAATTCATAAAGTATACCTTTGGATATATGTACTTCACAGGTGGGCATTCCTGCTCTTTGCTTCTCACCGATAAACAAAACAGAGATCCAGAATCACAATCACGACGAGTATCTGCACAAAGATATATTCCTGAAGGGAATAGAGATATATACCAAAATAATACCAAGTGTTGCGAATGTTTAAACGGACACACTATCTATATGCTACGCATCAGATACTAAGGGGCCTATTCTGTAAACGTTAATGATATCGTTACGCGCTTTGTGCAGCTTTTCTGGTGATATATTTTATATGCGCAAAGCACGTAATGATGTTGTTAACGTTTACAGAATAGGCCCCTAAATGTGCCATAATCGGATATTTGGAAGTAGCTAGCAGCTTGTTCGGCCATTCTACCACTGATAAACTTATTAATCAGATCGCAATACTATACTAACAATAAGTAAATATATATATTTCTATAGTATA
Organism: Temnothorax nylanderi; assembly: GCF_030848795.1. Taxonomy (NCBI): domain Eukaryota; kingdom Metazoa; phylum Arthropoda; class Insecta; order Hymenoptera; family Formicidae; genus Temnothorax; species Temnothorax nylanderi. Next base: position 818,496 of record NW_027249095.1, on the reverse strand, counting down.
CATATATATATATATAATATATATATATGTGTACTATAGAACTATATATATATATATTAATGTAATGCTTATACTGTATACTTCAATTCCGTTCAAATGTTTATTGTTGGATGGATTTATTTGAAGTTAACTTCATCAATATAAGGAAAGGAGAATGCTTATATTATTTCTCATTTGAATAAATAATTATTTATTTAAATGAGAAATAACATAAGAAAAGGAGAATAAAGCGAATATCTGTAGAGACAATGCCATGCGCTACAATTAAAATCTCAAAACGACGAACGCAAAGTACACCAAGTTCAGAAGATAAATGGAAGGTAACATGGATACGTGAATAATGACATATTAAAGAAATACGTAATTTAGTGAACAGTTAATAAAGAATCAAACGCACAAGATTTTTATGAAGAATGGAAATAATATGATAGTACTATAAATGGGACCAAATCAATCCGTTCAAATTACAGAAATTCCTTGAGATTATAGTACCTACATCTTTCCAATGAATTATTTGCATTAGATAAAGCCAAAATACTTACATGAAACATATATATACGAATATTATATACCGGAGAAAATATTTTTATAAGACCGATAATGCACACACAGAAGTGGTACATTATCTTCGCGATGGAGAATCGAGATCGAAGCACCGAGGAAAACGGAACTACAAATCTGTATACATTGAAACGACTAAACGCTAAATAGACTGAAATAATCAAATATTTCCTAATAATGTTTTATAATATATTTTATATTTTAAGAAAGTGTTACGGAAAAATGTATTCAGATGGTAACAAATGTTATAAATAAAGGTACGGAGAAATATATTTGACTCTCGTTTCCTATTTTTCTGTTTCCATCGCTCGATCAGGTTGATGCTGGGGGGACGGATCGACTTCGAGATAAAGATTTCGTGAAAACAAATTTTGCCGTGAAACCGTGGAAGTGTCGAGATATCCGTGATCCGTGCCGTCGACTCGACGCGTGCAAATTTTCCCGATTTTCGCCCGTTTCTCCTCGGTTTCCCAATCCTTGCGTAAGTATTGTGTATACACGGCATCAACACACGGACACAGCGAACATGGCGTACACTTTTTATACCGGTGAAATGATGTTCTAAAATGTTTATATACAGCATTAGTCCAGTTTTTTAAAGGTGTTATAAAGCGCGCTTTTTTTACTCTAACCGACATAATAGTCGGAAAAAGAAGACCGGACGGTACCGCATCATCCACGGTGGAATTAAGATCTATGTAAAGAACAGAGCAAAAACATCTGGAGCATTCGGGAGTACCGACTGTACCGCATCCGCTTTGTAATCCGATTATACATATAATAAGAATTCTACCTGAACGAAGAGATGCAAAATGCGCAGAGCGGAGTTTTCGACGTACGCATAGAAAAGAGAAAAGCGAGATTCTAATCCTGTATTGTCGGTTTTTAAGCGAATATCAAAGTTTAGAGATTAGGAAATGCGGTAAAAACTACTGTGTGGAATATAAATATATTAATATCATATTATATTATATTATATTATATTCGCATATACAATATTCAATCTTTATATAATAGGCTGAGAATACACACGAGTTTTTTTATTTGCGAACTCACTGTTACATATGTATATGCCTAGTTATAGCCATGTTACACCCTTACATCATAGGATGCAGATAATTTAATCCATATCACCGATTATAATAATATTTTCACGATCAAGCGGCGGTTTACCCTCCGAACCCGAGACCCGACAAATGATGGAGTGTAATCAAAAGCATAGTAACAGATGTGTTATAAATAGCGCTTGTTTACCACGCGTCGTCGCCGATAAAACCTTATCTGCTTATTTCGACTGATTTCGATATATGCAAACAATAAGTAGACGCGTGTCGTATATTACCGTCTAATTGCGATAAGAGAATATTTATCACGTATAACTTTTAGGATTAATCACTTACAATTTACATGAAATTACAAGCAATTACAATGTTATCGGAATTCACTGTTTGCGATATGACAATGTCGTATATTTATCGCTTTTTAAAAGACTTGGATTACATATAGTCAATATTATAGTTATAGTTTTCTTCATTTTCAAAAAAACTCTCGAAGGTCATTTAACAATTATATAGTTTCGAAGCTCGAAAATATTTAATTGACAGTTCTCGCTTAAATCCGGTAACATTTTTGACGTCACGCATGCAAAATCTTTTCTTACAAATAGAGGCGCAATCGTGGATATTGCTTTATGTACCTTAGCAACACGCATTGTAGGTGCATCTTTGTTCGCATCTAGATTCCGGGCCGCTAAATTCTTCGAGAAATACCTCGTTTGAAAACGGAGAAGACATCAGAACGCACATTCGCTTCCTCCCAGCATTTCGCGCGGTCTCCTCGGCGACGGCGGCGTCGAGGAGGATCCGAAGCCTCCGAGGATCGCAAGGAGCGGCGTGACGCTCCGTTCTGCGCGTCGCCGTCGCCGCGGCGCCGTTGCGTCGCGTGGTGGCGTCTCTCGTTGCCACGCGTCGCGTTTTCAAACGCCGGGCCGGCGCGCGACGCGACGCGACGTGGCGGACGCGGTGGCCCCGCGCGCGCGCGCGCGGGGGGGCCTGTTACTAACCGCGTCATGCGATTCGAGCGAGTCGCCGTGACGTCACGCCGGTAACCGACGGCAATTGGGCGAGAGCCGCCGCCGCGGTGTGGCCCGCGCGCGGCACTCCGACACGACGCCGCCGTCTGCTGTCAGATCGCCGGACAGTCGAGCCCCGACGGTGGCGTCTGGACGCGCGCGCCTTATCGCCCTTATCGCGGACGGCGGCCGACAGACACGGCGAGGGGGGGGGCTTTAAGAAGCGGCGTCGGCACCGAGGAGGTAGAGACATCGCGAGTCGTCGAAGGCAAGGCGCACAGACGGGACGGACCACAAGACCACCGCGGAGTCGCGATGTCGCGGACCGAACTGGACGAAACAGCTGTGGAGAATTTCCTCGAGTACCTGCGGATCCCGTCGGTGCAGCCGGACGTCGATTACGGTGAGCGATCGCGGGGAGTGAAATTCCAGGAGTCCGTGGAATTTCGGAAAACGAATTAAATCGCGGTCGAGAGCGAGGAGGGCGAAAAGAGAGAGAGCGAGCGAGAGACAGAGAGAAGGAGAGAGATCTGTGTGACGCGCGTCTAAAAGCGTCCGCGGCGCGTATCGCGTCCGGTTGGAAAATTACGGGGAAATCAGGTGGACGGGAGAAAGCGCGAGTCGTCCGCGTTCTTCGCGAGGGAAAAAAAAAAAAGAAACTGCGGAAAAACGAGGGGGGGAACCCACGCCGACCGGCCGCGTCCGCGAACGAGGTCGCGAAGCATAGCACGCGCTTCAACGACGCGTTTCCTCGTTAAGTAAATTCCGCGCGAGACTCCGTCGAGGACGGGGGAGAGCGAGCCCCGGTGGTCGACGGCGCGTCGTCCGCTCGTTCGCTCCCCGTGGGAATCGGCCGACGCGACGCGACGCCGGCGAGGCGCGAGGTGACGAATTGGGGATAGCGTCGGTGACGCTATCCAGCCATTGCCATGCCCCACCCTGCCGCGCGCGCGATGTTATTTCTATTTTTATTCCGTCGCGTCCGGTCGCGGCACCACGCCGACCCCGCCGGACCGTTCGGCGATGTCCCCGGGACCGGTCCCCGGCGTGCCCGTCCCTCCCGACCGGAACGCGTCGCGACGGGCGCCGCGGCGTGACCCAGATCGGAGGGGACTCGACCCGGCGGCTTGCCGCTTCCGTCCGCTTCGCGATTTTCGAAAGAAAATTTCTGCCGGTTCGACGAGCAGCTGCAGCCCCGAATCGCGAATCGACCGAAGACGGTGTGGAGGTAGGATTACATAACCGGTCGGTGACGGAATTTTGCGTTCCTCGCACCTGTACAGCGGCGACGGCGACTCGCGGATGTACGTATCCGTATAGCTTGACGCATTTACGACGCGCTATATTTCTTGATAACGTGCGCACAGTAGCAAATAACGGGTCTCCTGATGGACTAGATAAAAGGCTACAATTGATAATAGAGCCAATTACCGTCCATCAGCAAGTATCTCGTCTCTTATCGCGATTATCACACGATTGCAGGCTTGGTATCTTCAGAGAAATTAATTTTTGTGATATCTGTTATTATCGTTATGTAACCCTGTGATCTTTAACTGTGATGCTTTAACAGCGAGGATGGTCGCTTTAAAGATTGGACGTATATTGAATGTAAACAGCAATTTAAATCCTGCTCGCTCATTGACGCTTTATGAATATGCTACTTATACAGATTATATTAGAGTCGTAATTGAACAGACTGATATACAAATTAACTTGAAAATTAAACATAATGATAAATTAAATGTTGCGCATAATTAGTTGTGCATAATTAGTGCATATAACTATTTAAATTTTAATAACTTTAGACTAGATAAAAGTCTACATTTGCCTGCATATGTAATCTCATGCATAAAACATACTGATTTGCTGTGTCCTTCGTTCCAGATGAGTGTGTGGCATTCCTAACTAGACAGGCGCAGTCCCTCGACTTGCCGATCAAAGTCTATCACGTACATCCCAAGAAGCCGATTGTAGTTTTAACATGGGTGGGAACGCAACCGACGAAATCATCGATTCTATTGAACAGTCACATGGACGTTGTACCTGTCTTCGAGGTAAGTGCTTTGACTTGCGGTAAAGATGTTGCAAATGTAAATAGCTGTTCAGTCGCGTAATCAACTTGCTGGTTCCTAATACTAATCGTATAACTGAACCCCAGGACAAATGGACCTATCCGCCGTTCAGCGCTCACATGGACGAGCAGGGCAACATCTACGCTCGCGGCAGCCAAGACATGAAGTGCGTGGGAATACAGTACTTGGAGGCGATTCGCAGATTGAAACTGAATGGCCAACGCTGCCAACGAACTATCCACGTCTCTTTCGTCCCGGACGAGGAGATCGGCGGTGTTCTGGGAATGAAAGACTTTGTGCACACCGCCGACTTCAAAGCCCTGAACGTCGGTTTTGCGCTGGATGAAGGTGTGGCTAGTCCGTTCGAGAACTACTACATGTTCAACGGAGAAAGATCGATCTGGCACATTGAAATAAAGTGCGCGGGCAATCCTGGTCACGGATCAATTATGCTAGACAACACGGCTGGAGAAAAATTGAGAGTCGTAATCGATCGCTTCATGGACTTCAGAGCCTCCGAAAAAGCGAAACTTGATAAAGACCCTAAGAAATTGGCGGCTACACTTGGCGGGGTGACGTCTGTAAATCTTACGAAAATTTGGGTAGGTATCACGGAAAATATATTGTTTTCGGTTAAAAATTTTATCTAAGAGACATTTATCAATTCGTTTATATTCAACAATCACGAATAGAATCGTTATCTCCCTTTTCTTTCATTTACTTTTATATTGAATTCATTGTATAGAGAATAAATATTAAATATAAGATCCTATACTGAATTCAATTACTAATGAAGAAGACAAATAGATTGATTAGTTTTAATTTTCAAGCCATTACATGATACTTGTTTACTTTGTATGTCTGTTCCATTGGGATTTTCATATTGCACAGTAAGTATTTCGATGTTGTAATAATACTTGCAATTAACGATGATGATGATGATAACCCAGACAGTACGCATGTCCAAAATCAGACGTCTAAAAGACATCTTTTAGACGTCTTACGAAATGATGGCTAAAAGACGGCTTACGTCCCGATTTTGGACATGGTGCTATCTGGGAATATACTATTTCCCACATTATTATTTCTTACTTTGTAATTACGTTAAGACTTTATTTTACCACAAATTTTACGTTTTTATCAAATTCTATGTTCCTCATTTATCTGCTTATGTGATCGTCAACTGATTTTAACCTATTAAATTCCTTTACAGGGTGGTGTACAGTCCAATGTTATACCCACCGACCTCAGCGCTGTGTTCGATGTCCGCCTAACACCTTCTGTTGATCACGAGGAATTCGAGGCTACTATCAAGCGCTGGTGCGAGGAAGCTGGGCCAGATGTAACCTACTCCTTCGAACAGAAAAATCCTAAAATCGAAAACACCAAGCTCGATGATTCTAATCCCTTCTGGATTGCCTTTAAAAAGACTTGTGATGAAATTGGTGTCGATTTGGAAATTGGCATTTTCCCAGGAGGCACAGATAGTCGTTTTGTGCGAGAGGTAAGCATCGGACTGTTCTTTGTGCGAAAATTTACTGTTAAGTACATTACGCACAGCAGAAGGAATGTGTATTATTATTTTATTGTAATTATTACAAATTATATATTAATATGTGTGCAATATTTATTTGTAAAACTTACGCATTCTGCTTTGTTTTATATTTACTCAAGAAACTGTTATTTAAAGAATTTTAACCTTACAATTTTTGTAAATGCATTTAATATTTTTTTAGATTTTTTTTTATTCATATATATTCAAACTTTTGATACCACCACTTCCTGGGGCCTGTTGCATAATGATTTACAAGTTAATAATATTACTGAAATAACATGTAAAAGAACTTGTATTATTAACTTGTAAATCATTATGCAACAGGCTCCTGGCTGTAGCTGAAGTTAATAAGCATATTATATTTAGACTTTTGATTAAGGATCACGCACACACACAATTTAAGCAGTTTTAAAATTAAAATAAGTAATGACACATGGTTTTCATTAAAACAAGAAGTTATTGCTAACAAATTACATGTCACGTTTAAATTAAGATTATATCTTCATATTAATTATGAAAGATATAGATTATGTTAGATGAGCCATGATTTTTAATACATTATAATTATACATATTTCATAAAGTATAACTTTGGATATATTTACTTTACAGGTGGGCATTCCTGCTCTTTGCTTTTCACCGATGAACAGGACAAAGATACTTCTTCACGATCACGACGAGTATCTGAACAAGGATGTATTCCTGAAGGGAATAGAGATATATACAAATATAATACCGAGCGTTGCAAGTGTTTAAACGGACGCGCAGTATGCTACACATCAGATACCAAAAGTGCCATAGTCGGATATTTGGAGCTAGCTAGTAGCTCGTTCGGCCTGATTTTTACCACTGATAAGCTTATTAATCAGTCTGTTGCATTCAAGAGATCGCAATTAACGTGCAATAATATACTAAGTCAATATATAAATATATATATTTCTATATTGCATTTATATATAGATGTTACGCCTATTTCAAATTTTATTGTTGGACGGATATGTTCGAAGATATTTATTCGAATGAGAAGCAATATAAGAGAAGGAGAATGAAGCAAATATTTGTGAAGAGACAATGAACAATAATTCAAATCTCAAAATGACGAACAGCAAAGAATATCAAATTCAGAAGATATGGAAGGATGACATCGTGGACATGGATGCATGAATAACGACGTTGTCAAGGCAATATGGAAATTGGTGGATTGTTAATACAGAATCAAACGCTCAAGAATTTGATGAAGACAGTAAAGAGAACAACAGTGCTATAAACGGAACCAAAGCAATTTGTTAAAAGTATAGAGAAATTCCTTCGCATTATAATTTCTTCCAGTGAAGTACTTGCAGTAAATACAGTACTCGCATGAAATATATGTACAGATATTATATATTAGAGAAGATATTTTTGTAAGGCTGACTAAATGCACACAGAAGCGTATACCTTCGCGATGGAGACTCAAGATCGAAGCACCGAGGGAAACGGAGCCACGAACGCCTGTGTACGTTGAAACGACGAAATTAAATAGACTGAAATAATCGAAATGTTTTGTAATACGTATTTTAAGGAAGTATTGCAGAGAGATGTATTCAGGTGGTGAGCAAATGTTACGAATAAAGGTACGGAGAAATATATGTACGAGAGATATAGATTCGCATATAAGAGACCATCTATTGATTTTGGAGGTAAAAGACCTGGACGTTTGCACGTCGAAGGAAAAAAAAAAATAAGCGCCCGGGGAACGGAAGGAGAAACGTGAGAAATTTCGCGCGAAATTCGGCCGCGTGGAGCGAAGAGGAAGGGTCCGGGAGAAGAACGGTACGGACGAAGTAGTGCGCGCGTGTGTTATCCGCCTGCTCTCTCTATCTCTCCCTCTCTCTTTCTCTCTCCGAGTCAATAAATACACCCATGTGCCGCGTGCGCGCGTGTGTACACGTACCTTCCCGCCATTATCGCGGCGCGCACAGTGTTTCATTCTTAACCGGGGAAGCCTGCCCCGACTCCCCTCCGTAGTGGCCGCAATGGACTCGCCCGTTCGTTTTCAATCTCGTACACGGCGATTATTCGCCGCGCTCGCGACCGTACTCGCGGACGATTCGGCGGGTGGCGCGTGTCGCGTGGAGGCGGAGGAATCGCGCGGTGCCGCTCCGAGTACCGGCGTGCCGGGAATACGTCGGGTTTACGTGCCGTCGTCGACGAGTGACGTTCCCCGCGCGCGCGGTGTTGTTTTGGGTTCGGCCATTTTTGCGAGTGGGGAAGGTTAGGGAGGCCCGAGTGCGCCCGAGCACGCTCGGCGTAGTCGCGGGTGCGCGCGAAAGGAGGGCCCCTAACCCGGGGCCCGTCGATCGTCGTCGACGGCGGGATCGACGGATAATCGGGGGCGCCTGATCCGGGCCGAGGACTCCCCCGCGGCAAGTCCGCCTTTGTCAGCCATGTGCATTGCGGCGCATCGTTCAAAACGTCCTCGCACCCCCGTGGCGGCCGGCCAATAGGACGCCGGGTGCCTCGGCCACGTGACCGCGGCCGGCCAATCGGCGCGGCGGGATTTGAAATCTTGTGGTCTTTGTTCACGGGCCAGCTCGTGTCAACCAACGTTGTGCCTCAGTTCCGTCAAGGGGGACCCGTGTCGGTGTACGGTTTATACATGGTCGCTGCGCCGAAAATTTTCGACCTCCGCTCGCATCGTTGAAATATATGTGTGAAAGTGCCGGCCGATGCGGACGGGACAGTGTGACTAGGGGAACGTCGGACGCGCAGTATCGATACACGGTAGGTCTGGCTCCATTACATTACGCGCCGCGTAAATATTACCCCGCGGAATCGCGGTGTTGTTACCCGTCTCGTCTCCCGTTCCCATCCATCCGTCCGTCCGTCCCGTTCGTCCGTCTCGTCCCGTCCTCTCGCTCGCTCCCGCGCTCGCGCTCCTCTCGCCGTCTCGCTCCGGCTCTCGCTCCGTCTGTCAAGAACGAGAGATATATCGGAACGGTACGGAGAGCCAGACACGGCGAGCGAGATCGACGATGTTGTTTTTTCCTCCTCGTCTCGCGCCCACCCAGCCTCGTCTCCTCCTCTTTCGTTTTCGGACGACCGTGTGTGTATGTGTGTGTATGTGTATGTGTGTGTGTGACTCCGGGCGCGGGAGTTGGGTGAACGTACGCGCGACTCCGTGAAAAAAAATACTCCGGCGTTTTCGCCAACTACACACCGTTTCCTCCCGCGTCCCGACGGCACGTTCGCCGGTCGATTATTTCCGCGGGTTATTTCCGCCGAGCGACGGCGCGCCGAATTTCGCGGCGCGCCGCCGGCTCGGCCGCCGAGAGGCATAAACAATCGGTCGGCCTCCTCCGTTTCTCGCGTGTCAAAAGCGCTCGCGGCGTGAATGAGCCTCGCGGGAGCGCGGGAGTACGGCGCCGGGAGGTTTCGGCGGGAAGAGCACGTACGTGCGCGTTATGAGAGAGAAAGAGATAGGAGGAGAGAGGAAAAGCGTTAATTATTAGCGAGAATGCCCGAGAAACAACGGCGCGTTACGAAAACGGTGCAGATACACCCGCGCGCCGACGGATGTACGGGGAATGCATACGCAACAGAAAACGGCATCGGATGTGTGTGCGCGGTGCGTGAATGTGCGCGCGTGCATGTATGCGAGAATGCGTAAAGGTGCGCGCGGTCGAAAGAGAAAAAGAGAGAGAGAATGATGAGCGCGAGGGGCGAAAGGAGAAAGAAAGCGTTATGCACTCCGTGACACAGAGTTCCCTTGAGCGGAGATGGGTAAATGGATACGCGCGTAGGTCCAGTAAGTAACAAACAATGAGAAGTAAGTGCGCGTAACCCGAGAGAGGTGACATGCAAACATCCGAAGGGAGAGGAAAAAGCGCGCGGGCGACGCGCCGACTCCTGAAAATTGCGAGGAACATCTTCCAGAATCTTTCCCGAATGCTTCCGAATTTTCCCGAATTTTCCTGAATTTTCTCCGTCGGAAAACCGAAAGAATGCTCCGAACGCTCCGCATTTCTCAGATTCTCCTTGGAATATTTTGTGCGCGCCGCTCTCGTTCTCCGTTTCCGCCGCTCGATCGGGTGGAGGGGAGAAGCAGCGAATATCTCGAGACAAAGGTTTGGCGGAAACAAATTTTTCCGCGAGACCGGAAGCCGCGGAATTGTCCGAGACGTCCGTCCGCGCGCCGCGCGAGTTTTCCCGATTTCCGCTCCCGTTTCCCCTCGGCTCCCCTCGTTATCCCCGTCGCGCATGCATCGTGTATACCACGGTTTTCCCGCGTAATTGTTATCCGGCGACGACGACGATGACGGCGGCGACTGTTGGTCCTCGTCGCCGAAACCGCCAACGGCGATATCGATTTCCATTGATAGCCACGAATAGTAATTTCGCGCGGATCGCGAACGTTAATTGGCCACCGGAATAACGTCGCCGAGGTAAAACCTCGAGTCTTCGTTTTCCTTTCCCTGACCTGTTCTTTTGTCGTCCGTTTTTCCCCGAAGGATACCTGATTTATGAAGAAAACCCTTGTTAAGCTTCGTTTGTTGTTTTTGTCTCCGGGGAGAGGATAAGTTTCGTAAATGAAAAATTATTTCCATTTTCGAAATACCGGAGACCAAGGGCGGGCAACAAAATGCGAGAGAGCGTAGCCTACGGGCAAGGACGGAAAAGGACACGTATAGAGACGACGATGGCGGCAGAAGGGACAAAGGGAAGGGGGGGGGAGAAAAGGCAGCCCCTCCGAGCACTTTCCAGCCGCATGCCGCCGGGAAAGCTATTGACCGTGAGAACCTTCCGGGAAACCCCCCGGTACCCTCCGAATCCCTTCTGGCCTCTTTTCCCTTCGCCATATGCCCACCGCAGGAAGCGGCCGGCGGTCCTTGTTGTGCAGGTACGGCCCGAAATTCACATTCTTCCCTCCACCGCCCTTCCCCGTCCCGTGTCGTCCCATTCTCGCCACGGCATTTTTTCGAGCAGCTCCTCTCGTGCTCTCGGACGATTATTTCTGCGAGGCTCCGGGTGAAAGAAAGAACGCGACCGGGATAAAGAAACGGAGACGGAAAAGGAGCGGAGGACATAGTGAAGTACGACGGAACGTCTCTCTTCTGACGGATTTATATATATATGTATATATTTTTTTATTTTTTTCATTTATCGTTCGCGGTAAAAAGGACGGGCCCGGCGAGGAGGAAATTATTTTCTGCGGGCGCACACAGAAAGTATCGCGCTTCTTCCAATATCGGTGGAACGTGGGATTTGCAGTGTGAGCCGTTGTATTAGTTTTTATCGTGCGCTCGCTACGTGGTAAAAATGATAAATTTATTGCGATGTACAACATTGAAAGTATTACAAGAGATCAAATCGCGGTAGTGTGGAAACTCGGCGAAAATTTCGACGTGGTCGCGGCGATTCGTCGTTTAAATAATTAAGCAGATTCGGATATTCGAGCGTTTGTTGATAAACTGTGTGATCATTTTTTGCATTTTTACGATAATTAATCGACGCGCAATTCCGGGGAAAAAACATAGTACCTTCAATTAGTAGAAGAGATCAGAGATCTTTAATTAATAGAGAAGATGTCATTTTCGGGCTGGATCTTGGTAGGTTAATAATAATAAGTTTATTCTTTATCGAAGAAGTTCCTGAACTGGTGCACCCTAGTGCTGCAATAAGTTAGAGTGAGACAAGTATATTTTGTCTCACTCTAACTCTAACTAATTGCATCAATGTGCACCAGTTCGGGAAGTTCTTCGAAAAAGAACAGGCTAAATATTTCCGTGTGAATTTTGTATATTATTTTTCCAACTCGGTAAACTTCGCGCCGATTATTTTCGGTCTTAAAACAGCTTTTTCGTTGGAAAACGATAAATCCGCGTACTTAAAAATCGGTATTCGATTTAACTCTTGATAAGCGTTTTACTTAAATCGCCGCAAAGAATAGTACCTTCGTTGTAGAGAGCACGCGATTTCGCTGCGTCGTCGTGCAGCTTCCCGTTTTCTTCTTTCGCCGAAAGATTAATCTTGACGAGTCACAGTTAGTTACGGCGTTGTAAATGATTCACCGAGTAGAAAAGTGGTGCCGCTCTCCGAGAAGAGAGGTCTACTTCCCGTAATTTTAGCATACTTCGTAGATTCTTGAAAGTTGCATACGACGAGCGCGATGAAAATTAGATACGTCTAATTTTAATCCCCGACCGCGGTCTCTCTCATCCACCTTTAAGTGAGTAGTCGGTAAATAACGGTTGCCTCTAAATACATAAACGCTAGTTTAATTATTGGATTTTGTTACATATATAAATATCTATTTGCGGTTGCGCGCTATAAATTATTTACGAGGTAGAAAGTCATCGCGCGCGCGCAGCGGGAGAGAAAAAGATCGTTGATAAAGCGCAACGGACGAGTTGCATTTTAATTCGGAGGGGGCATCGCGCCGACGGGACCGCGGGCCCCCGCGGGTTCTCTCTCATCGCGAAACGAATTTGCGAAACAATCGTCGTTAGCCGTAGCCTCGCGTAACGGCGCGGGGTTAACGCGCCATTGTGCTTTCGTGCTTTCCGCGCCGTGTTGTTGCGCGCTGGCCGCGCGAGTCTTTCGTTTTAGCGATGACGCGAGCGGGTAACGCGGAATGGAAACACTCGCCGCGGCCACTTTCGCGGCGCTTTGATAATATCGGAGCGGGGAGCGAATCTAGGAAATTCTAACGCGATCCGGAGGCCCGATTCCCGTCACCGTATTCGGAGCCGAATACGCTACGATTTGCGATGCGATTTGTAATGCGGATTTTTTGTTTACGCGGGAAACATTATGCAATCTACTCGTGGGAAAGAATAATCTTAGAATAATGCAACACGCACGTACACGAAATTTCACAATTTTATCGATGGAATTATGATACAATCGACCGATCTTGTTCCGTTAACCGTCGTTTTGCTCGTTTTACGCGCGAGAAATACATTGTAATTTCTTTGTAAGTCGAGGAGTACGTTGGGAAACGCGTTCCATTGTAAAAAGGCGGGTATATACGTTTGGTTCCGCGGTTAACGTGCGAAATTTTGCAAGATCTCGAGGGGGGCCCCGGCGTGATTGGCTCACCTCGCCTGGCCAGTGAAAGCAAAAAAGTTCCAAGCCTGGTGGAACCCATCAAATTAGAAGACGGGATTAGTAAACACATCGTGAGATCGACGTTAAGCTGAGGAGACGTCCGTTTCAGGTGCGCGATTACACGGTCTTTCGTAATCGAGAGTTGGGAAAGTATCATTAATGCATAAATCTTCCTTAATCTCGATACTCCCGGTTATGTTCGAGCGGGCCCGAAAGTGCCCGGGCTGCGTTCGTGCCGGCTTATATCCCACAGCCGGATACGCTCCGCGCGTAGGAAAAACGATCGGACATAATCCCGTGTATATGCAGTTCCGAGGTGCTGCGATAATCTCGTTTAGCCTGGCGGTAAGTATGTTATTAGAAGCCCGGCGTTGTGTGCGATCTAGAAAGGGATAGCTCGCCGCCGCTCCTTTCTAAACCACGAACCGAGCTGTACGAACAACCGGACAACCGCGGAAATTCTCTCGGACGCGATAAGCGCGTCCGAGTCGATGTTTGGACGCACGGCCGTGGCCTTAACGAAAATATCCCACAATGTTGTTTATCACTCCCGGTAACCGCACGTAACTGGGACGTGTTGCGAATGAGGGAGAACGAGAGAGGAGGGCCCGGAACAGGTTTTCGTAGCTCGCGCTGCTGTGGAAAGACGCGATATACGTCTCGAAAGATAATACTCGTTTCAGCGAACTATTGGCGATTTTCTGAGGATACTCCTCCAGCGGTGCCGTGAGTCACCGAATGGCGCGAGACCGTCGTCGCCGCGACGACGAGACTTTTTCGCGCCAATTCCGCGCGGCCACGTGCGTACGATGCCACGCGTTGCACGTCGATGCGACGTGCGCACAGACACGTCATTGTGCACGCCAGTCGCTCCGTCGCTCCTGCATAAGTGACACATATCGGTACTAATCCGTCCGAGAACGGTGTCGCGACCGATGGGAATAAATGCAGGATACAGGAGAAAAACGATCAAAGTCCACTTTTTGTCGAAATTGATCTGATTGTGCTATCACGTGGAGCATTTTCAAAGAACTTTCATAATTCTTATCTTGATCAAGAACTTTGATCAAGAACAGTTATAATTCATTGGAAATAAGGCCGAAGATGTATAAGTGCGTTGAAAAAACGATCATAATCCACGCGCTTTTGGGGAAGAATCATCAGAGTCCAACATACAATGTACACACTAAGGCTGCGTTCCGATATTCACTAAATTTTGTACTAATTTGTTCGATAGCTTTCTAAGATATCTGATGTCTTAAAACTTAAAATCGCATTTTTCTCGAAATTACTCCCGGATGGACATTGATCGTTTCTCCCCTTCGAATGAATTTAGCAACGTGCCGCCTCTGAATTCAGCTCCGAAATTAAAAGCTTCACCACGCGTATTCAAACGCTTTCAATCGACGCTCTTAGCACGCAGAGTAGAAAGCTTCGTTCCAAAGAATAAAACTTATCACTACCAAGTCACAAGATATTCTTCACCGTAGAGTTTTATGGTTTCTTAGTATAATTAAGACTTCATATTCACACAGAAAGAAAGAAGTGTGATTAGAAGATTTATATACGCGTATATACGCAAGAATCTATAATCTTGAAATAGCAGATATATGTATTGCGTTAAACGAAGAAAGCTTGTCTGAATATTCATATAGTTCAATAAAGAAAAAAAAGTTGAAATAAAAAGTTGAGATTCTTATAAAATTATAGATTGTTGCGTATATACGAGTATATAAGTGTTGATTTGACATTTCTGTTTTTTTCCTGTGCATTTAACGTTTTCCGTTTACGGATTATCGTTCGGCAGCCAGAGCGACAGCACGATTAGAGAACCTCCGACAGAAGCAGAACTCATACATTCCGTGAAACTTGCTAAAAATGACGCGAGTAACGCAAAATCCGATATCTGCTTTCCTATTTACAAAGATAGAAGCATTAATTCGCCCCTTGCGAGCGGTATTAAGGGGTAACGAGCAGCCTGCGCCGGGGAACCATAAGGGATGAAGGGGACGAAGGGAGAGATCGAGAGCAAAAGAGAGAGATAGAGGGATAGAGAGTGAGAGATGGAGAGGGGTAAATTTTCAAACGGGCAACGGGGCCGGGGGAGTGTTTAGGGTGCCACCCTGACGAACCTGGGCGCGGCATTGGTGCACGCTGCGCGCGGGGTGCACACTCTTGCAGCTCGCAAATACTGGTCGTGGCGCGGCGCGGCGGCCCGAGGGGAGGAGCGGAAGGATACGACGAGGGTGGATGTCAGGGGGATAGGGAGAGAGGTCGGGGTACCGAGGGGGGTAGACGTATCAGATCGATACTCGGCGAAAAGCGCGGGCCGAGCGGAGACGGCGCGCGGCTCTGTGTGTATCTACGGTTGGTCCATCGCGAGATCCGGATGTTACGACTATACGCACAATCTACGCGGTGGAATATTCGAATCGATGCCGGCTGATATTCTCGCGTCTCCGTGCACGCGCGGAGACGAGAAAAGGGGATCTCGGGCTTTCGTTCCAGCTGCCGCTGTACCGCGCAGCTCAAAATGACACGCGTGTCTGGGATTCATATTATTATATGAATCCCAGACAGCACCATGTCTAAAATCGGGACATAAGACGTCTTTTAGCCATCCTCTTTTTTCGTAAGACGTCTAAAAGATGTCTTTTTTTTAGACGTCTTACGTCCCACTTTTGGACATGCTGTCTGGGATGGCTTTACGCGACGAAACTTTATTAAAATCCGCAAGTCGTTCGTTTAGCTCGACTATTATCTCTTTTCCAAGCAGAGATCCCTCTTGCATTCGCTTATTCCAGCGGCGTTTCCGCCGTTAGAGCTCGTCGATTGTCCGTTATTAGTTTTTAATGAGAGATAATCATGGAAAGACACGCGGAGGATGGGAGGAAAAAAAAGAGCCGCGGTCGAGAGCGCGGGGGAGGGAGGAGCGAGAGGGGGCTCTACTACGGAGCTCCGTGCATATAGTAAGCCAACTGTAGTACTATGAGTTAGTCACACCCACAAGCCGGTTGTGGGTTCAAGATCCTCGTACGCTCTTTCTCTCTCTCTCTCTCTCTCTCTCTCTCTTCCACCAATATACGCACACGTGTAAAAGCATGCGCGTGTAATTGTATACGCTGGCGTATACGCGAGAGGTTCCCGCGTACGTACGGAATCTATCGTCTTCGCCCCGGCGCAGTGAGACACTAAACCGCCGATCCTTGGTACTCCCGCTACATTCGCAACTCACGACGTTGATAAAGACCTGAGATAACGTGGGAATTTTCGAAGCGTACGGTCGAACGTAATTGCGGAGACTGTATACGATCAAAGACGCGTATCCGCACAGCGAGATCTTTATAGATTAATAATTTACAATGCGTTTCTATTTTTTTTATTTTTTACATTTTAAATTAAAACGATTGACACACAAAGAGAGTTCGTCGAGGATGATTTATGGATTTAGAGACACCGACGAAGGTTGATCCCTGGACCGCCTTGATCGCCGGATAAGCGCGGTATTTCAAGGAACAGATCTGCTTTTATTCGGCGAGGAACTCTCTCGGGAACTCTCACGTGCCCGCGCGAGCTATTATTCCGCCGACAGAGCGACTCGCGGTGCTGTAGACATCGGTCTAGGGTACCCTTACGAGGAATTCTGTGAAAATGATCGATCTACGAGTTGCGTGCTGATCCAAATACGCTCCTCATACGGAATTGTCATTAAAACACGCGTATTGAGGCTGAGATAAGTCCCATGTTGGGAGGATGAAAGCGATGAAAACATTGCGTGTCTATAAATATGTAATATAGTTAATGCAAACAAAAATGTAAACAAGAAATATATATAATATATAAATTCTACTAGACAATATCGTATTATAGCTAGGGAACTAGACTCTTTATGGAGCTATAAAAGTACAATTTCGCTTAAGCGATAGAGTGACTTCACGCGGGGCTTCGTTATGCCGATGTCGCTTTTACGAAGATGAAACTATTTCGGAAGGATAATTGGCGGCGGATTGCAGCTTAGCCATATTATTTGGCACGTTCCGATGATCTTCTAAAGATACCACCATTTCTTCTCCTTGCAGTCAAGTGAATGGAATTGGATACCGTAAATGCGTACAATACCGTCGGGATGGAGCAGGGATTGTCTGGGGATCCATGGGACTGCCTGTTCGGCAGCGACAGCATCTCCGACGCTTTTCAGTGTCGTCCAGAGATGTTTCATATGGGCATACGGCGTTGCGACAACACGAGCCAAATCAACTGGTTTGGTCCAGACCTCGGTTTCGATTTCGACGACGTCTTGACCGAGGCCGACGACGATCCGATCTGCTTCAACGACAAAAGCTCGAACAGGTAAGACGAACTCTTTGGAATTCTTTACCTACAATGATCAAAGAAAGATGTTATTAGTGCCAACAAAAGTTGTCTAACTAAAACTTACTGAAGGAGAGAGAGAGAGAGAAAATACGTTAATATAGGATTTCGAAATATTTTACTAAGGCTCGAAGTCATAAAGTTAAATTGAAGAAAACCTCATTTACTTAATAAATTTTATAGAAAGTTTAATATTGTCTGTGTTTTATAGCAATCTGGAGGAATTGAATCTGGACAGCGACAGTGAACTGGCTTTGACGTTGGATCCGAATTTGATACTACCGCATAACATGTCTATCTGCCCCGCGACGAACAGCGACGCGGCGATGCTGGAGACTGCGAGTGTGGAGGAAAACGCTGCCGAAAACGAGGGAGAGGAGACGGAGAATGAAAGTGAGGTCGAACGAACCGAAAATGATGAAGAAAATGAAAGCGAAGACGAAGAGGAGATCGAGAATGAGGAGAACGAACACAACGAGACGGAGTACGAGACGGAGGAAGAGGAAACGGAGGAGGAAGAAGAGGAGGAAGACGAGGAGACGGAGGACGACGAGCCGGATACGACTGTTCAACAGCCGCTCACACCCTTGAGCGTGGAGGCGCCGACGTCGATGTCATCGTCGTCGGTCAGCATCGGCGCCAGGACGTTAACCGCTTCCACCATCGCTTCCTCGCCGACGATACAACTGACGAGGTTGCATCACCCCAAGATAAGCACCATATCTGGCACAGTCAAGGTCCAGGACATCAAGCTGATCGCAGCTAACTCGGGGAGTCAGGTTGCGTTGCAACAGATTCGCAAACAGATGTCCTATAACAACAATGTGCACGACGTTAGTACGGGTGCGACGACGACGGTGATGATACAGGCGGCAAAACGCGAGAAGGACTTAACGGTGGGGAACCGTGACAATTCTTATCCGAAACCCGCGTACTCGTACTCGTGTCTCATCGCGATGGCACTGAAGAACAGCCGAACGGGATCGCTGCCGGTCTCCGAAATCTATAACTTCATGTGGTGAGTGTTCTTAAAATTGTTACCGCAGAAAACACATCGCAACTTAGATATTTAACACTTGCAAGTTGCTAGACAATTAAATGTTAAATCGATATGTAAATAATTTGCGGGAGTGATATAAGAAACAAAAGTTTCACTCTTATTCAATTTTTCAAATGTAAGCTCCAAGTTAACATATATTGTCTTAATAAGTTTCTTCTTCTCTGGATACAAATTACTATTTTTATCGTTCCATAAGATCTAATTGCAACTTTCTTAAAGATATCGCCTCAGAAAAGAACGTATTTTACGAATAAAATAGTTTTGAATAAAATAACATCGTAATAACTGTAATTCTTTGAATAGCTTCTTAAAATAAATTACTTTTCTCGTATGTTTTTTCTCGAGATTTTACAAGCTGAAACGTTCGCTGCATTTTTTGCATTAGTACATTATTCATTGTAATTGCCAACAAACGTGAGATATTGCCATAAGAAATGATGTTTTTGGGACGAACAGCAAGGAACTTTTTACTTGATGAATAACGTGTCGCCCGTTTGCTTATTTTCGGCCATTTGGCCGGAAGGATAAAGGGTCTGGCAAAGCCCCCTACTCCGCGCTTAGGTACACGAGGGGCAAAAGTATTGTCTTTTCCCTCTTTATTCTCGGGTTTTACGGGTCGGAAAGGGAGCTGAGCGAGAAGCTGCCATTTTGTATGGGGCCCCTTGGAACAACCGGGGGCACGCCGGGGTACAGTCCCCCCTAGAAATCGACGCCAGGCCCGGCTCTTCTCGTTTACCACCTGCCTTTATTTCTCGCCGTTGCAACTCACGGCCATGATCGTAAAATAACTGCTCGTCCTTTGCAGTCGTGTTTCATTAGAGTTTCTTCTGCGCCAAACGAGGATGTTAAGACACGTTTAACTTTACGGATTGTCTCGTGTGAAATATTTTTCAAAGTAACAAAAAAAAGCAATTTTTCTCGAGGAAATAAAATTCGCTAAAATTTGACCTGAATATTATTAGAATTCTGATTGAATTAAACTCGATCGATCTTATCCATTTTATAAATTTAATTATTATTTGCCAGATAATTCTCTGATATGACCTAATATACTTAATTCTCTGATTTCTTTCTAACGCTAACGAAAAATTCCGATTCGCTTCAAATTTTCATGTCCCATTTTCCCGTTTTCGTTCACGCAGCCGGCACTTTCCCTACTTTACGACCGCGCCGACTGGCTGGAAGAACTCCGTGAGGCACAATCTGTCGCTGAATAAGTGCTTTGAGAAGATCGAGAAGCCGCCCGGCAATGGTAGTCAGCGAAAGGGTTGCCTCTGGGCCATCCATCCGTCGAAGGTGGCCAAGATGGACGAGGAGGTGCGGAAATGGTCGAGGAAGGATCCGACCGCGATCAAGCGGGCCATGGTGAATCCCGACCAGCTGGAGCTCCTCGAGCGGGGCGAGATGAAGTACGAGGGGGACAGGCACGAGGAGACGTACGAGGATGCGGAGAGCTACGCCGATTCCGAGACGGGTGGATCCGCGGTGGACGAGCCCATCAACGACGACGAGAACGTCACGTACGACGAGACCAAGCAAATCGATATCGTCGACGATGAAATCGTCGTGGAGCAGCTCTACGAGGATCTCGATCTCGATACTACCGAGCTGCTTGATACGCGACTAAACGACTTCCCGAGGCAGGAGCGGCCGTTGGTGTACGAGTTCGTCTCGTGCGCAAAACGCCAGAAAACGCTCTCGGGCTCGCCGTTACAGAACGATTACGTTTATCAGCAGGTCAACGCGGCGTCGCCCCGGAAGAAAGCGCACCTCGTCGCACTACGGGCCGGAGGAACCGCGCCGGGCGCCGGATCGCTTCTCGAGCCGGAGTAAACTTATTGCGACAATTTATACGATCTCCTATTTAAATATATATACACGCGGCCAAGTACACATCCCTCCCCTTTTTTATTGCTCGACAACACTGTAAATAATTGCGTCACGTAACTTTTTTTATAGCCTGAGATTTTGTAAATAATTGTGTTTTATACGACGATGTACCTTTTTTATACAACGCGCTTGTATATATAACTGTAATTTTAAAGTGTACAAATATCTGTACATACACAATGTACAAAGGCTATTTTTTTTTCTTAGAAACCGTAATGTGGGACCAGCCCGTAGGCGTGCGCGTAGAGAAGTTTTCAAATATAAGCGGCCATTTCATGTTACACACATTTACGAGGAAAATAGCCATAATTGAGAGAAAAATTCCGAACCGATTGGATAGGAGACGGCTGTTACATTACTGAATTACTCTTGCGCTCGCCTAACATGTCTAACGGCGCCACTACACAATTTTGTAATAAACATTTTTTAACGCTCGTTAATTACTCAATCTTTTTTATTTGCAACTCTCGAAAATACCGGATGCGTAGAAATAATAATGCGCCAGCTTCCACGTACCGTCCGCGAATAGGAAATAAATTAACGAACACGAAGCTCACGAATCGTCACTGCCAAGAATGGTCAAAGATAAAAAATACGAACATAGCGGATAACGCGTAGATTACAGTAAAGATACGACACGCGATCTCATACCGATCTTACAAGTTTACGAGGACTGCAACTCATTTAGTGCTATTCCTTCATGCGTGATTATTATGTGAAGTTTTTTTTTTTGAGAATGTCTTTTTTATGGAGTCATCGTATTTACCTCTTCACCGTTATGATTTTTATGTATTATACATGCCGATGCATGTCGATCGACTGATATTGCTATAATCAACAATAGGAAATCTCTAATTTATTCTAATTTTAATTGGATCGTCAATTTAATGGTATCGTCAATTTTTTTACGCGAACAATTGCGTGATAACTTCCACGGCAGAAAGTTTAACTGCTGCAGAGCATGAATGAAGTTTTATTAACAAAGCTTCGTTTTTTTTCTACATTTGTAAATCTTAAAAATTTCCAGTAGATTCAAAGGATGAATTTATCATAGATTTCAAGGATTTTATCGTCGAGCTTTCATCCGGCACGGCGTACTTGTACATTATATTTATATATCGTTCGCTGCGTTCGAACGCAATTTCATTCCACGCGAGCAAGACCAAGCTCTAACGCTTACAAGGCATTTAGATAATCGATAAACAAATAGGCGATTGTGAATGTAAGAGAGAGAGAGAGAGAGAGAGAGAGAGAGAGTGATAGCGTAAGGTAGCGATTAAATTAAAGTAGCGTAGTTTTTGTACCTGTTTGTAATATTTCTATATACCGTTAATGAGTGTGTAAAACTTTCGTGTGTAAAACGGCACGAAATTAAAAATGATGTATATGTGCAATGACTGCAATTTTGTAATAAACTACTGATACGCTGTACTTCGCGCCTCGTGTTCGCTGTCACGTTTCGATCGTGCGCCAATTAACGTCACCGGTGATCATCGATAAACCCCTCCTTTTTCATCATTTTCTTCTTTTTCTTTTTAACGTTTACACGCGTGCAATTGATTCGCGCGATTCGGTCGGGTTAAATATTCCGTGTATCGTTCCCGCTCGACGTTAATGTCACGATTACGGACGGGCCCTCGGAACATCCACCCCACTTACGTAATCCAGCGTGAAAAGAAGAAAAAAAAGAAAAAAGGGGGGATGGAGAGAGAGAGAGAGGGAGGGAGCCCGAGGGCTGACAGCCGCATCTGCGTGCACGCGTTTATCGATACGCAACCGTCGTATGCGGACGCGTGTCGTCCGCATGTCCGATTACATACGATCGGCGATAACCAGTTTACGCGCGCACACGCCGCCGCGCCGACGACGGAGCTCTGTCTATTGAAACGGGCGGCGTACGATTCATATTCGGTTCGCTTCGCGGAGCAAAAGGGAGAGCGAGAGAAAGAGAGAGAGGGGGGAGGGGAGCGAGAGCGAGAGGGTCTTCCGCCAATGAAACCGGTTTCTCGGTCGAGCCCTGATCACAAAGAACTCGGCCGCGCTCACGCGAGATCGCCGCCGTGCCGGGGCCCTCGATCGCGGCCCCGACTTCGGGCCCCCGTCGCCCCGGCAATTCTCACCGAGACGATTTTCTTCAACGTTATCGTCTCTCGTACCCGAGGAGATCTGTATCGCGGACCCGCTCGTGGTAATTCGTGCTAAATCGTAAATCGGGAAATAAACAAAGGGAAGGGAAGGCTTGAGGTGTACATCTTCCACGAAAGAGCGATTTGTGTGCGAGTCGACCGGTGCCGTTCGGTCGCTCGCACAAAGACGATCCTTCGCGCATACATTCCAAATGCATGGCCGTGCGCCCTGCCCCTTTTGCCCTCCTTCTCCCTCGCCGCCACCGCGGTATTTATCAGCCGCATCGCCGCGGACGTTTCGTCAGGTGTTTCGAGCACCGGCGAAGCGCGTCCAGGACCGGTTTACGGCCGCGAGGGGCCCCGGGCTGATTAGTGGCGCCCTTATCAGAGAGGCAAGAAGTAAAATCTCTAACGATTCGCGTATCCCGAGAATTTTGAAGACTTTGTAAGGATGAGAAATCTTTCGATCGATAAAGAAACTCGGGGACGGTCTCGCGATCTCAATGCGTTGAAAGAAGAAAGGATAAAAAAAAAGAAAATTACGAATCTCGAAGTAGGTTTCTTTGTTTTCAAAAGCGAGCGAGTTTTTTTATTAGCACCCCTCAACGAAGGTTCTACTTCTACGGCCCTGATCGATACGGCCGATTCCCGCCGATTATCCGGGCGCGGGACGCTTCGAAAACTCCCACGCTATTTCGCGCCCTTATCGTGAATATCGTGTTAGGAGCGCATTGAGCACCGCCGATTAGAACGCGGCAAGGCCGATAGATACGACATGTACGCGTGACCTCGTGCCAATGCGTACACAGTCGCACGCGTTCAAAGAGAGGAAACGAGATAATAGTGTTGAGAGAGAGAAAGAGAGAAAGAATCTCGAACCTACAACCGGCTTGTGGGTGTGACTGACTCATAGTATTATACTACAGTCGATTTACACACGTTTCGTAGTACGCAGCTTCTCCCCCTTCTTCCTTTCTACTTTCCTTTGGAACTTCTTTTCCCTTCTCTTTGTTTCTCTCTCTCTCTCTCTTTCTCGTTTTCTCTTTCTTTCTGTTTCTTCGTCTCCGTTTAATCCTTTCTCTTCATCGCGCGGTTTCCAGTCGGAAAACAAGACCCCACACGTGTACTCCACGCGTTGTACCGTAAATTCTGCAAATCCGATTCCCAGCCGCCTATTAGAAATTGACTTCCTTGAATTGTTAAAAAATAAATAATCTAATGTTGGTCTCCCGTAACGTCGGTTCTCTCCCGACCCTCCCGCCCAGCTGCGTCGCTTTCACGACACGCCATGTGTACACCGAGTCGACAGTCGAGCGATGGTCTGGCATATTACGTATATGTCGACTTATCAGCCGCATATCACCGAGGGAAGGAAGAGCAAGTAACTTGAACCTGCATCGTTACCGCGCTCATGGCATCCACGCTGCGCTCGTGCAAGCTACCATATAGTATAATCACCTCTGCCAAGCGACATTAAATCAGAATAAAGCAAAAAGATGATCATCTAATCTAATGTTTTTTTCTATCTTTTCCCCCATTGTCACAAGTCTAATATTTAGAGAGCATTTACTTTTTCAATTGACGTAATACGAGTGAAAGCGCATCTTGCGTAATATTCTCGTGTTTTCTTTCCCTAGCCCGATTATCTATTATTTATAGAGCTCCGGCTACACGTAGAATTCACGTTGAGCGATTCTCTCAAACGCCGGCCCATCCCGGCGCAATCGGGAGATAAGTTAATCTCACTGAATGGGAATTCTTGCGGAGTGAGGAGAAAAGAGAGAAATAGAAGCGGACCCCAAGAAAAGAGAGTCGGGTCGCCTCTATACGTGGCAAGAGGGAAAAGAGAAGGAAACGCATACTGGCGCATTATGCGCTCGGCAGACATCGTATAGGCACGATTCCCTTTCTTCCCTCTTGACTCCTTCGTCCCCCCCTCTCCCCCCTGGTCCTCCCGAGACTTCGTCTTCAAGTTTCCATCGCGCGCGAGAGAGCGTATCTTTTAGACACAGAGCCCAACTTGAAAACTGACGAAAATAAAGCGAGGGGGGCTCCCCAAGGTTTTTACATCGCTCCGCGGCCCCTGTCGCAGGTGAAGGACCAGACGGCCACACATATGCGCGTCTCTTAATGCCGCTCTTGATTATTCCCCCTCTTCACCCCCGTCTACGTTATGATCTCTCTCGCTCTCTCTCTCTCTACAGGGTGTCGCGAACGAGCCGCACGCGCGCGATCGCTCTTTCGTTCGTCAAAATTTTTTGGAAGGCGACTCTTCGAGATGACGAAAGCGCGGCGGTCCCCGCGCGACGGAGGTGAAATCGCTGGTTAGAATTCTTTCAATTTCGACGTTGACCTTCGTCAGGCCACTTCGTTGGGGTCTTTCTCTCCTTCTTTTGAGGTCACTGTGGCAAGAGCACGGCCCTGGCCGATCCACGGCGAGTCTCTCTACGGCGAAAACTTGACCGAAGAGCATGACACAAAGGAACAGCCTTGAAGAAGAATGGCCGCTTACTCGTGTTAAATCGCACGGTATCGGATGGTCGGTTCCACTTCAGCGCGGCGTTTCCCTCACGAAACGAACATCCAATAAACGCGCATCATCTAGTATATTATATTCTGCGAAAATTTATTTTGTACACTTATTTAAGAAATATCGAAATTGTTAAGAATATTATACAGTTGCACTAGTTTTGCGAGCGTATTGTGCGCAATTGTACAATAAATAATCGCTTGAATATTTATGCATTATGTCTGTGTATACGTTTCGTTAGCATGCTAGCTGCGGTCTTCCTCGTGCCAATAATGTAAATAACGAAGGATAATTTACATGAATAAATTTTTTTAAATTACAATGTTCGAAGTTCTGACTTTAGAAACCGTTTGTCCGATTACATTCTCTGATATTTTGCTAATCTTTGATAGCCGGCAAAGTCATCACGAACTTTTGTTTGCCTTTTTTTTTTTTGAAGGTTTAAATTTTCATGCTTTTAACATTAACAATTTTTGGACGTTATATAGTGCCATCTCTTATCTGATTATATTATCCTATTTTGTCGATTTTTGAGAATTAAAAATTTTGTCAGTAATCAACAGCTCGCGCCGAAAATTATTATTGCCGGTAAAAGTGCGCGCTGACTTTACCGACTGTCCATAAAGTCACCGCGAATTTTACCGACCTTGGTAACTGCACCGATGACACGTGTTCAATCTAAATTGCTGGCAAAATTTGCAATTCTCAAAAATGACAAAGGGGAATATAATCAGATAGGAGGTGGCACTAATTAATGTTTCAAAAACTGTTAATGTTAAAAACCCGAAAATTTAAACCTTTAAAAAGGAAAAGCACAGTTATTTCCTATGGTTCGTTCTTCGCGGCTGTACATACTTCTTGCACGTTTTCTCTTTTTCCTTTCAACGTAATTACATATATTTATTTCATTTTAAGTGTACAAAAAAATATAACATCTAGCGTAGCTGCAAAACAATATAGATTTTTATTAGATTAGTTCATGTTTAATTGATGCTGTCACATTTTGATTGGTTAGGATTCTGGATACAGCTGTAGATTGCTCCAATCGACTACGCGCGCACCCGGCACCTCACAAAATACGTGTTTATGTAATTTTAACCTTTACATCTTAACATCTTATCTTTCGTTCCACGCCGCGCAGGCAGTGAAGTAGGGTCGTAAATCGCAGGGTGGTCGACGATAGTTTGCTGAGAATATCTGGAGATATCTCGTTAATATATTAAAATGGAGACACTTTTGAATTTTTGGGAGAGACATATCCTCGAGACAATTTTATGCATGATATGGCTGTTAAGCTTTTGGTATTATTATTTGAACTTCCGCCAGGTAGGTCTACCTTTCTAACCTGTAATCATATTTTTTTACTTTATCACGATAGAAGAATACTTAGGATGCTATATCATTTCTAAAATTAGCAAGATTTAATATATACTATTTATGTTAGTCAAATCTCTATATATTTGCATATTTAGTTTTGTTCTGTTTGAATCATATTTATTTCAATTTTTGCCTCTTTTAGGAGGGATTAAAAGATAAAGTGGAAACGTAAACGAATGAATTGATGATAAATAAACATTCGTGATTTATGTACATTATGAATGTGTGTGTTACAGAGAGCTCTGCTGAAACGTATGGTTGATCTACCAAAAGCGATTGAGGGTTTAATGACAAAAGATATATACGATAAGGCTCGTGCATACGCATTGCACAGAAATACCTTTAGTACTTTTCAGGATGTATATTCTAAGATCTATAGTACAGTGAGTGTCATAAAATGCTTCTACGTGTTCTATATGCCGTCGATGAAAATGGGAGGCAATTTTTTAGGTATTATTCACGCAGGTTTGCGTTACATAACAGTATTTTTACAGTTAACCCTGACGACTTTTGCCTATCACTATTTCTGGCAATGCAGCATTCAAATAGCCAAGTACTATGGTTTTAATCATGAGAGCGAGATATTGATAAGTGCGATATGCATGGTCTTTATAAGTGTATTTTCGTATATAGCCAATCTGCCGATAGACATATATGACACTTTTGTTTTGGAGGAGAAACATGGCTTTAATAAACAAGTAAGATTCTCTATATAATATATTTTGCAATTATAGAGACCTTTTTTTTATATATTTATATATTTAATTGTTGAATATAAGAGTTGATTAAAAGAATATTGCTGAACCAGAGGTAATCTTTTTTTCGCCAGTAATA
Source organism: Temnothorax nylanderi (assembly GCF_030848795.1). NCBI lineage: Eukaryota > Metazoa > Arthropoda > Insecta > Hymenoptera > Formicidae > Temnothorax > Temnothorax nylanderi. The sequence continues at coordinate 790,961 of NW_027249095.1, read as the reverse complement.
ATTAACGAAGGAGATGGTTTAATTTGACCCAACTGGCCATTTGTCGATACAATACACAACCTTTCGATTATGGTTTCTGGTCCTTGTCAAGTGTAAACTAAGTTATAGATTTACAATGAGGCTGTTCTACGAAACATCCTCATTATAAATCTATAACTTAGTTTACACTTGATAAGAACCATGGTCGAAACGTCGTGTATTTGAATATTATATTAATAAATGACCAGTGTGTGTTGGGTCGAATTAAACGATGGATGGTTTACCATCTCCTTTAAGAATATTGCTAATTAACGAATGTCAATACTTATTTGCAGACAGCTATGTTTTTTATTAAGGACGAAATCAAAAGATTCCTTGTGGGTCAAATTATCTCTTTACCTCTTCTGTGTGGCATGATTTGGATTGTGCAAAATGGTGGCGATTATTTCTTCTGGTACTTGTGGCTGTTATCCGTAGTGGTCTCGTTATTCTTGATGGTTCTGTATCCAGAAATAATCGCGCCATTATTTGACAAATATTCACCATTACCTAACGGCGAATTGAAGCACAAAATTGAAGAATTGGCAGCTTCCTTGAAATTTCCTTTGTACAAGCTGTTCGTGGTTGAAGGCTCCAAGAGATCGTCACATAGCAATGCCTATCTGTATGGTTTTTACAAATACAAAAGGATAGTTCTCTTTGATACACTCATCAAGGAATATTGTAAGAAAGACAGCAACGAAACCGATAAAGAGTGTGGTTGTGAAACAGATGAAATACTGGCGGTACTCGCGCACGAGTTGGGTCATTGGAAACATAATCATGCTGTGAAAGGATATCTGCTGTGCCAGGTATAACTTTAAAGTTAATTCATATTTTATGTATTATGTCAAGGAGTTAATCTTATAGTATTGATAATGATATTCCATCATTTTCTAAGGAAAAATTGGCTCATTACAGAATCACTTAATATATTTAATAAAATAATTTTAATATATTTAACAAAATAAAATATGTTATATATGACCTGAGCAATTCTTTACAGTTTTCTTTGTATTTTTAGTAATAAGTATATATATTTTTCAGATAGTAATTGTAGCCAATTTCGTCATGTTTGCCAAGCTCTTGCGATACACACCAATGTATAGCGCTTTTGGCTTTGTGGACACTCAGCCCATCATGATTGGCCTATATATAGTATCAGCGTATATTGCAATGCCACTGAATACGGTAAGTAATTATTACATTTTTCTTTATGATTTTTATATTGTGTATTAAACAAGAGATTATCTACGCAAATTCTTTTATTATTTTCAGGTGTTTAATTTTGTCAGCGTGGTGATTAGCCGAAGATATGAATTTCAAGCAGACAGATTTGCCACGAAATTAGGCCACGGCGAGCCTTTAAAGGCAGCTCTGGTAAAATTACAGAAGGACAATTTGAGCTTTCCCATATACGATAAATTGTACTCCTGTTGGAATCATTCACATCCGCCTATGCTTGAACGATTAGAAGCGATAGATAAAACTAATTAAGGGACGAGTTTTTCATTCTATGCGATTTTTATAACTTGTTTCTCGACATAAAAAATGAAGCCCGGAGCGGTACAGCGATACAGGCATTAGTTGTTGTTTGCGTTATTTTATAGGTTTTTTCTTTTTATTTTAATTATTCCACTATCTAGTTGAGCGAACCTAAATACGAGTCCGAGACAATTATGCTTCCTGTTTATTGTCATAATGTCAATGTGATTCTGGTCTTATTATAATATCCATCTTTTTACAATTCACTCCAATTGAGTAGGAGCTTTTAATAGAGCTTTACTATCATACGATGTTTTTATATAATATATATACATATATATTAATATATACATATATTAATATACTCCAGCATTTAATATTTACATATGTAAACATTTTTCCAGTATCATTAATCTCGTGAAAAATGACCACACTTTTGTATTTTCTCAATGTTTGTAGGGGTTTATCTCACATTTAAATATTTCGAGTATACTTTATTTTTCGAAGACATAGACTAGATTATTATATTTGTACATATCCACCAGAACTTGCGCTTTACTATTCAATATACCGTTCTTTATCATTCATAGATAAAGATTCTAAATGCCATTAAGTAAAAGTTCAATTAACTTTAGGATACGATAAACAAAATGTAAGTTGAAATTCCATTCAACATTGTTTTTACAATACTGGGAATCTGTAAAAATATATCACGTTTGTGAACAATCCACATATTTATTCTCGTGTTAATAGACATAGTTCTTTTTTATAATGACTGCTAAGATGCGTGAAAACGTACTTTAAAATTTTCATGATCCAATTATTCACAGTATGACAATGTCAAGGAAGATTAATATACCTGTCTCTTCTAGTGAGCACTCTTACTATTCAATTATACATACAACTTATATATAAGTGTATCCAATATATTCCATTATATATGCACCTTACGTATAAGTTCCAATCTAATTATCTGTACGTTAACGACCGAGTGATGAAGGCTGCATTAATGTTATAAACATTTTTTCATTCTTCCATTTGGCCTTTAATGACTCAAGATAAAAATAAAGAAAGATATGTATATGTGTGTATGTATGTGTGTGCATTCATTTTTGTAATGTTAGTTATAACAACTTAAGGTTCTTCTAAAATGCTTACTATAAATCGCGGTTATAGCTTGCTTGTAATGTACATGTATGTTTACTTGTGTAATGTGTGTATTATATTCAATATATTACATAAACTCGAGATTTTAACTTTATTATCCTATTCTGAAAATATACACCGAAAAGTAATTCCCCATAATAAGCCATTGACAATTCAACATTTTTTTGTAAAAGCGCTTTTTGACCAAAAACATTATCTCATCTAATCATGACACAAATCTGCTTTATTACTTTTGATGATATTAAATGGTAAATTTGAAATTAATGACTAAAAGTTATCTGTGCTATGCTGTATCAACTTGTGAAGAAAGATTCACTGAAATTGAACTTGAATGTATTTCTAATATATTTTACGATGTGTGTATATCCGATGTATGTATTACGATGTATGTATATCCATATATTTTACGATCTGGAGCAAATAGTCAAATAATCGCCAACATAAAAATTTGGAAGAGTTTGAAAAATACTTAGGCGTATGTGTTGATCTCTCTTATTTATTTTCTATGCAATTATCATTACAAAAGTTATCTAATCTATTAATACTTACCTATCATAGGTGCAGTTTCATATTGCCTGTATGTAACATTAAATCATACAGGATGATTCCGCACAAAAAGGTGGAATACATAAATGAATATTTTACATTATAATTTTACAACATTAGAGCTCTCTAAATCAAACTCTTATTAGAGAAAAGTTACAATTTATCAAAGAGTAATTTGTTTTTTGGTTTTCGTGATCACAAAAATAAAGTACCCTTTGAAATTCGAATTACTCGGTGATTCTTATTCTGTTTAATATCCTTTTTCTATGAATACTTTCGTATTCAATTAAATAATATTAAAATGAGTAATATTTCCTAGATACCTGAATATCAATAACGCTAATAGGATATTAAATATTAATAAAGTAAATATTGAAATTTTATCTATATATGGCAAAACACAATCTCATGATTATTTTATGATCAATCAATCCATGACTTCGTTGAATCAAAAATATAAAGAATCGTGACTAAATAACATTTGTTTAAACTATTAATTCAAGTTATTAATCAATGCTTAATTATTTTATAATTATGTGCAAATTAGTCACTTAATAAATCAAATTAATTACATCAGAGCATAAAAATTGAAAGACATAGAAGATTATCTTGTTACGAAATATGATTTTATCAATGATGACAAAATTGAATTTTTGTTTATTAGTTCTGCAATTTATGGTATTCTGTACGTATATAAAAACAAATAATTTTTCAAACATAGTTGAATAGTATGTACACAACGTTTTTGAAAACGTATTATATAACATGCTCATAGTGCAATAGCATTACATTTCAGAAGTAATTTTGTTTTCTTTGAAATAAAAAAGAAATTTAATTTTATAAAATAATCTTATAAAATAAAATATTTTATATATAGAATATATTTAAAATGGTGCAAGTAAAGAAGGATGATTCCTCGTGCAAAAATAAGATAAAGATATAAGATAAAATCTTTTTATACATCTCGTTTCTGAGAAAAATAAGCTTGAAAATCGATAAATTAATCTATATGTACAATATTACAGATATTGTTCAAAAACCAGTATATATAATAATTCTTTATTATCTTAAAGAGATATAAGTAAGAATAAAGAGATCAACTAAATTGACAAACTAAAAAAAAAGATGTCTATTGCAAAGACATTCTTTTCAATTATATATATATATATAATTATATAAAGGCAAATTATATATATAATTATATATATATATATTATATAATTATATATAATTATATATATATAATATAATTATATATATATATATATTATATATAATTATATATATGTAATTTTAAAAAACACGTAAAACACTTTTCAAAAAATTAAAATACTATCTCCCTCAAATTTGGAAGTAATGTTAAACACGAGGAAACATAACATGCCTCAAGAAGTTCCACATTACGGTCAGATTAAAAATTTGTGTAATCTCATTCCAATATACGTATAAAATCCTAGAATGTAGTGCCGCGCACCACTCCAGGTTTGCTCTCGTTTCAAAAATTTTTTTAAAATTTACATCCATGAAACTTATGATTACAATGCATCTTTAATGTGTTACATGAATTGGAAGCAAATGTAACTATACATTAAATGAATAATAACAATGTTCGGTTTGTCTTAATAATTCTTCACTTGTGTACGCGTTACTCATACTCATTTCGAAAACTGTTTATGATATTTGCACTACAACAGTTTATAAAGAAATTAATCGAAAAAGCAAATATAAGATATGGACATAAACAATTGTCAGCACATTGTTATCTGCACAATACACTTTACAGAATTTTCTAATCTTTTATGTGTTACAATGTATCATATTATAAAATTTGTCAACAAAATGTGTGGACATTATGTGTTGAAAATTACGTTAAGTACCAGCATGCTATTAGTGAAAAGAAAGAATATTTTATCAATTTATATTTATGTTCATATTAAGTATACGCTCTTAAATACAGTTGCTGTTTTTTTTTGTTCATGGATTCACATATATATGAATATATGATCGTAAAACGAAACTTATAGTAAAGTAAGCTCAAAGCAAAGAAATAGACATACATGCGTTCTAACGTGAAAATATCAAACATTGTCGTTATACGCGTTGAAATAATGCTATCATATCCTATTTTTAACGGCTCGTTAGAAAGTCTACCACGATTATCTCTTAACAATCCAGTTTTTTTTATTCATCATCAAAGGCGCGAAGTGAACGTCTAATATTAACGTTTCAGAATCAAAGAGTCGGTTTCAGTTGACGAGTCCAACAACTGGAACACGATCGGACATTTCAACTTTGGAAGTCGTTCTCCCTTAATACCATCTCTTAGCCGTAAGCAATTATTCTAATTGTTAAAGATACACAATAATTAATGGGTAGCATATGTATCGACGAGTTTCATCCTGGAGTGGTGGCGACCAAGCAGTGGCTCTTTTAATCATCTTGTGTCACATTTCTCGACTAACGGTATGTGAAAGAAATTGGGAACAATACCTTGCACTTGTCACTCAGTTTGAGCGCAAGCACGTGTCTTCCATCGCTGCGCCGTGCAATACATGCGTATGTGAACACAGGAACTAAGTTGTCTGTACGTGTGTGTGTATGTGTGTAAATGTGTGTGTGTAAGTTACATGGAAGCGCGTGTACGCGTGGGATACATCGTACTTTTATATAACCATTCTTCGCTCTTACACTCGAACAGATTTACTTTAAATCTCCTTATGCAGAATGAAATGAATTTGTGCCGTGAGTTAGTTGACCGTAGAGCCGGGTCATTTGAATTATTCGATTGCGTAGAATTCAAGCGAGGGATAAGCTAATTTCACACAACCGATAACAAGATCACGAATAAAAAGAGAAATATTCTGAATTGTGTTATGTACATGTCTCTCTGTAGATGCCTAGAAATATAATTCGTATATTATACACGTGTAGACTTAGTCTGTCGTTTTCATTTTGTTTGTGATTGGGAGCTACGCGCGTATATCGGAATAACAAGGCCATGTTTCTTTTGTTATCAAAGACGTTATATATAAAATATTTATTCTTTTTCTTTCTTTGATTGAGCAATGGCAATCAGCACATTATATTCATTCATTTGTTCTGCTACGAAAATATAAAAGTATGTACAATTCAATAAATTAATCCTCACCAAAGGGACATGAGGTACGATACTCTCGCTATACAATACCCGATGGATGATTCGAAATTAACTACAGGAAAGTAGTTTCTTAATAAAACTACAAAAAGATTGACTGGAGATTTATCTCGTATAAATGGCAATGATGGAATTCTTTTAAATGTGTCTATATATATACGTTTGTATATACATGTATGCATATATACATATATATGCAAAACTACGCGTCGTTCGCGATCGTTATTCAACATTAAAAAAATAAAGAAGAGGAAAAGTAGATTATGATAAAAGAATTTTGACTAAGAATTGAATCTCTGTATATACCTCTACACGGGTAAACAGGTCCTGTGTTCACTCTATCACAGCAATTATCTAAGCAGCAGATTTCAGTTGGGAAGAAATCTTGATTAAGACTTACACGAGAGTCAACAATTGAATATTCTGACGACTGAAAGATACTCAAAACAACTCACTGGACCCAACGGCTCCCCCACCACTCCAGAGTGCGATAATTCTGAGTCTGTAAAATCGAATTGTTTTCACTTTTGTTTCTCTCTCCCTCACTTTCTCTCGCTCGTTCTTTCTCTCTCTCACTCTCTCCCTCTCTCTCTCTCTCTCGCTCTCGCTGTAGCACGACTCTTATGTACATCGATTTAAACGATATTTTACACGAATCTGCCTGAAGATTCTCTATACTTTACTTTGGTAATTTTCCCAATATTGATCTTTTCCTTCCTTTCCTTTCTCTCTGTCCTTTATAACGAATCCACTTGCTGTTCCACTGATTGCTCACTATGATTTTCACTGACGTGCCCTATTTGTTCGATCGATTGTACCACATGTTGTTGCGCTGAATCTTCAGCTGGAATGGGTGCTTCGTATTCACACTGTTCCTCTTCACCCCGCTGCTTTAGCGCTAAATCGTTGCTGGAGAAATGATCCGCACCAATTTCGAAGGTACTGGCCTGATTCTTGTCATTTTTATAGCTAATCTCGTCGCCGCCCTTATCGTTTGGTATACTCGCAAACTCATTTTCTCTGTCACTATGCATCACCTCGTGAATTGTCGACTCATCTTGTTTCTTTTGGGTCAGAAGACTCTGCTGATCGATGGCCGAGGATGAAACGTCAAAGCTATTCTTCGTCACTAGCTCCCCGCCATCCGATGTCTCTACTTTATTCTCGGCCTCCTCCGACGGCATCTCGTCCACGTCGTCCGTCAGTGGCGGGCTAACATTACCCCATCTGGATTTTCGATTTCGGTTGCGGTTCTCCCGCTCGGATATATTTTTATAGTCCTGATGCTTCGTTAATTTTTGCTTGTCCCGCGGGAGATGATTCTCACGTTGCGCATGTCCTTCGGGTCCTTCCTGTCCGGACCATGACGCGGGCGGCGGTCCACCGCCCTCCTGATTTCTCCACGGACCGTCTGGTCCATGCATCGCTGGTGGGCCCATCGGACCGAACGGTGGTCGGATGTGCGGTCCTGGACGACCGCGCATATCATCGAATGGAGGTCGGAAGAAAGAGTCCGCTTCTCTGGGATCGAACGGTGGACCTCGAGGTGCGAACGGCGGCCTCATCCCGGGCCTCATACCTCTCGGACCCATACCACGTAAATGGAACATCAGCGGACCTACAAAAGACACGGCAAAGTGACACACGCACGAAGCGAGAACATAATCATATTTGCCACGCTGTAATTAATAAAATAGATCTTCGTTCGCTTTATGTATCGTATTGTTACGTATTTTTTGAATATGTAAATCACAGAGCGAAGAAATTAAATAAACGAACTAACATCCAGAAATTCATACAGAGAGTCATAAATATAATTATTGTTATTATGTATAAGCATTGATATAAGTTCGTTAAAAGTTTATGATTACAGTTGTGTCATGCAATACATGCGTATGTGAACACAGGAACCGATATTACACATTTTATGTAATAAGAAATATAAACTTCCTGTTGGAACAATGTTTAGTTATTATTCCTCTTTTTTTCTCTCTTTCTCTTTTCTTAATTAAGGCCAAATTCAAAAAATTTGATTATTATGACGCATTTACTATATATATTTTTGTAGTAAATTTGGATATTCTTAATAATTTAAGTATTTTACAATAAATATACATTCATCATTTCCAAATGACTAGTGTCTCTATATTCCAAGTGAATGTAATACTTATATTAGGAAAAGATTGAAAATAGATAACGAACTAAGGCTATCAAGTTAAAGTGACCGATTGTCCACGATATAATATCAAATTCTAATATTAATATTGGCTGTTCTGTCAAAATACAGATATCAAAACTTTAATATTTTCTATAAGAATTATTTGGGATGTCACGTGCCTCCGTATAGGAATGGTGATCTCATAATTGGCGAGTCTCAGGTTTGATCCCTCATCCTACATACGGATTTTAAATTCATAATCTGCGTAAAACGGCTCCCTGGACCTCCAAGTTATGTATGAAACAATTATTATTTTGAATCTTTAGAATAGATTAAGATTCATCCAGGATTATAAAACTAAAGTTGATTGGACAAGATTTCAATTTGCAAAAAGAAATATGGCGCACTAAATGCGCTTAATAACATCCTAGACAATAAATAGCATTCTCTAACACGAAACAATATTAAACAGTCATAAAGAAAGAGAGAGGAAATTCGTATCTTACCAGGTCCCCTTGCTCCACGCGGTCCAAATCCTTCAGGGCCAACCGGTCCTCTCGGTCCCTTTGGTCCCATTAAAGGCGGCATTCCGAACACAGGTTCCATTGGGCCACCGAAAAATTCTCTCCTACGAAGATCGAAGTCGGAGCGCTCGTTGTGACCTCTGAGATCGAAGCTGTCTTGCATTCGTGGATCAAATCCCTCGCGTCTCATCTCGTACTCGAAACGCTCGCGTTCGTACTCGTCCACGGGCGGTCTGCGAGCACGCACTTCCGGTCGCTCGAACTCGTCGCGAGCCGGGCCTAGCCTGCTCGGAGGAAAGTCGTCAGGTCGGGGCCCATTGTGGCCCAGTCTACTCTCGTACTCCTCCGGGAATATGCCAGGCTGCATCCTGGGATCCAAGAAGTCGTCCATCTGCGAAGCCCTCGGCCCACCGCGCGGCGGAAAATTTTGCCGATCAGGCCGATCGGGCAGGCCGCGTTGCGGAAACTCGCGTGTGTCCGGCGGCCCGGGCCGGAAATCCGGTCCACGCGGGAAATCTGTTCGCTCCGGAGGTAGCACCCCGAACTTAGGTAGATCCATCAACGAGATCGGCATGTCGCCAGGTGGCCGTCGTGCCGCTGTGCCTCCGGGACTTTCTTCGAAGTTTCTGTCGTTCCGCTCGTTGCTTCGCTCGGATCGGTTACCACGCATGTTCCGGTCCATCCGGTCATCCAATGGTAACGTTCCGTCGGCTAATTGTCGCAATCGATCAGCTAGACTGAGCTTGCTCTCCTTCTTCGCCATGCCCTCGCCTTCCTGGACATTTTGATTCTGCACACTCGGTCCCTCCGAGTGTCTGGTGCTACTCTCCCGGCTCTCTCGGCTCTCACGGTTGTCCCGATCGCGTCTCTCGTCCCTCTCTCTGTCGCGACCGTCCCTCCGTCTATCCCGACCACGATCCCGTCCCCTTCCTCTGTCCCTGCCACGATCCATCCTGCACTCATTGATATCCATGCGATCCCCGCGATCTCGATCACCCCTGTCTCTCCTTTCCCTGTTCTCCCGATCGCGTTCTCGTTCCTTATACTCGCGAGATTGATCGTTCTCCAGACGACAGTCGTTCACACCGCCGCTTATATTCATCGCCGCGATCAACTGATCACTGAGATTCGGCTTGTCCTTAGGCAAGTTGCTGCTCAAACTTTGCGGCATCGCGTCCTCCATCTCCACGTCCATATCGTCCGAGTGGTGCTGTTGTTGAGGTAGTTGCATCTGCATCGGCGGCGCCGGACCCACTCCGTATGGTTGCCGTAACATTGGCAAGTTCGGCATACTCGTCTCCGTCGTAGGCGGCGGTACTCCAATCGGTGGAACGTTGTGCGGCATACCTGCAATGTTCAGGATCTCGTATCCTGTTTGGCTTCGATTAGCCAACTTTGCTGGGACGGTAAAAGTTATTAAGTATCGTCGCGGGTTCAATTGAAATTAGATCTCAGAATACATGATTGTACTAATATTAATTAGCGCTGATAATTCCGATTATTTCTATTTTTTTTTCTACGTATACAAGTATTATTTGTTTAAATCTCAGCCAAGATAGAACAATATTCGATTATTATTTCGTTCTTAAAGTTAATAGTTCATAGAAAGTACAAAGGTATGAGTCAAGATTAAATTTGTAATAATGAATGTAACTTTTATACAAATTTTAATTATACGTATATCTTGACTGAAATTTTATTCATCAATTTTTGTTATACTTACATTCTTTTATTTTGTTTACTAATCATATAAGCTATTACATTTTTGTTCATATTTAACAGAAGAATAAAAATTCAGTCTTCGATATACTATATTGTGATAAATACTTCGTACATAGTTATAAAAAAATAATGTGTTTATTGGCAATATCTCAAGAGATTTTTTGAATTATTAACTAATGGTAAAGAACTATACATACCAGTGGAGTTTGGCTTATCCGAAGGCGCTGCAGGTGCGGGCAGTGGAATTTGTGTCAATAAACTTACGCCAACACCTGCTCCAAATGGCGGGTTTACTGAGGGTGTCAACATGGTCTGCATCATGCCGGGTGGTCCCAGCAGACTCTGCATGTTAGGTGGCGGCACTCCAATCGGAACATTCGGCATTAATCCATGCGTCATTTGTAGGCCCATGTGACTAATCATTCCTGTATAAGATTCGTGACATCTCAGAACTGTCAGATACTTTTCTAGAAACTGTAACTACTGTATCATCTTATAATGCATTTGTGTATCCTAATAAATTAGAAATTATTACTATATATTTTATAATTTCAATATTCTCATCTTATCGTAGCATATAACATTATAAAGACATGTTTGTTGTAAAAAAAAAAAATAATTTTTTTTTATAAAGCATGTACAACCTATGTAAAAAAAAATATATATACATATATAAATAATAGCTTGTGTATAAAAAAGCCTAAATAAAATATAACGCTGTGAGTAATTATACACTAGAGGTCTATTTTCTATTGCCGCACTGCTGAACTAGTGCACACTGGTGCAGTAAGGTAGAGTGAAACAAGATATACTTGTCCCACTCTAACTTATTGCACCAGTGTGCACTAGTTCAGCAGTGCGGCAATAGAAAACATATCTATTATATATCGCATCTGTAAGTTAGTGTACGCATGGTATGGATGGATGAATGTGGATAAAATGTTTTAATTGTAAACCAAGTCCCTTCCTGGCTAATTTTGTAAAGCTGAAGTAAATAAATTCTATTCTATTCTATATCGCATCTGTACTTGCAAAATTTGGTCTGAACATTCATCAAAAAGAATTGAATTCAAGAACCAATAAATGCTATAAACTCACGTGGCACTCCTGGCATCGTAAATGCTGGGGGCATCATTTGCAACTGCGTGTTCGGAGGAGGCAATAGCGCAGCCGATGTCGGTGGTGGTCTAATTGGTGGCGGTTGACTCGTGTCGACTAATTGTTGCTGTTGCTGCTGCTGTTGCTGTGAATTAGCCGACGACTGGATGACATTAACGATACCGTCCGTTAAAGTGGGAATAGGAGCACCAGCGTTTGCAGCGGCAACCATTGCTTGCTGTTGCAGATGCAATTGCTGTTGCAGGACATCCGCACTCGTGCCGGTGTGTTTCAGTTTTCCTGTGGCATAAAAGAGAAAAATGTATTTTAGAATTTATTATTAATTACGACATGTAATAATGTATATATATCTTATATAAATATATCTTTTTTTTTTAAGCAAAATATCGTCAATTATTTTAATATCAGAATAGACAATATCTTCATCAAAATAAAATTATTCAGTTTTCTTTCAATCCGACTTATAATCGGATTTCAGTTTGAAAACTGTAATTTTAATTTCGCAAGTTCAATCAAGTTACATATCACTTTAATTTATATGTGTAACCATATAAAAACTTGCCTTTTAAAAAACTGACATAATTTATTAAACTACTCTCTTCTATCTATTCAATTATCAATTATCTACTTTCTATGTAGGTATTAATTTGCTCTCTATATGTGTGTACACATTGAAGAAATGTACCTTTCAAATGGGGAGGTAATGTGTCTTCGTCTATCATTCCTCCTTCTTCTAGTAACTCCAATTCTTGATCGGTAATGTTGTTTAATTTATTCCAAGGGATGTAACTGACGCCTAGCTCTACTTCCCAGTAGTCTTTCCATTCCTTGCCTTTCACTCCTTTACCAGGTGCCCATGCTAACTGTAAAATTAAAATAAAAATAGAAATGCCAAAGAATTCTCGACTTTATTCAGTTATTACATAAGAGATTTATTATAAGTATTTGTTAATTACCGTAATAGCTTTGCCTTGCATTTTTTGACTTTTCAATTTCGTTAGTGCTCGATATGCATCCTGCCTTCTGTTCATACATATAAAAGCGCAACCTCTTGGCGAGATTAAATCAATGCTAACGATATCACCAAGCTCTCCAAATGTGTCGGACAATTCTTCTTGATGTACAAGTTTTGACAAATGTCCTACCCAAAGTGTTGTACTGCAAACTGCAAAAACGTGGGTTTAATTTTTTCCTACTTTTCTGATTTATGAGAGAACGAGGGAGATCCTCTTCACTTTCACAATATACATACCACTTAATTTATCTCTAACTATCGGCGGCAAACCGCGTTTGCGTCGCTCCCTATCCTTCTCCCGCTCTTCTTCCGTCATCTTTTCTCGACTATCATCACGTTTTCTATCACGACCCCTGTCTCTTGACCGAGATCTAAGAAAGAGAAAATTTATATGTAGTATAAAATTAATGGCACAAAAATACAGATCAATTATTTGTAATGATCTTTATTTTCCTATATTTAATATATCTGAAATTTCAATTATAAAGACGATCAATTTGATTTAATGCTCATTTTAGCCTAATACCTTCTTCGTCTTGACCTGCTTCTAGATCGAGATTTCCTATCTCTATCTCGATCTCTATCTCTATCTCTGTGCCGTGGAGATCGAGATCGACTGTGATGTCGATACCGTTCTGGCGATCTACTTTGGGAACTCGTGTTTTCACAGTTTACAATTTCTACACTGCTGCTATCACGTCTGATACTGTTCCTATAAAAAAAAAATAACCATCAGAAGAGATAAAGCTTGAATTATTATGATTAGTTGAATTATAATATATTTACCCGGAATAATCTTGTGTTTCTTGTCGTTCATCAAGTAATGGACTCTTTTGATTTTGGTGCGTGGACTGATTCATTTGTCGAATATTTGATAAAGCCTGCGAAGCGTATGACAGAGCTGGCGGGTAACCAGGTGGTGGCTGGCTCATATCTTGCATTACATTGCTGTTCATATTTGATGCGTAATTTTGTGTGTTTGGTTTTAAAATATCAGAAGGTTTTAATTCGCATTCAGATGCAAATGGAAGGTTCTGAAATAAAAGAAAAAAAAATGATGTAAAACAATCGTGATATATAAAAAATTAATAAAAATTATCTGAACAACTTACAGAAACAGTTTGTGCTAAATGCTTATCGAATTCTTCTTCCTGCTGTTTCATTTGTTGCAGCTTGCGCATCTTTTCTTCCATTTCAAGTTGTGAGGAGGATGCATTGCTTTGCATGGTTTGTTGTAAAGTTTGTAATTGTCTCAAAACCTTTAAATGACACAATATATTGAATGATTATATTACCCTTTAGTATTGCTATTAACTTTTGGTACTTGACAAGTACCTCTGGATTTGCAAGTAACAGTCCAAGGCTCTCTAAACTGCTGTTTGCTGAAACTGCATTGTGCTGGGTATTGGTTGAGGCAGCTGTGTTTGGAGAATTAGTAACAACAACATCGTCATCTTCTTCTTCGCCGTAATCAAAATCTAACAATTTTTTATCAAACTTGACGGAACTCTTTGGTTCGTTTGAAGCATCCTTTTTCAAAAGTAGTTGCTGTAAATGTTGTAACTGGTCGAAAAGAGAGGAATCCATCTGACCGGAATTGGATTGATTCTGTGTAGGAAACAATAAAATTCAATAAGTTTTAAGCAAATATAAACATAATAATATAAACGCGCATAATATAAACATATGTAATAATATTACCAAAAGTTTATTTGCATTGACTGCTGCTTCCATTTTTGTTTGTGCTAACCATACTGGATCGATCGTTTTTCCGGATGGAAATAGTTTGGGATCCTTTACAGCGTTTTTAATTGCAGATGGTGGAGTCTTAGTGACCGCGCTTACATTACTTAGATTATTTCCAGACGATGCATTTAATGTACCTACAATAATGAAACGTTTTAAAATATAGACATTTTCCATATGTATGTATATGTGTATATTATATATATATATATATATATATATATACACACGTGTGTGTGTGTGTGTGTGTGTGTGTGTATTTCAAGTTACATATTTATATCGTTCATTAATTTGGAATATTTTTGTTCAACTGTATTATCCGTATGTAATATTTACCATTGCTATTTACTGTCTGTTCCTTATGTATTGGATGGTTTGGGTCTGCCAGATCAAAAAGTGGTTGAATAACTTCTGGTGGAAAAACTGCGTTCTTCTGCCAAAGATTTAATACGCGTATAACTTTGCTTTTATCCTCCTGCGGACACTTCAAAAGATTGAGGAACGTCGTCTGCATATTTTTCGCAAATCGTGGAGCGAACACATCCTTTTCCATCCCAAACTGATGTCGGGATTGTCGAACAATTGAATCTATTACATACAACCCTGGTACTTTGTACTCGGGCTTGCACTAAAACAGAACGAAGCAAATTAGATACCCCCACGTATGTAATATCTTAAGAAAAAGCATTCAAATAGATACACTTACTTTTTGAATGAATTTTTCCACGCTTTGTACAACATGTTTGTAGAATTTTATTGCTTTGATGGCTCCCCGTGTAAGCGAATTCATTTTGGCTTTTGAGATAGGGGGTTTGACCTCGTAGAGAGCAGAGAGCTGTAAGATATCAAATCTTAATTAATCTTGTTTTCTAAAGAAGCAATATACTTAGCAAGAACTAAAAAGCGATACCTAAATTCAAACATAGCTATATGAAGACTGTACTCCGATAGAAAGTAAATATCAAAGTATCTCTGAGCTTGCGCCGCCAAAAGCTGCGGCTAATGCATTCGTTTAAAGTATACAGTGTAGTAAGCGTAACACAGTATTAAACATATAAATCAAAACATCGCGCGTGTGCACATTTGTGTTTTATCGTCTCACGATTCAGAAATACAGCTAGATTCGCTCGACAAAATCACGGTTACTCATTCGATCGAAATTGTGCAAAAGTGCTCCTCGAAAACAAGCCCCCCGCGCCAGGCCATGAGGGGGACCGTGGAGCTTTTATCGCGATGGCAATTTCTCTCGGACAATCTCGGCGAACTGTATCCCTCCGGCGAGGAAACCCTTTCGTCGAGATCGAACGGAGCTACAATTAGGGAGCATATTCAGGGGGGACGACGCATCGGAGTTTATTTTTTCTCTGGTCGCAAGCGCACCCGCGATTTTCGCGCGAGATTCAGATTCGAGGCGAGGTAGGGCAAGCCAAGCTGATCGCGAGGGCGAAGCGCCAAAGAGAAGGGAGAGCTGCCCCTACGACGGTGACCTCTAAGACGGTGCGCGTACACGAGCGGAGGGACCCCCGCGGGGTGTTGCTTACCTCCGCGTTGAACGCCTTCACCGCCTCCATCGCGTGGGGCTGGGGAAGTGCCTTCTCGCGTCACGGTCGTCGTTGAATCTCACGCGGGTGCCGACGCAGCGTAATACCAGCGTAACGTCCGCGTTAAAGCTCGCATGTCTCCTTCATCACGCACTGTATAGCCGAGCCATGCCATTCAAGATGGCAGGTCTCCCGTGTTTCCCGATACGCATCGCGGGACGGCCAACGTGTGACGTCACACCTGTCGCCCGCGCGACCGGTAAGGCAGGGAGAGAGAGGCGTCGATTTCGCGGCGATTATCGATTGGCCTCGTGGCGTCGCGCGTCTCGTCAAGTGCTCGTTCACGCGAGAATTTAATTTCCTTCGCGTAAACGGGATTTTGTAGTAGCTTACGATAATTTACTCCGCGTAAACGAGTGAATTATAGTAAAGTTACTACAGAAGTAACGCTCGCGTAAACGTAGTAGCAGTAAATAAAATTAATCTTGATCGAGCTTGAGATTCTCAAAATTGGTCATTTATGTTCTCTCGTTGATTGGTTTCTTCGCCGAATTAGCCGAACATTAGCCGAATATGGCGGAATTCTGGCGTCTTTTGTCGTCCAATGGGCGCGTTCAGCAGACACAACTGTTGCACAACTGTTGAGTTCGTCTTATCAACACACTGTTTTGATTGGTTCGTTTTAAAAGTAAGGGCCGATATCACAGTCTCCGATTAACGTGATCCTCCGATTAAACTCACTCTGCATCTCTTTCTAACTGTCCCCCTAGAAAGAGACGAAGAGTGAGTTTAATCGGAGGATCACGTTAATCGGAGACTGTGATATCGGCCCTTAGAGCCAATCACGTTTGACTGCTACTGAGCGGCTTGGTCTGCTGAACGCGACCAATCTAAACATCCCGTCACAAATAATGTAATAAATAAGATGTTTTGATTGGTTGCAATGGATGACGCGACGCGTGACGCGCTTAGTGGAAACTCAGCCTAAAGCCCGTGTCACACTACGTATCGCGGACACGGATCGGATTGAGATTGCGGATCGCGGATCGTAATCTAGCCAATCGTAGACGAGCGGCTCATCTGTGATTGGCTGAATCCGATCCGCGATCCTTAATCCCAATCCGAATCCGCGTCCGCGATACGTAGTGTGACACGGGCTTAAGGCTGAGTTTCCACTGAGCGCGTCACGCGTTGCGTCATCCGTCGCGACCAATCAAAACATCTTATTTTATTACATTACTTGTGACGGGAACAAAATGGGATGTTTTGATTGGTTTAACTCGGATGACGCGACGCGTGACGCGCTCAGTGGAAACTCAGCCTTATACTGTGCCTGAACGATTCTCGAACATTCGACTCGACTCTCGACTCTCGACTCGACATCGGTATCGGTGATCGGTGTCAACTATTCGGCGGGAAACAGCGGAACGGGAGTCACGACTCACGGGAGATACTATATTCGCAGAACGTGCGCGGACCAGTTCAGACGTGTTCAATCGGTAGGACTTTTCTCACCACGCTGACAATAAACCGCAGTCATGTATAATTTAACGGAAGGAGCGTTGGAGGTAAATCTGTTGAAAGCATTATACTGTTATTGCGTTGTATTGTGTGTAAAGGCCATTCTACAATAGCGTAAACGTAGTCGTAAGTGGTTGTAACATATTCAGAATGTATTCAGAACGCACTTTTATCGATAAATGCGCGCATTTAGCATATGGTTTACGTTACATTATGACGAAAACCCATATGCTAAATGCGCGCATTTATCGATAAAAGTGCGTTCTGAATACATTCTAAATATGTTACAACCACTTACGACTACGTTTACGCTATTGTAGAATGGCCTTAACAGTTGACATTTCATCGTTTTAGAGAATCATTCGGGGCACAGACGTCGAGAGACCGGTGCTCCAAATATTGGTAAGTATAGAATTCAGTAGCAGGATTTTGTAACTTCGTAACGACAGTTTCGGTATCGTTGCGCAGGTACTATATATATGGTAAAAAAAAGCTGCGCAACAATACCGAAACTGTCGTTGAGGAGTTACAGAATTCCACCTCTGATCTGTCACGTCCTCGCAAGTCGGCGCATCAAAATTATTTATCTTGAAAGCGTGACTTTTTTTTTACAGAGCAAGGTCTAGTCAGCAGAGTCAGGACAATTGCTTCTCTCTCTCTCTCTCTCTCTCTCTCTCTCTCTCTCTCTCTCTCTCTCTCTCTCTCTCTCTCTCTCTCTCTCTCTCTCTCTCTCTCTCTCTCTCTCTGTCATTTTTATGTAGATTTTTATCTAACTTTAAGTGTTTGTTATATCTTGATATATTATACGTCGTGACTCATGATATATATCTATCACATTAGAAATATTTCAATTGTCAATCAAACATTTTAATTGTAATAAAAAATTATGATGTTGTACAGGACTGATGCTTTGGATGTGCAAGACAAGGATTCTACTTCGTAATTTTCAGTGAATGCAATCTTAATAATCGTGTATTTTTTTTGAGGTTATTAACTCCGGTTGGAGTTATAAACGCCTTCAGCCCCGCCTTTGGGCTATATAGCGTAATTTAGTATTGATCTGTATTTTCTTCTGTCTATGTAATCCTGTTTTGCAAAAATCGTTATATAATTCTCCCGATCTGTTTAATGAAATTGTATATTACTCCAATTTTAGACCAGTCTTCTCTCCTAATCAATTCCACTATGTCCTCTGCTCCATAGATGTCGCGTTTCACCAATTCCTCGTTCATCACTTCCCTTTCCATATCGTACCTACTACACTGCCATATCACGTGATTTATGTCTTCCTTTTCATATCCGCAGTCGCATCTAGATATATATATGTAGCTTTTCCTAGCCAAGGACTCATTCAAGTTGTAATGGTTCGCTCTTATACGATTGATGAAAGAATAAAAATATCTCTCCGCTCTAATTCTTTTAAACCAAGGTTGCTTTTTATTTTTGTTATAGAAATTTCGAAAATAATCCTTGCCTTTATATAGACTTTCGCTAACTAGTTTGTCCTGCGTGTTATATTCCAGGCTTCTTCCTTAAATATGCTTTTTAAATCTGTTATTGGAACAGGGATGTTTGTCTCCGCAACTTCTGACGCACCTACTTTCGCTAATCTATCCGCAATCTCGTTTCCTGTATATCCTCTATGAGCTGGAATCCATCCATAAATAATTGTCTATAATAATAATCGTGTAATGATTTTACAGGGTTATAAAAAACTATCGAGGACCATTAATAAGGATGGTGTCGCTACCGATCGCTACAGATTGCTAGTGTCCGATGGACAGAAGTTAAGCTCGTTCACCATGTTGGCAACTCAATTAAATAATCTTATCACGGATGATATTTTGAACGAGTATGCAATCTGCAGAATATTAAACTATCACTTGAGTTCAGTGAACATCAGTGGTAAAGAAAGGTATTATTTACACCTTACTTTTTGCATTAAAATAAGTAAATAATTCAAGTGTCAAACATATTTTATTTTATCAGAAGAGTGATACTGATATTGGATATCAAGGTGTTGGTTTCTGGCAGTGAAGTTGGGTACAAGATAGGCAATCCAACTGATATAGACATTAAATCAGATGCTGAATCCACATCTACATCCACAGCTGCAAGTTCTCCTTTTCCAACTAGTGAGTTTATCGTTGGCTTGCGCCAATTGTTTCTAGAATAAATTACCAATTAACTTGTGTTTGCATTTTTTTAAATGGACTTTTTGAAATCTGTTTTGTTAAAAGATGGTGCAGCAGAAGAGGGTGCCATATACGTTTGCGCAACCAACGCGAAGGAGACAATTTCTCGTTTCTTTATGCAAACTATTATTATAACTATTATTATAACTATTATTATAACTATTATTTGCAAGAATATATATGATGGTTACTACAGTCTGCAATCTTTGTAAAGCAAATCATATCTAAGTTATAATTATAAATATAGAATATTTGTTACAAAATAAAATTTTCTCCTTTTTATATATATCCATCATTTTTATTCAAACAGCACTGTCCGCTTTTATCAAACCTTTACAGAATGTTCAGTCCTTTGGCAAAATTCTACAACGTATAGAAATAGTTAACAAATCGTTTAGCTCATATTATATCTTAACTAGATAGACTTACCAAACGTCGCGAAATATGTAAGAGAAATAATTTAAGACTTGAAAGTTATTGGAATTACTCTATATATATATATATATATATTTTTTTTTTTAATTTAAATATTTTAATTTAAATAAATATATATCTATGGCCGCGTTCAGCAGACACAACTGTTGAGTGTCGTCTTATCAACACGCTACGTTGATTTGTTGGGTCTAAAAGTAAGAGCCAATCACGTTCGACTGCTACTGAGCGGCTTGGTCTGCTGAACGCGACCTATATATAGATATAGATGCAGTGACTCGCGCAGTCTCTAAATATTCGTGCGTTCCAAAACCCATCCAAAAAAAAGTGTTGCAACCTTTCCGCGAACGACTGTGTACCTATTCTTGAAATCGTTCGTTATGAAACGAATTCGTTTATGAACAAAAAGATGGGGATTTCTTAGTTGAGCGCCAATGGGGGGAAACCCAGTTAACGCACCTTTTCGTTCATAAACGAATTCGTTTCATAACGAACGATTTCGAGAATTAGAGGTACCCTGGGTTGCGGTTCGATTCACGCTCACAGCGCTGAAAGCATCGCTCTATCTTCGTTTGATATTCGATGTGCAACGAAGACAGAATGATGCTTAGTTCCTGATTGGCGGCTAGTGCGCATTCACAAGATACGCATCCTTCTATTGTCAGTGCTGTGCTTACATACACCTGCTTACACCGTGATCAGTGTATCAGCAGTATCAGTGATGATTGGCGCGTAAGGGAGGAAGGAGGAGGAGCACGTTGGTCCACGACGTCCACGTCCATCGGTCATCGGTCCATTGCGTTCAATTGCGCTAAGCGTTGTGTATGTCGTTCGTCGTTCGTGATAAGCCTCTCAATTCCCGCGATTCCCGCTTCTTGTCTCGACGGCGATACGCAGGGCAGGGAGTACCTCGCGCGTTTTCACGGTGCGTACTAACGACGACCCGTCGTCGCCCGTCCTCGTTTCGTTTATTGAGAAACACGGCTATGGCGTCGTCCGATCAACCGATCAACATTGCCGCAGATCCAGCAGCACCTAACGTCGGAGAAACAACGGAGAGTACCAAGGAGTAAGTTCCTTTTGTAAAGAGCACATGTCGCGTTACTCTGTAATCCGACGTTCGCTGTTGCGTCATGTGGATATAGGATTAGGAAACTCTAGGAAGGACCCTATATTTAATTATAAATCGCCCTTGCAACGCAGGAATTCGCTGTAAAATTACCTTTGTAGTTGCCTTTGAAGCGTAGACGATTTGAATATCTATCGTGCTTTGTCTTTTCACATGCGTAGGTGGTCTATTTATTCTCTGACTAGTACCTATTAGTATTTGCAAGAATGACAAGGTTGAACGGGGGTGACACAACAAGTTTGAATTCTGAAAGTAGAGAGATGCTTGGGATGTCTAATTAGAAGAAAGAGTCATATATAAATTTGTATACATATAAATGCGCATGCTTGATACTGCATATAGTATCAGTTTTGTAATATACAATTTTATATTATATATATTTCTTATTAATATAATGCTTATTAGTATTTTTATTTATATGCAATATTTATAGTTTGGCAGAATCGAAAAAGGAAGCTGCTAATGAGCATTATTCACAAAAACAGTACAAAAAAGCATTGGTTGGATATAATGAAGTTATTGGTGAGTATTCTTGCGGTATTATGTAAGTATGTACTATTTTTGGTTTAATACATTGACTGTTTCTATTATAACTTTCTATTAGGTAACTTAGCCCCTGATGCTATTTTTATATCAGCGTATTATTTTAATGCGTTATTCAATTATATTTATTTTTCTTTTGAAACGCAATAAAATTTTATTTTTTCCTCCAAAAAATTGAATTGATGAATAATTGAATCAATCTATAGATTGCGAATCTATAGATTACGAATTAATTCGGCAGTCAGCGTGTTAAACGGAAAGAAACTAATTTTCTAACGATATTGAGCTCTATTTTGAGAATTTCACACAATTATTATTATAAGTAATTATAATGAACCAAAATGTTTCAGCGTTGTGTCCTGATG
Organism: Temnothorax nylanderi; assembly: GCF_030848795.1. NCBI lineage: Eukaryota > Metazoa > Arthropoda > Insecta > Hymenoptera > Formicidae > Temnothorax > Temnothorax nylanderi. The sequence goes on along the minus strand of NW_027249095.1, from coordinate 768,581 downwards.
TATCGCGTTACTATGGTAATAGAGCAGCATGTTACATGATGCTCGGACAATACCGAGATGCATTGGCAGACGCTAAAAGATGCATCGAGCTAGAGCCAACATTTTCTAAGGTATGCTAATGACTCTGTCTGTTAATCATGTGAATAAATAAACTTACTTTTTGTCCAATAAAATTACCTTTTGTCCATATTTATTTCTAGGCGTACGTAAGAATGATCAAGTGCTATTTGATTTTGGGAGACATTCTAGAAGCTGAGACCACATTAAAAAGTTTGCAGGAATTTGATTCTAATAACGAGTCAATATCTGCAGAACAAAAAGACATGGAATATGTAAAAAAGTTCCTTAAGGATGCTGATACTGCCTACAGTGCTAAGGATTATCGTAAGGTAAAGAATTTGTCCTGATAACATTTTCATATTTATAAACGATAAACTGTTAATTAAATAATTATTGGATTTTGTGTCCCCTGTAGGTTGTATATTGCATGGATCGCTGCTGTGACATAAGTACATCTGGAACACGTTTTAAGCTGACCAAAGCAGAGTGTCTAGCACTTTTAGGAAGATATCAGGAAGCCCAGGATATTGCAAAGTAAATTGCCTTGCTAAATCGAGGGTATATATAATACTTATTCATATAAATATATATATTAATTTTATTTTACTTCAGTGATGCTTTACACATCGATAAACAAAACGCCGAGGCGATATACATTCGTGGAATGTGCTTGTATTTCCAAGATGATATTGATAGAGCCTTTACACATTTCCAACAAGTACTGCGACTTGCACCAGATCATGTCAAAGCATTAGAAATATACAAAGTAAGAAGAGAAACAGAAAATTTTTTTCTAATTTATATTAAGTATTATGATGTATTAATTCCATACATTTTTCTTTTTTTTATTATAGAGAGCAAAATGTTTGAAGAAGAAGAAAGAAGAGGGTAATGCAGCATTTAAAAGAGAACAGTATCAAGAGGCTTATAATCTTTATAATGAAGCCTTAACAATTGATCCGCACAATATCATGACTAATGCTAAGTTGCATTTTAATAAGGCAACAGCTGCAGCTAAGGTATTACATCATACTTTCTTTCAAAATTGATAGGGCTGCATAAATATTTATTGTTGTTCTTTTTTAGTTAGGAAAGTTGAATGAATCTGTAGCGGAATGCACAGAAGCTCTAAAGCTCAACGACAATTATTTAAAAGCTCTTTTAAAAAGAGCGAGTATTTATATGGAACTCGAAGAATTTGAAGAGGCAGTTCGTGATTTCGAAAAAGCATGTAAAATGGATAAGACTAATCGTGGTATGAATCGCTGCTTTATTAATTTTAACATATCGTATAATGAAATATTAATAACAGATTGTATGCTATTATAAGAGATGCTTTATATATCTTTTTATAATTTTCTCAGAAACGAAACGGTTACTCGGAAAAGCTAAATTGCTATTGAGGAAATCCAAAAGGAAAGATTATTATAAGATTTTGGGTATCGATAAAAATGCATCTACTGAAGACATCAAGAAGGCTTATAGGAAACGAGCTTTGGATCATCATCCAGGTAAGGAATAAATATAACTATTTGTTGAAAAATTAATATAATTACAATATAAACGTGACTTCATATCGTTATACTTTATATTTTATAGATCGTCATGCTAACGCCAGCGAAGGAGAGAAAAGAGAGCAAGAAAAGAAGTTTAAGGAAGTCGGAGAGGCTTATGGTATTCTCTCAGATCCCAAGAAACGATCTCGCTATGATCGTGGTCATGATCTAGATGATAACGAAGGTGGTTTCCAAGGTTGGTATTTCTACCTTTTTCTATGTGCACAAGCGTAATTAATACATTATATATTTTATATTTTATTACTGTTAATATTATGTATTTATATATTTTCCATCTCTTTTTTTCCAGATATGGATCCGAACGCAATGTTCCACTTCTTCTGTCAAGATGGAGGCTTTCAGTTCCAATTTCATGATGGTTTCCCTACTACTAGGGAAAGCGCTTTTCAGTTCCAGTTTCCAGGTTAATGACGTTTTTAAAAACGCATGATATGATACAGTGTATCTAACTGTGTATATGGTATTCGAGTCTGTTTCAGTAAATATACCTCATCGAATTTTTCGAATACTTAAGCTCACGATGCAATGTAGTATCATTTTGCGTTTTATTATTTTGAAGTTGATGAACGTAGGGATTCGTCTGAACGATTGATACGTATATTTATTTCAGCATGACAAAGTTGTATATATAACATTCATGATCCTATTATATATTACGATACGATAGATTTTCGATTTAATAAAATAAGCGAAAGAACATTAAGGTTAATCGTCGAAGTACAACAGGCAATTTCGAAGCCTGCAACGCTTGTACCTGACGAAACCTTTGCGAATAGATAAGAAAAGAAAATATCCATTAGATTGATAGATGAAGTATTCTTATTGAGAAGTCTATTTTATTTTTTAAATGAAATCTCTAGACAACTGTCTTGTCATTATATTGTAGGTATTATATTGATCTGCAAAAGACTAGAGCTTTAGTTTTCATTTATTTTGATATCAATCACTGGAATTGTTTTAAAAAGTTTGTTAAAATCGAGAGTTTACTATAATTTCACTGACTGCTACGAAGTAAGTATATGATGTGTAATCGTTAACGAAATATTGTGTTTCGTAGACTTTGTGCCCGTATAACGTATACCTGCTGGTTCCATATCTGTTTCTACAAATAAAAGCAAGATACGACTGTCTTATTGTAAAGTAATTGATTAAAACGGTATAAACTCCGTACGATATGAATCCCATACATTTATCTTGCGACGATACACGCGCTTAATATAATCGTTCTCAAATAATTATAAAAGTTATAAGAATATATTGTTTCTATCTACAATGTATTCATTCCATAGATCTTTTTACAAATATATAAATTATAATACATTTTGCTTTTATTCAATTGTACGAATTGACTTTCCTGATATTATCCTGAATTATCACGATGACCATCAACTTTTTCATTTCCCACGTAAAATATTAATTCTGTTGGAAAGTATTATACTAAGGTGTTAAAATAAAAGCAGAAAATATTTACTGTCTGTACAGTATGTCGATAACATTTAGTATCTGTAAATTTAATTTTTTATATAAATATATATTTAATTTTTGTTCCTATATATATGTGCCTATATACATATATATGTATGTGTTTTATCAAACAACCTTTCATGTTTCAACGACATTTCGCGATAAACCAGCGAGGGATACATTGCCGCTGTAGGAGGGTTTGCTTTCACTTCGTCATCTCCCGCGGGAAACGCGGATGTGGTTTTTCCTCGGTTCTCAGCCTACGCCAATTCAAGGGATTCATTCACAACACGGTTACTTTTTATCATTTACCTTATTGAGACTTGTCATGTCATGATCGTCACACTCGATACGCATGCGACGTTGAAAAGTCATAAATAATCAATTATTCGCGGCGATGTAAGCTTCAATAGCAAAAAGTTGAGGTAAAGAATATAACGAGTTTCGGAACCAATGTTCGTTGTTTTATCTCAATCATTCGCATTGTGTGTATGTGTGACAAAAATAAAAATTTCATTTTATAATATAATCAATATAAGTGTTCAAATATGCTATTGCTTTGTAAATTTTATTTTGCTGACTTTTGGAATTTTTATTTGTTAGATCTTTTATAATGAAAATGAAAGAAAGAAAGAGTCACACTCCCCCCCCTCTCTCTCTCTCTTCAATAGAATTTAACATTATAATATAAAAATCTGTTGAAATAAAATCTACTTGGAAGAAAAGAGAAGTTGCTTTGCACAGTTTTAAGTTAAGTTTTAAATTAGGTTTTATAGTTCACGTTTAAATAATCATTTGTTAAATAATAATTCTACTGTATCATTACGCTCATTGATATATACTGTCATTTGTTAATATATTAACAAATGATAGTCTAGAAAACTAGATTATAACATAGGATATTTATGAGTACCATTGGATATCTACGATGTTCTGCTCTCTAGCAGTTAGCTGAAAATGTACCGACGTGACAGCGAAGGACGTGGACGACACTTCTTTCCGAGACCACGTGGTAGCTTCTTGCCAAGCCGAGCAATTTCGACGATCACTTATCTTCCTGTCCAAGAGTGTTCGTTCCTTGCTGCCGGGAGTGGACGCGTGGAAAGACAAAGGTTGAGAATGAGAAAGAGAGAGGTGGATGTGTATGTGTGTGAAGTGGCGAAGAAAAACCGACGCTTTGAGGAAGCAGAAGAGAGAGGGAGAGGGGGAGGGGGGAGAGAGAGAGACGGACAATCAGAAGAGGAAAGTTTGGAGGTGACTTTCAGGCGTGGAGAGTTGCGCGCGTCAAGGCAATCCACTCGATCACTCTCTGGGGACACTGAGAAACCCTGGTTCGCCGCGTACTCATACACATGTACGTGAACGACAACGTGTGGCATGTCCACGCACCGTTGATCCGATGGAATAATGTTGGAAAAACCGTTTAACTCTGTAAAAAGCAGAAGTTGTTCGCTTTACAGAAAATTAAATCAATGATAAATCGAAGTAACTCGTTGCCAGAAAATTAAATCAATGATAAATCAAAGTAACTTGTTGCCAAGATACCAGGTACAAGCGTATTGCTTATTGTTGCCATTATCGTAGAAAGTTGTTAACCAATCAATTCAGATAATAATTAGCTGTCTGCCTGGAGATATTGATTACTATTTTGCGTAAAAATACAATTCTCAATGAATTAATCGTTTTGGTTTGCTAGATATCGAGACCTCGTTATTATTGCAGAATATTGGATTGTTGATAGATTGATATTATGGGCCGATATCAATCTTCCTGATTATCAAAGAGTACGTGTTACTATTCGGCAAAGTTAAATCGCTAATAACTCAGTCTTCTAAGGCAGCTCTTACAATTGAGCTTTCGGAAGCTTGTCATAAAGTTATTCCTATTACAAATCTTGTAAGTACGTTACGAAAATTAATTCGATTATGTCGACATTTACTTCTTAAGAAAATAATGGAACACGAATGTGAAAATTCATGCCATTTTCGTGGACGCGTGCAAGAGTTATACGCAGGTGTTCGACGTTGCGGGCACGTGTCGCGTAGCGTGTCGTTCTCGATTGAACCTGTTACATGTCCGTTCCGTGATTCACACGGAGGTGTTCTCCAATTGGCTTCCAGCGATACAGCGTGACTGCGAGAGTGATCCTGATATCAGACGCCAAATTGCCCCTGTAAAGCGTGTCGGCTGTTTCGCACTGTTCTCTATTCGCATCTATATGTGTGCAAGTGTATGCACATGTGACTTTTAATACATATACCTATTATACAACATAGCAATATAATGATAACGATTAACGATTTATGTATGTATATAATTTTATTTGAAACTATGATACATATATATACATACATGGTATAGGAATTACCTTTATGCGTGCCTGCTTTTCTTCTCAAATCCGCGATAAGGACGAAGGGATCATCATTCATATCGGTCAGCCGGGGGGTGAGAAATTTCCCCGGCGAACGCTGGTGATTCGTCACGATATCCCCGATATCCGCCCGTGACATCGCACGTCCGCGGTCGAACGACGGGACCGAGATCCAAATGTGCGATACGATGCTCACGATGCCTACGGTCGTGCGTCCTCGGGCGCGTGCGGTTCGTAAAATCGTTATCGGTGGCACGCATCGTCGCGCCTGAAGACTAACTTTCAGCCGGGGAAGCCTGAAAAATATATATATTCGGGATTAAACGCGCACGAAAGAATTTCTAATCTAGGATGTCCGAAGCCTCACTTGGGACTTACCGAGGGATTCGTGGCGAAAACAATTATTCCAAGCGGCAGGCATGCATATTGACCCGAGAACGGGGGCGCCTGAGGTGATTTCTACACCCCAGTAAAAAAACGAAGCTCACCGCATAGTAATTTTAATGTCCCAGCAAAGGCCAAGTAATGTGCAACTTTCATGCAAGTTACACAATTTCTTATTCAACAATGTAAATGCAATAAGACGTCTTATGTCCCGATTTTGGACATTGCGTTGTCTGGGATGTGTTGAGTAGGAAATTGTAACTTGCATGTAAGTTACATGTTGTTTGGTGTTTGCTGAGGTGCTTCTTTCGTTTTTTAATATTTTTTTGGTTTCTTTTTACTTTCTTCAGAAAACGTTGAGTAAATCCATATACATGTTCTCAAATACTAATAAATTACAGAACAACAAAAAAATATGCAATATATGTTATAATTGATAACAATGACTTTTAATTGGGGTATGACAACCCCAAGCGACCCCATTCATGAGAAAAAAAAAAATAAAAAAACAGGCGCCCGTTCTCAACTTAAAATCCGATATAATTTTTACCTTTATTTATTGTTGGACGAACATCCTCCTTTTCTGATCCTTTCCAAAATATCCAATAGATACATAAAAATTCCTTCCGAATTCGCACGCGGGTTGTCGCGCAAATTGGGATAAACGCCCCGGGCCGGTCAAGCGCGGTCGTGCGTGCGTCGCGTGCACGCGTACGTGCGTGCGTGCGTGAACGCTCGCGCGTGCAGGCAGCTCGACACGTGGAGAGCGAGAGCGAGAGCGAGAGCGAAAGAGAGAGAAAGCGCTCTCGGGGGTGTTGTGGACTGACGAGACGGCGGGGGCGGGGGCGGGGGCGGGGGCGGGGGCGGCGGCGGCGACGGCGGCGGCGGCGGGGGTGGCAGCGGCGGCGGAAGGGCGAACGAACGAAGAGGTCGAAAATCGAACGAGAACGAGCGAGCGAGCGCTGCCGCTGTCATTAAACCGCAAGCAGAATTTCCGACCGCTCGCGCTCGCCCGACTCGACACGCGTCGCCCCCCGTCCGTCCCCCTTCCCGCCGGTCGCGCCGCGCGACCCCCATTCATCATAAATGCAATCAGATCGTATTACGCGCCATTACCATACGCTCTACCCCCCTGTTCCAGTCTCCATCCCTCGGCCCTCCGGTCCCCCGGTCGCGCGCGCCACCCTCTTTCTCCGCCGGCTCGCGCGCACGATACGAAGCCCCGAATTCACCCCCCCCCCCCTCAAGCGCGCGTGGCGAGGCGAAATCTTCGAAAGCCGTCTTTCGAGGGCGCGGGAGGAAGGGTCGACGGCTGATTAGGTTTTGATTGCGCTCGGTCGACCGCAAGTGGAGAAACCGGAGGTATACACTTGTTTTCTATCTTTCTCCTTTCCGGATCGTTTTGCGTGATCGATGTCGTCACGAGAGAGCTCGATATGTCATTAATCATTAATAACGATAATTGATGACCTAAAACGTCTGATTCGGATGGTACATTAATGGCATCTAATGAAATTCTAATCAAGAGATAACTCTACTGGCGTTGTTAGCTGTAAATTTTTGGGGGTGGGGGAATTTTGGAAACTAAAAAAGAACAAATAAATATAAATACATAAATAAAAAAATAAAAGAAGTACGGTTCTAAGTTTAACTTGTTAGGATTTTTCAGGCAAATGTTACTTTAATTTACTCGAAATGATCATATATTTGTGTGCTTGTTAGGATTTTTCAGATAAACATTAATTTACTCGAAATTATCATATATTGTTTCCCTCCCTTCCCCCTCGCTAATGGCGCTCGTGATGACACGTTCATATCGCAATAAGGCCCCAAATTCTCATTAGGCTAACGCTCTATTTGTCTATTTGTCGCGAATTTTTTCGAACGCACCGATTGGCTATTCGCGAAGGAGAAAGTGACGCGTTCAGAAGTTCTCTATTCGGTAGCCAATCGACACGCTTCAAAAATTCGTGGGTATGACTTGTGGATTATCAGTCTTGCGACTCGCGACTACATTCGCGTCACTTCGCGATCTCTCCCAGGTAACGTCTAACGTCTCGCGCGATCTTGGCGGTCTTCGTTCGCGAGAAACTTCGTCGCGGCCGCGAATTGCCGCGGACGTGTCGCGCGGCGGACGTGCCGAACAAAGTTTCACGCGTGATCGCGGAACGCCAATCGACATTCGCCCTCGCGATTAGCCGGGCGAAGTTTCGCTCAGCCGAAGTTCGAGACGAGGTAATCGCGACGCAGGTACGCCGCCATGTTCATTACGTCTCGCGATCGTTTGGGGACGAAATGACCTCCCGCACGGTGGTCTTCGCGAACATTCGTGACGTGAAGAAGATTCGCCGTCACGGCGACCGCGAGTGTTCCGCGGTATCGGGAGTGCCGAGCAAAGTTCCGCGCGATCGCGAAGTGCTAATCGATACCGCGACGAACTGGAGTCCGTCGAGTCTCAATCGCGCTGTTCGGCACTTGGTGGAAGAAATCGCGCGGCAATTTCGCCGCCATGTTCGTTACGTCTCGCGATCGTTTGGGGACGAAATGACCCTCCGCACGGTGGTCTTCGCGAACATTCGTGACGTGAAGAGGATTCGCCTTCACGGCGACCGCGAGTGTTCCGCGTTATCGGGAGTGCCGAGCAAAGTTCCGCGCGATCGCGAAGTGCTAATCGATACCGCGACGAACTGGAGTCCGTCGAGTCTCAATCACGCTGTTCGGCACTTGGTGGAAGAAATCGCGCGGCAATTTCGCCGCCATGTTCGTTACGAGTCGCTCCATTTTTTTTCGAATCAGAAAAATTTTCCGATTTTTCAGAAATCTAAGCGACGCGAGAAAGATTCTTCGCCACGATAACCGCGAGTGATCCGCGTTATCGGGAGTGCCGAATAAAGTTCCGCGCGATCGCGGAACGTTAATCAATATCGTGATTAATTAACCGAGTTGCTCGTCATCTTTCAATCGCGGAGTTCAAGACAGAGACCGCGCACCAATTTCGCCGTCATGTTGGTTACGAGTCGCTCTATTCTTTCGAATCGGTATAATTTCCCGATTTTACAGAAATCCTCGCGACGTAAGGATAGATTCTCCGCCGCGTTATCGGAAATGTCGAGTGTAATTCGATCGCGAAGTGCTAATCGATACCCGCAATCGCGATCGATTGAGTTGCCCGTCTCGGCACCTTTCAATCGAGGGCGGAGTGGTCACGGCCGGTTGCGCGCCACTTTGGCCGCCATGTTAATCGTGCATCGTAGTTCACGCATCTTCTGAATCGGAGTGACGTCTCGTACAAAAATCTTCGCGACGTGAAGAAGATTCCCTGCCACGACGACGGCGAGTGATCCACGTTATCGGGAGTGTCGAGTAAAGTTCCGCGCGGCGCGCGATTGCGTTCTACCTGTCCGTTCGCTTGTGGAGGGCCTGCAGCAATCCTTATACGTAAGTACCTAATATTCATTTCGGATATAAAATTATCAAATTCGTTGGAGGTGAAACATGTGCCTCTGTCTAGGTCTACTATATACGCATTAAAATATTCTCTTAAAAATTGTTTCGCGCGTCGTGATTGTTTTAACTCGTGGGGGAAACCGCTGAGGGCATTTCGTCGAGGCATTTGCTTAGTAATTTAAAAGAAATACTTCATGCGGGATACCGTAGAAACATCACGCAACGCCTCTGCCGAGCACGCTCCCCATCTTCCCCCCGAAACAATCGCATCCCCGATAACTATCTCCTCCTTACGTTGTCGCTGAAGCGGAATGTACGTGCGCGTGGCGTGGTGTGTGGCACTGGCGACGGCACGGCATATCGATCACCCCATTCCACCGCCACCCCTGGTGGATGCGGGTAGCACCAGGCTAGAACTACCACGCTTCCGTCGCGCCCCTCCCCCCCCCCCCGTCGTCCGCGTGCACCCGCCGTTCGCGGGGATAGTGGAGCCGCACGAGCCTGCCCGCCCCTGATAACTCACAACTCGCCCATCCATCCATCCCCCGCTTTCGTACCCCCTGCTGCCTGCGCTCCAGCCCCCGATTCCCCCGAGCGACCACCGCCGCGCCACCGACTGACGGCGCTGTCGGGCCCCCCCCCCCCTCCCCTCCTCTCGTGCATCCGATGTTTGTTACGCGGTGGCACGCGCGCTGCTCTTCCACGTCGTCGTCGTCCTCCGCACATGTCGATTCTCGCGGGGTTCGGTTGGTTGCATATCCCTGCGGCGAGCAGGTACAGCTCGATACCGTTGAGTTTTTCTCTCTTTCTCTATCTCTCTCTTTCCTTTTATCAACCCCGATATTACTCGAGCTAGCTTCCGCTTCTAAGCGCGGAGAGCCAGTCCATTTGCTAATTGCATTTTAAACAAATTTGATCAAATTCATACAAATTTATTTATATAATTGAAAGCAAAAGGACGCGGCAACGTAAAAGAACCGTGTGCGTTATAGAGCAAGATTTTACAAAGTAACTACATTTCCAATTAATATTACTTTTTCAATTTCATGGATTATTACGTGTGTAATATCTCTCACATATGTGTAACATTCATTTATTACAAACAAATGCAAGATAATCTTCACGTTTTCTTTCTTTAACATTCTGTATAATTCAATGATTTCGATTTGCAAATTTTTATAGTACTTTCTAAGACAAAATAATTAGACGAATATAACACTTGTATTTTTATATTAAGACTTTAAATCTCGGCGCGAACAACAAAAATTCATATAGCATTCTTCTGGAAATACGGAGTCAAGGCCGAATTCATGCGCGTTGGTAGTGTGGTTTAAGCGATTGGAGATTTGCGGGGTTTTCGGGAGCGAATGTTAAATGTATCTGCAACGCTAAGTCTCAAACTGACATCCTGACATAAACTATTTTTTCGAATTAGAAAGAGGCAAATTTTCGCAGTCTGTCTTTGGAACTAAGTTTTTAGAAAATTACTAGGTGTTAAATTTAAAAGTACAACTTGAAAACTGTTGACATGTCGGCACATCAATAGTTATGTTAAAGAAAAAATATATTTTCTTAAAGAAAATATCGTTCGTCATTTAATACTTTGCACTTTAAGTACTTTAAGCATCCATATGAAAGGAGCATTTTTTTCTATGAAGCATTTTTATATGAAAGAAGCATATTTCTGTGAGAGGTATTTTTTGAAAGATGCGGGAGATCGTTAGAGAGTCGTGTGTCACAGGCAACGGCACCGATTTAACTCGATCGCGGCCCAAACCGTCACTCGCTGTATATCGAGGAGCAAGAGGGATCAGCACACGCGGCGATCGCTTTTGATCCTCCGACCAGACGCGTGCACGCGTCATCCCTCGGATGCAGGGGAGGATGCCGGAATGGTACACATCGTTAGCATGCTGATCTCAGGCACACCCACCCTCGGCTGCCTGGCGTTTAACATCGTGCGCACAACTTTTTCCGCGTCGCTTTATCTTTATTGTTATAACGCGACCTTGCTTGAAACTATACACTTTTGGGTAAACGAGAACGTCCATATATTTGACCTGCACGTGGCTTCAACCTTGAGTCGTCGCATTGCCAGCAGTCAGGCTGGCAAGCTGCAATTGTGTGCTCGGTCGGGGGATATTACGTCGAGTTAGTCCGTAGCCGATATATAGAGCTTAACCCGGCGTCTGGCTAAACTGCCAATTTAACAGTAGTTAGTATTCACCGCCTTCTTGCGTTAAGCTCCGAGTCCTACGGTTCCATTAAACGATCGTTATATCGAAATTGTCGAAAAGTTTCGCGAATCCTCGCCCAAGTTTTTCAGTGTTTACACGAAGAATCCCAGAAGGATTTCTTGATATTTTTGATGGACACAAAACATTTGAAATCGCTTTGTCTTAGATTAGATATAATTAAAGGGGAATTGTGGGTGAAATTTTTTTTTATTTGTAACGTATTCCGAGACATTTTTTCCGCTTGATAAAATCATTTTTATTTTATCTGTGAGGAATAAAGCCTTTGGAGGTAAAAAAAACTTTGATATCAGTTAGTTGTCAAAAATTTGAATTGTGTTCAAGGAATTAATTCTAATAGTTTGGATGAAATTCAACAGAACTATTTTATACATGTGTTCACGATTTGTATCTTAAGATTTGAGCCGTAAAATAGAATAATAGTAGAGGTTTCAATGAGTTTGAAATTTTTGTCGACCGGTGTATTTGAAAAAGTGAAGTATTCTGAATCTCGGATCTTTATATATTTATATATAAGGTAGGAGGCCCAAAATTCGTCCCCGCGCCTAATTTCGTCCCCTTCAATTTCTCGGTCCTGTCGCTAAAAGCGCTATCGGCGCCAGCACGTGTGTATAGAGAAAGGCAAACAGAGCCACTTGTGAAAGTTAAATGATCCACGAAGCTTCCGTACTGGTTTTACGAAGATTTTTTGTTTTCTTGGTAACGCGAGTTTTTGCAATGTCATTATTAATAGTTTTATACGCCTAAGCGTTGTTTTTATATTCTCTGTATGTCATTGGCTTATGTACAAATACATTGTCAATAGAAGGGTGTGTGAATTGTGTGCCGTTAGATTAACTTGTTGAGAAGGTAGGAGCCGCGATGTTTGAGGGTTTTTCCTAATTTCGTCCCCCTTCATGTTCCTAAATTCGTCCCCTGGATGAGTGAAATTTATTTGTGATACTTGCTTGGAAGACTAAATGCTCATCTTAAAAAAAATAATGATGAGGTATTAATGTTTTTTTCAAGTAAAAATTATTTTTTTCTGAGTTTTGCTAAATTCATGTTTTTAATTTTTGACTGTAACGGGTGTCACGCTCGCCGCACTGGTTTGCTAGATGTTGACACTTCGCCAGCTTTAGATACAAATGTATCTGATATATAATATGTAATAGATGACAATAATATATATAATGATAAATACCCGATATATATAATGATATATATATCGGGTGTGAAGAGTCTCGGAATACTTGAGCGACGTCTTCGTGCTAACCCCTCGGTGCTCGGCGAACCGAGACGACCCCTCTTGTACGACCTTCTGCCCCTCCGGCAGTGCGCTCTTTTCCTCGCGCCCCTGTTCTCGCACCCTGAAATTTATTACACTTTGCTACTCGCTCTTCGTGGCACATTTATTCCGAGTGCATTATCATACGCGCGCACGCACATACGGGTGTGCGTGCGTGAACGCTTTAATAAATATGAATGTGTGACACGATATAAATGATGGAAAGTGCCGTCGAACGATTGGGAAAAGGGATGTTATCGTCCTGCTGTTGTTTACGCAGTACTATCTATCGTATTTAAGAGAGAATTGTCTTGGGAATCGATCGCGATAATTTCATGCGAGTGACGTTGCAATCTAATATAAGTTATTATTTAAAGATGTTACTTTATTTCTTGTGAGAAAAAAAATCCAAAAAAATATTTATTAAGTGGCTTCTAACAGCTTATTTACTTACTTTTTACGCATATTTATTTAGAATTAGATATTTTTAAATATCTTATTATGTATAAAACTATCTAATATAAAAATATCTTATTCTAAATAAATATGTGTAATTATATTAAGTAAATAATCTGTTAGGAGCCACCTAATGAATATTTTTTTAGATTAAAATATTTTTTTCTCAGTGTAGATGTTTTGAGACTACTTAGTATAACGGGAATTTTTATTACGTAGAAATATAATTTAACGGGAGAAGTGAGCTCTTTTCTAACCATTTTCTAATTTTATCTAAAAGTTGTAAAATTAAATGTAAAAATTCATAGAGTTGCAAGTGTATCTAGGATATATTTTTACTTAAATCCGATTCTAATCGTATTTTACGCAGTGTTATGGCAGATGACGCGAGGCGCGGTCAAATATGAAGCCGCAGGGTTTAATTATCATATCGGTTTTGATCGATCACGAGATACCCAACTGCGATATCGCGAGGATCGCGCGGAATTGTTAATGATATTAATTGATACCGCCGCGCATGTTTTGCAAATAGAGGCCGCGGGGACGCGAGCGTTCGTAAAATATTCGCCATCTTTGACGGTTTCATGTAATATGTAGGTTGAAATTAATTATTTGTGCTGTTTGAGTTACACGAGCGATTGCAAATGAGGTATTTTTTTCACGTGTGTCAAGTTTAGAGAAGTGTATAATCGATTAATAAATTAGGAATTTTTATTTTATATATGAGTGTAAGAGGATTTTACATGTAGATACTTATTAAAAACTTCTAAAAATCTCTAGTGAAATATTCGGTAAAAATTACGTATCAAGCATCCAGTTCAATTATTATACTTTCTAAAGTTTAAATATTCAAGTGAAACAATGACTGACATAAAGAACCTGACTAGAAGTTTAAGACCGGTATTCATAGTCGGTTCTTATTTCAAGACCGTCCTAAGTAATGTCTTAAGATGCTAATACGGCTCTGTGATGTGATTGGTTTATGACATCTTAAGATTGTACTTAAGACGGTCTTAAATATAAGATCCGACTATGAATACCGGCCTAAGAGTAGATTCTCAAAACGGTACGACAGTACATATTACTGTCTTTCTTATTATATTTTTTTAGTTGAGGATGCGAAGTATAATAATTATCTTGTATTAATTAACTAACTAGTTACCTGGGGCTTCGTCCGGGCGTCTTTTTTTTTTTAACAACTTTATTTGTGTTATTACAATTTAAATCTCCATTTTTTATTGTAAATTCTTATAGCTTACTTTGTAAGCTTTTTAAATTTTTTTTAATTGGGTTGTAGCACAATGGCACAGCCTATGTTACTCAGGAAGATATAAGCTATCCACCAGTGTAAACATTTTTGAAATCGATTCGATACTTTTTATAAGATTACCCTGAACAATGGAACAAACAAACTTTTCCCCTTTATATAATAGTAAAGATAAGACAGTGATAAGTGCTTTTCTGTTTTGAATTAAGTTTTTAAATTCGATATCGACGTGTCAGCAATATAGTATATATATATATACGTTAACAATGTTAAACCTAATTTGAGAAATGAAATTTTATTTCTTGGAAAGTATTTATGGAAATTAGTTTAAGATGACTTGAGATAATATGCAAATGAAGTCTATAAATATGGACCTTAAAGATTAATAACTTTAAAAATGATCTATGGACAATAGAACTTCGTTTGCCGCATTTTCGCGACAATAGCGGGACCATTTGAGTACGGTCGAGTAATCTCTGGAATATCGTATTTTATGTGCGCAATAAATTTAGTTTCGCGCGAGGATTCGTGCATGCAACTAATGCGTCGTATAACTTTTACGGCAAACATTTCACGGCCACTCGGTATATAATGCCCGTGCGATATCGATGAAATTCGCCAGCGCGCGAAAGCCGTTCTTCGTGGAAGGATCCCGATGAGGTATTGTCGTCGTTGTCATCGCCGTTCTCATGTAGGGGTTGTCGTCGTCCCTGAAGAGGCCCGCCGCAAGCTGTGCAGGACGAGACGTGGCGGGGATGAAAGGGGAAAATGCCGCGGATGCCACGACAGCGCGCGGCTCATTTAAGCTTTGGAACCCTCTCGTACCGCCGAGAGGGCGAGCGTAACGACGGCACTATCGGGTGGCTCCACGCAATTCCCGAGAATGTATCATGGATTATGCGCCAGACGACACGCAACGATTAAGATTGATTTTTTTTGCAAAAAATTGCTAAAATAAGTTACACCCTCCGCTATAATAATGTCAAACTTTTATGGGAATAATTTTTTTTTTTTAAATTGGAAGATAATATATAAAGATCTTAATAGAAATATATTCAGACAGTGATAGAATGATAGAAATAGCATTTAATATTTGTTCTTTTTGCAATATGAGTTTGATACAATGAAATTATTATTTTAAAAGTGGTTGCTAATTTTTAAATATGACAATTCTTTGCACTTGTCAATTGAAAAAACATCCTTTTTGTTAACTTTTATGTAGACTTTTATGTAGATTTTCATATAGCGTGAATATTCTCTAAGCAAATTTGATCAATTTCACTGATTAGCCGGTGAGACGATTCTCTGTTTTGGCTCACCCGGTAGACGAGAGCCACGACTGGAGCACCCGAGAGTGTCGCATCACATCTCGTGGCAGCCGGTGTCCTCGCGTTTTTCTTCTCTTTTTCGCCCTTTCACCCTCGGCTTGTCTCGATCCTTTCTGCGACAGATAGACGCGCGCTCGTGCGGAAGCGAGTAACTCGAGCACGAGGAACGACGAGAAAAAGGAAAACTACGCATCCTTCGGCTCTTCTCCCGTTCCTTCCGGAGTTCGATTCGCGCGGATCTCTCTCTCGCGAGATGGACCCAAGAGAGAAACTGAACTCTGGAAGCAAGGGAAAAGGAAGAAGAAAAGTGAAGAAGGACTCTTCGCGAATCTTCATTTCGCTTCCCTTCTTCGCTGCACGACTTTGAGGTTGGAGATTAGAATCGTGTTTAAAACCTAAAAAAGTTTTTTTTAGTGAAATTGTTAGTATTAAATTGATATAAAGTATTAATTGTTGCACTGTGCATTCTGAGGAATTGTTTTGTGTATTACAAATTGTTGTGTATTTTTCTTTATTACAACTATGGGTTCACTATACTCCCAATATATATTCGAGATATACCCGGAACGGTCTCCGTGACTAGCGATATCGCCGGTTGGAGCTAGACTCCGATTGTCGCGTGCTCCGCATACACGCTTGATTCCCCTATCGGCGATACGCGGATTTAATTGTGTCGGCATTAAATATTTTAGCAATCAAGCTCTCAAAATTAAGATCCGGTGTGCCTCGCTTTGTATTGGAAACATCGATTTCTAAAAATACAGGATTTGTTTGACGATTGCACATTCGTGGCAACGATAAAAGATAAGCAAGAAACACGACCAAAAAGCGCAAACATACATACTAATTCATCGGTGAACAGAATTGAAGCTTAAAAACTTGAAACTCAATCTCAGATCGGATCGTAGCATGTTTTATATCGTAGACGTGATTTCACGAGATGCAAAAAAAAAAAAGAGACGGCGCGGAGACGTAATCGACGCCGTTTCCTAATCGTCCTATCCCTCTGGTCCATCCCCGCGTCTCTATCCGGAAAAAGGTTCCTTTTTCTTCTCTGCGGATTGGAATTGCGCACGCTTTTTCGAAAGGTCGGATATTATCGCCCTACTCGACGTTCGTGCTCCGAGCGAGCGCTCTCGAAACGCGTCGTCCTCCTCCGCCCTCTCTCACTCCCTCGCGTCGTTCTCTTCATCCTCTTCTCGGATCCCTGCACCTCCTATTCCTCCCTACTCTTTTTTTTTTTTTATTATCGGCCAACGCTCGACGTCGAAATGATTTTTCGGGGCTTTGCGTTTCCATGACGATGGTACAGAACAGTGCGCGGGATTAATACCGACCGCCTGCAGTCTCGCCCGTAATCGGGAAAAGGGAAAAATCGCCGCCTCGCCACCTGGTGACCCTCTTCGCTTTGCCGGGTTAGACGATAATTGGCGGATTTGCGAAATTATGCATGACGAAGCTGCATTCTTCTTCATCGAGATGCCTCTCCCCATAACTTTTGCGACGAATAAAATTAATTAGCACTTTGCAATAATTGCTACGATGAAAAAGAATTTTTACAATGATAAATAGGTTCTTTTTTTTATGAGTTCACGTATTATTTTCGTAACTTTTTGCCAAGTTTCGCGTAAATTTATGTACATCTCGTTTTAGAAATTTGTATGCGATGGCTTTTATTCTCATAAAGAACAGATCGTGCACTTCCTAGAATCAAAGGAAACCTTGCTCCCCATCTTTGAAACTCACGATATTCCCTCGCATTCAGATGGCGAATTCAGATCGAGCACGTCGGCACATCTCTGCATTCGCGAATCTTAATTCCGCGATGTTTCCTCGCTTACCGCTGTTGCGCGAATAAAAGCGCGTCGTAAAAGCGGGTCGGAGCTTTTCCATCGCTCAGCCATTGGTACTCGGAAATTTCGCTTTGGAGGTCAGTGGAGTGCTCGCTCGTCGTGAAGAAGCAGCGACGAAGAAAGAGAGTGTGAGAGAGAGAGAGACAGAGAGAGAGAGAGGAAGAGGGAAAGGCAAAAAGAGATGAACATCCGCGGCTTTTGCTGCTAAAGACGCATAGTTCGAATTTCCCCTCGACCCCTTCTCGTCCCTTTTACCACTCGGACGTATTCTTTCGGCTTTTTCTCGTCTTCTTTTCCTCTCTCTCTCTCTCTTTTCTCCCCTTGTCCAAGAAAGACGACATCTTCTCTTCGTCTCTCTTTCTCAGAACGTCCTTTCTCCTTCACTATCCTTCTCTTTTTCCTCTTTCCTGTGCAGCATCCATCGTCTCTTCCTTCGCACTCAGCACTTCCGCCATCCCCGCAACCTACCCCACTCGTCTTTTTTCCTCTTTCCGACCACGAGGGAAGAAATCGGGGGAAAAAGGAGGGTGGGAGCGAGAGGTGGGTGGCTTCTCTTCTTCCCGCCACGACGTTCCTTTTTATCCGGCATGGTGGACGCGGAATAAAAGGCGAAAGCTGCTCGACTCTTTTGATGCTGCGTCTGGCTCAACAGCGCGTTTCTTACGTGTGTACGAACGTTGCCATATATCGGGTAGTCGAGAGTGATTTTGCCTTTTCTACACGCGAGATTTTTTACGTAAAAGAAAATACATGTATCTAGATTCCTCTGAAGGATTCTTGCGAAGTCTTACGTAATACCACCGACGATCGTCTCTCTATAAATGTGTTCTATATTTAAAAAAAAATTATTCTCTTCTAAATTTTACCGAGTACCTATACATGTCTGACGAAGCTCTATAGGTATGTATGTGGAACTGTATAAATTATCGCAGTGACGATTATATTTGTATTACCAATCATTCCTCGATATTTCTCTCCTTAAATTCGCTTTTTGCACCAAGGAGACGCTTAGCTCAGCCGCAACCGTGTCGGTCGTTTTTTCGCAGCGACGCGATCGCTGTGATATATACAAGGGCCGAAATTTCCCTTTTTCCGTCTCTCGGGGCGCTTTAACCCTTTTCCTGGAAACTACCGGCCGACGACGTTATCTTCCGCAACGTGCACGATTAATAAAACCGGGATTCGCCGCCGGTGCGGGCGACCGGCGAAGGTTTTAATCTTTTTTCCCCTTCCGCGCTAATGGCCGCTGTAGAACCCGACGCGGTATTGTGCAGGGGTTTTGGAGGATTACCACGGTCCACCTCGACAACCCGCCGGGTATATCAGAGACTCGGTGATCCTGCGAGCTACCCTCTACCCGCGCCGCCCTCCAGCCCCACGATAGCCTGCCACGGCTGTCGCAATTGTCGAGAATCTCCCGGTTTTGCGTGGAGTTTCTTGCACGCCCGAAAATTTTGCGTGAACGCGAAAGCGTGCTCTCTCTCTTTCTCATGAAAATGAAATATCGCTTTGGAATTTTACATCACGTTATTGCGTTTCTTTGGACATATTTGGACACATAGAGTTTTGGAGTTTTAAATCGCTATACCTCTAAATATATCTTACTGTTTAGGATCCCAAATATAAGTTGTATTGTAACAAAAATGTTGGCAGTTATTTGGTATTGATTTGATATCCTTGGCAAATTTTTGACAAATTGAATTTCATGGATAAATAATAAATTTTTTTTGTAATAAAAATTTTCCCTCTTTTGAACGTCCTGTTTTAACGAAATCTTAGTTTCAGTTGTGGTTTGATCACCAATGTATTAAATGTCAGAGATTGTAAAGAAAACTTATATGACTACTCAATTTGAATTATATCCATTTATCGATTTAGTCTATAACTTCTCTGGAAAAATATTTGAGAAAAAATATTATTTGCATTATTTTGCTCTGTAAGTCTTCTTGTGCAATTGTTCAAATATATCCGCTGTGCGACCAAATCGATATGAAAAAAAAAACCGCGTAACTCCGGTGAAAATCGCGACTCGCTAAAACCTAACGTTTCATACGTCGCGTCGGCGGGCAATTTTTTCCGCATTCCTCGCACAATAATTTTCGTGGCTCGCGCTGTCGCTCGAGAGTGACGTGACGATTTTTCCCTTCGCGCCTGTCATAGCTCGGCTCTCATAATACGCCCGGACCGTTATCCGCAAGTTTAAACTTTCATCGAGCGATCTCTCGTGACCCGACTCTGTGTCGCACCGATATCTCGCTTTCAGCATTAATAGAGCGCCGCGTTTAAAAGGCACGCGTCATATTATTAACGTTAAAAGCGAGACGAAGATGCGAGAGAGAACCAGCGGCGCCCGCCCCCGAGCGTTTTACTCAATTATTCGATGTCCATCGCGCTACACCGCGGTCGAACCTGTTTGGTTAATTCTGAATTAACGTTGCGAAATTGGAAACGCGGATAGTGCCGATGCAACGTGATTTCGCGGCGGTACTTTGGTACTTTTTTTTTTACCATTTGAACCATGTCAGATTTTTCAATAATTTATAAAGTTGTTTATAAATTTAACAAGAAGACTTTTTATTTTAACGTGACGGTGTCACTGGTCGCTGATGAGACTGACCTAAATGTAACAATTATCGTCGAACTAGTTACGCATTCGTTTCAGGGACAAAGTTCTTTACAGTGAAAATTTAATTTAATAAGAATAATAAGTAATATCAATATATATACAACTATTTCCCGTATTCTAGACAGTGGCAGATTTACGAATAACAGAATATTTGAAAGCTATATAAAAATTTTTAACAATTTTTAAATTAAATTTAAATTTAAAAATTTAAAACAATTTTTAAATTACTCTAACAATTAAAATACGAAAGCTTTTGCGTGCTAAGAGTATTATAGTTGTATTAAAATTCGATCATCGTCGAATTGAAACTTTTCTTTCTAGAAATAAAAATATTATATCTTGTATCTTATTTAACGAGACGTTGCAATATTCAAGGAGAGAGATTAGATCTATTTTATGATCCTCGCTTCTTTAATAGCTGCAGGCTATGAATGCCATAATTCTGATGCCTGGGCGCGGTTCGAAAAGCGCGATATGTTACTAATTACATGTTACACATACAACGTATGTGTGCATGCAACGTAAAACGCCGACACACGATGCCGTCGGAAAATCCGCCATGTATCGCCGCTGTATCGGCGAAATCGGCGATCCAGTGGCATTTCAGTGAAACCGAATCGCCATCGCTTTGGCGTTATTGAAACACGATGCTTTTGCGCGCAATCCTCGTAATTCAGAGAGATGTTAATCCGTTAGCATCCTAGCTTGTGATCAGTGAAAGTCCGGTAACGGCCAGTATACAATCGCGAATGCGTAAGCGTGCTTGCGAAGTCTTATCTATATCGTCACGAATATAAGGTACGTCACATAATACGCTCAAATACTGATTGTTCGACTGTATCGTTGTTACATGATAACACGATACATATGCGTCTTTTTACCATTACAAAAAGCCCTAAAAAGCCCTGTCATGCTATAGCGTCTAAAAAAATTTCCTTTTTAAAATTCATCATTTTAATTTGTTTCCGAGTCTTTTAAATTTTCTTTTCACCAACTTATGTCTTCTTTTATGTAAGTTGGAATTTTTATTTTTTTATCGAAGTCTGTATAGTCTCTACCTAATGCTTCTAACACTGCCTTTTCTAAGGATTTTGCGTGAATCACTGGATGATCATTGGACTCAATAAACTGGACAAATTCTCGGATCAAGCATACTTTTTTATTTTTAAATTTATAAATTTGGTTAATTAATATGGCTTTTTTCTCGATTAATATTTCTGACATATTTACTGAGTTTAAATTAAATCCTAAATATTTGCATTTCACGTTTGAATTTAAATTAGATTTCTTCATATTTATTATAAATCCTAACGCTTCTAAAAACTTACATGTAGTTTGAATATTAGTTTTACATTTTTGCTTTGTTTCACCTAAACATAATATATCATCAAGATATATCACAGATAAAAACCTAGTGATCTCAGTACATTTATTACTGGTTTCATTAATTTAGTGAACACTAAGGGGCTTGAACTAAGGCCAAACAGTAAACAAGTAAATTCGTAAAGTTGATTATTGAATTCAAAACGAAGGAACTTTCTAAATTTTCTATGTATGGGAATAAAGAAAGTAAGCATCCTTTAAATCGATTGTACCCATGTACATACCAGGTGCTATAATTCTATAGGCCGCTTTTAAATCCTCTAATTTAAAATGTTCTGTTTTTACAAATACATTTAATTTTTTAAGGTTTAAAATAAATTTCCATTTGGTTTAACTTTTCCCCATATTATCAATCTTTCTCACGACGATTATACGTGTGGCTAGCTTCGGCACAAAGAAAACGAATGACGAACAAGGACGACTGAGGCCGCCACGATACATATATATTGCGGCAAGTTAAAAAAATTTGGCTCTAAAGTTGTGGAGTAAAGTTCGGAGTAAAGTAGCGGGACTACCTTCGTAATCTCGAAGGGCGAGACACGAAGTTTAATTGGAATATTATTGTTAGGCTACCAAGATCCAGCCCGGATCTTAAATGACAATTTCTCTAATTGATTTTATTTTACTACTTTATTTTTATTGCATTTATAAAAACGTATAATTTCTTGATAAAAGAATAGATATTATATTTCAAATGCAGAAAATTAATCATCTTTATGATAGTTGCAATGTGATCATTCGTTTGATATCTATTTCTCTGCAGATCACAATGACAACGTGAAAAATCGCGAAATAGACCACGGCCGATCGTGTCTGCGTGTCGGAACGATTAAATTCCATCAACTCGCCGAAGTAATTAGCTCATGCGTCGCTCCGCGTTTCGTCGTGTCGTCAGAAACCAGAAGTGTACTCGCGTGCGACGTTTCTCGTCGCCCACTCGTGCGATCTCGCGGAGATTTATAGGACGGTTATCGGTTGCGGCACGTTGCGTCGCGTCTCTGTTTATCGTATCAAAATAACGGAGGACGGAGGCGGTCGTGCGCGGGTTTTTGTAGCGTGTTATCCAATTATCGGCGGCAACGGGAACGACGACGACGACAACGACGCGGCCGATTAAAAGGCAGCGGCGCGAATAAATTAGCGGCGCTGCGGGCCGCCTCTTCACGCACGACGGCGCCGAGCGCGATTTATCGCGCTCGCTCTCGGCGCTCCCGCTTCCGTTTAATTGCCCGCGCGCTGCCGACGTTCATCTGATAAATGCGAAATCGCTGCGCGAGATTACAATTAGCCGGGCGAGCGAGCGGCTTAAACGTCTTAACAGCCCCCGTCGCTTTATCGCGCCAGTCTTCGCGCCGGAGCGCGCTAATGTACGAATTAGCGCCAGGCTTATCTTTGAGATACGAAATAGAAAAATTGCACGATATACGTGAGAAGAAAAACGAAAAATTCACGTGTGCTACTTAATTGAACATGTTCCTTTCAATATTTAAGAAAAATATACACGATAATAATTTAAATGTGTGTAATTATGCCCTCGAGAAATCTACCATTGTCTCAATTTATATTTTAAAAAATGTTTATCTTTTGTCATTTATATAATAGAGATTTTAAAAAATCGATGATTTCGTACAGTTTTTTTTATATATAATTTCTTTTGACTCTGATGCGAAAAAGGGTATGAGGTTAAAGTCCTCGTTTTATCGAGCGATAAAACGTCTAATTAACATACACGCAGGATGACACATACTGTTGCGAATCATGCGTTCGCGCGCCAACGTATGATTTGGATTCCAATTATGCGCGACCGGTTGACCAAGGTACCAATAAACCATATCGCCATACGCGTATCGATTTCGACTAGACGAACATATGTAGGCTCACATACAGGACGGGGGATGTCAGGGAAAACGCAAAGTGTTTCCGTTTGGAAAATTAGAGAGCGATCAGTCCACGTTACGAAATTCACATAAACAACCCGATGCAACGTCAAATTTCGGCCAGCCGTTCTAAATTACACATTACAATTAAGCTGTTCATTATTTTAGATATGACATAATAAAGATAAAAATGTTACGAGATGATTATCTCATAATCTAATTAATCATAATCAATACGTATATTTTTGAATGCATGCTATTTTCATCATTATGAATATCGTACTACACTCGTGCTTGAAATAATTATTTTATTTTCAGAATCTTATTTTAAGTCCCTCTGAAGCAAATCGAAGAATAAGATTCTGTCCTCTATCTTCATTCTGAAATTTGATGTTTATTTCAATCTGAAATTTCGTGTTTAATCGGATATTTTTTTGAATTTATTCGTAAATTTTCGTTTAATTAATCCTTCTCGCGTCCAAACTGACCCCTCGTTCTCCTTCGCTGGGGAGACGTCGAGCTTTCCGTTCAAGCTACGCGTTGGTGTTACTGAAACACGCGAGTATACACGCGTCCACCTGCGCACGGAGCCTACGCGAAAACCACGAGAGTGCGAGCACGCCAGCCGCCCCATTCCGCCACCCCGTTGACGAGAAACTGAAATCGAATCGGGCGCGCCACAATGAGTCACTGGCTCCCATTAATTATACTGATTGAGCAAACACGAGCCGGCAAGCAAATCAACGGGGTGTAAGAGAATGAGGATGAGGAAGGGCTGGAGAAAGAGCGGGAAGGTGGATACATGCCGGCGACTCGATATCCAAAAACGGATTTTACGACTGCATGTAAACTACTCTAACGACGTGATAATAAGAAAATACAGCGTTTCTTTATCGCGCCGATCTGCTTTTTGGTTATTCGTATTTTTTTTAAACCTAACTTTGCGAGTAAAAGCTATTTTATCTCAAACGCATTAATAATGAGAGAGAAAGAGAGAGATAACTATCGTATTTATAAAAACATTCTTCAATTGCCGCATTTATTGGCATAATTGTATTTTTTCTGGATGGAGATAAAGAAAATGAAGTGGGAGAGGGATTGAAGTACCGAAGTCTATTAGCATTTTCCCTACTAGCGAATTAAAAAATTTTAGTCCCCTCAAATTTTTACTCTCGAATCGCGTCGCAGCGTTAATGGAAATATGCCGTAATTGCCGCTTGGGTGCACTACACCTCAAACGGCAATAAAAAATCAGCAGCGTTTTTCGCGCAGCTCGTGCGCGCTCGCCCGCTGAAAATATAAAATGAAAGCCGATATGGGAATGAACGGACTCGTCCATCGTCGATGCGAATTAAGGCAGCATACGGACGCGTTCGCACGCGAAATGCCTTATCTCGCTTCGTGCCGCAACGCTTCGTCGCGTTTATCGGCGCTGACTGTATAATATCGCCCGTTCCCACCCAAGCGTCGACGTCAACGCCGGTGGCTTCCACTCTCGCGCCCGTTTTTCGCCTACTTTTTCAACGGAATCCGCGATCAGAAGTGGTGGAGCGTATTGGAAATACATCGCCACGCTAATGACTCGCCGCCACATTAGCTGATTTACCTCCGAAGATATTTCACTTCCACATAAATTTGCCTGCCTGTCTTATCATCTCATTATCATTGTCATATCATCAATATTATTGCTTCTGTAGATCGATACTGTGACGAATTTTATCTATGGATTCTTAGATCGATTTTCTTTGAAAAAAATGTTTGTAACAGTATAAACTTTTGAAATCTGAGCAATTAATAAAAATAGATGGCTTTAATTTAGTTAGCTTTCTCCGATGCATCTATAAAAATTCTTTTTTATCGTAGCAGGTATTGCAAGTGCTAATTAATTTTATTCGTCGCAAAAGTTATGGGAGAGGCATCTCGATGAAGAAAAATGCAGCTTCGTCGTCATGCATAATTTCGCAAATCCGCCAATTATTATCGTCTAATCCGGCAAAGCGAAGAGGGCCATAAAAAAGAACCTATTTATCATTGATTTCTAATATATTATTAAATTATTATTAAATTATATATATACATATGTGTATATAAACGGATAATTATTAAATTAAAACTTAAAACTAAAAATTAAAAAACAAATCCTATATAATCCATTTAAATATTCTATCTATATAAATTTCAATTATTCTCCTTATTTTTACAGGATTATTGTTATTGACAATAAAAATATAATATTCTGTTAATTTTATTCAGTATTTTTTTGAATATTGAATCGTCAATCCACAAAACATCTCAAAAATTTAAAGATACACATATCATGATCTATACTTTCGCGTAACGCATTAAACCGAATTCAGATCAAGCAAACAAGCGCAAACACGAATGAATGAGCTCGCGATGCCATCCGTATTGAAGCAAGTTCTCGAGCAATAAATAAAAGAAAATCAATTAATAATTTACTTACCCTACGATGGTTGCTCCATCATCGCCCGATACGTCTCTTATCTTCCGTTTAGACTCGTTGGTTGTACTCGTAAAACACAACACTCGTATTAATCACACGCGACGCGTACTTTTCTATTATACATTGCGACGGGATTCCGCCGAAATGCGATCGTGAACATAGGCTGGTATTCATAGTCGGATCTTATTTCAAGACTGTCTTAAGTAATGTCTTGAGATGCTAATACGGCTTTGTGATTGGTTAATGACATCTTAAAATTGTACTTAAGACGGTCTTAAATATAAGAACCGACTATGAATACCGACCTTAATGCGAAAAAAAATACGAAGCTCAATGATTCGCTCGACACCCGAGAATCTCGATGTGGTTAATAAAATCAAGTTAATGACTAATTTAGAAACAGATATCCAAAAATATGCAATCAAAATATAGTATTGTATATGCAATATGTTTTGAATGCGCAAATTCAATGAAATACATGTATTATACCAATAAATGATCGATATATCACGGTTTTCCATTACTTGGACAAATTCGATCCGGCAGATTTGTATGTTATTCCACGCTCACAATCCAAAAGTGATGAGCAAATTACATCGAAATCAGCGAAAAATTCAAAGCGCGATACATTCGAATCTAATTGTTACAAAGAAATTGTTACCGACCGTATAAATATCGCAATAAAACAATAATTTATAGCTCCCATCCCTTTCGATTCCGTGAGATGAATAAATTGCGCGAAATACTTGATTCGATAAATAGTCGATGCATTTACAATCGTTAATCGCGGGAGTTAATTAATCCGGCTGATAGCAGCTAATAATTATTCGTAAAAGATACTCACATTTAGTATCTTCTGGTACTTGAAATGATCGCATTTCGTCGGCTAATATATACGGCGACACGCGGTGCGGCTCGTGACGCAACCTGCTCGTTCGAACCTCGCTGCGTGAATTACAATGCTAGCACAGCCGCGGTGTCCTTGTGTACCTATCAAAGCAAACGCCAAGGCCGCGCGCCAACCGACTTGTCGTCTTTTCGAAATACTCAACGTTTTATTATAAACGATAAATTTCAAATACCTTCTTCTTTACCTACTTACATCTTAGATTTTAATTTCAATGCATAGACAGTTGTAAAGTAATTAATTTGACATTTATTTAAAGTGTAATAAAATTTAAAGTGTAATAAATCTGACATTTATTTATGATGTAATATATCGAAAAATTTATATAATTTAATTTATTATTACTTTTAATGACAGACTTTTACATCTCGAAACGATTTAAATGACGTGATGTTATAAATCAAAAGTTTTCCCAAGATTTTTTCACATTAGCGAAAATGTTACGAGATTCTAAAAACTATTAGTGTCGAAAAACTATAAATATACACTTTTACATATAAGCTTTTTCAAAGAATTTATTATTGAACCGCGAGGAATGAAATTCAAACTATGTCTCAAGACAATTGTATTTAATTGTAAGTTCTTAAATTGAATTGCGGTTGTAACGAATATTAAATTGATTTTCAAGATATATTTATTAAATCGTATTATTGTCTTTCGACTAATTTCAGTTAAATTCTTCGGCAGAAGTGCGACTATAAATACGAGCGTTAATTGCGTATACATTATGCATGTGCTAATCTCATAGCGGCGAACTTTCGGCTTCCTTTTTTTTTCTCGCGTCGGAGCGTATATAGAGTCGCATTTCGTGTGAACTCGCGTGCCATAAAACTTGGGTACTTTCGGGTGGGAGCTTTTTATGTGAATAGGTCGCGGGCTTCGCTATAACCAACGCGCGGCGTCTTTGTTCTATGCGCGTTACTTGGCATTCTTTCGCGCGCGTCCACGATCATTCGATCTCCCTTTCTTTCTGCTTTCTCACTTCCTCTCTGCTTCTCTTTATCGTTCCTTCCTCTGTATGTGAAAATGCAGAGTTCTCTTCAAGTTAAAACGACAAAATTATGCGGCTTATATTGAAATGACTTTGCGTCACCAATTGTCGCCGTAATTGATACTGTAATAATAATTAAATTATTAGAAAAAATGTTCTGAACCAAATTTTCCACATTTTTACAAGAAAATTTTTGTTAAAGTACTTAATGTAAAATTTAGCTATTTCTTTTTTGTAAAAAAGGGGTCTAATTTTTTATATCACTCAAAGAATAATTATGCACGAAAATCTAATATATATGCATATAATTTTAATATCTTTTTGATACTGTTTTATCTATAACGGCTTTAATTGTATTTAATGTAAAAAATGTATTTGTCAGCAGTAACTTAGTTTTATTTTTTTCGCCCCGATTTTGCAATTGAAATTTCGTAATCTCGTGTATTATGCTCGTAACTTCGTACTATCTCTCTCTCTTTCGCAACTATCGCGAACGCCCGGAGCACTTTTCGACGCTTATCCCTTCGCATCGGTGCAATTATGCGAGCATGGCAATTCGTTGCGTCTCATACGCGTTACGATCGATGCGCATTTTCCGCGGAGAGACTAAATGGGTTAAAAAACCAGAGGGGTGCGCGTATAACTGGGATGCATGCCAGGAGAAAGAGCCGGTGAAATAGAGAGAGACATGCGACGAGGTGCGTACACGCTGTCGCGAGATTTTCCGGGAAATCGCCGACGCGACATCCACAAGCGGGAAAACTTGTAATTGGTTTGCGGTAAGCCGACGTTTAAATTTCGGAACGCTCGCTCGCTCGCTCGTGTTCACGTGCATTACGCCGGAAACGGACGCGAGCACGCAACTTCCACAATTCGACTAGTTCAGGCAAAACAAAGCGATCCCATCGACCTTTTTTTCACTCGGTAGTTTCATCAGTTTGTGCCTCGTAAAATACGCGTATGCGCTCTACGATGGATTATGCGATTTATTCTCCGTTAACATCAGTTATATCGATTGATAGATAGTCACATTGTGGAAGATTTCATTGTCATAAAGCAGAATTTACCGAAGAATATTTCATCGAGATGTGTTCTCACTTATGTATGTCCATTAAATATTTTCGTCACAAGAACGACTCTTTCGTTCTGAAAGAATAAAATTGTTAAACGAATATTATTTATTTCGACTTTCGCATAACATTTGCCTTCCAAATGACTCCTGAATTAATTCGATGAAATATGCTCTGTGAGAATTTAAGTTTGAATTCCGTAGTTTGAAAAAAGATTGAGCATTTCATGAATTCACAAAATATTGAAATACATTAACTTTGAAGCTGCTAGTTAGAAAACATTTTTTACTGTACAAATCTCGATTGTACATGACAAACGATACTCTTCATATGAAAGAGACCTTCTTTGAAACAGCCTGTAGGGCAATATCGGCGTTACCGCGTGCGGCAAATATTCGGGGCGTGTAAAGTTGGCACCCCTACTTTAAAATTCGATAGTTCTGATTAGAGTTCCAGCTTCTTTTCGAAGAGTATAGGAGTATTTTTATGTTTATAAAAAGAGTTCCGGATTAACACTATGAAAAAGACAATTAAAAAATGGGGTGCTAACTAATTCACACCAAATTTTAAGACCGAATAGTTCTGAATAGCTCATCTGAAGCATTTTGACGAGTACTAGAGTTCCTGATAGAAGAACAAATTTTTTTGATTTTTTTCAAAAAAAAAATGAAAAAGTCTGACTTTAAGCTGGAATAGTTCTAAGTAGCTCATTTGATTCCTTTCGAAAAGTTCTAGAGTTCCTGATAAGTAAAAAATTCCATATTAATCCATACACTTCGCGCGACCTGATACCCGGCGTCGGTAGTCCAGTGCCGGATACGTGTGAAACGGGGCTTAGTCGAATTTCATCCGTTGCATCGAATATCTTCTTAATTAAAGTGGCCGGATCGCCACTAGTTAGTGGAAGAGTTGCAGGCGTTTTGATGGGAGTTTTGGATAGATCTGTAAGAGTTCTGAAATTATTATGGTCGAAAGCGATCCGGCTACTTAGTTAAGGCTGCATTCGAGGAGTGCGCTATTAGCACTATTTGCTTATTCCATCTTTCTTTTGCACCTAATGAGCGACAAAGATAGAATGATGCAATAGCGCTAATAGCGCGTTTCGAACTTCGACCTTCGACTTCGAAGGTCTGCCATGAACATCATTTGCGTTTTGATGATGATTTTTTAAAATAATTCTAAGGTTTTGCAATTTTTTACTTATCTCAACTCTATAGAACTTTTTTAAAGGAATCAAATGAGCTACTTAGAACTATTCTGACTTTAAATCAAACTTAATTTTTTTGTTTTTTGAAAAAAATCAAAAATTTTTTTTCTTCTATCAGAAACTCTAGTACTCGTCAAAATGCTTCAGATGAGCTATTCAGAACTATTCGTTCTTGAAGTTGGGTGTGAAGTTAGCACTCCATTTTTAAATTGCCTTTTTCAAAGTGTTAATTGCCGGAACTTTTTTTATAAACATAAAAATACTCTTATACTTTTCGGAAAGAAGCTGGAACTCTAATCAGAACTATCGAATTTTAAAGTAGGGGTGCCAACTTTACACACCCAAATATTCGCCGGGAGCCACCCAAGTGGACCACCGGCTAACAGAAAGGATCAAGGAGAGGCAGAAACGGTGCAGGAAACGAGAGATGAAGCAAACGGATCGTTCGAGATACTAGAACACTTACCGAGAAAAGAGCGAAGAGCTGTCGCGAAAAGTTTTCTTTTGGATTTTCGTGCTTCCATCGATTTTCCGGTTTCTCCAAAATCTCTGGACTTGCTAAAATTGCTTGTATTCATTTCGATCAACGGCGAAACCTCAAACTTTTGTCTACTCACATTTTATCGTTTCTATATGATATCAAGACGGTTAATTTGATCGTAAAAAATTGTTATTTTTATGCCTGCGGGAAGTGGAGAAATCATTTTTAATCGATAGAAGAGACGTACTCAAACATCGTTTTCAGTAAGCTACGAAAGTGCAGTTTACTTGTTCGCGTTCCTGAATCGGACACCGGCAATTCCGGCGGCGCGGCGTTGTAACGATCCGGTTGCGAGGCGGTTGCGAGGACGAACTTGTATAATTTTCGCGAGCGCCGTCGAGGAGTGATTCTGAAGTGACGGCGACCCTCGTCGTCGCACACGGTTGAACTGGTAGCGTGCCGTCGTTGCGAAACTTTCAAGTGACCCTCGTCGTCCCCAGAGGCGAACCAGACGGCCGCTCGCTGACTCCGAGCGTCCGACCGACACGAGGGACGCGTCCGCAGGTTCGGAATAAGTGGCGGGCGAGCCTCTCGTTAATGGCACACGTCTCTCTCTCTCTCTCTCTCCGGAAACTTTCTGTTATCTGTCTAGCGACGCGACGCTTCGATCCATAAATAAACGTACTTTATCATACTTTAAGGAATTTGCATGTGAGACTTTTAAAATAGAAGTTGAAATTTTATATGCGCGAATTAGCCGCTTTAAATATCTGTGACCGAAAATGTTACTTTTTGACGGATTACCTATATATTCCGCTACTTAATTCTTAGAGATTATTAAAGAGTAGGATATTTGGAATATGTGCATTATTATAAGTAAACATTGTTTAAAATAATTGCTGCAAACGTTATATTATTGATAGGACAGGCTACAAGAATTCAGCATTAATAACGTTAGCGACGTTACATTTGCAAACGCAAATAGAAACATTTATGAAAGTTTGTAAAAAACGTGTCACGAAAACCTGGACGTGTGTTCATACATTACCGAGAACAAAGACGCTCATTTTTCGCACGTCGCCGAGAACCGAACGAGAGTAATTATCGAATGCTAATGGCATCGACGGTTTAACCGTCGTCCGTAATAAGCAGCGATCCGCTCTCTCAGCACCTCTTCCGTTCTCTTCATCCTTGTCCCCTCGCCCCTTTCACCCTCTCTCATTCATCGCGCTCGTTCGTCCTCGTACTATTTTTTTCCTTCATCCCCCGGTTTCTCATCCCACCGCATTTCATCTCTTTTTCCCTCCTGCCGTCTCTGCCATTTCGCTCGTTTCTCTCTACGTCGATCCTTCTTCTTCCTTTCGCGTCACTATGTACGTGCCCTCCCTCTTTCTCCGTCTCTCTCGCTTATATCTCATTCACTCCCTCTCGTTCTCTCGCGCTTACGCTCGTTCCAACTCCCTCACACTCCAAGCCTCTCCAACAGCACCTCCACCTTCGATGGCCGCAAGCGCAAGCACTCACGGAGGCGACTCTCGCGCGGTCCTTCCCATCCTCTCTCCGGCCGCCGCCACCGCCTGCACAAGAGTTCCATCGCTGCCGCCAGTCCCTCCACCTCCGCTCTTTCTCTCTCTCTCTCTCTCTCTCTCTCTCTCTCTCTCGTTGCACAGACAGAGGTGGGTGGAGGCGAGGTGGTTAGAGGGCTGGGAACTCAACCCGCCCTAACGAGCCGGCGTTCGGGTCGCGTTCGCTATCACCCACGCGAGTCAATGACGTCACCGCATGAGAGACCGTTAAAGAGCGTTCACAATGGCCGAGCGATTTTTCCGATTTTTCAGAAGGGTCGCAACATCGATCGCACAACGTCGCACTGACATGGAGTGTTCTCCAATTTAATATTTGCTGCATTCGCACTGTTTGACTTTTTATTTATAATTTCCTTCTTCCTTTATATTAAAAATAATAGTACCTATTTTCTATTAATAAAATATACGTGAGTGTTTAACACTCATTTTTCTGTTATTTAAATTTGCGTAAAGAAATTGATAAAAAATGACACATAAATATCTAGTAGAATTTTCTATTGAATAATTTTTGACATGAATCGATTGTTAATCAAGAGAAAGAAAACATTTTAGTTATAAATTGCATAGCTAACTCGCTTTTTCTCAGTGCGATCGCGAAATGGATTTTCGACGGTGGCCGAAACCACCGGAAGTCGGGCGTCACGAGCTCTTCCGTTGCCCCGTTATTTCCGGGCAGGCTTGTAATTTTCGTCCTATGACGCCGCGTACGTGGCGACCGTGTTCGTCGGCGATCATCGATCAATTTCGCGGGGAAAGAACACGGGGATAAATTGAAAAATTGTCAGGCTCGAATTGGTGGGGTGGCCGCCGAAAAAGGACGAAAAAAATAAATAAATAAAAAAAAAGAACGCACGTGCACACGTCGAGATTTTTTTGTTCGATTGAACGCACTTCCACAGCGGCGTGACACACCGCTGAACATCATTCGCTTTAAAACAACTGCGAAACGGTATTATTTGTCGGTCGAAATTTCCAAGAGCGGGACAGTGGCGACGATTTCTCGGGGTCACATGTGTACGGGAGTAAAAGAGAAATTCGGACGCGAATCTTCCTCCGTCGAAGAGTCTATTCGATAAACCCGACTAGCCTTTCGGCAGGAACGACTAGCAATGGTTTAGGTACCTGTAGAATTTAGCTGTTCGTTTATTGATTCACTAAATACGTTGCAAACTATTCTTGTGCACAAAATATTGCTGTATTTTTATTTCTCTCTCTCTCTCGCTCTCTCTCTCTCTAAAGTTTAGAGAGTAAACTTGGAAGTTTATTTCTCAGTTTCAACTTAAAGGTATCTAGCACACATAACTTTCATCATTTTTTTAATCGCACATTCAGAAACAACTTGCGGACAACGAAAATAGCGCTGTCTGCTTTTTAACTGTGATAATATTGCTGGAGCACAAGATACGTCGAACGAAAAAAAAAAATTGATCGCGATTATCGAGTGCGCTTAGATGGTCTGAAGTTTGATCGGGCGGAGGGAGGAGGGCGAACAGAGAGTGATCTCTACTCGAGAGGTCTACGGGGGTTGAGCTTCGTTGCTGTCATACACAGTCGACGTCACAACGAGCGTCCGCTGCGACGACTCCTCTTCGTCATCATCCTCATCCTCGTCCGCCACCTCCTTCCGCTGACTGGTTACCCGTTCTGACCCTCCTCCTTCCTACGGCCAACCTTTCAATCAAAAGCCATTGATGAAGTCGCTAATAGCCGGCGCCGAACAATCCTCTAGATCACGGGAGAAAATTCGCTGAACTACACATGAGCGGAGAGACGGTGTCCCTGAATGTCGCCAACGAAATTATTTCCGTGGATCCGTTCTTCTGCCTTTTCTCTTTCGAGTAATGCAGTTCGTTGCAGTAGGGCTTGCTATACGACAACGCGTTCTTCCTATTTTCTTCTCGTCGTCTAATCACTTTTTATTTTTTCTCTTTTTCCCCCGGAAAAGAGAAGTAGTAAGTTTTGCGATGACACGCGGGTAAAATTGGATATTGCTCTGCCGTAATAATTTTTTATTTAATACTTCCACACAGGAGCTCGCGTATTATTCGATATTGCGTCTAAAAGTGAGAGAGGGCAAACGCGCGTTTCGCTTTCGGTCAAAAACAAAATAATAAAAAAAAAACGGAAGTTGAGGGAACGATCGGTTTGGCTGTATCCCCTGTTGTCCGTCCATTATTTATTCGGCGAACTATGCATTCGTAATCTGCGGCCGTATCGGTCGCGCTTCTGCTCGATTCGCTTTTTTGCGTGCCCCAGCCGTCGCTTTTTTCCCCATTTTTTTCGGCAAAACGCGACGCTCTCTTCGAGACCGGAAATGAACGATGTGCGCTCGTGGCCTCGCGCCGGTATACCGCGCGTCCGGTTGACACACGCCGAGCGCACGTCCGTGTAAAAAAGAGTAGTCGTTCTCCCTTTTTTTCCGATAAAAGAATAAGAGCGCAGTTATGTCTAACTTGTATAAGTCAGTAAATGCTGTAGCATTATAAACCATTTACTTAGAAAACTATCGTGTTGCATCTTTCGCTCAGCGAGAATAGACTTTGAAATAGAATATAAGAGAAGATATATTTTTTATAGAATAAAATTTTTCAACTTGAGGTATTTAACGTTGCTTCAATAAAAAGATAACGTCAAAGTTGATCAACGTCTCTCAGGCGAGGCCGGTAAAACGAAAATGCAAATACGCAAGAGAAAAATATACAGGATACGTTCAGTATTCAACCGTTTCTCAAGATTAGTTTGCAACACGACGAGTCAGAGTCAGTTGAATCTCGTCAAGCTATCTTGTCGTAGACAGTCGCGGTTGTTCGAGTAACCGGCTCGAGAGCACCGGCGCGCTCATTCGGGCAAGCGTATCTGTCGACGGGGCTCTTATCGAGCCCGCTCTCTCGCTACTCCCCGACCCCCGCCCGCCCCCGCGACCAACCCCGTAATCTTTTTCTCGCCCTCTGCCTCTCCTCGTAACCGCGCGCACCGGTTGTGTAAAGGGCGATCGCAACGGGCCGGAAAATAGGCTCATCTGAATGCGGCACGGCGGACTCGGCGCCGTAGCGCGAATCGGAGGCATCGGGGGAGTTGAAGGAGGACGGAGAATGAAGATCGTCGAGAGGGAGGTTGCGCGAGAGTGGTTACGGAGGTAACGAGGACTCGGGGACGACGATGCGGCTAGAGATACGCTCCGCTTGATGGCGATACCGCCTCGAGAGAGCTTCGCGCGGAAGTGAATCGCGCGGGGACGTGGAAAGCACTCTTCCCCCCTTACCTACTTCCTGCTATGTAGATGGAAAACGGTCAAGGGAGATCAGACGTGGTCGTCGAGACTGCGGAGGCGTTGCCTTCTGCTCTTTCCACTACATTCGTTGCCGTTCAATCTTCCCGATATCGAATACTTTTGGGAAAGTATTTGATTTGTGAAGACGGATTCGAAGTACATGAAACTGAAATTAAACCAAATTAAAAATCGTAGCTGGAAGAAACACGTCTCGAACTCATGCATGAGCACTTGATATTCGGCTGACGATCTGTTCGATAATCGAATTGCTATACTTATTTACTTCGTTACGTACATACATATTGGTTGCTATGTGCTTGAGATTAAAATACAAGTCTTATATTTTAATTAACCTTAACAGGTGTATATATATAGTATTTCTTAAATTTGCAAAGCATTCATTTTTTTTTAGAAAATTTTTATCATCAAATTTTTGGCCAGTAGCCGATATAATTTATGTATTCTGACTACAATGTTATATTTCAAAAAGAGGCATTTCAAATTTTCTTCTTTCTCTTTGCAATGACCTCTTTCCCAAATTTAATGCTAATATCTGCGCACAGGTATAATCGCCTCGCGGGAATCATTCAGACCGCCGATTTTTGCAGTCACTCTCTTTCGTTTTCCACACACACACACTCTTTCTCTCTCTCTCCCTTTCTATTCGCAGTTTAATATCACGGACCGCTCTAAATCGGACGCGCACAAAAGCGTGATAACGAATCACGTCCGTTGCAGACGAGGGCAATGGCACCGGCAGCGGCGCCCCGGGGGCTCCTGGGAACGCGCAGCGCATTCGTCCTCCGTCCCTCCCTCCCCCTGCCCTTTTTGCGCCCCCTCGTCGACGGGCGCCATCCCCCGTTTTTCGGGGGGGCGTCACGCAGCGGTAATGATAGCCGGGCGCATTATGTTTTACGTGGGAGTGGCAACAGCCGTGACCGAAATGCCCGTTGCCGTTCGCTCGCACGCTGACGGTAATTGCATCCTACTTTTCCCGGCCACGCGTTGCGCGTTTTGATAAACACACACATGCATGCACGCACGCGGAGAGCGGTCGGGGAGCGCGTTACGGTTCTGTCGAAATGTACGCGGGGAGTTAGATATATCGCGATGATTTCCGTGGGTGTTTGAATGAACGTTTAGAATATATTAGGGAAAACATTTTCGTTCACATTAGTTGAAGGACCGCGTCAAACGCGCGAACGTGTACGAATTTATCATTCTGCACGTATCGCTGGCGGAACTTAGTTAGTCTTAGAACGCACTTCGCCCGGTGACTTTCGAAGGAAAAGTTTAGACCGTTACACGTTACAGTTTCTGATACGTTGTTCATACGCTGAATACTTTACAACGTAAATGGCATCGCGTGTCGAACAGTTTTTCTTCCAAGAAAGTACACGCGACTTGCAGCGTGCGACGTGCTTGTTCTTTTCCTATTGGAATAACAAAACGGTAACTTTTTGCCGCGACACGGGGTAGGAGTCCGAGTCAACCGTGAAAATCGCTCGTTACCGAGTTCCAGGTAGTCCCTCGAAAACCTCGTTACGGGAATGAAATACACTTCTGGGAGTTCGACGACCTAGGCTTCCTCGAAGGGAGTCTTACAGCAGCATCGTAGTGATCCTCAGATTCCTCAGAACCATCGTCCTGCGGTCTCTCGTCTACGGTTTATTAGTTTGAAATCTCTGGATGTTACACACTTTAGGGAAATTGTTTTCGGATGGAAAACGTTTTTCGATAAATGTCGACACCATTCTTTAAAGTGCAAAGGCGTACGTGTTTAAAAGTTGTACGTGATCATTCTATTAAAAATTAGAATTTTGTTTTTCCTCCCGAATAAGTATCGAAGTAATAATATAAAAACAATTGAAAAGCCACTTTTTTACAAATATAATATATCCTATATTACTAGTCGATTAATAAATGATCAATATGCTAAAAAATAAATATTAATGTATCTCTTATATGATTGTTGAGGTAAAAATACACATTAGGTCAGCCAGCTCCAGAAATTACCTCAACGGACCAAAACCCATGGTCGAAACCAATAATGTCTCGATGACTGATCCGAAAAAGTGCTGTGCGAATCCGACGAACCAAGTTGGCTCACAGCCCCTCCATATGTTCATATCGGGAAGACACTACACACTGCCAGTCACGGTCGATTCAAATTACTTTAATTATAATATTACAATTTATAATTGCCTAATTTAATTTAAATATTACAATTTATAATTTATCTACAATGATTAAATTTACCGCGAGAGATTCATGAATAATTGGATCATATCGATTTATGTACAAATTTGCGCCCTCGGTGGGATGTGTGTGTGTACACTACTTCTTATATTTTTGCATATGTCTGTGTAGTGTTGATTCAGGTATTTTATATTTTATAGATGCCTGTGATATGGTGAGTTTGTCGTTACGGATATCTTTAATCGCTTCTCTCAATGCTTCTGGAGTATATTTCTTGTAAAAGTTATGCTTAGGTTTCTTCGGGTTATTTTGCATTGCTGATGGTGGTTTTGCTGTTTTGGTTATTGCTGTTGGTGGTTTTGTATTTTCGTTTTCCTGTATCTCTTCTCCATTTCGAGTAGCTTCTTTTGCCGGCAGTCGAGGACTTCTTTTGGGAACCACTTGGCGGTTCTCGATATTGAGAGACGGCCGCCTGCCTGCGCTGTCTCTGTCTCCGACTGATTTAAGGGTTCCTGTATTTTCTTTATAACGCCTTTGTTGCTTTGTTGCCATTGTGCGTATATATGAGCTAATGCGTCGATTCGATGCGCAGCAGCGGAGTTGTAACCGACTACGATGATTAATTAAAAACGCGGCGCTCCGAATCGATCCGTCCTAGAGTCCCTCTAATCTTGACCTCCCGCACTAGTAGACATAAACAAAATTTTCATTTAATTAACGCTTCTGCACACATATACATATATCTCTGATGTTGCAAATAGATATATAACGTCAAATTTTCGCGGAGAAAAAAAAATTATATCATCCGTAAGTCTATAGAAAAATTGCTGCGATTAAAAAAGACTGTGCATTTCAATTACGTTCGTTTTAGCGCATCATCACCCATCTTAAAGTTTATTCTGCGTACTTTCACACAAACTTTGCAAGTATTATCATATGTTATCTCCGATAACGAGAAGAAGTCGACATGTCTTGTCGCCGCCCCGTCGACATTCGTAAAGCGAAATGCAATTCACCTCCGGGGTGGTGTCGGCGACGGTTTGTGCTATCGCGGTAAAACCGTTCGCCCCTCTCTTCGCCATCCCCCTGGCACGGTACAGCCACGAAGGCGAAGGTCCACGAACCGCCTCGTTTCAGGCAGTCGGGTCGAGTATCGTCGCAGGTTGCCGTGTAATTAGAGAGGTAGCAACGTAATCAGGCACAGCCGAGGTATCTGCAGATTGCCCCGAAGCCCGGCCCGGCCTCTTTCCCCGCCCCCGTCAACAACCCTCGGGCTTCCCAGTTCCCCCATCTCTCCTGCCCCTATCACCCCGCGGTCGGTGGATCTCGTGCGCCACAAAATGTACGTACGTGGAGGTAATTTCTGGCCTGACCGCGTAACCAGACACAAAAAAGCGCCACGTGCATTTCCGCGCGAGGTTATTGCGGTCGCTGCAATCGATTCTTTTGCGTTTCGATAGCTACCGATTTGCATTATTTCTTTGCGGCTCTTTTTTTTTAGCGATATTAAACGAGTCTCGCAATTTACAGTTGTAACATATTGTTACACCTTATATGTTGCTTTGTATACATAATGTTAATCAAGAGTTTTAACAGTTGTTAATTGAAAGAATTGACGCAATTTTATGTATAAGACCTTTCATGCACTTTAATTTATCTACGGCTTTTATTATTTTATACAGAGTATGTATAAAATAATGTATGATATGTTTATAATATAAATTCAAATATAAATAAATTCAATATAAATAAATTCAAATATAAATTTCTAAACGCAAATTTTTAAGGCAAATATTGAAACACTAGTTTCAATTGCTTTGTTTCAAATATTAGTAATTTAAATTAATAATTAAATGCTTTATCATGATTTATCGCAATATCGCATCGTGAGAATAAGTTCGAAAAAATCGACGACGTATATTTAGTTCCACATTACCGCAAAATGAATCGTATAAATTTAAATCAGGGGTGCCGCAGGAGTGCTCGCGAAGGGTTGAGTTTTAATCATGACACTCTTTAAGTTTAGATAAGATATAAAATCTTAATCAAACACGAACTAGGACTCTAATCACCATTGCAATGGCCACGTTTTCTAAACTGTGATAAATAACCACCTTGGCTGACATTTGCGAATAGTTGGTAAAAATTAACGCGCGATTATGGGCTTTCTCGCGTCGTTATTCCCAAGGCGTCAGCGCCGACGCCATAAATCATGAGATTCTTGATCTAAGCACTTCGAGCCTAGACCGGAAGTCCGTCGAAAGTAAACCCGGAAAGATATCTACCCGTGCCATCGTTCATTTCCGGCTAACTTCCACTTGCTTGTCGCTTTCCTCTCTCGCGCGTCCCGCCTTTACCCTGGGGTTTTGCTGCGCCTTATGATGCACAGGAAGTCCTAGGAGATGTCTGCTACATTTCGACAATGTATTACTTACGCGAAGGCCCGATATAAAGAGCTTTTAACCGCATAATTAAATTCAGCGTTACGCTTTTCGAATAGCCGCTACAGGTAAAAACAATTATCTCACTTTATAAATTATTTGCATTATTCTGCTCTGCGACTTCACACATTTAAATAAAAGGGATAATAATGTATTGCTTGAACGGAAACCGCAAATTGTTATTTATTTGCGTATTTGACTATACGTTGTAAAGCTAATAGACACAATTAGGATTTGAAACGGTACGATTCATGAATTGTTTAGATTGAAAAGATCGATGTGCACACGTTCAAACCGCGCGTCCGCGCAATTTTCCAATTGAAATTACTTTTAGGAGAATTAATTATCGGACGCGAGTATGCGAACGGGCGCCGCATTATTAAAATGGCGAAAATTTTTTTCCCCTCACTCGAACGTCTGAGAAACAACATTGTGATAAAGCGAAAATGGAGGAGGGAGAAAAAATAGCGGACGACGCAATCAATGTTTGCTTACGTAGACCGCGAAAGAATTTAATTATACCGGGCGTATTTTCTTGCCGCTCTTGCGGAGTATGCGAAAGCCAGGGGGAAGAGGATAGGCTCTGTTCGGAAGGGCGCGTGGTGAATTCCATTTTCGCGTTCCCCACGAGGATGACGGTCCTCCCGCCGTTGTCGACAGCAACAGGGAGCAAAAAAAAAAGGCTTCGTGCGTTCATGTCACCTGCGTCGTTCGCCGCGATTTTACGAGGGGTAACAAGATCTATTTATTCAGCGCGCGGGTCCGAGGGGATGCAACGAGGATAATTGCGAATTCGCGTCCTCGAACAGTCGGCTGAGATTCGTGAACCGCGAAATCGCCGACGATTATCGAAAACTCATTCATTTGCAATTACTATGCAATTACTACGTGCCCTTAAATATATGATTTATTTATGTTGAGTTCAAATTGTGTGATTAGCCAGTACTGACGTAAAAATAAAGAAAAAAGATACAG
Organism: Temnothorax nylanderi; assembly: GCF_030848795.1. Classification (NCBI taxonomy): domain Eukaryota; kingdom Metazoa; phylum Arthropoda; class Insecta; order Hymenoptera; family Formicidae; genus Temnothorax; species Temnothorax nylanderi. The sequence continues at coordinate 727,374 of NW_027249095.1, read as the reverse complement.
GGATATATAAAAAAGTAGGCAAAAGAATTTATTTAGATATTATAGAAAGTGGAAAAAATTTCTTGAAAATTACGAACTCTTATTTTATGTAATATTATTTATATATATGTATTAACAGTTTTTGCATCTCGTATCAGTATGAAATCTTAATTCATTAAAAATTACATATGAAACCAAAGAGAATTAAAAAATGATTGTGTTTAAATACTTCCAATAATTTAAGCTCGTATTTATAATCAGATATCTACTGAACAGATATCTACAGATCTACTGAAGAATTCAATTAAGTTAGAAACCAATTTCGAGACACGTAGTTTAAATTTTAATAATGTGATTGTGCAATATTTTCTTTTATTTATATTTGTTAAATGCATATAAAAAAAATCTAAATATTACTTTTTTATATCAGCTTATATAATATTTAATCCTGGAAATATATAAAGCTATCAAAAGCAATTCTTAAAGTTTATTTTAAAAATATTTAAAAAATATAAGATAAATTAACTCAGCTATAAATTAGGTATTCACTTTTCCTGATGTTTTACAAATAATTGATTTTTATTTCACGTACTACATAATGAACAGAAATAGTACACAAAATCTTGTTCCAATCTTCATTATCAATGAGAGAAGAACAGTGAAGTTAAATAGAAATTTTACATTTTAAAAATGTATAAATGCTTGATTATTACTTAATATATTTGATAATAAAAATGCCGATTAATATTAATATTAAGATGTCATATCTTAATGACATTTTCACACACATAATGGTATCTCTTGAAAATCTAAGTTTTGTATATATCCTGATTTGCACAATAAATCAATAAATTGTACGTATTTCAAGATTAAATATTCATTATGTATACTTATTATCTCTAATTTGTTCAGCCCATCCACTTTGAGGCAATAAAATATTATATATACATCTGTTTTATTCTTATATTATTAATTTGATATATAGCATCTCATACATCTTGTGTATTTTATGGATTTATTATTCCCCCAAATTAAAAGATAATCTGTCACTCACCGATACGAGTGTCTGTGAAGTTGGCATATCATTTTCCAGCAGATCAAAAATAAAAGGGAGTTCTTGTCGCATGCAGTCGAGTTCTATAGTTCCTGATACTTTTTAGTAATAGTTCTGGTGATTTTACTTAAAAAAAAACAGTCGATCGAAAAAATGATCTGCTAACTTCCCGTAGCAGATCATTTTCTAGCACATCAAAAATAAAAAAGAGTTCTTGTCGCATGCAGTCGAGTTCTATAGTTCCTGGTACTTTTTAGTAATAGTTCTGTTGATTTTGACAAAAAAAAGTCCATTGAAAAAATTATCTGCTAGTTTTCCGAAATCTCGGAATTCCGGTTTATCTAAAATATTTTTCGAATAATTCTGAGCATACTGAAGCATTTTCTAAAGAGTTTCCGACATTGGCAATGTTGTATGATTGTTTAAAAAATTAATACCGCTCGAAAACCGAGTATTTAGAGAGAATAGGGTGATATGCTGTACAAAATATCGCAGTTTCGGTTTATCTAAAATATTTTTCGAATAGTTCTGAGCGTACTGAAGCATTTTCTACAGAGTTCCCGACACTAGCAATGTTGTATAATTTTTTTATAAATTAATACCGCCCGAAAGCCGAGTATTTAGAGAGAATAGGGTGATATGCTGTACGAAATGTCGCGAGTGTGTGAAGTTGGCACCCCTACTTTAAAATTCGATAGTTCTGATTAGAGTTCCAGCTTCTTTTCGAAGAGTATAGGAGTATTTTTATGTTTATAAAAAGAGTTCCGGCGATTAACACTATGAAAAAGGTAATTAAAAAATGGGGTGCTAACATCATACCCAACTTTAAGACCGAATAGTTCTCAATAGCTCATCTGAAGAATTTTGACGATTAGAGTTCCTGATAAAAGTAAACATTTTTTGATTTTTTTTCAAAAAACAAAAAAATGAAAGTCTGATTTTAAGCCAGAATAGTTCTAAGTAACTCATTTGATTTCTTTCGAAAAGTTCTAGAGTTCTTGATAAATAAAAAATGCCAAAACCTTAGAATTGTTTTAAAAAATCATCATCAAAACTTACGCAAATGACGTTTACGGCAGACCTTCGAAGTCGAATATCTTCTTAACTAGTGACTGGATCGTTTTCGATCATAGAAATTCCTTTCAGAATTCTTAGAGTTCTACTAAAAAACGGAACTCTTATCAGAACGTCTAGAACTTTCAAAATAATTTTTATGCGGACTTAGTCGAATTTTACGCGTTGCATCCTCGAAGTCGAATATCTTCTTAACTAGCCATTAAGAAGTTAATATATTATGTCTTGCTCAACATTTAGAAATTAAGTTAAAAGTACCAATACCCGGACATGTACCTATATCTGAACACCGTTATTATTTATAAGTATAACGCGAATTAAAATCAAAGATAAAAATATTTTTTTTGTAGTTTGAAACTTTAGTTATGGTATCCAGACGTTTATTTCCATAAATTTATATTTTTTTAAAGGTATTCAGACCTAGATACGTGTCCAGGCATTGGTACATTTACCTACTCTTAAGTGTCCGTGTATTAGTACCTTTATACCTTAATTGGATCTGAAAATTAAATAATTTCCTTCCACACGAACCGAAATAATTAATAAGGTATTTTCTTTTTACTATTATATGCAAAATAAAGATAAACTTTATATTCTACAAATTTAGGTTTTGTAATGATTAAATGTCTAATACAAAATCTAAATTTGTTCGAATTTTTATTAGAAAATTCGATAATTTGTATATGACAATTAAAATTAAATCCATATAATTAATTGCATCTTTAAGCTTATTGGTTAAATGAGTTTTGATAAATGATAGCATTTATTTTGTGTTTTTGCTAAATCTAGAATTTATTGGTACCTACAGTATATGATAATGAATAGTTTACAAAAGGGTACTTTTTAATGAAAAGTAGATTACAGCGGATATACTGAATAGTCCGAGCTTGTGAAAATATCGTTTTGTTAATAATACCACGTAAATGTAATTTTCAAAAAAGGCAAAAAAAGTGCAATAATTTCTTCGTCTGAATTATCGTTGTTGGAATATTATCGAATCATTAGAGAATCTTAATATCTTGAGTTCGATTGATCGAGATTCAGCGGAAAGGCAAATATGTATAATATATGAGAAGCTTGAAGAAGTGCAGGATGTCTCTACTGAGATTACTCGGAAAAGGAACAGACAGTATCTGAACATTTTTAACCCTTTAGGGGCCTGTGTATATAATTATGTACATAAAAAAACAAAAACAAAAACAAAGAAACAAAAAAAAACAAAAACAAAAAACTTAAAAAACTAAAAAAAACTAAAAAAACTAAAAAACTTTCATCAGAGACGTCTTTTAAGACTATCTTATAAATTATAACATTTTACTCCAACGGGATCGATGTGTGGCCACTAAAGGGTTAAACAAAGAGAAAGTTACGACAAATGGATTAACAACGCGTAATGAGTTAATATTTATTTTAACTGGCTTAGTAGATTAGTGTGATTATGGCATTTAAAATTATCACGTGAACGTTATTTGTTACCTTATATATTATCTTTTGTCAATCGTGGCAGAAAGGACAAAAGATTTATGCACGGAGAACTGAAAAACCGTAACAGTTCCTGTATTTTTGCTCGCTCTCAACTTTTAGTCTTTCTTTCAGTAACTATTACGTACTGCTACAGTAAACATTTTTGCAGTAACCAGTACGGATTTCACAGTAACTATTACGGATTCTACAGTAACGAATACAGATCGACTGTTAAGGTTTATTTCCTAATCCAGTATTGGATCAGTATTGTATCGTTCCATAACCATTACGATAAAGACCAGTAATGATTCCGGTACAATATTATAACGAAAAAAAAAACAATTTTTTCTTTTTATTTTTTAAATTGTTCTTATTTTTTTTAAATATTTTTATAGTTTAATTTGTATTCGTGGTTCCGCATATATTCTATTTTATTAATTAAAATTACGCATTTGTTTTACAATTTTTGAGAACGCATCGACGGGATTTGAACCTAAGATGTCCGGGGTCGCAACCTAACACGCTAACGCTGAGCTAATCATACGCTTGTGGTATCTATCATTATAACAATCTATATATTTCTACTCTTTATCAGTATGACAGATTTGGCTGTTATGCCACACATTTTTTTCTAAAATTGCACGTAGAAATCTTTAGATTTTTTTAATGTCTATCTATAATTCTTTTACTTAGATTTTCTTAATATAATAAAGTTATTTTTAATAAAAAATTAACATTTGTTCCTTAAAGATTCGTCATTTCTATCACGGGAATAATACAATTTGTTGTATGCATTGTTTAATGTTTTGTCGTGCCGGTGCCGGTACGTGTCGTTGCCGGAACGTGACGGTCCGTGCCGTATAGTGTGAATCAACCTTAAATCACTTACGTTCTTATTTGCACTTTATACTTTTTTTGACAATCAATCTTAACCTTTACGCACAAGAATACGCACGACAATGAAGCTGTGATTTTCCTTTCTCAGCCAACTCGTCTGAACACGTCGCGCTACTGTCAATTGTCATCGCCAGCGCTGTATTCTACAGTAACTATTCTGAATCACCTGAATCTCGATCTCTGAGGTCGCGCGATAGAACGAATACTGAGAGCCAACAGTAATGGTTACAGAATCGCACATGATTGAATAATGAAACTCCTCAGTAATTATTTATTTTTTCAGACAATATCGCTTACAATCTTAATCTTTAGATACTACTGTGTTTTTCAGCAGACATTACTTTTTTTTCAGTAAGCATCTGTGTATTGAGACTAAAAGTTGAGAATGAGCGAAAATTCAGAGATTATTACTGTTTTTTAATTCTCCGTGTGGACACATAGTTGTCTCATGTGTTGGCGCCGAACGACCGACGACACAAATAGTTCGCCTAGTTTCGGCGGTTTGCACTGGTCCCGTTTTGTGGTAGGTCACTGGTAGGCGAGAACCGGTCGTCTTAGTTCCATTCTACAACTGCACGTGATTTCGACGTTCGTTTTGAGCATTTTCGTGTTTGCCTTATACCTTACACCGACGGTGTCGGAGAAGAAACGTCAATCATCGGAGATGTTTCTTCAGGATCCAAACAACGCACTGATGCCTCTGGAACTGAATATGCAACTAGCATCGCCACTTTTCGCGCAGTCACCGATCGCTCTACAACGCAAATTAGGTGAGAGGATGAATTCAAGCGAATGGGTATTTCATCAACCCTTATTGCTGCGCGGAGTCAACGTGGAGCTGCTTAATCGAAACCTCTGGCAGCAATTTTACGAGAATAATACAGAAATGATAATTACCAAAAGCGGTCGGCGCATGTTCCCGTCCGTTCAGATAAACGTAAGCGGTTTGGAGAAACGTGAGAATTATTATGTCCTCATGGAGATAGCACCGGCCTCCGATCGCCGTCACAAGTACTGTGGATACCAGAACGGGGGCAAGAACAGCAATATGGGTAGCTGGAGTTTTACGGGGCCGGCAGAGACGCAACAGCCTTTCGGCTATAGGATTTATAAGCATCCCGAGAGTCCGGCAACGGGGAGCCACTGGATGGACAATTCGATCACCTTCAATAAATTGAAGCTCACAAACAACATCAACGACTCCAATAATAACGTGGTATTAACATCGATGCACAAATACATTCCTAGGATCTGGATAGTCCGTTGCTTCGATGCGAAGAACTACAACGAGCTCTTTACTCATCCAACCGCGTTGTTTGCTTTCAAAGAGACGGAATTTATCGCGGTGACGGCATATCAAAACGAGAACATCACAAAGTTGAAGATCAATAACAATCCATTCGCGAAGGGTTTCCGCGAGACGGGTCAGTCACAGTTCAAGCGAAAGCATCATTCGATCGATCATCAGGCCCAATCGGATTCCAGTCCCGACGAAGGGGTCTCATTGACCTACGACTCCGAATCGAATCAGCCGAACGACCCCCCCCTTAAGGATTCCAAGCCCATTAAAGCATGCGATTATCTTTTACTTTAGCCGGGGAGTCGAAGTTGGCTGGCCTTGCAACGTGGGAGAAGCGGACGCGAATCCCGCCACCGTTGCGAGTCGATCCCCGGCGCCGGGCATGCTTGAAACGCAGTGCCCGTGCACTGCGTTTGACACAGATGGATATCCATTCACGAAATAACTTATTACTATTTATTTTTATTTTAATTTGACACGGCTACGGGGGAAAGTCTCGTCGAGATCGTGGACATGTTCGGACGTGTTTTGTCCTGAATAATTTTTGAAGATTGCTGATGCAATCAGCGCCGAGTTTGGTTTGAATCTTTCGAGTCTGTATTTATTATTTTCGACTTGTTCTTGGCCGTTATGTGATCCCGAGGAGGATTAGGTGCTCTAAAATTTACAAAGAAGAAGAAAAAGGCTATTGGGGGCCACGGCTACTCGTGGCATGAGTCTCGTGCGTCAAGAGGTGTAATCGTTTCTATACCTGATAACTAGCGCCTACTCTTGAGAAGACAGCTACGCAGTCACTGGGTGTCTCCGCACTAACCGAGTCATCAATCTTGCATCGTGCGTGCAGTGCCCGAACCATCCGAGAACCCGGGCGTGAAGATTCATTTTTGACTTCTTCATATTTATTGCGTGTTGGGGAGCAAACGGATTGACAGTCGAGAGCTTCCCAGATAACCGTGCCCTTCCTTGGCTCCACAATTTACCAGCGGTACTTGGGCCCATCACTACAGGCTCTTAGAGGCGCAGTCAGATTGACGCCACTTGGTTACCGCAGAGCGCGCTGGCCAGCCGACATCAGATCTTGCGACCGAGACGTACTGAATCGGAACAGCCCCATTCCAGCGGTCCAGCGAGACCACTGGAAGGTGAGCGAATGACTTGACTGGGAGAGGCTATATATTTGCATCACCAGATCAGTAACTGACTCTGATCCCAGGCCCAAAGAGATTCGCGCAGAGAATCAAGGGCCTAAGACAGCCTGACTTCTCCGATACAATACGACAGTGCTCGCACCAGCGTAGTTTTCAGGCCAATTGAATCTTTGGATTCTAACACGTATTCGCCACTTTTTTCGCTTTCCTTTCTGCCACGATTTACAAAAGGTAGTAGTCTTGCCACTGTTCGCAACGCGGACTCAATATGTCGTTAATTTAACTAAAACAATGTTAATTTAATTATTAATTTGACTAATCTATGGAGTTAAAATAACATTCCTTGTGTTAAAATAATAAATTTTGACACACATTAAAAAGAATTAAAAAGAACAAAATGTTATTTAACTCAAGGTATTGGTTTAAATTTTATTTTTTAATATTTAATAGCGTAGAGACAACTATAGTGTAACTATACCATTTTTGATTTATATAGAGTATATAGACTAATGATTATATGTATTGAATACTTTGTAATTAATTGTCATTGCAAGCCGTTTTATCATACACTGTAAATCCAAGTGTGTTATTTCTACACACAAACGTTTAAAAATGACACATTTGACTGAAGCTCGTTTTACATGTTTTGTTGCGTGTTAAATCAACACGTTTAACCGTATTAATATGTTCAACTGTGTTAAATGGCATCATTCAAAACGACAAGAAATGTGTAAGAAGAGCTTTAGTTAAAATAACACACTTGGATTTGCAGTGAATTAGCCGTATAGAAAAAAAATTTCTCATTATTTCATAAAATTATACATTCCTTTTTTAAATGAAAGAAAGTTACGCACGTTGCACGTAACATTCTTCAACTTTTTAATACGCCACCATGAATGTCTGTACTCGATGCAATAAATTATGCGTTTTACTCGTTGATGTTGTTTACGATAATCTTATCGTTGCATCTTTAATCGATTATACGCGTATATATCGATGCTGCGAGATTTATATCAATATTACTCGTATAATGAACTCCCTCAGTGAATATATCTCTGATTTAAGGTCGATTTAGACATAACCGTGCCGTGTCCGTACCGTTTACGGACAGAAAGATTTAGGCTCGTTTCACACGTAGGTATCCGGCACCGGACTACCGATGCCGGGTATCCGATCGATTTTCTTTGTTTTCACAATTCGGCTATCGGACAAACGTGTAAATGCTCCCATATTAATCCATACACTTCGCGATCGGATACACGGCGTCAGTAGTCCAGTGTCGGATACGTGTGAAACGGGGCTTAGTCGAATTTTATCCGTTGCATCTTCGAATATTTTCTTAACTATAGTGGCCGGATCGCCACTAGTTAATGGTAGAGTTGCAGGCGTTTTGATCGGAGTTTTAAGAAGATATTCGACTTCGAAGGTCTGCCGTGAATGTTATTTGCGTTTTGATGATAATGTTTTAAACAATTCTAAGGTTTTGCAGTTTTTTACTTATCAGGAACTCTAGAACTTTTCGAAAGGAATCAAATGAGCTACTTAGAACTATTCTGACTTTAAATCAAACTTTTCTTTTTTTGTTTTTTGAAAAAAAAATTTTTTTTTCTTTTATCAGGAACTCTAGTACTCGTCAAAATGCTTCAGATGAGCTATTCAGAACTATTCGAAAAATATTTTAGATAAACCGGAACTGCGACATTTCGTACAGCATATCACCCTATTCTCTCTAAATACTCGGCTTTCGAGCGGTATTAATTTATTTAAAAAATCATACAACATTGCTAGTGTCGGGAACTCTTTAGAAAGTGCTTCAGTATGCTCAGAACTATTCGAAAAATATTTTAAATAAACCGGAACTCCGAGATTTCGGAAAACTAGCAGATAATTTTTTCAATGGACTTTTTTTTGGCAAAATCAACAGAACTATTATTAAAAAGTATCAGGGACTATAGAACTCGACTGCATGCGACAAGAACTCTTTTTTATTTTTGATCTGCTAGGAAATGATATGCCAACTTTACAGACATCCGATACGATGCGCAGCAGCGGAGTGTAGTTACGTTGCAAGCTGCGTTGAACTGTAACATACAAAGAAAAACCGAAATTATAGCAGCGCTGAAGATAATTAATATTTACAAATTGTAGCGCTCATTAATAATAATATGCAATTTATTTCTACAAGTAGTAAGTAAAAAAATAACGTTTACTCACCATACGTAGTTGATCAGCCGTCGCCCGATGCTTCCCCGGACCTCCTCCTCTCAGGTTCCTTGGCTGCAGTCACGCAACACTCACTGGCGAAAATACAATTAATTAGGATCGCGCGCGCATTAATTATTAAAAGACGATAATCGCACGATACTTTAAATGGCACTCACGACGTATGCGACGCGTATTTTATTATTTTATTAAAAATAATGCGAGAAAAATACGATTGCACATAGTTACGATGCGCCGTTTCTTTTATAGCTGCCTTCTAAGTTAACAACCTAAGATTAGCTTCCTTAACTAACGATTAGTTTTCGCGCTTTCCATCTAGAAATGAGCAGATCACATTCAAACCGACGAAAAGTTCGAAGCACGATGCGAAAAGCACAGTCAAACAAATGATTAACATCGATGAACATCGCGAAACGAAATAATTTACAACTCTCATTCTTTATAGCTCTACTGCCTACCTCAAATAAAATAATTCGCGCGAAATAACGCTTCGTTGATTACCCGTCCCTTCAATACGAAGTTTATAAGCCATTAATTGCGTGAATTAATCGATCGCGCGCGAATTAACGATTGCTAATTGTTCGTAGGGGATGATCGCATTTTTCCTGGCACTTGTTACGATCGCGTTTACGAGGGGTAATGACGACTCGGAGTGAGGCACGCTGCATACCGGCCTGAGTCTCGCTGTACGAATAAACAAGATGACCGTGCGTTATATGTATACGCCGCGAGTATACCGAGTGATAAATTTTTGCAGCTATTTTTCCACAAAAATATTCAATGCATTGCAAAATAAACGTACGCCGAATATGTTATTTTTCTTGCATCTAAAAGGAATTGTTAATAAGGAATAGTGCCATGCGGTTATTTGAACATTCGATTCATTACTATACCGTTCTTCGTTTGGAAATGGGCAAATTTATATTTTATTTAGGCTGCGGTCCACTTGACGCTACAAATACTTCGGAGCGTTCTTCTTCTCCTTCTTTCTTCATTGAAAGAAAAGAGAAGAGGAATGCTTCGAAGCATTTGTAGCGTCAAGTGGACCGCAGCCTTAAACGATGAAAAGTGCAAAGAGCGATGCGACATGTTCAAATTTAAGCAGCATTACAAAAACGATCGTCCGTGAATATCGCGAAAATAATGTATTAATTCTCATTCCTTATCGATTTCTACTTGAAGCGTATAAATTACGCGAAATGTCAGCTGCGACGAGAATTACCTCGACACATCTTTAATAGCGAAAGTCGACTAATCGCGCTGATAACCGCACAACGTTTAGAAATGATTGTATCTTTCTGTATCTATCTTCCTGTCGCGATTGCGTATATATCGCGTCGTAATAATGCGACGATACACGGAGCGGCTCGTGATACTGCCTACCAGCTCGAATATCGGCGTACGAATGATAGCGCGGCGACCTTCTGTAAACACGACCCGCCGTACGCCGCAAACAAGCGCCAAGGCCGCGCGCCAGCGCGCGTAACCGTTATCGTTTCAAAACATTTGATGCCTTACAAAATAAAATTTGTAACCGATTATTCTACCGTTCGTGCGTCGCTCGCGCACTTGTCGCGAGACACTACCATGTCTCTTGATTCTTTACATTTCGATAAATGATCTGTTATCGCACATTTTGCATCGTTTTCTAAACACTGATTTAGGCATCGCCTAGAACTTTTTCGTGTTAGTTTTTCAAATAAGTGGTGATCATTTTCTTCTTATATCACCACACACAAATGTGACGTAACAAATATTAATTAGATTTTAAAGATCTATTCAATCAATTTATTAATAAAGAACAACACGGAAAAAAAAGATTAGCTACTGTAGCTAAAATAAGTCGTAAAATAGGGATAACTAACATTTTTTGCAGCGAGAACAAAAGGTTTTGCTACTATTGCTAAACTTTAGCTCTCGCTGCAAAAAATATAGCTCTTGCTGCAAAAAAATTAGTTATCCCTATTTTACGACTAAATTTAGCTAAATTTTTTTCCGTGAACTAATGATTGTTAATAGCGTAAATAGTATTTATCTTTACAAGACGCCAATATTATTCTGATTTTTCATAGCCTATTCATCCATATATGTTTATTGATAACTTGGTCAATCAAATCAATTAATTAAAATTTAATAAATATTTTATCATACATACCTATATGTAATATTGCGGGGAGAGATTCTGCAACAATTCCCTACAATATTTTTATTTTGAATGGTTTATATTGAACGTGATTATTCCATTTCTTTAACTGACAATGAGTACTGACGCATATTAAGATATGAAATTTTATTCTGTCTATCTTACGTGATACAAAATTGATACGAAATTCAACTAACGACTATTAAATGCGAGCTTTGTTGACCCGCGTCGCGAAAATTCTGGCGGAGAATAATTCACTGTCGCGACGGGGAAGACACGGGATTTTTCATTCGGAGTTCGACTTAGCGACCGTAATGTCATGTCAAATGGAAGGATCGCTCTCCCTTGGTTCTCCGCCCCACAAAGAAAACAGTAAAGGGTGACTCGACCAACTCGGCGGGGTCTTGCGTCATAATCGTCGGTGATGCTTTAAGCCCACGGAAAAAAATATTCCGTTCGTGCAACCGAATTTCGGTTGTGGCAACCGAAATTTTCTGTTCCCTGGGAACCAGACAAAAACTCGGTTGTAGCAACGTATATAGGAACCATAATGACGATTCGTGCTACCGAGTTATTTGGTTGTTAGAAATATGGTTTCCGTCATCTGTGCAATTAATTTCGTGCTGTTCATACTAAAAATAAAATATAAAACGTCATACAAGCAACAGATTATATATTTATCAATTTATATTGTACAAAATATATAAACACACACGAACTTATATTGTAGCTTATACTACTTATTTAAGAGAGAGAGAGAGAGAGAGATTTAAACTGTAAATAATATGTAATATGATTATAAATATTTAATTATGTTGTACATAATTAATCTCTATTAAATGGAAATTCGTAGAGAAACATAATAATCTCCATTTGGCATTTTATGAAAAATGGCAGGAAATGGACTATGTAAATTGTCTAATAAACAGCATGTGTAAAATTCGCTTTGTGACACTTCAAATGCGCAGAGTTTGTCATCATACCCTACATTAGTCCATATCTTGCATACAAAGCATACGTGTCCAGTTATATTACAGAGTATATTATAAATTATTCCAAATACTGGTACAAACTCTGAATCAACTGAAAGAACCACACAGCTGTTAGTGCTGTATCTTATTCCCATTTTTTCTATCCAAGGTACTTCCACACTTCTCCATTTAAGAAACAGTATAATAATGACTTCGTGCTCTCCTAACCTATCGCTGAGTGATATCAAATTAGCAACAGAAATTTTCGGTTCCCACAACCGAAAGCATTTGTTAATGTGAACTGTCTTTCAGTTAGTGTAACAAAACTTTATGTTACTGCAATTGAAACTGAATTAACAGAATTTTCGGTTGCTACAACCGAGTTTTCTTTTCCGTATAGCTGAATATTCTGTTGTGGTAACAGCACATTAGTAACAGAAATTTTCGATTCCTCGAATCAAAAGCATTTGTTGATGTAAACAGCCTTTCAGTTTGTGCAAAAAGGCTTGATGTTACTGCAACTGAATCTGTACCAACTGAATATTTCTGGTTGCTACAACCGAGTTATTTTTTCCGTGCCGGACTAAGCAAAGCAACAACTGTCGTTTGCGTTCATTGAAGCAAATTACTTATCCGCGTTTATTCGTGCTTGCTTGGATTCGGCTTTACGCAGTGAAGAAAAAAAAATAATTAGAAGCTATCGCCCCTCTTCCGCCTACACGTGTACTGTTTATGCATCACGCATATCAGCAAATTATTTCCCGTAGCACTGACACCAACTTGCAAAATTCTCAAACCTTTTTTGCTTATAACTTTTAAATAAGCAATAAGCGACGATTAAATTTGGACACCGAGTAGATTTTGGGGCCGACATCGCCGGTTTTTTATACGGTTATAATCGACGAGGGAGAGGCGTATCTCGGGGGCAAATAGAACTCCGCTTCCTCCGCAGTCCTTTGCCCCTCTGCTCCGCCGTTCTCGTCCTCGTCGATTCTTAGAGACGAAGACGACGACCGCCTCGTGGAGTCAGGAAATTGCGACTACGCGATTCCCCATCCTCGTTTCCATCCCGGCCTCATCCCTTTTAGCTCTTAGCCTCGATTTCACCTATCAGTTTCGGATTTTCAAATCTTGAACGCATCTTTATGACAATTTTTTCACGAAATTATTTTACAATTGTCTGATTACAATTGCGATTACAATTCGTTAATTAAATTTACAGTTTTGCAGGCTGACAGCAGTTTTTTAAATTATAATGTAGGATTTTTTAACGCGAGATAAAGAAATTAAGAAATCTTACCCAGAGTTTATTTTACTCTGTTTATATATTCATGAAAGAAAATTTATTATGAGCAGAGCGATAGAGTTAATTCAATCTCAGATCTATACGAGACTTCAAGAACTGTCGCGAACTACTTCCAAGTTCCAAGTACGTACGTATTTCGTACGTAACCTTCGAGATAATGAAACGGTCGAAAAGCGTATGATTAATGCCGAGGCGCGAATTAATTAACGAACGTGATCGGAATAGAAAAGAGAGCGAAAGAAGGAGGAGCGCGACGTACCGATGCACGTTTCGCGGCACGCAATGGAATTTACATAATAAACATAATAATAATAACGATGATAATAGGTTAATACAGGGGGAACCCGCGGCCCGGTTATCCCCCGCACATAATTAACTTCATCGGCGGCTGTATCCTAATTACCACGCCTCGAATAATATTTGTTGATAATGAACATTATTGCTGCGTATTGCTGATCGGGTCTCCGACGTTCGTTGTAATCGTTCTGTAAATTTACCTCTCCCTTAGCTTTTTTATCAGCCAGTGAACGCGTATAATTGTTTGCTGTTTAGTTTATGTGATAAATACTCTACAAATTAATGAGAAGGCATCGATACAAAAGAGATAATTTTACATTTTATCTAATAGAGAGTTAAAAAGTTTCAGTTAATCAAAATTCGAAGACGTACACGTGTAGAAACTTATCTTTTAGTAAATGCTCGAATGGATTTTAACGGAAATTTGTTTGCGAATATATTTTTACATGTCCGAATTTATTAAATAATAGTTTACTGAACCGTGACTGAAACGCGATCGTCGATGTAATGGGAATCGAGTCTTGCGTCTCAAATTTCGCCCCGGGGTCATCGAAGTGACAGACGTTGATTTCGGTTTCTACAACCCCGAGGGTGGTTTCACCCTCCGTAGACGAAGACTCTTTAAATCGACAGTAAACTCAGACAATTTTTATCATTATAATTTCAGAACTTTGTATCTTCTAATTTTTACAACGCTTATTAGTTACGTGTTAATAATAACAGGTATATGCATGGATTAGTGAATGATATTTATTACTATAAATACAACGCACGACTCGACGAGTTACAAAGTCGCATGTGAGAAAGACACGAAAGTTCGTGCGGTTCTTTGAAAAAAAAAAAAAAAAAAACCGAACCGCGAGAAACCGTGACGCGTTTCCTCCGTTTCCCGCTTTCACCTTCGTCCGTCTGATATAATTATTCTCTGACGTCTGCTCCTCCAGACGAATACGGAATGAAATCGCTTTACGGTCTTTCGACGCTGCGGAATATTAATAAATGCTTCATATCGCCGCCAGCTGACATCTCTAGATCGCATAAGGCACTGTCGTAGAATAAATCCATCCGCGCATTCTGGTGCATCCTGTATAGTGTATAATGTGCAGTATTATATTAACGTAAATAATATTATAACAACAAGCAGTAATATAGAAATAGATTTAATCGCGATTGGTAAAAATTGCCAACTTTTTTTTTGTATATCTGGTTCCTACTCGTCACTACTGACATTAATAGCAGATTTCATTATCTAAACAATTGGGAATAATTTTTGAAAATAATCTAACTAATATGTAAATTAATTTAATAAATATAGTGGAATGATGCGGTGATTATCCACATTGATGAATTCTATTTTTACCACCATGATGAAAAGTACAACTTTTTAACATTGACAAGCGCGATCACGTTGGGAATTCGCGGAACGAAAAACGAAGAATTTTCGGTACTGGATAGCGAAGAGTAGATGCGTTTTCCGAATTCTGGCAGACCTAACTATTTGTAGCGTCTGTATATTATCGGGTAGGGCGAATAAAACGATCGATGAACGAAACCGCAGCGTCGTGGTCCTTTTTCTTCTTTCTTCATCACCCATACTCTTCTCGCTTCTCTCTCTCTTTCTCTCTATCTCTATCTCCTTCCTACTCTCCTCTACTTTCTTTCTTCGCGTTCACCGCTAATATCCAGACGCCAGGTCGGGGGTGGCGATGACTCGGAGGCGGAAATGGAGCAGCTCGAGTCCGGTGAGTCGGTGTGCTTGTTTCTCATCCTCCCTTCCCCTGATCGTAGTTTCATCCTCGTGCCTTCGTCCACCAACTGATCACCGCGCTGCACTTTGTCGGTTCTCGACCATCTCCGCCCTCTTTCTGCTACGACCGTTCCATCCAAATGGTGCTTGGGAGGGGTGGATTAAGGGCGAACCGCGTGATGAGGGCGCGCGAATATATTACGAACGGCGATCGAGAGAAACGCTTTTTTTCTTTTTTTTTTATGAAAAATTCCCCGTCTCCGTTATAACGTCGCGCATACGAGGGGTAAAGAGCGTGGAGAATAGAGGATAGGAATCGATGTTACGTGATTCTCTCTTTCTCTTTCTTTCCCGATGGTTACGTCTCGACACGATTGCGAGTCGTTCGATTTTATGATTCAGCCGAAGTGCAATTGTTCGACTGCTCGACTTTGCAAATATCGTATCGATTTGAAAAATCGCGGTCCGGCATTTCGAGTAAATGTAACTTCGGATTTTAAAAAATTTGTCTTTCTTGGTCTTCTCGTTCTTTTCTTTTTTTTCTAATTGCAAGCATGGTTTACTCACAACAGTAGAAATATTCCTCACTGTGTTTTCTCGTCCAAAATTCAATTTATCGTTTTTTTTTTTCAATTCGTTGTCTAATGTTCCAACTTGCGTTCTTTTAGCAAAGTAGAATTTTATATAAATTAAATTGAAATACATGAGACGCTCTTATTTAACATTAGCATTAGTTTAAAATGGTGCGTTCCTTTGTAATTTAGATAGTCGCAAATTAACAAGAATCGACGTAACGTTCTTATATGGAGCATTCGTGGAATAACGGAGCTCGACATTCTGAATATCCGCAGGACATCTTTGCATCTGTCCGCATACCAAGTGTCTGATCACGCTGACCGCCGTTTTCTGAATGTTACGACCGGCCCTCTCTGGCAGTTGCGAATCGCCAATCTCGCAGATATCGAGTCGTACCGTGTCGTCCGCGGAAAATTGCGCGGCTGATGAAGAAAAGTCGATAACGCGACGAGGGAAATATTTTTTTTACAGCCCCGGCGCGACCCCAAGGTGTAATGTTATTTTATGTCTTTATTAAATTTCAGCCTATGTTTGTCAGTGAAACATAGTTTTCATTAAAAATTGAAAAGCTGAGAAATCCTTTTGCCACGTTTAATAAGAATAAAACGCTCGCATTTTTTGATTAACACTTTTAATTGTAGTAGAATAATTAATACAAATCAAGGAACTCAATTTAAAGAATATAATATATAGAAATTGAAATCTAATAGTATATAGAAATTTTAAATCCTCTCTTATATAATCAAAACTTAAAGAATAATTTTAAATGTATGGTATCTCAAGTATTCTACGTAGGATCTCTGAAAAAAACTTTGACGACAATTGACGACGACTGTCCAATTTCACCTGCTCACCCTTAAGCGTATGTCCTCTTTAAAGCGCATCGTATAAGCCACGCGTCTGTAACGGGTGTTCGCGAAAAAAGGCATTAACGCTATTAAGTTTGACGAAGGAGACTCGAATCTAAAGATAAGTTACAACTTTTAAATTACATCGGTTGGCATTGCCAGCTATTTGATTACCATTTCTTGCTTGGGAACGTTATGCACGTTTTGCTGTGCAAGCAAAGCGAAGAAAAACAAGGGAGACGACCGATCAACAGGCTTTATTGCGCTTTCACGAAAGAAATAAAATAAAAGTTCTATTCAAATCTCGCGAATCTTTTCGAATCTTCTCGATTTGGTTGATTTTGTGTAAAAATCTCGTAAGTAAAGAGTTTTGTATATCTTTCGGATGCTTCGAAATAAAAAACGTTTGAGATTTCTAGAATCGATGTAATTTAACATGTGCATCACGTTGTACAAATGCCAGCAACAATTAAAAATTTATAGGAACTCAGAGTATCATAGTTTAGCTTATTTTGATTAATTAATTGACACATTATTTGTGTTAATTATGTTCATCTGGATAACAACTATCCCATCTTTCAACGCCGGCGTAATTTTTATATCCTCCCGTTGCATATTCGCCTTTTCGCGCGGCGCTTCTGAAGTCTCTCTGGATTCTCTCTCTTCCGCCATCCACGGTCCACCGCCTCTTTCTCTAACGACCCCCGCCTTCTTTTATCTCGGGCCACCGAGTCGTTTTAGACTTCCCTCACGGCACGTCCTTGAGTCTTCTGGAATCGGAAACGGAGCTGCCGCAGGAAGATGAACGGAGAAAGTCGTTCTGCGACGGAGACCGATATCCAGAACGACGGAGGCTGATCGAATTACACACGTCCCTTACCATCGCCTGTCCCTCGAAGGGGGAAGGGATTTGGAATTGCAAATATCTAACTCGCTCGGTGAATCCATCCCGCAGGATCTTCTCTCGTCGACGGCGGGGTCCGTCGTGGTCCTAAGAAGCCACCGAAGGCTTTTCCGGTATACTTGGCACGTGCGATTGACAACACAATGCGTGCGCGTGTGTGCGCACGACAACGGAAAATCGGAATAATCCACAATAATTCAGCCATCTTTCGCTTCATTAACATTTCAGAATTCGCAATTTTATACGTTTTTATTCGTCTTGAAAAGGGGCAGACTGAATATTGTTCTAAGGGGAGCGGCTGGCTCTTGAGTCATGATTATTTTCTTACGTTTAGCATTGTATAAATATCATGCGATGGAAGATCTTAAATTAAGCGTACATATCTTTGTAACGAATTATGTGTATCGTTGCTATTTGTGTCTCATGAGTTAGATATTCTTTTCTTCATAACAGTGTGTATTAATGAGGAATACATTTATCAGCACACCGGATTCTGTTGCCCCCATCGTTCAAGCGTCTCGATTCTGTCCGAACAACCGGAAAATAGGTCGGCAAGAACGATAATCCGTAACGACTCGGTCGAAGATAAAAGGAGGAAAAGAGGGTCATTAGGAGGGTAGGATATATAGCATGACGACGGATGCAGGCGGATTATGGAGGTGCACAGAAAACGAAGCCATTGCAAGAACCGAAGAATTTATCTGGACAAGTTCCGCGAATGTCCGTCAGCATCCATAAAGAATCCTATCCGAAGTCAGACGAATCTCCTCTGTAATCGCAACGCTACCCCTTCGATCGTTGAATGTCGATTCCAATGTCCTTTAATCGCCATTATAACTTCACTGATTCACTATTTCTTTCTAACTCACAATACTTGAGATAATGCAGGCAATGACAGACAATTTCACTAACTAATTGAAGTCGCTGCATCTTGAGTCTCCAGATTTTTAGATTGTCAGCGTTTTTAGCTCTCTCGTTTTCTATTCTGCAATCTCAAATCTTTCTAGATCCTTAGATTCCTATTTCGTTCGATTTCTACCTATTTATGAATCAAACTAATTTTAAATGTTACGAGACATTTTCGTTTCTTTTTTTTTCGTATGATCGCTTAGACCGTTTATCGACAAATACAACCACTGCGTTCCACCACCGGGCACCGACGATACTCTGACGAATATTTGTGTCAACGGAAATATACAGGCGACCGCGTATATATCTGACCCGGATCGTTCGATAGTATCGATACACCGAGAGCGCGACAGAGCGAGCGGACGATCGCTTATCCGTCGTCACGAGCGTTTTTTTTGCTCCCTTCCCCGAGGATTTATATTTTACCTCGCGATCGCGCGTTGCGACGGGGTGGACGGGGTTGAAAAAAAATCTGCGGCAGCGACCGAGTACGACCTCGTCGGTGGCTCCTGTAAATTCTTCGGGATATGTATCGATATCGCACACCGCGAGCTTTTACTTTGCCGCGGACGAATAAAAAAAAATATCTCGATGAGAGAGAGAGAGAGAGAGAGAGAGAGAGAGAGAGAGAGAGAGAGAGAGAGAGAGAGAGAGAGAGAGAGAGAGAGAGAGAGAGGGGGGGGGGGGGGGGGGAAGAGCGGCACGCGAAAGCTGTATTTTTACGGAAAAAATGTTGCGAGCTGTCGAACATCGGTATTATTTGCGTATCGTGCGCGCGCAAGCTATCGACGTGACGAAATTACGCAACCGATTGGCGACAACTAACTGCAAGCGGACTGTAAACTTTACCATCCGCGAAAAATGGAGTAAAAAAATATAGCGGATGGTCGACAAGCAAGTCAAAGAAGCATTTTTTGAGAGCCTTGAATGTCAATGATTATGTCGCTCATGAATTAATTCCGGTAATGAAGTAGACGTCATTCGATTCCAAGTTCCAGATAGCTAGAGGGATGATCGGAGGGGGTGGAGGGAGGCTCAGAGACAAGCGCGAAGCGAGCGAGCCTCGCTCGATATGGCATAAATATTCGCGGCTGCTCGCGGCGCGGCGCGGCGCGGCGCGGCGCGGCGCGGCGCGGCGGCGGAGTCGGAAACGCGCGACGCCGAAATTAGATGACGTAAATTGCATTACACAGGGTGTCTCGGAGCTGTCGCCTTTTCTCCCCTGGGCCGAAGATACCGCCCGTTATCGGGAAGAAGAATGACGGCCGCCTCAATGTCGGGACATCGATCGTTTCTAAATTATTCGGGGCTGGAAATAGCCGACGCCAGTTCAACCGCTGCCGTCGCGGTCTCGCGATGTATATTTTTCGTATACACGACATGTATACACGGGCGTGTGCGCGCGCGCGCGCGCGCGCCAACGTTATCCGGAATTTAACGCAGCGCAGCCGAAATTTTGGCATCCGGCTTCCATGATGTTTCGTTTTTCGCCTTTTACATGTCGTTCCGGTTACAATGGATCAGCGCGGGTTACAATGCTCGCTGTGATAGCGTTTTGTCCAACTCTGTCGTTCCGTTTTTTATTTTGTTTAAGATGGCTTCCACGCGAATTAGTAGTTATTCCGGACAATGTTGCATACGTAACAAATATATATATTTTTTTACTCTTTTGTTTCCTTTAAAGTGTACATTTATTTAGATTTTTGACGAGACAGAGAGAAAGAGAGAAATATAAATATAATATTATATACTTAATGTAATATTGTTATTATTATTAATAGAATAAAATATAGTAAAGTGTTACCGCGCGTTTATCAACATCTGTAGTCATTATCTCTCGCGTCGGCCGATGATAATTACGTGGGTTGTATTGATCCATTTTTTAGGAAACGGTAATGCGCCGAAATTAGCCGGAACTACGATATTCGTATTACAACGTTCATTTCGTAAAATACATGATTACGCGTTGTTTGATCCGGCCGACCGGTCAGCGAAATAACATGGCCGATCCCGAGTTGCGGCCCGAGTTTTGTAAACTGAAAACCGATTTGATATTAACCCGGGTGAAATTCTAACTTTGCGGCGCAGTCGGAAATACCGCGCGTTGATAACGGCCGCAAAACAAAACCTCTCTCTCTCTATCTCCATTTATTTGCGGTGCAGTATGATGATCAGCGATCATCCTGAGTGTCATCTGATATCAGCAATCAATATCAAGCGTAGGATGCATATAGCTTTATATGGCTTCATATCAAATACTCAACTAAAAAGCAATAATTAATTTAGACCGTCTAAATGTAAGTTTTAAAATATCGTTCTAAAGTTTGCCCCGAAATTATTAATAGGAGGGGGGGGGGAGAAATCTCCCTAATATTACAAGCTATGCAATACCATGCGAAATATGTATTTCTCGTAAATGTTGTATATGCATCTCTGGTAAATCAGTCAATAACTGCTGTAGGAAGATTCTTAATTAACTGAACTTAAGGCAATAGCCCGTCATTGTTTTGTACAGTTGAGGTGTTCGATAGGAAGTTCTCGTAGGACTAGAATCGTAGGATCCAGGCTTCGAGCTGAAACTCGCGCTCTATCCGCTGATACTCCTCCGGCAGGAGGGATCTCGCGGTGGCTGGGGGATTAATCATTGAGCGCGGTACTTCGGGGTCCGCATGCAAAATGGTTGCGATCGATCCATCGTAACGCCAACGAAATGATTTCGTAACGAGACTCCCTCTCCGTCTCTCTCCCTCCCTCTTTCTTCTCTTCCTGCTCTATCCGTCCACTCTATTCGTCTCATTTTCTCTCATCCCTTTCGCCTGCTCTCTCTCTCTCTCTTTCTCTTTCTCTTTCTCTCTTTCGCTTCTCCACATTAGCTCGATCTCTTCGTCTTTCTTCCTCTCTGTCAATCTCGCTATCTCGTTCGCTCGCCCGGCTCTTTCCGACCGTCCGACGTCTGGTTCACGACCTCGTTCTATTCTCGCTGAAATTACGAGCTCTGTCGGCTCCGTCGCGTTTCGAAAGAGCGTACAACCGCACGCCACGACGGCGGAAACTCCGTCGCGACGCTCTTCCCCGCGCGCGAGAAAGGAAACCCAGTTCGGGGGTGGAGAAGAAGACGCGTTATTTTCGGTGAACGAACCTCGTTGCAATTTGAAGACTAATTCGCCAAACTCTCGTTGAAAAATTAAATTTTTCTACAATAATAATGTTATTTTCTGCTATACTTCTCTGTGATGCGATTAAATTGTAATTACATCTTCAAGTTAACCTCTTGCCCTCCATATTCATTCATGACGATAGCAGTTTTAGGGCATAAGATATATTTTGCCATGACCGCATCGCGTGGAGAATTATATCAGTTTCGATCTCCGGTTATTTTAACGTCACCGATCGAAACCGAGCCGGAGCGACGCGCAAATTTGATTACGCCCTTTTTTTTTTAAGTGCTGTTCATCCTCTCTCGCGGTCTGTCTGCCGATTACGCGAGCCGAGCGCGCGATGTCAATTATTCACGTGTAACGAAATTGATTAGCCCAGGAACGGCGCGCAATGCGTAAAGGCTGCGGTCGTAAAATGGTCTTAATGGTCTTACCTCGTCCGGTCGGAATTAATTTAGTACCGCTTTGTCGCGCAATTATGAGGCATGCAAGAACTTTTTTTTATGATAGTTGAAGTGTTTGCTTCATTACGACAAATGGCAATAGTAGGGACGTTTCATACATACGATAAATTTTATATATAGCAGATAATTTAATTATATGTTCTGCGATTGAAATTATTTTTGACTGCCTGAATTAATCTATTAAGATAAATTTCTGTAGAAAATTTAGAAAATTCTGGCCAATTTTCAATCAAATATCTATAAGGAAAATTGAAGGATATTCCTTCATTGGCGCCTCGGGATTTTTTCCGACGGTATCAACGATACCGACGAAGATCAACGTGATAGAGAAGCGAGCGGCGAGTGACGCGCGCACGTTTTATATTTGCGTTATCGTTAAATTTGCACGGAGGCGAGGGTCGCGCGAGGTAGACCGCAACGGGTTCGAGCATTGTTTCTGATATGGACATTGACGTAAATGTTGCCCACGCCAACGCGAAACCTTCTCGCGGAACCGCGCCGCTCGCTATCGGTCGACGTTGACAACGCGGCGTGCACACATGTCACATGATCGTTATATCGATCACCTCCGGCGTTGCTCCACTTGTCACGAATCTCCTTCGCAACGGGAACGTAAGCGATATCTAGAGGAAAAACATCCATTCGGGAAAACGTATCGCGAACGATACTCGCCCGCCTGACAATACTCTCGAAATAGATTCATCATTTAAACAAAAGAATTTTCGAAAATGGGAGAGGTAGCTTTAATGAAGTAAATTTAATATATAAAATGATATAAAGTTATGAGAATAATATAAATCCATTCTTTAAGTACTTATATTTCTGTGTGCACCTCCCCCCCATCGTTACGACATTTGAAATAAATTAATTGCAATACATTCAACATTCTGTACCTTCGCTTCTAAAATTTCAAATTACGCGAGCGGTAACTTTTGAGACAAATATCGTTCGACCCACGCCAATTTTAACGTCTCCATGTAACGACGACCATTTTTCATAGTCGTGCGCGATAAGGCGCGCGGGGGAGAAAATAAAGAAAACCCCACGGACCGGCTCGCCCACGCAATCGCGGCGACATTTTTCTCGCCCCCGTTTCGTCGCCCCCGCGAGGACTATAGTGCACAAGGGTGCTTGAGCGAGCCAACTATGGTCGGCGGTGATGGCGACTCGCGCCCGAGGGAGATTTTATGACAAACAAGCCGGCAAGTGCCATCTGCGGCTGTCAGTGTCATCGTGCCCTCGCTTGATGCCACCTCCCCGCGCGCCACCTCCCCCATCCTCCTACCCTCACGTCAACGTTAACAACGTCAAGGGTGGCCTGCTAGCTTTGCCAGCGAAGTGTTTGTCGGGGGATTAGACCGCTCGATGTCGGCCTTGCTGTTGAATCACGACGATCCGTAGGACATTTCAGTGCGGATGCACTCCGGCCACCCTTCAAGCTGCATCCCTTCCGAGCGATGATCCCATAGGCGCACGTGCGGTGCAGTATTTGAGGCAATCATTATCGAGTTCCTGCAAGTTACGGCATCGATGTTACGTGGTTTCGCTTTTTTTTATCGAGCTTATAAGTCCTACGGTCCTTCATGCTCCTTTTTTACGATTCGATTAGTGTTTCAGTCTTATTCAGTTTTAAGTACAGCTGTCTTACACGGAGTTTTATCCGATGTAGACATTATATCCTGAATTATTATTTTATTATTAACTGATTTTTAACACAACATTGAATAAAACTTTTCAATGTTTTTTTTCAACTTTTTATAAAATTGAAAAAGAAATACATATGAGAAAATTTAGCGATACACCCGGTATAGCTCGTATCTCGTTTTAGTGCGATTTCTCTCTCTCTTTCTCTGATGTACGAAGCGCGCTTATTAATCCTTAACAATCGTGCATCGCTTGCATGGAAACATACTAATTATGTTAATTAACATTGAACTTTATTAATCACGTGCATGTCGATATTTATAATTCGAAAAGGAGGGAGCAATTATTTATACTGATATTTTAAAAAGACGTCTCTAATATTAGTATTCATACAGTATACTAAAAATGTTTATCAAAACGCTCATTTTCTGAAACAAAATTATGAGAAACAATTAATTTGAAACCAATTTATTTTCGGGTTAGGTAAGGCGCAATCCGTGAAAGAATATCTTTCTACAAATTTAGAATATATCTGTTAGATCTTTCTACAACTGAAAAAAAAAGCGAATTATTGATGGCAGCTTGCTAGGCAAGAAACTTGCGAGAAACACGCGGCATTCGTCACTTCGTGGCCACCCGTAGCGTGAAACGGTCGGAAGCGTCGTCGCTCGCAAGCGGAGTCTGCCGGCTTCCGTTCCGCCGCCCCCGTCCCTCATCCCGTCGCCCGTTCGCTCACGCTGCCGCCTCGCTAACCTCCCCAGCCATCCTTTTGGTCTCACCGAGTGCGCCATCGCGCGCCCCGTTCCGCGCGCCTCCACCGTGCCGCGCCGAGTCGAGTCGAGTCGCGCTACATCTCGCCCCCATTCCCTTCGTCGTTTTCCGTCCCCTCGCCTGCCGCCACGAGTCGCCACTCTGCGCGCACGGCCGCGCTTAAGTATCCCCCATCCCCTGTGTGCGTCCCATTCCCTCCCATCCTATCCCGAGCGACCGACCGACCGCCCCCGTCCACGCTCTTGCCGATATTTCCCGACGGTGGATGGGCAACTACTGACCCGGGTCCTGCTTCCAACCACCGGTACCCCCTGCCATCTCGCACTCGTCGTTTCTGTCGCTCTGCCGAGACCCCGAAACTTCGATCCCGCTCGTCGAATCTCTCAAACTTGTCTGTCTGTCTCCGTCTCTGTCTCTCCCTTGCTCTCCTTCTCTCCCTAACTCTTGGCGCCCTTTTGTCTCTCGGTGAGCCACCTTCTCGTTAGATATCTGCTTTCCTCCCTCACTCCCTCCCTCTCTCTCTCTCTCTCTCTCTCTCTCTCTCTCTCTCTCTCTCTCTCTCTCTCTCTCTCTCTCTCTCTCTCTCTCTCTCTCTCTCTCTCTCTCTTTCTTCCCCCCCTGCCTCAATCTTCTTCCCCGCCTTTCGTTCATCCTTTCGTTCAAAGCGCCGCTGTACTTTCTCCGCTGCGGAGACGAGGCGGAATCCGAGAGACTCCGCGAGTGAATTCAGCGTAAAGAGTCCGGGGACGAAACTTTCGCCGTCGAGCGAGAACGCGATGCGATGGTACCGACAGAAGAAGAGGGAGAGAGAGAGAGAGAGAGAGAGAAAGGGAGGGAAGAGACTCGGTCGCGTAATAAGCAAGCGAGCCGCCAGTGCGCCGTAGGTGGCACGAGGCTCTGGAAGCACGTCGTCCCTTTTTTTCTCGCCTTTTTTTCTCCTCTCTTTCACGCTCGCTTCTCTTCGCGCTTTTTCTTTTTATCCTCCATTCCCCTCGCCTATCTTTTTTCGCGCTCATTTCAGAACTCTCATCCTTTCCACCTCCTCTTCTTTTTCGGGTTCTTTTTTTTCTTGCTTGCAGCGAATGCACTTTTGGAAAATTTAGGGATACCGATGCGCGTCCTCGGCCCTTAAGTTTTCAGGTCACCCACCGGGACGAACGCGAAAAGTAAGATATATGTTGCATCTCGATCGATGATCTCGGCGCAGGAGCGAAGCGGTCGCCGTTCCTATTGCTTTGAAAAGTCGGATTGAAACGTGATTCATTTTTTTTTCTTTTTTTTCCTTTCCTTCGTGCTACTTAGTGCCGCCACCCTTCCACTCTTCGTCGCCTGTCGATTCGCTTCCGGACGAAGTTATCGAGTCAGCGACGAGTGATGGAGCTCGCGGTGGACTTCATCGCAACACGATATAATTATATAGAAATATAATCATAGTCAGAAATACGTAACTTTATTTCCCATGCGGTTATATCCATAAGGAAAAAATGCGGCGGATTGTAATAGATTTTAATGTAGAAAATTTAGAGCTCTTGTTGCAATTTTCATAAAATTATATTGCTTGAAAATTCATCATTTGTATCATCATAATAAATTAAATAGCTACCAGGGACCCGGACCGGACGAAAATATCGGTTCGATTCCGGTTTCGGTCCATTAAAATACTTAATAAAGGTTTCGGTTTCGATTTCGGTTTTCTAGCTAACAAAAGTACCGGTATTGCGCAAATTACAGTTTTTTCCGGTTCCGGTTCATTAAAATTTTCTTGAAATTTTTATTAAATTAAATTATTTACATATGCATACCGCGTGTGTGGATATGTACTTATAAGTTGTAAATCTTAGTTTTTGATACATGTGTTTTTATTTTACATTACATACACATGTTTTATTTTTTATTTTAATTTATACGGATTGTATATAAAATATGTATAATAATTAATAATATATTACAGTAAATGATGATATTTCGACGTAGATGTCATTTCTTCATTTTTTCCTATGTTTTCATCTTCTGGTCTTAATTCTTTTGAAGATATAATGACTTTTAACGGTACCGGTTTCGATTCCGGTCCTATAGGCTTTATAAAATTTCCATACAGTTTACGGTTCCGGTCCGACAAAAATACCGGTTACGGTACGGTTTTCGTTTTCGGTCCGGGTCCCTGAAAAATATATAAAACAGGGAACAAGATATTGAAAAAGAGACAGCGATAAGATGGAAAGGGATAACGACAGCAAAGAGGAGAACTCCGATTACTCTTGTTCACCAGTAACGAAGAATGAACTCCTGACCGCGGCGAAATATCGCGCCATAAAGTTCGCCATCCTCCTTGTTCTATATAGCTATCTCGATCTCTCTGTTCCTTTTCATTTGTTCAAAGTCCTTAAGCAGACTTTTTCTCCATGTTCTCCATTGGAAAACCAAGAACGAAAGAAAATTTCACCTCTCCCTTCTTCCATTTCCCATTCTAGAAAATCTCAATTCTTTCAAGACCTTGTCTTTTTCATTTCTTTTTCTATCCATCCCTTACATCCTTTACATTCTTACATTTTATTTATCATTTTCCTGTCGCTTTTGCCTTTCCTGTAGTTCTTTTTTAACATATTAGTTCAAAAAGCTTGTCCTTCATCGAATATCACGAAATAATTATCTATTGTATTTTTACATATTGCATCTTTCTTCTTCTTAGTCGTTTCCCTCATGGCTGAGAGGATTGTGACCTTCATGGTCAGTTGACATGTCTACCATGTGTCTCCAGTAGGAGCGGTCCTCTGCCTTGCGAAGGGTTTCGTGTAAGGGGGCTCCAGTCGCACCGGTGATTTGGTCCACCCATCTTGTTGGCGAACGTCCTCTGGGTCTTTTGCCGTCGACTCTACCAGTCACTATTAGTCTTTCTAGACTGTCATTCTTTTCCTTGCTAAATGCCCAAAGTATGCAAAGTTCCGCTGCAGGCACACCGATGAAAGGCGTTTCTTAATGTTGAGTTCTTGTGAGATGGAAATATTGGTTCTAATTGCGTGCCACGGTATATTCAACATCTGTCGCCAACACCACATCTCAAAGGCATCGACTTTTTGCCTTTCTTTAGCACGCAGAGCCCACGTCTCTGCACCGTACATAAAAATGGAAAACACTAATGTTTGTACCAGTCTGATTTTCTTGCTGCGATGTATATTGCGGTTATCCCACACTCTTCTCAAACGGCTCATTGCCGATTTAGCCATGGCGACTCTGCGCTTAACTTCGTCCTCACATCCACCGGTGTCAGAAAGCAGGGAGTCCAAGTACACGAATTTATGGACAGTTTCCAGGTCGTCTAGGGCATCAGATCTTTGGAAGGTGTCTGTTCGGTCAATAACCATTAATTTTGTCTTCGACTTATTTACAGTCTAGCTATTATTACACTGTTGGAAAATTTGTGTT
Organism: Temnothorax nylanderi; assembly: GCF_030848795.1. Taxonomy (NCBI): domain Eukaryota; kingdom Metazoa; phylum Arthropoda; class Insecta; order Hymenoptera; family Formicidae; genus Temnothorax; species Temnothorax nylanderi. Next base: position 699,074 of record NW_027249095.1, on the reverse strand, counting down.
AAATATAACATAAATCACATGTCCAAAACGGTCCACTCAAATTTTTGTGTTAATTTAACATAATATGGATGTGTTAAGTGGTAACACTGATATTATGTTAAAATATTTCAACAGAAAGGAAATGTAATTCTGATCGTAATTTGAAGTTAATTATGTGTACAATTAACATAACTTTTATGTTGAAGTTGAGATTGTAAGATAAAATCAACACTCTATTTCTGTAAATTTTTATTCCTACTTCTTTTATAGAGTAAAATCAACATTCTTTTTCTGTAAATTTTAACACATTTAATAAATACGTTCAAATTGTGTTACTTTAACATATTTTTTAAGTTATTTTAATTATTTTACATTTTGAATTTGTAAAATTCAATTAACATAGGAGGCATATGTTAAATCTACACACGGATGTGTTGATTATTTTACACAAAAATTTTAACAAGGACTTTTTTTTAACACACAGGACCTCTGTTTTCAACAGTGTACAAATGTATAGATTAAAATGATAATGGTTAACTGAAAAATGATAATAAATCGGCGACAAGTAGAGTTGAAATTCATCAAAGAATCACTCATTATAATAAGGTGTGTCTTGTTTTTATACGTTCTGTAAATCATATCTCGCTATTTGTTTATCAATAAAACTCGTCGACGCACTCGCACCCCCAATTAAGGCCTAGGGCACTTAGGGCTACTGTCGAAGAAAACTTACAGCTTCGGGCACGTATTACGAACGGCGCGATTTTATCCTGCATTATCCTACATCAATTATTAATCCAAAAATGCGCCACTCTCGATAGGACGGCCGCGCTGCGTCACGCCGCGAATATAACGCTTATCGATTTTCGCGGCGCGACTCTTTAATCTTGGTAATCGAGCGAGCGCTCCCGCGGCTGCCCCTACCGTTGCGTCGCCTATTCATTAACGGCGTAAACGGCGAGTGACAGCTGGCGCGTTGTCAAGTCCCGGCGTGCGTACGCACACACACACACGCGTGTACACGCGCACGCCCGCACAAACGACGAACGCACGCACGCATGTACTCACATCAATCGCGAGCGTATATCCGCGGGTGCAGAGCGGTAACTAGAAAATGGTGCACGCTGCGAGTCCAAGAATTTAGGATTAAATTCTAATTTTTTAATTATTTGATGTGAATCGCCTTTATCGACATTATTTTTTCTATAAAAAATTTCATTTAAATAGCAATTATCTGTGACGACTTGTCTATAAAAGTTATCTCGTATCGAATCTTAACGCAGCTAATTAATAATTTTATCTTTATTTTATTCTTTTTATTGTGTTTGTCAAATCGTAAATTAAAAGCCGAATTATAATGCTCTCCCCTTAATTTTCTATTACTTTTCAAAGAAACTCAATTTTTGTTTAATGCATAATCTGCTGTCCTTTCTATTTGCAACCAATTTTTGCTGAATTATTGTATTATTAAAACTTTATAATAATGTTATTACACCGTTACGTACGTACCATAATTAATCTTGTCTCTACGTATGCCATTTGGTGGCAAAGTGGCGATTAGAGGCTCACTACGGGCGCGTGTAACTCTAATTACTTCAGTGCGCGTGTGTACACGCGGATTCACGCTCATCTCGAGCACGGCACGTGGAGCTTGGGGTTGGCACACGTGGTACACAAGAAGTCCCCGGAGGCGCTTTGCACCCTACCGTCAGGAAAATACGACCGCCGATGTATCTCTTTAACGCCTCTAATATCTTTAATGTTCCACCTCCCCCGGACAGGGTCAGACGGGGCTTGGCCAAAGATTCTCTTTAATGCGCCTGTAATATCGGTAACGTCCTGTAAACTGGCGGATCTCGTTATCTTTTACGAAGCTCGGCGATATCAACTAACGCGCCAATTACGTCGTCACGTTATTTTATGCGTCGCGACATATCGATGATCTCAACGTTGATCATTATGTGTATTTAATCTGCGTAAGAATAGATAAAAAAAAAGACGAACGCAAAGTTCTTAGTGTAATCTACCGCTAAGGAAATATAAGAAACTTTTTTTTTTCAGAGACCTCTTTTCTGTGACAATATTTTTCCATTTTTATAAAGCATACGTTTAATCGCTCGCTTGTCGGTGATAGCGCGAGATCGCTCGTTATCGTAGATAAAATATCATCGCCGTGAAAGCTTGTCGAAGAGTACGCGCGTCCTTTTAACTTTCCCGTAATATCTCGTAATGTCTCTCAAATTGGCACGAGCCCGTAGAACGACAGACAGAGATAACGCCACGAGCTGGAACTCCAACACCTCTAATGTCGAATGGTCGTCAGCGGCGCGGCGTGAAATATTCAGGTCAGCGACGAGAACGTCGACGATCTTGGCGGACTTCGCCCCGTCCGTCGATCGATCTGTCGACTCGCAACGCGAATATACGCGACAAATGACACGAGCCAGGTGAAGTAAAAATCTCGGATTTATCTTTGTGACATGCGTCCAATCCAGTCTTCAACTATCAATAATACAGATGCATGCGAGCGATGTCTTTGCGTTTAGCTTTAATCAGTCGTATGAATGAACGATAGCAAATAATGGATATCTTGGTATGAAATATGAGCAAAAATGACAAACCTGTCAATATGACGAAATATGATTTATTTATGTATTTGGTTTACAGTTTGAATTATTATATTATTTCTATACATAGACCGAAGATTTTTATATAAATATTTGTATGAAAATGAGATTTACACAAGCCTTAAAAGTTTCAAAAATCCCTTATAAACCTAAAATTATTACATTAGATGGCGAGTAGTTAGTGGTTATTGTGAACGCTTGATACACGAAGAGGCGATTAATCCCAGACACGTAACGTTTCAGAGTTTAACGTTCACAGTTCACACGTGTCTAAGATTCTATTTCAAGAAAGATGCGATGCGGTTGGTGACAGACGGCTGCTCGTGCACAGCGCCAGCGCGATAAGCTTAATGACACGGTCTGTCGGCGCGATCACCGACGTCACTCCGATATTTAGTCCGGCGGGAATTAAACGGCTGGACGATAACGACGGCGGCGGTGGCGGGACTCTAATATCTCTAATGTCAATTCCCTGTCCCCGGGCCGTAATATCGGTCTCGTAACCGACCGAACGACGGTCTTAATAAACTTGCGAGCTCTCGCGTTATTGCGATTTTATATTTTATTATCGTTAGCCGCCCTCGGCTCTCGCGAAGGACCGTGGTGATTTCGCAATCATCCCCGTAACAACATTTCAGGGTTATTCCAATTAAGAAATAAGACAGGAGACTAGCGCGGATTTTATTCTCGTCGCGAGTTATCGTCAGACGTTCACAATTAACATATTTTTCAAGAAATTATACCGATTAGAATGTTATATTTTTTATTATTTTATAAATGGAAAGTCGTCTTTTCCACTACTGTGAGAACAATTTCACGACGCTCTCGTTCTCCTTCTCTCTGGTTTCTTCGCCTCTTTCTTTCCGTTTCTCATATCAGGTAAAATATTAAGTATAATAATTCGGTGGATCCGTCGCGAAAAGTTAGCCATCAGCCGCGTAAACGACGCGAGGCGAGAAAAGGTGGCCAAAGGATGAATAGGCGATCTCGCGAAGTAGGCTTTATATTTATCGCGGCAATAAGGCGAGACTCGACGCCGGGCGTCGTCGGACCGAGAGGGAGGCAAGGACCGACGTCGTTGGGACAATCGGTGGCCGTCGTTATCATTAACGACGCGACGTCCAATGCGACGTCGGCGTTCACTCCGCCTCCCTTTCTCTCTTCCTGTCTCTCTTACCTTCTCCTCTCCGCTCTCTTTCATCGTTCCCTCTTGCCGCCGACTCGTCATTGCTGCCTTGTTTCGTTCCTCCGTCGTTTCGGCTCCCCGCACTTGTCCTGAGATCCACGACCGTCTGCGGACTCTACCGGGTGTCCACCGTGTGTGTCGTATAGTTCTTTTTCAGAATATTTGCGATGATTTAAGAATGTCGTATGTGGCAACGAAGAATCGAGATTGAACTTCTGACTAATATAAAATGCATCATTGAGATAAAAGTATCGACAATTGATAATTTATATCAGGAATTATTATTAAAGGATTAAAGGACGTGAAGAAAAAAAATTGCGATATCATATTTCCTAATTAAAATTCTAATACAGTCATACTTGGATAATAGTTATCGGATATTGGTGTGGAAAATATAACTTTTACGCGAGAAGTCAAAAAATCGGTGACAAAATTCACTTTGCGCGTCTGAATTTTGTTAGGATTTTCTGCACTTGACGAAATTTCACGGAGGATTAGCTTGTCTCGTGACGCGCCGCCGAGAGAGATGAATCATCGTTAGCGAAAGTTTCGCTGTTGTCACCCCCTCGTCGCGGTACTCGATTAAAGGCATTAGGATCGTCCTCCGTGGCGAGGGTGCGCGCTCGGGGGAATCCCGTAGACGAGGAGAGGCGCGGGGAAAGCTTGTTTGTTCGGCACCTGCCGCTTACGCGCGCGTGTACGAGGTCGCTGGTCCCCTAATCCGATCGTGACGCACGTGCGTGCGTCTACGGACCCCCCACTAAAAGAGTTTACACAATGCTGCCCCTTTCCTCGTTCCCCCGCCGAATCCTTCCCCGATCGGTCGATCGAAGGAGGCTTCGCCTCGAATCTACCGCGATGAATCTCAATGAGGCGTGTGAGTCGCGCGACGTGACTTTCGTTCTATCTTTTGCAACTGCACGCTAATTCATTTAACTCCGGATGACGAACCTCTACATACTTCGAAACAACTTTTTCGGCTATTTTAAGTTACTTATCAAGATGTAAGTTGAATTGAAAGATATTTGTGTTTGAGGTACATTCTTCTATCGATATATATTTATTAATGTGGTTAACTAAAATCTATTTGTATTTGTCTATTGTGGTATAAAAAACAACCATTATAGAATTGCTTATAAATGTCTATTCTATTTTAGAATAGAGCAACTATTCTTTATTTAATCCCGCAAATTATATTTAGTTTTATTAAGAGAAGCTTAAAAAGATTTCACTTTTAATACTTTTAATAGCTCTCATAGTTTTCCGTCTCATTTTTCTCATTTATTTTGGCTGCAATATATCTTCTCGGCACATTTAAAGCCCCCATTTTCTAACCAGCCTGTCAATTGGTCTTTACACAGTGATTGCGGCCAGTCTTGATCCGGCGCTATCGAGCACGACGCGCGGCGCGATGCGTGCTCTCTCATTCATCTCTGTTTCCGATGCGGCACGTGTCACCGCTTGTTTCTCCGCTCGTTTAGAGGCTCGAATTAATATCGCCCGAGGACGTAGCGACGCCGTCCCATAAATAAAAGCCGAGAGGGTCGTGACGAAAACGAGTCGAGGGGATGACGATACCACGACGGGGGGGCAGCGTGACCGTCAGTAATTCGATTTTTGGTTTCCTTGGGAGAAGTTCTCTTTTATAAAAATGTCGCAATGCATAAAAAGCTGAAAACCCTATTACATATGTCGCCGCCGCACACACAGCAGTTTAACTTAAAATATATTATTTTTTCATTTTTCGACACGTCTATGAAATAGTACATAGTTAAATAGTTATTCTGGGTAATGGCCCGATAAATTCTCAAAGGTTTAGTTAAAATCCCTCATTAAAGGATGTTTCATGATTTCCGAAATATTCTACGTACTGCACTATGCTTAATTTAATAAACGCGTTTTGGAAGTGCACGGGTATGCGGAATTTTGTATCAAAGACATGAACATAATGGCGGATTGTGCGTATAATCGTCAATGCGTACCGTCAATGTGACATTATGTTCGCACACGTGTGTCCGTGTGCATATACGTGTTCATCGTAATTTTATATTCCGTTACGAAGGGCGGTAGAATACGTAATGTTGAAATAGCTCCATCATTATCACCGACATGTTCCACATATCATTCTATGTATCATTTTATATATTTTACGCGAAAGTTAGTAGCTTATCGCAACGTTACATAGAGCTATTTGTTACGTCAAATATTTATGGACTATCAAAAATTGTGTATCAAACGCCAAGATGAATTATATGAGGCACAGTGCGTGATGTGTATCTCACATTTAATTACATTTGTTTATGTAGGTACATATATATCATACAAAGAATATAATGCGAAAGGAAAATCATAATTACTTTCTCAAGCAACGTTGGCCAATGCGGTAAACAGAATTTTAATTTTAATTTCCATTTAATTTGACAAGGCTATTAGCTTTCAATATTACAAATTTGTGAGAAAGAACGGTGTCATATGTTTCCAAGATGAATATCCAGGTCGAAGAATTTACGTACGCGAGGAATCTAGAATACGGTAGTTTTACGTACGATAATTTTTCCTAAGGCACCAATAAGTGCGTCATCAAATCGTCATCTCCGATGGCTGTAATGACATTTATTTTCGCTAAAGAGCCCGCTGTCCCTGCCCTCGCAATTGATCGCGCGATCGATCACGTTTATATATCAACGACTCTCTCTCTCTCTCTCCCTCTCGTCTTTCTCTTCCTATTTTACATCGCTGTTGTTTTTGATTTTTCCCCTTCCAGTCACGTTTCGCGCTTACCTCCCTCGATCGATCAATCACTCGCGTTTCCCAACGCGTCGCGACGCGTCGTCGACGCGTCGCGTCGATGGTAACGGATCGGTGGCCGCGGAATGTGACGTTACGGATTTCGCAATAAATGCGGCGACACGCGCGGACGATTTCCCGTAGCGCGCGCCGCGAGAGCCAGGGGCCGCGGTATAACGACCGCAATGCAGATTTTTATGCGCGACACGCATAATATTGGCGTCGCGGACACGCGCCATGTAACGTGCAACTGGCAACCGATTGGCGCGCTGTAGTTTGGCAAATGTCCGGCGTTGTAATCACCGAAAGTAGAACGTGATGCAGCGCCAGAGAGAGAGGTGAATGGAATCGCCGACGAGGGCGAATCGAACTCCGCATTAAAAACTTGCCCGCAAACTTACTTCTGCTCGCGCTTCGGTTTGTTATACTAATTCTTCTGATCGGCACATAGAAGAGGGAGCAGTTACTCTGATATCCGTACTTTCTTCACATTACGATTCTTTTCCGATTTACTTTCCAATCGCATTTATCTTGGATTGCAGGAAAGATCAAGTGGCGAATGAAACAACCGAGCAGGAGATAATTTCACAAAAACAGCTATTAAATTTTTGATCGATCGAAATTTTCCTCCAATAATTTTATGAATATGTAGATGCGCAAGACTTTGATTTTTCGTATCTCAATACCTTATTCATATCGAAGTCACAATAAAATATTAACAAAAATTTTACATGCTTAATTTGAACTCGAAGTGTTAGATCCGTTCGGATTGAATTTTTTATCGTCCATTAGAAATTTTCACGAATTAAACGTTATAATTGCAGATGATCGATGAAAATCTATCTGCTTCGCAGTGATGTGACTCGTCAATTTGCCATGGAAATGTCACTTTTAATGCACATTTGCGATCATGCAAAATGCACTCCGTGCTTCAATTATATATTATCGAAGGACCGGGCGCGTTAAACTTTAAGTCAAAAATTACACGAAGTCACGAAGGACGCGATATAACTGTAACGTGCATGTTGCAATTAAACATCTCGCGTATGTAACACACGGATACGAGACGCACGCACGTTCTCGCACCTTTCCGCGCAATCATCGTCGAGCAATCGAGATAAATTACAGCCGCGATGCTGTAGATTGTTTGACCTTTTATCATGAATTATGTATGGCTGTCCATCGGCGATGCGGTTAATCGTTCCGTACGCGAGGCCGCGACCGACGGCGCAAAAATTCATAGTCGGTCTCACGCTTCACGTGAGCGGAAGCGTTCCCTCCGATCGCCGGCACTCGTTCGTTTCGCGCGCGTCGTGCTTCGTATCGTGCCCAACCATCTCTCCAGCCACGCCTCGCGTCTCTGCGCGATATAGCGCCGCACCATCGAGAGCCGTCCGGCGCGGCGGAACGACTTTAACGAGGCGGCGTCCATTACAAGCGTAAATCGAGCCCGCGCATTAACCGGCGATTTACGACCGGTCGGGCGCGCTTATACCTCCATACAGCGAGAAACGTCATCGCGTTCCGCCGCGCGTAGCCATCGACAACGTTCGCCTGACCTCGATTCATTCCGCGGCTTCCGGCGATTGTCAGGGAGATTATCAGGAAATGACGCGAGGAGGGATGCAGCTGCATTTCTGTATTTTGCAGAAAAGAAAAAAATAAATAAATTGGGCAAAAAATAAAAAGAATTTAACGCGGTGACGATTCGTCACGACGATTATAATCGTTGCCACGATTATAATCATTGCCAGTATATAGTCAATTAAAAATTCTTAAAAAGAATTTAAACCTAGAAACTACAAATTAAACCGTAAATCGTAATTGATCGTATGTTTTGTTTTTTTCCCCTCTCTTCCACACTTTTTTTTATTTATATCGACGCGCCGGAGTAACGGTTAACCGCGGATGTTTTAAAACAATCAAGCGAATGTATCAGAGCGCCGCGAACGATTCGAAATCGGAATGAGTGCGCGCCGTTATAAAATCGAAACGAAATTGCCTACATTGATCAAATTTGCAGCAGGTGTCGCGGCCTCGATTGACGAGTAGGCGCAATAAAAATACAGCGTGACTTCTCTACGTCATTATCTAAGTATATCCTTCTTCCCTTTCTTTTTCACGATTAACTTTTCTTTAGATTAACGCAATTTTCTTTCGGCAGGCGAGCATAATAATTGAACGTAAAACAATGACCAAAAAAATTTCTCTCGTCTTACGTATAAGAATTTTAAAATGTTCCTTCGCTGTCTAGAGAGCAAACATTAAAATTCCTAACGATGTGGATCGATGATAAGGGCAACGGGGAAAACTTCCGACAGCGCGCACATTTCATCCGTTTCCTGTCGACCTCATCCTCGTCTTGTAAACAAAGAACGAGCATTAAAGTTCTTAGCGAAGCGAGGAAACTCCTATAGCGGAGGAAGCGCGTTTTTCCGCTGGGCCCATTTTAATTCCGCAGGAATACCGCGCGCGACCGTTTCGATCGGCGACGCCATCCCTGAATTATGCTAATTAAGGGTGGCACACGGTCGCGCGGTAAACGGCTGGAAATTAGGAGATTAGGGCATTAGTCGGGGGGGTAATCGCAGCCGGTGTGCCGATGCGAGACGCGCATTTTCGAAGGCAAACCCTCGCACAGCGGTCGCTGAAACGAAGGGCCGGGGTTCGGGAGGGAGAAATAAGCGTGTAAATTGAAGGGAGAGACCGCGCGTTCGGGATGCACGAGTGTGAGATCCGAAAGGACATTTCTGAGAGAGCGTGCATTCGCATTTCCATTTGGTTTCTGAGCGACGGTTTTTTTTTTAATATATCGCATTATTAATTTAGAAAGTTTTACGAAACAATTTATCTTATGTGTAAAAAAAAAGAACTTTGCCATTGTTCCGTGGTGCTCTGGAGAAAATTTTGACGGCGACCACACGGTGTAAACAGGCGAACTTTAAACCGGAATTGTTGTAGGGCGGGCAAATGGGTCAGAAAACGCAGCTGTATCCTTCGGCCAACCGTAGCATCGAGTCTCGGTAATTAATTAATTAGCTCACCGGCGCTTCCACTTGACTGTCTGGCCGGCATCTCGTTCGTTCGCGTCGGCAGTTTCTGTCTTTCATCGTGGCTGAAATTCATCCATCGCGTAGCGCAATTTTCGTAGTGGCATGAGTGAAGAGTGACGGTTGCGGTTCATCGAGCAAGTGCGATTTCGGCAGTACAACTGTGTGTGTGTGTGTGAAAATTATAAATACTTAATAAACTTAATGTTTTTCACGAGAAGTTTAATAAAGAAGTTTAAAAATAATTTCTATAATATATATTTAGAAATCCAATTAGATACGTAATATAAATTCTATAACAGCGTTTAATAAATTTTATAATAAAGTTTGTAATAAGTTAGAGATCCATCGAGCTTCTGTTCTCTAAACTGTAAGACAAGCGCACAATTTTTTGGTGGATCCTTCCTCATTTGAAAGAGGAATACAAATTGCGAGTTAGCATCCTACACGCGTAGGACGAGCGTGTACAAAGATGAGGCGAATCACTTGGCGGGAAATGAAAAAAATGTCGAGATTACTTTCCACGGTTGTTGGTGCGAGAAGCAAGCGGACAGCCGCATTAATAATCGCGGCTCGGGGCTCGTCATTTTATTCAATTAAACACGAATGCCGGAGAACGACTCCGTGGTCGTCGGGGCGGATGGTTCCCGCGATTTACTTCCAACCGCTCTTTAAAAAAGCGACCCGTCTCACCTCGTCAACATATATATATATAATTGTCTTTGCAACTGCGCAAATTATTCGTCATATATCTAGATGTCTTCTCTAAAATTCTTGTCAATTATATCGACTCGTTTGACTATTTACTTGGGAGTTGTATGGTTTCGCTAAATAGCGCTGCGACAGATATTTCTCATACAAGATGATCATGAAAGTTTCAGAGATGTATTCTTCAACTTTGTACGTTTTCAAAAATTTATCCAAGCGTTATAGACTCGGCTTGTTCCTCCTAGGTTTGCTGTAATCACTTTTTGATAAACTCGCGATCGCACGGCACAATTAATCAACGCGGTATGTTTATTCTCCAGCAAGTTAAACAAAGTTTAAGGTCCGCGAGACTCGGACGGGAGGTGCGGGTCTTTGTTTTATACTCGAGGCGGAAAGGACGCGGAAGACACGTCTGTTTGCTTTTCCCTCGAGTAATCTCCGCTTCTCGAGACATCCACACGCGCGCGCGGCGTTCTTCGTTATTCCGCGCAACCCTCAGGAAACTTAACGGGGTATAACGCGCGACCCGGCAGTACGTGGCGGAAACGCAGCTGCGTCGTATTATGAATAATGGCCGGTGAGTAGTATAGCGCGGCATCTCATTTATGGTCCCCGCGAATCAACCATTCGATGTCTGTTTGGCGTGAATATCGGTTTTCGCCGCCCGATATTTTTGGAGAAAGAGAGAACGGAACGTCTGGACGGAATAATTATGTGTGGAATCACAATCAGAAAGTATAATTTGTAATTACCTCTGATGGACTAAATAATTTTTTTTTTGTTTCGCAGCATGTAATCAGAAACTTTATTTTCAGTATTCTAGTGTACAATGTAAATAATGTCAATTGATGCTTTATAGAAAATATAATTTAAACGATAAAAAATATGATCAAGCAATCTTCGTTATTTTTTTAATCCATTGCAAAGTATATCAATTATCAAATATAGTATCTAATACGTTCCACGAAACGCTGTATATTAATAGTCCCAAACGACAAGTAAAAATTAATAATAGTATTTGAAATTAATAATAGTAATTGAAATAAGATAGATGAACAAAAATGATATCTCCTTCACGTTTCTTCCAAAAAAGAGTAGTCAAGAAAGTCTCAGTTCAGTACTTTATTAGAAAATCCTGAGAATATTGCTCATTAGAAGGAAAATGTAAATAGTATCTCGAATATCAGTTGAAAGATCGAGATAAATATAAGACAAGTCTATTCTTATACAAGATACCAAGATACTTCACGGGAGATGTGGTTAAACTATCCGCGGATTAAACCGTTGTATTACTAGCCAATCATCATTCTCGATATCCTGGCAATTCTTCTTGAAATCCGCGAGTCCGATCAGTACCTCACGTCTGAACAAGTCATATCTGAGCGTTGCTTCGCGCGAGGATGAGAGAGGGTGGACGAGAGAAGGAAGAGGAAGATCACAGGGCGGTGACGGCTGGAAAAAATGGTTAGAAATAGAAAGACAGAGAAAGAGAGAAGGGAAAGGAGGCAAGAGACAGAGAAAGAGAAAGAAAAGGAGAGAGAAAGAGAGAGGATCTCCGCTTCCTCGCTTCCTTTCCCGAGAGATATACGCTTCTCGATAAACGTCCGGACGAGACTCCTCCACTCCATCCACCCTCTTCATCCTCCACCCCTTCATCTTCCTTTTTCGACTGCACCCTCGGCTCAAAGCCAGCCCTCGCGTTCTCTCATCGAAGGAGAAAGATAGATAGAGAGAGAGAGAGAGAGAAAGAGAAACGAAAGGGGTAGCGGGGATGAAAGAGGCGGGAGGATAAAGGTGCGGGGGCGGCGAGTTCTCTCTCCGCTTTTTGCCAAAGGCCGTCATCCCCGCGGGGCTTAACCCCGGGTTTATCGCGGCGTTATTAATAACCGCCGCCCGCACCGGTCCCCTGCCCCCGAAACCCGACGGCGATACCCACGAGCAAGAGAGCCGCCCTACCTCGCTCGTAAACCTCGAGCGACGAGCGGCGCTGCCGCGATAAAGAAAAAGTCATGAGGAGCGTTCTCTTTCTGTCTCTGCCTTCCTTTTTCTCTTTCTCTCTCACCTCACTCTCCATCTTCTCCGATAGAGCGACAGTTCGAGAACTCGATTCCCTGACATCGGCAGACCTCGTCATTCTCGGTCCTAGCAAGTATTAGATGTGTGATAGCACCTGACATAGTCTATGGAGAACTATTAACTCCAACATTTTGGTAGTTGGCCTCAATAAGATGCATCTTTGTTTGGACTGGTCATTTCTTACTTGGAATTAGACGTGTTTTTAAATTGTTAAATTTACGCAGGTACACTAATATAAAAAAAAAAAGATATCGAAACGCGATTTTTTTTAAATTCTAGCTATGTTTGCACGACTACTTAAGGCTACTTTTATTTAGTTATTATTATTACAACGTAACTGGTTTTAAATTCGAGACGGATCAAGAAGCGGAGAAATGTCACCAAAAATGATAAAATAATCATCTTCGCAGGAAGCGCGGTGTGTATAACGCCAATGTTATGCAATCTAGAGATAATGGAATATGTTAGTTTCACACAAGCTTTGTGTATTTCGCCATTAAGCAGCATGCCGAAAGTGCAAAGATTTATGGAACGACCATAACGAGTACAATGAATACTGTATGAATCGCGCGATCATGGTACGCTCGCCACGTGACAATTTCGCGTCAAAATACTGAATATAAGTATAGATATATTAGTCACACGGTCATATCGTCACAGAATAATGTAATAATTGCAATTCGTATTTAAATAATATAACAAACAATTTCTGAAAATATGTGTGTGGTGAACATAATTCCTTCTCTTGTTTCAGCGCTTCGGTGCAAAAGTTTTCTTACTCTCTCTCTCTCTCTCTCACACGCGAATTTCATAGAAATTATTATTGAAATGCCGCGTCGTACTTATTTTTTTCGAGAGATCATCTCATAATACTCGACGCTTTTACGGATACGTGGAAAGAAAGGCGTCGCAAACGCAAAGAGATGACTTCGCGGCGATCTTTGCCAAGAGGCACGTACGTTTTATACCCGCCGAGGGTGACGCTAAGGTCTTTCGTGGAGGGCTTTCGTGTGCATGACGTACCGACACGGCACGTACACGGCGCTCTCCGGCGCTCTCCGGCGCTCTCCGGCTCTCTCTCTCTCTCTCTCTCTCTCGCTCCCTCGCCCTCTCTCGTCTCTCTCTTTCTCAACAGAATATCGAGTCTCGATATCTCCGGTTCCCCGTGGTGTCCCGGTCGATCTCGTGTCCGGAATGTGCGCCACGGGCATGCGACGTGTGTACGTGTTATCACGCGTAGCCAGTCTCTTCCGTCTTGCGCGTTTACGCGAACGTATATCCGGCACACTTGTATCGCGGACGCGGTATTACGCCGCCTCTGGTCACATGGAAATAATTCATTTGTCGTGTAACATACGGCGCATCATAATACTTTTCGGGATACGGTACGATGCGAAAAGTGTTAATCGGATTTACATATAGGCCGTAATTGTAAATAGTGAATTGACTTTCGCAAGCAGCAATAATTTTTAAGAAATATTTTAAATATTATTATAAATTACATACATAATTTGTAAAATTTTAATTAATTATTTTTTAATTTGCGATAAAGAGACAAGATCAAGTCCAATTTTGTCAGATTTACTCATCGTCCGATTAACACGAAACGATCGAAACGATATCGGCGAAATCGCGATAAATTTCTAAAGGCGTTTCGAGACGCGTGGCGTTCTTTCCCCGGGCTTCCTCTTTTTATTCGCAATCGAGCGACTTTCCGACGCCATTCCATGGGCGCGTGCGAGATCGATTTTCGCGCGTAATCTCTCGAACGAGCTGCCTACGGTGCAGAAGGCGAGGCAGCCCGCCCGCCTTCGGGTTTCTTGGAAAATATCGGGTCTCTCGTTGCGTCGAATGCTATACATATCCCCACGTTATTGCCACGCGTAAACGGCTGCCTTCGCCTTCCTCGCGAGGTTCTTACGCAAGCGTGCAGCGTGCGAGGCGTGAGCATGCAGCCGCACGAACGTGACCGTCGTGGTTCCCGGCAACAGCTCCGCTCTAAAGCCCGATTCAGACTGCATGGAATTGTATAATACATTCCTCGATTATATTATTAATGATCCGACGAAACGAATCCGAACAGACAGAAAAAGCTATCGCTACTGTTTATTAGTTTTTCCTCATATTTACCAATATTATTTGTCGACTGAATATAAAAGTATAATCGCAATTAAATGATTGATTGAATTTTATTCGGTCAAGGTTACTTTATGAAATTTCATCACAAAGAAGAAAAAAATGCAAGAATTAAGATACCTATTATAAAAATATCAGTATAGCTTCTAATCAAAGGCGCCAATCTTTAGCACCAAGCTTATTTAGTTCATTTTATAGTTATCAAGAAATTTATATTTATTTACCTATATGTGATGAATTAATTAATAGCAATTCACATTTCCAAGAGATCAAAAAGTCAAGTTCCAGTGATCCACATGTTTCTAATTTAAACAGAACTTCTTGATGTCTCTGTCAGTAAGCAGAATTAAACAGAGGATAAATTATTGATAAGATATAATATAAATTATTGAGTAGGTCAGTAGTATATCATTGTAACATATGATGCGTGAGAAAATTTTCGAAAATTATAGAAGATCAAAATTATTGGGAAATAGCGTCTCGTCTGAATCGGGCTTTACGTTTTATATTCTCCCTCTCCACTCTTTACTAGCTAGCTACTGCTACTCGTAGAAGCACTCGCGCGACGTGATACACACTGGAAACGTAATGCGCGCGGTTATCAGATACGATTCGAGTACCGGGTGTCTCGGGAATTCTTTGCCGCTAATGCGGTCAGCCTGATACACGCGACGGTCTTGCCGCTTTAATGAGCATCCGCGAGCACGATTTATCCCCGTGATTCATAATTAAATAAGATATGAGGCTTGGAACGTCGTCCAGCGTCGACGAAATAAAACTCGATGAATGCTTTTTCGTTTTGACTTGTCGCACCCTTAAATCGACTCGCGTTAATCGAGTAAAATCCATTAACCTGAATTCAGGTGCAGACTTGAGCATATTGCATCTCTCCTTTTTTATCTTTAAAGTTTCCGCAAGAAACTTGCCATCGTTTAAGTAAAATTATTTCGCGACTATACACGCTGTCGCTACACACGCAACAGCGTAATTATTATTTTCATATTATAGAATTTTTTACGTCCGCGTCGAATTTCGTGTCTCGCTTTCGCGTTCTGGCTGCCTCCCGCAACTGCGACACGGGGAGAGGAGCGGGGCGAGAGCAAAAATCGATGCTGCCGTTTCTCATTGGCGAGTATCGATGCGACGCTCCGCTGGCGCGTATTAATATTTTCGGATAGGAAAGTCGCGCGCGCGAAGCCGGCTTTCGCGTCGCATCTCGATGATCACGATAGCAACCGAGCGCGCAGAGTTTCTCGCGCGCTGCGCGATGCACCCGCGTCCTGCAATCCCAATTTTTGCCTGTTCTGCTCGCGTTCTGCTGGAAAGTTATTTTTTTGCTAATATTTCGCTGTTTGCCGAATAAGCAGCTTAATGCCTATAGAAAATTTCGCCCGAAAGCAAAAAACACTAATTCCATCTATTACGCTATGTTTTTCACGTATAACTTGTCATTACTCCGTTTGCATAATGCAAATGCGTTGATATTTATTTGTATTTGGCATATTTTAATCGGTACATCGACGAGTCGGCCAAATATGCGTTTTACAATTTTCCCGTATGCTTTCGAGCGACTTACATTTCTTTCAAATTAAAGAGATTTCTATAATTTTATATTACTGATTTCGAAAGCAATGTTAAATAAAACACTTCAAAACGCATGATTATCTTTTTTTATATATGTTTATAAAAAAGATTCAGATAATGAGAATGATGATAAATTATGGATCTACCTACTTCCCTCTCTTTCTCTCACACTCTTTCCAGGAGTAAACGTATTCGCACATGCACGTACATAACATACGTTGCCGTCCTATGCAAGTATCATACGCGAATGAAATGTACGCGGTTGTGCAACGCGCTTCGAGAATGACACGCACCTCGTTATCAGATGCGGCTCTGCTACTGGTTGTCGCAAAAGTCTCAGAAATCCTCGTAAAATACACGTGAAAACGACGTGAAAGCGAACGCGTGAAAAACTGGGGCAACAATTTGTTGAGATAAGAGATGAAAATAATACCCTATCTATTGTCTCGCTCAACAGACTGTCTAGTGTGGGGTTATTTTTGGCGCTATTTAGGAGTGCGGTTTCAATTCGGTGATTTCTCCTATCTTTTTCTCAAGCATATCCGTATCGTTTTTGTACGCGTCCGCGCTGAAAGTCAGGCAAACGAAAAAGGGGACGCGGAGGTGACGGCAGCGGGGTTGTTTGCGCCGTGCAGCGTCGAGCCGTTCATTAATTACGGCGAACGAGCGGGGGTGGTGCGCGCAGCGAGTCGAGTCGAGTCGCGGCGAGGAAAGAGAGGGTGTGGGATACGTAGATAGAGAGGCACGAGCCGCGTCGGAGGCATCCATTGAATTAGCCTCGTTCCCCGTGACTACGGCCCTGAAGCCCCGCCGCCCTTGTTCGCCACGTTCAAACGTTCCGCCGCGTGCCGCGATATAACTGAGTACCGACACCTGTACAGGATGTTCCAAAATTGCCGATTTTCTAAAACGATACTGTAAGATACGAAAAATTAAAACTTGAGTGATTGAGGAGGTAAGTAAACGATTGATGCATCGGCATCATGGATGTGCCGAATTTTTTCATATTTATCGATCCATTTCGATACTTTGGTATCGATACGCTCTTTGTGATATTAGAAATGGTACGGATCCTTTAAGGCAATTATTATCTCTCTCGTTGTGTTCATTACTTTTTATATTTTTGAGGAGAATTATGGGAAAATGACTTAGGTTCATTTTTAAAAAATTCGAAAGGGGGACTAGCACGAGAATTAAGGATACAGGACTAGTATCCTATAGTCACGCCTACCACGCCGATCCTTTCATCAGCGCAGTTTACGAGCAATCATAATTTGTCCGCGTACCGCGTCGTAAAAGGACTTTAATTTTTCATATTTGCCCTCAACACGACCGTGGCGATATAGAACTATACGTACTAACATAGCGCACCCATTATTACCAGTTAACTCGATACTTCAAGTTGCTATAGTATTGATCATTTCTCTCCAACGGTATTTGTCACGTGGACATTTTTCTAATTGTTAACTCGAGCGGAGAAACTTATCCATAAATCATACATTGAAATCTTTCTATATAAATATATTACGATATTTGTAACGAAAAAAATACAGGGTCAATTATTTTTAAAAAGAATTTACTTTCTTCATGTTTCTTAACAAATGCGTACTTTTTGGATTCCTGATCATTTCTTTGTGAACTTTTATCCAAACCAATGTTTAGATTTCCAACGTGTATGACTGAAGAGATATCGGTGTTTCAACGCTCATCAGACACAAGTATTATTCATCTCAGTTCGTTCCTCTGATACCTGCAATTTAGAGAAAGTGCGCGAGGTACATGAAACGCTCTACGCACACATCACTCCCACGCTCGTATCGTCCAAAACACCCTGTAAAGTGGCGGCGATATACAACCGCAAATATAGGTCCGCTCGCGCATTCTATACGGTGCGATCAGTTTTAGCGGATTCGTGTACGCTGAGCGTGCGAGGGTTGCGCACGGGTCGGCCGAGGGTGGGTCGGCGGGGTGCGAAGGGGGTGCCACGTATTCGTTTCGTTCATTTCGCCGCGCCGCCAATCAGCCGACTGATCGCCCGACCGAGGTCACGTCGGGGGCGAACTGCGGGGGGGATGCTGCGGGACAGCGTGCAAGCGGCAGTCCCAAATGGGGCGGGGGAGCCGGGGCAGGCAGGGGGGTGGCTCGGTCCGGCTGGCAAACGGATCGCGGCGCGCGAGCCCCCGAAACTCGATTACTCGTGCCACGCCACTCTAAACGGCATTACCCACGTGCGCGACGACCGGGATCCAGTGGCGTCACGTGGGCGGAACACGTTAGTTCGGTTCTGCTCCGTTCGGATCGAATCGGATCGGACAGGCGGGCGGACGGACGGATGGATCGATGGATGGATGGATGAACGAACGGATGGACGGACGGACGGGCGGACGGTGCAGCGTTTCACGAAGTCCGGAGAAGTTTCGATTTAATCTCGAGACTCCTCTGGCAGCGCCTGCCCTCATGTCGGAGATCGTCATGGAACTCATGAAGTTTCCCGACGGGTTACCTTTGATTATGCCGGCGAAAGCGCTCGCCTCTCTCCGGTTCACGCATGGCGATGACGACGACCATCGCTAAGTTTCGCGTAATTATGGAGATAATTTCAGGGTCGGTTACGGAGTTCACTAACTGCGGTTAGTGATCCGCCTACCTGGAGGGGGTAGAAGAGAATACAGTTAACGCGCGGTCAGCATTACCCGATGCTGAAATAACTTGTCCGAAAGATTTAATATTTCTTTGTCACGTTGTTTTTCTTGTTCGAAAAAATAGCCCGAATACTTGAAAAATAATTTCGATATTAAATTGCAATGACTGAAACATAAAAATTAATTTGACTTTTAATGATTAAAAATCATTCTTCATGTTTCTCATTTTACTTCCTTATATTGCTTTACTATGTACGCGCACTTACAGATAACAAATCGAAAGTATTCCTACGAGAAAGATCGAACCCCTTACAGAAAGTCTTTACTCTGCAACCGCACTTTAAGTTGGATTCTGGTTGCACCTAAAAACAGGACGATGGTCTTTAACGGCGGGTTAACGTCTCTCTTTCTGTCGAAGACGCCGGCCTGTCGTATGAAGCCGTCGACGTGATTTCCGCCACGCCTTCGCGCTCATCTCGGCACCGCCATCGCTTTTTCCTAGGTTACCCTCCTCTCCCTTCTTTCGCGACGTCTTCGCCATCGTTGTCATCGTCGTCGTCGTCGTCGTTGTCGTTGTCGCCGTCGTCGTCGAAGCGGCCGTCGCCCAGACAGACTGGCTGGCTTGGCTGGCTGGGCTGGTTGGCTGGGAATGATGGATACCGCCTGTTTTTCGTTCGTTTCAGCGGGCGGCCGCTCTCGCCAGGAGCTCTCGCCTTTATCCCGCCGCGTTAGCGAGGCTTTCCGCTGATCCTGGAAGCACGAACCGCTCGAAATCGTCCGGAGGTGGAGTCAACACCCCGTGTTGCCTCGCTTTTTCTCCCTGCCTGCCACCTGTCTCTCGCTCTCTCGCGCTTTACGCCATCTCGTTTCCTCTTTTCATCACCATCTCTCGCCATCTCCCTTTGCCACCCTTTGCCTTTCTCTTTCCCTCTCCCTCTTTCTCTCTCTCGCTCCCTGCCTGTCGTGTTCTCTCTTGCTCGCTCTCTCTCTCTCTCTCTCTCTCTCTCTCTCTCTCTCTCTCTCTCTCTCTCTCTCTCTCTCTCTCTCTCTCTCTCTCTCTCGCGCGCGCGCGCGCGCACGGAATCGCCTCGTTTCCTCGCTACGGGGTAGATATGTATGCGCGCTCGCGTAATAGCCTCGTTCCTGCCGTGCTCGATGGTAGATACGTGCCGCGTCGCGCCAGCCGAACGCCGCTCCAAGAGTTCAAGCCCGCGCGATAAACGGTGCCGTAGCACCGCGCGACGCCGTGAGCCACGCCGAGCCACGCCGAACCGCGTGGTATCGCGCTGCGCCGCGCCGCTTTGAGCCACGCCACGCCACGCCATGCCGTGCCGCGCCACCCCGCGCGCAGCCGGGATATTCCGCGCCGCGACGGCACTGTGGTACAGCCGTTAGCAAAAAGACGACGAGACCACCGAGCAAGCCGAGAGAGAGCCCGGCCTTTTCCGTCCGTATGTTTCCACTGATCGGAAATCGAAGCGGGATCGAGCCGCCGGGATACCAACGAGATATGGAAGATCCAACGTCAATTAATATCCGCCGTGCGTAATTCGATGGTAATGAAACGGCGCGAGGCTTTCGTTACCGGCGACGCGTGGGCTTTGTCTGGGATTTATTATTTATCGCGATAGTTTCTGGATGTAGGCGTTTTAGGATACTTTGTGGACGGTTGGTATAGACATTTAGATGAAGATAGTTGCTCTTCTCATTCATGAAGACATTGCGAAGATCTCTATATCTTATCTCAAATTGTGTGATGCGTTTTATATATTTTAATGTTATTTTTCTAACACGAGTAACGTGGTAAACGGCAATATCCGTCGCTTTTAGCGTTTTGCTACAAAATTGTTAACTTCCATGCAAAAAGATAAACATTGGGCATTTTTTTTCATGCAACGTTCAGTGACTCCGTGCGAATAGACGATCAATTTTAGCGATTCAAAATCGAAAACATTTATTCCATCACGCCGGCGCTGTGAAAATAACGAACGGAAACGGCGGAAAGTATCAAATTCATCAAATTACCTAACTAATAGCTATCATCGCCAGACAGAAGTTTTTAGTTCACATCCGAAAATTGCATACGGCGAAGCAGATAAAAAAAAAACTTATTTATCTCGAAAATAAAGGTCCTTCTATCTTTATTTCTCAGACGCATTGTAGTATTCGTGATCGATTCTCCTCGCTCGCGGAAGTCGGCGTCGGTCAAGCGTCAAAGAGCAGCCAAGCGTCTTTTGGCGCGACCTGTAAGCGGTCTCAAGCGATGCTCGCACCCGCGAAACCATCGAAAGGAGGAGGAAGAGAAGGAGGAGGAGGAGGGAGACAGCGGTCGACACGAAACGAAGAAAGAGGAAGGAGGCGAGCGAGAGCGAAAGACGGGAACAGAGCGGGAGCCGCCGCTCGGTTATTTATCACGCTCCGCGCGGTTCGCCGATCGTATCCGCCCGTCCTCTTCTCGCTCTCTCATCCTGCCGCTGCCTCTCTCCTTCCACTGACCGATCCTCACACCCCTTTCCCTCGCTGGCACACGGAGGAGCCTTCGTCCCACGGCGATCCGGTCGTCCGAGAGCCCCATTGCGACGAGGGACCAGGAGAGACTCGTTACGAGCGTCCCAGTGTCCCTCTTCCTCCGAAGCCTTCTCATACCCTTTTCCTCAACCCTCGAGCCGTGTCGCGTCGTTCTCTCTACCTTCTTCTTCCACTTCGTACTTCTCACTGCTTCTCTATTTCTTCCTCCCTCTCTCCTTCTCTTTCTCTCTCTCTCTCTTCCTCCCCATGTCGCCCGTTCTTCTTCCTCGTATAACTCCCCGGAGGGATCGAGTCCTCTCGCCTCTCGCGCCAAGCACGTATGTATACATAGCGGATACATGCGAGCACGTATATAGTCACGTGCGCGCACGGACGTGCGCGCGTTCTCGTGGATACGGGGCGGGTGAAGGCGGGAAGGGGAGAAACGCTCGTGCGGGAAGAGCGCAGCTATTCGAGTCTCACGCCGGATATTCGCGAGCACGACCACCGCCGGCGACGTACTTTTATACTTTTTCTCTCTTTTTTTTCTTTCTTTTTCATTTTGTTTCGTTCCGTTCTTATTCCGCTGGACTCGCGCGCGGCTTCGCGCCGCGTTCACCGGGTGTTTTCGGGCTAAGTTGTGCAATAAGAAAGCGCGGGCGCTTTGTGTGCCACCGGAAAAAATTAAGTAATTGGCCCAGGTTTCAGAATTTATGCAGTTTAAAACCGGATATCCTGGCTCATCGCGCATTTCAATAAAGATATTCTCTTCACGGATGGAGAATTAAATATTCCAGGAATAAAATTTCTAATTTCTAAAAATAACATTCATACATTTTGGCTCGTAAGAGATTCGCAGTTTCTTACTTTTTCCAACCTAAGTAAAATATCGAGTTTCTAAAAGTAAACGGGTTGCATTTTGGTTCACCGTTCATGTGGTGCACTCTTGATCCCGATATTTCCCGACGTTCGGATCGTTGTTAAGGCGACGCCAAGCCTCATCGGAAAATAATTATCGTGGAAGGGATGCCCGCTTTCGATCGTCTCCTCGGGTTTTTTTTTCTTTTCCTCTCGTTCTCTTCACCAGTCTGCACGCTGCGAGGCCGAAGGAAAAAAAAATCGAAGCTCCGCTCGTCGACGGAAGATCCAGGAAAAAAGAATGCCCTTCAGGCAGTCGGGGGTGGAATTCTCGCCCTGTGCTTAATGCTGCACGGAAGCGTGATGGTTGGCGATTGGAATTAACGACTTGGCGACCGTATTGATTATTCGTCTCCCCCGAAGGCTTCTTATCTTATCCTTTCCCGCCTACTTTTTCGCTTCTTTCCCCTTCCCCTTGCACGTTCTCTCCTCCTACTCGTCGAGTTTGATGATCCTTCGTTTGTTTCTACGAGACTAACAGCCTCTTTCCAGGCGAGAATGCTGCAACCATAGTCTTGTCTTAATCTTTCCGTTCGAATCATCCCCGGTTGCATCCTCCCCCGCTCCCGCACTCTCATCCTCATCTTTATATTCCGGCTTAAAGGATTCGACCATTCTTCCCTCGCTTGCGCGCCGTCTAGCCCTTTCTTACGAATCCATTCTTTCTTCTTCCGCTTTTATTTGCCGGTCCGCGAAAAGCGACCGACCTGCTGGTAGACGATTGCGACCGACAATGTCCTTGGGGAAGGAAGTTCTGGCAAAAGTTTTCGTCTTCATATTTCTTCACTCTTCATTCGAACTCTTACGTACGTGCCTTAATCTTAAATTTTTAAATGCAATTACATTTCTACGGGTAAATGTCCTCGAAAAAACTTTTATGTCTTATTCAGTGGGAGACACTTTTTAATATTTTTCTCTCGCACCGTGCGAGAAAACTTGCTTTATTTGCATGTATTTGAAGCACGGTATCGCAAAAATGTCTACTGTTATAACGATCGCTGCAATGGTACCGCTAAGATTTGAGTTGACTTTAAAAACGAGAAAAATCGAAAGACCATCCGTACGTTATGGTCGTGCTAGCCAATAATTCCTACGGGACTATATTCGCTCTATCGAGAAGACGAGGGCGACACGGAGAAATGGAAGGTAAGATTATTCTTGGAAAAGGATCGCGGCGAGGTAGGACGGATGAGCCGGGTCGCTCCTCCGGTCGTTATCAGAGAGGAACTTGCTCATCGTTCTCCCGGGCACTTAACCGGCTACCACTTGCCGAAGGAAAAAAGGTCGGGGATAGAGAAAAATGGACGAGACGAGCGGAAGGTTTGGTCCGGTCGGCCGGAGCCTGAGC
Source organism: Temnothorax nylanderi (assembly GCF_030848795.1). Classification (NCBI taxonomy): domain Eukaryota; kingdom Metazoa; phylum Arthropoda; class Insecta; order Hymenoptera; family Formicidae; genus Temnothorax; species Temnothorax nylanderi. The sequence goes on along the minus strand of NW_027249095.1, from coordinate 675,525 downwards.
TCCCGATATCCTACGCGCGGCTCGGCATTCGTCTTCGTCATTCTGGAAAGAAAGCTCGAGAGCCGAGATCCTACAGTGCAACCAAACGTGTGAGAATATTTCTCATCCCCGCATTTCTTTTATATTTTGTATTAAAAAAGAGGCAACGATCTTGAGATATTTTTATGAAGCCCAAATTAAAACTCCGTTGGAAACTGTTTTAAAGGATGATTCTTTGCTTAGAAAACAATTTTTGTTAGTTGTCTTTATTAGAAAACAACATTATTCTGCAAATGTTTTCTGATCGAATTTAACGAAATAATTCTTTTAAAAAAATTAAGTCGACACTTTCTCGTGAGAACTATCGAAAAGAAAGACACTTAAAAAGTAAGGAGTAAAGTTAGATTAGGAAGTAAAGCCAATTTGATGGATCAATATCGGTTGTTCTTCGCGACATCGATGCAGTTCCGCGTAGCCGCGAAATTCTTGACACGTTTACGTAATTCTGTGAGTACACAGAACGGTGTCTTGTGCGAAAACGAAGGACCGTCGTCGCGGGAAGGCGTGCTCGTTCCCCGGAAATTTCTGTCGCAGAATCTCGCAAAGGTCGACTCGGAGTCGTCGCCTCGCTGAGGGAGCAGAAACGAGCTGACGCCGTGTGCAGGCAAATCCCCCGCAGGATCCTTAATCAGGCCCGACGCCTCACCGGCACGTAATACGGGATAGAAGCTTCAGCCCCGTCTCCTATCTTCTAACCATCCGCGTTCGAACGAGCCTAATCTCGCCTGTCGGTCGGCTTCGAAATTCTTCGAATCACGAAATCGGCTCTCTTCCAGATTATTAAAGATCACTCCGGGCTAGTGACGTATTTAAACGAAATACCGTGATTATTATATATAAAAAACTGTATTCTCATACGTTTATCTATTTATTCATTTACCGACGAGACGAAAGAAGATTAGAAATAAAGAATAAAGATTAGAAATAAGATTAGAAATAAAGAATAAAAACTATAAATATATAAATGTATAAATAATTAAAAAGAAAAAAAAGGATCGTACTGATATGAATAATAATGTGAACCTTAGAATACCTTAGATAATTATAACAAGGAATAAAGAAAAAGTTGATATGAAATGGAAGCTGAGACAAACTCATGAAACTGTTTATATTTTTACAAAGAATTGAACGAATTTTATTGTTAAAAATATAGACTTAATTTTATGATAGATTTACTTTAGATAAATTAATTCTAAATCAGAAAAAGAACGAAAGATAGAAGAAGAGAGCGAAGCACTACAAAAACACATGTTAAAATTAATTATTTGGAGAATGTATGAGAAGGGCAGGATTCTGTTCTAAGATGTCTTAAGATGTCTCCTTATATCTAATAAGAAAAATTCGAATACTTGATGTCTTACACATTGTAATTTTCTTCTTCTATTCTATTATAAATAACAAAATGTTCATAGTTAGGCCCAGAGTTAGGTTAAAAATATATTGCAACTTTATTATTTCATTTAAAGAAAACACTGCATTTGGTCTACGATATTTAGTTTTGATATCTAAATTTATCAAGAACTACAATCTTATTGAGCTGTAACTTTTGTCGTTCGATTTTAATTTAAACTATGTTCCGATGAAGAAATTCACGTAAAAACGAAACTAAATATACGTATTCCACAAAATAGGATACTTGCATGCATAAAAAGAACAGGTTCCATTCTTGTTCTTCGACTTAACCCTTTAAAATTCATACTGTTCGACCCAACCAGCGTCTCTCGCTTCGCGCGACGCATGGCATACTAATAGAGACATTTCTTTGCCATATACCGACGACCATTACGAGGCTCGCGATCCGCAGATTTCCCATCTCGTTTCCCTCACGAAGAGACCGACACGAAGAACTTGCCGAGGATGAAGAGAAAGGGGAGGGAGAAGGAAAGGCGAGCCACCCCTTGGCTGCCTGCAGGCTCCTTAATCAGGCGCGTCGCGTGGCTGGCACGTAACACGGGATAGGTTCAACCCCACTTTTCGTTCCCTCGCCGACGTCGACGTCGTCGTCGACGACACAACGACGACGACGACGACGACGACGACGTCGGTAACCGGTAACCTCATGCACTCGCACTACCACCGCGCTACACAATCGTGTCTGTGTGGCGCGGCAGGGTGGTAAAGTGCCTGCGGTATGGGTCGTGCCATCGGCGACCAGGGGGTTGAGACTACGAGGGGTAGGTAGGGTTATGGATCGGAGACTTTGCTTAAGCCGATGCCACCGTCCACCCTTATCCGGCTCGTGGCGTGTCCACGCCGGCCGTGCATTTTTCAACCCTCGTCGCGCGACGTGAATTTTAAGATCAGCCGAGGGTGGAAGAAACGTTTCGAGGGCTGAAAAACGTTTCTGAAGCGTTAATGGAGTAACGGCCCGTAATTATTCGCAATACGTACTTTTATTAATTCTTGAATCGGCTAAATTTGCATTAATAATAATAAAGTTATCTAATATACAACCCTATAAAACAAAATTTTACAACTGTTTACATTATTAGTACAGTTTTCAAAATTTTTTCTTTTTTAAACAATTCAGTTAAATAAATAAAATTTTATAAGATAATATTACATATAAAATTATAGTACGCATTTTCATTTTTTATACTTTCAGTGAGATCTCTCAATTAGTTGGAATATATCTTGAAAATTACTAGAGTACTAGAACAAATCTTTTTCATGAATAATTATTTTTCGTGATAGCGAATTCTAACGACGACACACAACGCTACAGCGATAGTTTTCGCATTTTCAAATATTCCAATGTTCAATAAATATTCGGAATGTTGGACTTTTCCCAGAAACTCAAGTCTATGAAATTTCATCTAATAATTGCAGTATTTTAAAAGTGCCTAGTACTGAAAAGCGCCCAACTTTATTAGATGGCATTATGTCTGCTTATAACCGACATCTACTACTTGAATGGCTGTCCAAGGAAATCGTCATCACTTATTCGAGCCCGAAAGTTTCGAGTTCAACCCGAACTAAGGAAAAACGAGAAATAACAATAATTCCCCTTTTCCTCCGTTAGCGACGTCGCATTTGCAGCGTGCATTCTGACCGTGCTAGGATCACCTTGGCGAACGAGCCATCTCGAGCCTGTAGCAGTACCGCGTCGAAGCCACGACGGTAACTCCTGATTATCCCTCGGTCTCGGATTTCGACCGGGACTTCCTGGGCTTATCGAGCCGTAGCCAATGGTCGTCGATGCTGCATCGCACGGTATCATCGATCCAGGTTCGAAAGCAGATATCAGACCGGCGTATCAGCCGCCTCTCCCTTCCCCTCGCCGTCCCCTACCCGTCGTCGCACACCGCGTCGTTCCCTGGTCCCTGCCACTCGAGGATTACGTTGGGACCAGCCTTTCGAGTCCTCGAGTATTATCGAGCTCGACACGGAGCCGCGCTGAGGCGTCCGCCGCACTCTCATCCGCCTTCTCCTCTCTCATATCCCTCGCTACTGTCGCCTCTCGTGCACCTCGGTCTACTCCACGTTAGCTCTGCCTCCTCGCTCGTCCTCGGCACGAACTTTCGCGATCCTCGTATCGAGGCTCCTTCAAAACCACACGTGCGCCAGACCACTGCATTCTCCACCTGTCCGCGTTCCCTGGTCCTGCGTACATATATTCATTCATTTTTTTCTTTTTTTTCTTCTGAGTTCTTTATGTTAGTCTATTTTGTTCGCAACAACAATCTATCCATCGCGATCTTTTCTATCTTAGAATACTTGGCTGTAGTATATTATTTTGTTGTTATCTATACATGATTTTTGCTTGATTTTATACCGATGGCATAAAGTCGCAGTAGTCAAATTTAACTGTTTAATCAACTGTCGTTTATTCTAGTTCCTATCGTCTAAAGAAATATGAAGATAGAATTTGAAGTTTATTAAAATCTTTGAATTTTCAATATCAACTGGTAATATAAGTATCGATGCTTCGATATTAAAATGATTACAATTGTTTTTCTTTCAATCTATAGTTTTCGCTACCAAAAACGAATCTCACGAGTTCTCACCGTCTAATAAATAATAACACTTGATACAAGCTTGGGTTAAAACGTGAAATAGATCTACTACACTTTGCTTCTTTCCTTTCCCCTCAATTTCTTTCCTCAATTTTCCCCGGCTCAGTCTATTTCCTGTTCCACTTTCTTCTCTTTCCGCCACTCTCTCCCTCTCCCTCTCCCTCCCTCCCTCTCTCTCTCTCTCTCTCTCTCTCTCTCTCTCTCTCTCTCTCTCTCTCTCCTCTCACTTGTCACGGCATCACGTCATACCGCAGTCCCGCTGCCTGCCACCTCCATCAAACTGCCGGCGCCTCCAGCAGCGGCAGACAGCCGCTCCGCGCGCACGTGAGCGTATCGACACTCGCACGCGTGTACACACACACAGGCACACATTCACATACCTACGCACACGTATATGCGCACACAGACACGGCACGTCTCCGCGTCAGGTCGGCATACAGATGGATACGGATGTCACGGCAGTAGCGCGGTTCTCCACTCACCGTCCTCTCCGTCCTCTCCCTTAGCCCCCTTGCTCCCGGCTCCGGCACGCACTCCGCTTGATTCACTCTTTTTCTCCTTCCCTCTCGCGCAAGCCCGCTATCTCCTTTCAGGGATGTCGGTGGTGAGATGGTGAGGAAGAGAGAGAGAGAGAGAGGCAGGAGAGAAAGAGAAAGAGAAGTGAGCAACCGCACGAACTGAGGCATCGTATTCCTCACGCCCTGTATACGTGGTGTCCTAAGTATCACGGATTTTTTCTCTGCTATATTTTTCCTGCGGAAAATTATAGTAATTGATAGCGATTTTGTCTGAAAGTAGAATTTAATTGGATCCCGAATTTATATCTCGCATAAGGTTTGTTTAAACTTTAAAGTTATCAAGATTTTTTTATTTCTGAAATTTAGTTTATCTAAATTTCGATTGCCCATGGTTCCACATTAAAATATATATACATGCATCATTCTTAGTTCAATCTATGTATGTAGTTAAGAGAAAATACGTGATTTTTGAGACACCCCGTACGACATTGCTCGATGGCCCCAACCCCGTTTTCCACGCTGGGCGGCACTCGCCATCTCTTCCTTTCGCGCTGCTGTTGGCGAAACGATATATCGGGTAAACCGTGAAAAGGAAGTTTTGGATCTATGCTTAAACGCGGTTTCTCTTTAGTTAAATGTGAAAACCGAAAAAAGAAACAAGTCATTAAGAGTTCTAAATTACAAATATATAGAGATAAATAAATGTCGGCATTTTTTCAATCTTTTCTCAAAGTTCTTTATCATCTGTAAGTTAAGCAATTCTCGAATTTCGAATGCCGAATCTAAGCTCTTTTATGGTTATCACCCTTTTGCTGCAATAAATTCGATTGTTTTCCGTATCTACAGTTCGAACGTTAAAATGGTATCCTGTTTCACGGTTCACCCGTTATGCATTGCATCGAGGGTCCAGCGACCGTCTAACTGCGCGCCTCCAAGTTCGAGACTGGAACGGCTCGAGTCTGGAAAGGAGAATGGGGGTTGGGAACGGTTCGAACGTTTCGGAATCTCCGTTACCGCTTTCTCGTATAAGGGCGACTACTCTCCGATATCCCGGCAGCCAAGCTTCGTGAGATCGCAACCGAGAAACCGTTTCCCCGGGAAAAACGTGCAGCGCGTAGCCATGGGCGTCACAACGTAAGGAGATGCACTTAGAGCCGAGCACTCACTTAAAATTTATTTAAAATAATTTTAGAAATTCAGTAAAATAGTGAAATAAGGCATTAGTTTCGAGTGATAAAAACTGTGTTTTTAGAATGTCGATTGAAAAACTTGCTATATCGTTAAATACGGTATACCTTATCAATATTATTAGACAATATATAAATTAATAATACGTTGTAGTGCAGATTTAATAAATTAAAGTTAAAGCTGAAGTTAAACAAATTCACATTGGGTTTTTGAAATATTTTATGTTTATATTTTTCTAGACATATGTAATGCTTTACTACAGTAAGTTAGAGCCGAATATCGAGATTACAGCAGAGCAGAGTCCAGAAAATATCATACAAATTGCAAAAAATACCGTTATCTGTACCAATTAGCAACACCAAGATATTAATAGTAGGGGAAACCCCTACTATTTCAGGATAAATTCGTGGCACCGTCGCGCGCGCAATTTGTGTTTCTCGAATCGCGACTCTTTCGTCTCGGATCCGTACTCGGAAAAGCGAGACGCGTCGCGACAGTCAGGGCGAAGGTGAGTGAACTCGTGCGACGTTATCGCGTCCGCTGTGCAGCGCTAATTCGACGTCGAACGGACGCGTCGCATCGCCTCGCCTCGCCTCACCTCGCCTCGCCTCGCCTCGCCTCGCGTAGCGTCGCGTCGCCTCGTGTCACGTCGCGCCACTCTCGTGGCATAGAAGTCCAAAAATGCGCGCGAATGTTGGGTCTCGCGCGACACAGGGAGTCCGACCTTCTGTCTCCGAACGTACTTTCTACTTCCTCTCCCGATAGGACACCCCGTATGCAGACGGATGTCACGTGCAGGTGCAACATGCTCGCGTCCACTTGACGGAACGTGCGTATAAATACAAATACATGACATTGTCCCCGCGCGCATAGTTCTCGTTTCCATGTGCTTTTTCTCAAATTTATCCTTTACCTTTAACCCGCTGTGCATCCCTATTCGTCCATTTTCTCTTTCCTTATCTCACTTGTTTGTTGGCAATAAATGAGCATGCACGGCTCACGGAAAATGATACAGTAATAATACTGACATGTGTAATCAATCAAAATAGATAATAAAATTCTATTTGATTGATAAAATATGTTTGCTAAGTTTCTAGGATTTGTAGCTCTAGCCGCCACGTCGATCTCTCGCCCGCAGCTCACCGTAACTTTCCCGGTGTGACAGACAGTCTTTTTTTTTATAAGCATATCGCATATGTATCGTTTTGCAAGGAACTGCCCGACGACGTCGGATTAAGAATGTCCGAAAGCTTTAATCTTTCATGGTATTTAGTATCACGATAATCTATAGAAAAGGAAGATAAAAGTTCCATCAATATATCTTGCAACTTTTTTCTTCTTACAAATGTTTATTACTTATATCGATATGAATATCTTTCAAGATTATCAAATCTTTCCAGTTTTATCGATAACCGATTAATTGCAAATATTTGATTTCCCATGCTAATCACGACTACGGTGAATTACATTGATTTTTTAACATGATTACCATGCAGTAGCTTATTATGAATGAACAAAAAATGGACTTCCTCAGTAAAGCCGGAATAGCGTGGGAAGGAAAATAGTATCTTACGTAGTCACTGTTCGATCGCAGCCTTTTCTAATTTCCCCCGGCAACGCGAAATTGTTCGATTCGGGAACCACCGAGACGTGTCCGGCCGCGGCCAACAAAGGTCCGCCACACCGTTCGTCAGTGCAGCGCGCGGCTTCGGGATGTGTTCTCACTCCCTCCGCTCCGTTCGTCATACGACTCTTTTCGCCGGCGATATCGCCGTCCGGAAAGCCGAGCTGGCGCGCGCTCGCGCGCGTATACGTGCTCGTGGAAAAGTCTCACACCGACACGACGCTCACGTTGAGGGGGTTGCGTCCCTGGTGGCGTCATTACGAGGGGCGTCGCGTTTAGAGCGTCGACGTTGGGCGGCAGGCGATCCGTACGACGACGACGACGACGACGACGACGACGACGACTACTCGGGCGGGCTTGATGGCGCGGTCGCTGCGCGCAACAGTAGTCGGGGGGATAGAAGCGAGCGGGTAGCCGAAGCAAGGGAGACCGAAAGAGCTCGAGCACGCTCGTCTCGCGCGCGCCAAGCCGCGCGGTATCGCGCCACGCCGGCGCCGCGCCGGCGTGGCGCGAAGGCTCGATCCGGCGTGGCAGCGGCTTGGCGCGACACGGCACGGCACGGCCGCGCGCCATTCGACGCGGGAGGGCGAACCGAGTACGGAGGTGGTAGGTAATCACCCGGCGGCTCGCGTTATAGCGTCGTTACGCCGCAGCGCCGCTATCGTCGTCTCCTGCCGCCCCCTTGCCGCCGCCACTCTTCTCACTGTGTCCTCTGCCGGTTTCTCGTACCGTTTTCTCCCTTTCTCCTCCTCCCTCCTCGTCCTTTCTCTCAGTCGCTCTCACGGTCTCCGTTCATCTCTCGGGCTACCACCGCGCGCGCCTCGCACTCCGTCTCGTTCTCTTACTACCGCTCCGACCTAGCCTCTTCCGCAGCGACGACGGCAGCGGTAGCAGCTCGAGTCTCGAACCGCGGGCGACGTGGCTGCCTTTCATATACCGGTATACGGAATACGGTTATCCCCTATCCCTCCTCCCCTTGGCCGCGTCTCCACGCCATCCAGCGTCTCATCGCCTCCAACATCCAACGCTCCCGGCACCCTCGCCTTCCCACTGTACTCCCGCGCCATGCTGTCGCCTTCGCCACCGTCGAGGCCGAGTTTAATTATTTCATATCGCCGTACACGGATCAACGCCGCCGCTGCCGCTGCCGCCGTCGCCGTCGCCGTCGCCGTCGCCAATACCGCTACCGTCGCTGCTAACCGCGCGCGGAATCCGACGTAAGCCGCCGACGACGACTTCTCGCTTCTTCCTTCACCCCTCGCGCCGTCTCTTTGCACGCCTCCACGGCACCGTCGGCGTGACAGGGTGCCTCTCCTCTCGTTTCACCCTCTTTCTATCACGGTTCACGCCACTCTTTCCCTTCCGGCGGATCGCGTCCGTCTCCGCTCGACCTTTCTCTCCCTCTTCTATCCACGTAACTTTTCCCTGTCCCCTGCCGTTGCGCCTCCGCACCTTGGTTCCCGCTCGGTCCGTCACTTCGCAGTTGCTTTACGAGCCAGTAACTTCCCCGAACGGGGCGACTTCATTACTTCTCATTTCCTCCCGGCGGGCGCTTTTCCGCGGCCGCGCGTCCATCCGTCCTTCCTCCGTCCGTTACATACTGGCTTTTTCCACCGCGCCGCGAAAACGATTTGTTTCGTAGATGCGATCTCATTTGCCGCTCGAGCGAATGTCGAACACTGACCTATTTTCGTATCAGTATTAGGGAGGATTAAAAATGTTATTCAAAAGCCAAAGAATCAGAAAGAAATGGCAGCGCGTAACATTTATCTTAAATGGTCAGCCGACACGAATTATTTCATATGTTGCAAAAATCGAAAGTATAAAAATATTATACATCCTATCTTCTGTTTGCTTGATGAAAATTTTTATAGCGTTGTGATATCGGGCATTAAGCATTGTTATCTACTCATTTAAAAAAATATTTTTTAACTAATATTGCACAAAAAATGTAATACTACACAGAATATCACCGATATTCTCACGTATATTTAAAAATAAATTATATGTGTATACATATATAGATACATATAAACTATAAACGAGTAGTAGAATTTTGTTCACAACTCTGCTTCTTTGGTCTTGTAGCAAGCCTGAACATTAAAAAGGAAAGAAGGGAACAAATTAACACCTCCAAACTTCCTCTGACGCTCTACAAAAATATAACAACAATCTGAATTTGCATCCCCGTGAAATCTGTGTCGACAGATTACGACGCAATTCGGGAAACTTACGAAGAGCGTTGTAAGTAAGGTGACATGCCGAGAGGGACGGTGGACGGGCAAACAACGGGAGGGAGGGGAAGTCCCGGGGAATTAAAGAGGAGAGATCGATGTCTCGTGACGTCGCGGTCGCGTTTCGTTGTTGTCGTCGTAAAACTTCTTTGACGCCTCGCGACGATAAAAGCCGCACGGACATCGACAGCGCGGGCGCTGTCGCGGCGATGACAAACTACGAGAACGGCGCGGCGGTATCGCTTAACGTTCCGCGGGCGATTAATAAACGTTATTACCGCCGTCGCGCGCGCCCCACGCTGCTACGTCCACCTACACTGACGTTGCCGACGACGTCGCTTTTAAAGCGCGTCGTAAACGCCCCGCACATAAATAACTTTGATACTCGCGTCGGCCGAGCCTTGCGTCTTTTTTTTCGTTCTTTCGTTTTTTTTAACTGTGTTACTCCGTCTTCAGTCGCGACGCGTCTTTGCAGCCACGCGTCTTTATCTCACATGAAAATGCGTATGAGACGAGGCAGTACTTAGTGCTTAATTAATTACGACCTTTGCTTCGTTTCGTATTTTTACGTAAAGTGGGAATGCTCGGGTTCGTCTTGAGAACGTCTCTCTGCAAAAATCGCGAGCGCAAAAGTTCTACGCTGTCTCGCGAAATGACGCGAATACTTAAATCGTAATGATTTCGCCTCCCACCCCTTCGATAAGGAAGTAGAGCTCTGCGTGCACACACAAAGAGCTCTCGGGAATGGCTCTGAATATTTAAACAACGACCGTCCACTCGCGAGCCAAGCGGCCAAGGACACACTTGAATTTCTCGCACGAGTGCTCCCCCGCTCTCTCGTACCCTCATGCGTGCGTGGCACGCAGGCGGCAGCATATCACGCGTAGGCGATATCACGTTCGACTCGCGCCTCGGGGCACGCGTATTATATACGCTCGAGGAGCGGCAAGAGTCAGGGATAAGGGGAGAGACGGCAAGTAGGGCGAGGGCGGCCGATCATGCGGCACGACGATGGGGTGCGAGCGACAAGATCCCGCGACCGAGAACATTGTTCTCCCCGCGCGAGCTTGGCGAGCTTTCGTCCTGTCTTCGAAGAAGGGTGGCGCAGGCCATCCCTCGTTGCACAGTGCACTTCCACGAGGAGTCGTTTCCCGGCCTTTAACGCGTAATTAATATAAGCGTTCATATAATTATAATTGATTTGTAAGATTTACTTACGATTTATTTACCTGAATTTTTATCATATATTTGGATGAAAGACGCGATCGTACACTTCACTCGCGCCATTCACAATTCGTATCCTCATTTATGCGGTCATCGACGCGATTTATTGCGACGTACGACCGTCGCACTGCAAAGTACTGAAAATATAAATTTCTGCGAGGACGAGGACATCCGCATCCGCAGGCTCGTTGACTAATTATCCCAATTACAGGCCGCGAATCGGAGTAATTAGTCGCACGCGCTGCGTGCTGCGATCGATCGCCCAGGCTAATAACGGGGCAACCATTTATCAGTTCATAAATCCTCCCTGTATATAAACTGTAACTCGCGTACGCCGTATAGAAATTTACTAACTGAAAGTCACTCATATAAATGGATGATTTTTGTTATACATATATTTAAGTATGGGTCATACGGGCTAAAATATTACAATCCAAGAGGAAATTTCAATTGTCAAAAAAGACACATTAAGAAGTAATGAACATTAGACACTATTTTCGAAATGATGTCATCATGTGATATAAGAGCACGCTTTAAAGAGAGCATTCATGTGCAAATCCATATTTGTATAAATTATTTATATATTTTTTTAACCGTAATTAGTCGACATTTATATTAAATCGCTTTAATAAGATTCTCCTGCGAATTTATTGGATAAATAATTAAAATACTCAACGTCACTTTGCATTAGAAATGAAAGAATATGTATGATCATATGGAATTCATATATTCTTTTATTTTCAAAATATTGAAACTTATAACGGTTTTATTAATTTTATTAATATAAACATATAAATTCGCGCGCGACTATAATAAAGCAAAAATAAAAAATTTAAATAACGATACCAAGATTTTCGGAGACGGAAAAGCGACTCGCGTCTGCCAGGTGGGCTGTTATTGTTTCTATAATGGCGGGAACAGCGTCTCTGGAGGTTGTAATGCCTCCTCGATGACGAGGCGACGAGCGCAGGTGCGCCGTACGAGCGACGGGATTTGCCCTCCCCGAGAGAGAACTCTCCCCCCTGTGCGCTGGAGGGTCCTCTTTCGCGAGTTTAACGAGATGACACCGTTCCCAAGATCCTCGGAAAATCTCGTGCCGCGCAAGAACGTCGCCGGCGCTCAAATTTATTCATTCCCTTCGCCGCCGTCAACGTTGCACGCACAACGGTCCGTAACGAGCTTCGGAGATTTTACGTAACAATAGAGAAGACTGTAGATCTAAGGCACGAAGTATAAATTTTAGAGCGTAAGCGAAAGAGAGAGTGAGATATATATCAGACGGGGAGTGATCAAGCAATTTCAGTTAATAATCGCTTTAATTCATAATTTTAACAGCTGAGCTAAAAACTTAACGTTATTAATAAGATATATGATTAAGGAACTGATAAGGAATCGAGTTACGTTCTTGTTCTGGAGGGAAAACGTAACTATATCGCTTTCTACGATCACGGGGATACGTACAAATCCAGCCACCATTCGCGAATGACGGATCACTCACTCTGACGCGGGCGGAAAAAAAACACTACAAGAAAATTTCCACGTCTTAATTTCGAGGAAGCTCGCGTACGATAAATTATCGAGCTTACAAATTACCTTTGGAAAAAGGACAGTGATCGATATCCTGTACGAAAAATTCTCGGAAAAATTAGCGCGGCAGTCGTTGGAAAGTCGAACGGACGACGACGAAAGGGTTAAACTGGCGGAGAGAACGGCAGTCTGGATGGTGGTAGGATCGGTACGCGGGGGGAGGAAATGGTGGGAGGGGGGTGGAAGGGGATAGGGTCTTCATGGAGCGACGTTTAACAGCATCGTAACCGGCTGGGATGATTACCTCACCAGCCAACGTAGGACTCTACGACCTACCCTCTGTTCGTCGTCGGCGTCGCGACGCCCGTAAACGGAAACCCCACGGCGGTACTCCAACTCTCTCTCTCTCTCTTTCTCTCTGTCTCTCTCCTCCCTTTCCGCCCGCCTCCACTGAGTTCCCACCCAGCCTTCCTTCGTCGTGCGATGCATATCCAACCCTTTAACCACCTGCCGGAGAAGCGGCAGCAATCTCGGGCGGCGAATGCGCAGCACCCCGAAAATGTTAAAGGAGCTGCGGTAACGCTTTCGACTCTCAACTGAAGAGCCAGCCGAAGAATTCTCTTGCTCAGGCAATCCTTTGAAGTTAGAGGTATCGTTGGACTATACCTGCTGCAAGGATAGCAGAAAGGAGGTAATCTCAGCAATGAGATTCTATACCCGAAAGAATCTCCAGCGGATCTTCTCCTTTTTTTTTCTAGGGAGAATTTAATCCGAGACCCAGCTCTCTCGATATCGATTCAAAAAATTTCGTTCGCGAGTATTGTGATAAGTTTCTTCGAATTAATATAAAAATAGCAATTAAAAGTTAAAAATTTAAGAGAGAAAGAGACAATTCTTTTTTCGACGAAAAAAAATCGTCTCTCTTTTAGTATCATCTTTGAATGTTCTCTCGAAGTTCTCTTGAAGAGTATTTCAAGCCAACTTTTTTAAACGCGATGTAAGGAACACCTTTTACATTCAGCCAAATCGATTCGCGCGATACTCTCTTTTGCTTGGCTTCTCGCTCTCTCGTTCTAGTTTCTTTAGCTTTTCGTCACGACGATTGACAGGCTTTATGGCGGCGGTACGGTCACGCTTAACGATCGAGCCAATCGTAAAAAGCTCCGCTGGCGCTGCAGAGCGTAGATAAGGTCTTCGTCATTGACAACCTTACCGGTGGAAGAAGGACGAGCCTTGTTCTTGATATGAACAAGGACAAAGGATCCCGCGACCGTGTATTAGCGTTCGAAAAATATCGGTAATTTATTTATGCTAAAATAATTTATCAATTCTTCCAGCATATATAATACTAGAAATTACAGTACTTTTTTAATAATTTCGGAAATTATGTATGTACGTATGTATATGTAATATCTCTCTGCAAAACTTTAGAAAAATGATGTCTTATAGAATATGTATATTATGCAGTATAAATGTCACCAGTATAGATGAAATCAGGTATAGATATTCTTTGTATATTCTTAGTTCGCTATCTCGTCATTCTGATTCTCGAGGATAAAGTGATAGACCACTTGAAAATAGGTATCTATTATTTTCATAATTGGTCGAGATACTGGAAATTATTATGATACTGATTGTGTGTCCATCGGAAGATTGGCACGAATAATGTAATTTTTTTGTGATTGATACATAGAACGATTCTAATATGTCACAAATTTTTTTCAGTCGTGTTACTTTATAAATTTAAAATCAGTTCCTTTTAAGCACTTTAATCTTTTAATTTTAAATGGATTTTATTTTTTCAAATTTTTCTTGTACACGGCATATTTTACTTTAATAATTAAAAAGCGGAAGAAAGTTTATAAATTTTGATCAATTACGATCGACGCACTAGTATTGTTGAAATAGATGCATTTTTAACCAAATTTGGCATCTTATTGTGCATCTTACAATTCTTCTAGACGAAGACCTTCGTAACTGACTTCGGGGACGATTACGTGCCATAACTCGCTAATTGTTAATTTTTATTACGTCCTGTCAGTTGGACCTCACGGCGTTCCGCCCCGCGAGAATTAAATTAATGCAATAAATTCGTTGAATTTAGTACGCGCGCGTCGAGCGAGATATTTTTTTAACCATATTTCTCGCAACGTTCGGAACCGCGTATTGTATTCGCGTGCGTGTGATGCGTAAATGTGTGGAACGAACGTGCGAAGAGTAATTGGGCAATATTGCCGGTAAGTATGATTGTGACCGCGGATACGATGGGGATTGAGAATTGTGGCATGAGGCGAGATAGACAGAGAGACAAAGAGAGAGAGGAAGAAAAAGATAAAAAGTGGGATGCTAAATAGGGCGAAAGAGATGCAAGTAGACGAGGGATGCGAGAAATATCACGGAGCAAGGACAATAAAACGAGACATCGAAGGTGTCTCAGGACGAAACTTCGAAGCAATCTTCTTTTGATTAATTCTTGTTAGTAATTTAAAAATATTTTCTACACTTAATATGATTTTTCTCACATATGACTATTACATATTGACAATTTTATGTTTAAAATTTGTTTCACGCGCCAATATTAACTACAAAATAAAAGCAATGTAACATTACAAGCAAAATACAGTTAGATCTATTTCTACGCAATAGTCCAAAATTGATATTAGGTTTTTGATAAGTTTCAATATTTTAATAAGTTTTAATTAAATCAATTATAAGACATTTTTAGATCTTTTATTTTAGTTTATTTTGGATACACGTCGAAAAAAAATGCGCTTTTCGCGCTCTTGGTGTA
Organism: Temnothorax nylanderi; assembly: GCF_030848795.1. Taxonomy (NCBI): domain Eukaryota; kingdom Metazoa; phylum Arthropoda; class Insecta; order Hymenoptera; family Formicidae; genus Temnothorax; species Temnothorax nylanderi. Next base: position 660,364 of record NW_027249095.1, on the reverse strand, counting down.
AGAAAAAAAAAATCGATCGCGTCACGCGTAAAAAAAATTTCATCACTCGAAAATGTCATATGATTCAATCACGGAGATATTAAGCTGGTTAATGGCGTTCTCTAATATTTCATTCCTCTTTCCGCGTTAATAAATTGGAATAATTGAATAGCGCGGATTTTTCGAGATACGAATGTTAAACCGCTAACGAAAGGCGCGCGGCAGGAAACAAGAAAAAAAAACACCTTTCATTCAAGAGGCAGCCTACGAACGAACGTTGCTCCTCCATTAGCGACAGACGTAACAAAGCGCCTTTTCATGACGCATCGCCATGACCAACTCGCATAAACTCGACCGTCTCCCGAGCCTCGCGTGATCATCCCTCTTTCTCGGGGCTTCCGTCAAAAATCCAACGCGTTCCAACGCGCGAAGACAAAGGTGGCAACGGGAAAAGCCGCGGGGAGTGACGAGGAACGAGGATGGGATGTGGAGAAAGGAAAAAAAAAGTGAGAGGTAGTGGAAAAATCGTGGAAGCGAAAGAAAGAAAAAGAAGAATATGAAGAGGGAGAGAAAGAAAGGAAAAAAGAAGGAAAGAGAGAGAGAGAGAAAGAGAGAAGTTCGATGTCGAACTCAGCCCTCGACCGAACGGCTCACCATCCCTTTCCCCCGCCTCATCTATAGAAGATACCCTTCGACTCTCCGTGCCCTCGTACGTGCTCGCTCTCGCCCACAGCCCGTCCCTATACTCTCGCACGTACACGTACTCACACATACAAGCGCCGTACAGAAAGCCGTAGTCACCCTCCAGCGGCCCGCGGCCCCGCCCGTCCCACCCCGTCTCGTCAACCCTCGCTCGGCCGGCGTGTTCCCGCCCTCTCCGTGTTTCCGCGGCCCGTTCCAACCACCCCGTTCCACGCCGTGTCCCGCAGGGCATGTCCCTATACACCGCCGGCATGCAATTGTCCGCTCTATCGCCTCTAGATCCGTTCTCGCGGTGCGATCGCGACGCCTATAAAAAAAAGCGTATCTCTGATAAGACGCGGCCTCGGCCGAGAATTCGCGACGCTGAATTCAAATACGTCCAGGTAGCGCCGTCGATTTTACGCGGATTTTTCGCGGGGGCGCCGCGCGGACAGTACTTTCGCCGCTGCCGGAAAATTCTCATCCCCTTTGGTGGCACGCTCCGCGGCACGCCCGGTCGTCTCTGTTATACTGCCGGCAGCGACCCAACCGTCTCCTCCCTCGTTCGCCCCCGCACTCTCTCTCTCTTTCTCTCAACCCATCCACCCCAAACTCGTCCCCTCACGCCTCGCCGCTCGCCCACGCCCGTCGTTCCCGCCGCGCCGCGCGCCGCCACCGCCACGCCATCGCGTCGCTGCCGTCCCCTCGAGCCAGCCGAGCTAACCACCCCATCCTAACCACCCCGGCCACCCACGCGCGCTACCCCCTACCCTCGACCGCGCCACTCTGCGAGCCGCTCGTTAACCTGCTAGCGCCCCTCTAACCGCTGCTGCAGGGCTGCTGCCGCCGCCGCCACCGCCGTTGCCGCCGTCGCTACCGTGGCTGCTATATTTACATATCAATATTCTATGGCGTGGCAGGGTGGCTGGCTGGCTGGCTGGCGAGCTGGCTGGCGGGCTGGCTGGTTGCACGCTCTCCTGATCGTAAAGTAGCGGTGGCGTGCTCCTGCGGATCCCGTCTGCCCCCTGCCCTCTTATCGCCCCCCCCCTCTCCCCCTCCTTCCCGCCCCGAATCTCTCGAGGGATGGAATCCTGAGGAGAGAACGTTCAGACAAGAGTATTCCCGTCCAGGAGTTCGGAGACGCCGAGAGTAATGATCCGACTGGCTGCCTGTTTTCGACTGACAGCGTTAGGGAGGGCGCGAGAGGGAGAGTAGGAAATTTCCTCGAGAACTGGCGGCCCTGAGATGGCAAAAGGGTAAAAGCTGCCGCGACGCTCCGGACTACTCCTGAATTCTTTGTGCAGTCACGCGGCGGATCGCGAACGCGGATGCTGTCTAAAAATATGAATGTCACCGCGCGACAACTCGCATAATGACGGGCGTATCGCAAAAAGACTTGTGCTTTTATTCGACATTTTATCTCGTCCCATTTTCTAGTATGTGCTATTTTAATACACGCCTCTCTCTCTAAAATGATACGCGCGCGGAATGCTTTTTGTCTCCGTCCGCGTTTTTGTTTGATTCCCTTAACACTATCGGGTGCTACTCTGGTTAGATATCGCGTGTTGTTGAATGAACGCCGCGCGGTAAAGCATAAAAAAACGCGGATTCCGATTCCAGCCAGCAATTATAGACTCAATTATATCGGCATACGCATGAAAAAATATCCGCGACAATTTCCCACCGCGGGATGAGAATTACATCGACGGCCGAAACGCGAGCGCGATCGTCACCAGGCTAATAATTTCGTTTACCAGAGCTTCATGAAAAATTATAACCATTCCATCGCGCGCGTGTGACACCGCGCGCTATGAAGTTTCAATTGTATCGCGTCAAATGTGTGCTCACGTTTCATCACCAATTTTATCATTTTCGAGTCAATTTATTTTATCAGGAGTACTTATTTCACGCAAACAGGAAGAACGGGGAGAGAAAACATTTATATGCTGTATACTTATATATACGAAATAGGCAGCGTTTAATTTCACGATTATTTCTAATCTTATAGAAGAAACCGATTACATAAATATGAAATTTTATCAAAACGACTTAAAGCTGTAAAATAATTTTGTCAGGGTTCAACTTGAAGGAAATGTGTTATTTTCTTGTTTTCAAAATTATTATTATTCGTTCATTATGCTATATAATTACAATCACAAAGATGTTATGTACATTATCGTCGTTATTTCCCTAGAATCAACGTGTATTTGAATCCATTCGTAGTTGAAAAGTGCGGAGAACGGACGATTATACCTGACATCGATTCGTTTCCGGGGATGAATACATTAGCGGACGTCGAAAAACCAACCGCTTCTTAAGACGTCGCGACGTGCCGTGCCGTGCCGCGCGCGCGATGCCGGGCAGGTGCTAATTTTAACCGTTTCCTTAACCCACGTATTTATAGGCGGCCGACTCTCGTGGGACTCTTTAAAACGTCTCGCCGGTCCATTCGTCGCTCGCGCGCGGAAAGCGCCCCGAATAATTTAACAGAGGACTCGGCTCCGAAACGAGGACGCGTCATCCTCCCCCTCATTACGCCCACTCCCGTGTGGATTTTCGCTCGCTCGCTCACTCACGCGCGGAGGATTGACGTATACCCGCATAAGCCCCGAGAGTTATGCGAGGCTGACAACTCCTGACAAACAAACCTTTCCCGCATCGACGCCTGTTTGCTTTTCCTTCTTACTCGCGCGCGCGTTTCTTTTCATTGTTGTTATATCTTATACCGAATCTGAAGCTGCTTAATTAGGAAATATACTAGAATTTAATCTTAACGCACAAAAATACGGATTAATTATGGATTCAATTAGTTTGTGTTGTAGATTGTTCTACGATTGTTTTACTTCATGCTCTTTCTTGCCGGGAATGTTTATTTATCGTCATCTGTAACTACTTGTTCCAGGCCGTGCATATTACGATGTTACCATTCAGTATTCAACTATTTTATTCTCGAAAGTATCAATTTCATTATTATGCAGCATAATTATCACATGTTCAACGTTTTTTACCTCAGGTTTAAATTTTTCTACAGCGCATATATTTTCCCCTCAATTCTCCGCACTCGATGTAATTCCGAGATAAGTTGAAAAGTTTCAAATAATTTAACAATACGACTTAATATAACTTTACGATAACTTTCTCTGATCTCTGAAGAGATGATTCCCTTAAGACTTCTCGATACATATAACAACGTCGTTTCGTAATTCATCACCCTTGTCAATTTCGGTGGTTTTTAGTCAAAAGGGAAGTTCTCGATTAATTGATCCACCAATCCGTGTTCGTCGAGTCGCGATCCGAGGCTCCGGCATCACGTGCGGCTTATTCGAGAGAACCCCCCGCGCGCTTTCCCCTCGGAAGGGAAGTTTCTCGGTTCCGTGGGGATTCCGGGATGGAGGCGCGTGTGCCCTCGGGGGCTTTCGTGACCAGAACGCCGCGTCGCCTCACCCTCCTCGTCGCCCATGCCGTCACCGCCACCCCCTTGCCCGCGTCCGCAAACTGGTGTGACACCCCCGGAGCCACGTCGAGCTTGCGACGAGAATTTTGCTGAGGAGTTAACTGGATCCCGCGACGCCTACATTAAAGGCGAGACGATGCTCCGGGAAAGCCGAACGAGTTCTTATCGACAGGTCGGGCGATTGAACGAGGAGCGAATAACACGACGGAAACGTCCATCTTTATCTTCTGTTTAAAACGTACTATAAAAAGGCTTCGCGAGGTGATAAACGAAGGCTATAAAGAAACTCACATTCAATCCTTTCTAATCCTATCAGCCTGCTATAAATCTGCAATTTTACATATTTAAATTTTCAATTTATAAAGAACGTTTGAATTATATGATCGTATAACTATTTACGCTTTGAATCTCTAAGTGAAACTCTTACGAAATAATTAACGTATAAATTTCTTTTGCAAATCTCTTTCATTGCTTCTATTTTACTTTCGCGGGTGAAGATCGGTAATATGACGCAAATGTTTAAAAATTGGAAAAAAATCTTTATTTTATTTCTCCCACAATAATAAGAGACAATGTTGTACTATAACGGCTGCTGTTTAGCGATGGTAATTACGAACTCTATACGCGTTAGCAATTTCTACACTTGTTTTATGAAAAATATAGCTCGTGTCTCGGGAGGTTACGTGATGTTTTTAAGGTCGCCACCTAGTCGCACAAACAGCGTTCGCCGCCTGCGGCGAAACGTCGACGTGCATCATGAAGTCGGGCGACGCCGGGACAGGGAGGAGGAGAAAAACCAAACAGGATTACGGCAACGTGGCCGGATGAATCTAGCTGCGGGGCATTAGAATAATCACGGAAGGTGGCAGTCAGCTGTATTAATCGATAACGCCGCCGACGGGTGTCTCATAAAAATTTCACACCAGAATGTCACGTATCGCGTGACGTGCGAAGGATACTCAACGATTAACGTCGATCCATTAATGATGAACTGCTGAATCGTGCGTCGCTTCATCTGGATTTTCCATATCGCCCCCTCCTATCTCTCTCTCTCTCTCTCTAAAAAATTTTAATGTTTGCGCAATATACAAGATAGAAATTAAAATTCAGAATTTCGGTATGCTCCGTATTTCGATAGAAATATCTTAATCAAGGCAGGATGTTCCAATTCCTAATAAACAGAAGGTAATTTCTCTTTCTTCGCCAATAATAATTAACAAAAGTGACAGTTTAGTTTGACCCAACTTAAGCAAGTCTTACACTTTATAAGAATAAAAAAACTATGGTCGAAACGTCGTGTACGTGAGCATTACTATTTAATAAATTACCAGTTTGTTCGAACTAAACTGTGACTTTCGCCAATTTCTAATGCCCACTAAATCAGCGTATCGAAAATGACGACGCGGATTTGACCACGGGAATAAAAACCCGAAGGATTTATCTCGTGAGCGAATACTTAATCGTCGAGAGGCGACAGATACAGAGGCAACACGCGATAGTGAAAGGAAGAATTACCGCCTAACTTATTATCCTCTTTCAACGGAACGAATTCGCATGCGGTGCGCATTTTCGCGCGGCGTTCCCGCGAGACAATTTTTCGCGATTTCGGCTCGTCCCGCGTGCATAATGTTCGCGGAGACACGGGCGGAATTGTCCCCGGGGGCACCGCGCGCGTATATCTCGTTATACCGGCCGCCGGATATATTCCTCGAAACGTCCAAAGATCCACTCTCGGATTTACCTTCCTCCCTTTCTCCCCCTTTCCTGATCTCGCCCTTCTCGTACCGACGTCGCCCCCTTTCGCGCGTCCGTTTTCCTCTGTTAGCGCGAAACGTTTGCGAGCGGCTGCGGAACGCCGGCAATAAATTTATCCCGGCACGCAATAATATTTGTGCCGGGCGCGGGAATATACCGGTGCCGCCCACACCGACACGAGGATATTCCCGCATACGTGCGTATGTGTACGTATGTGTGCACAGCGCGCCGACGCCGCGACGATGGAACGAACGCGCGCGACAGCCGGGCGCGCGATAACGATAACACCGCGCTTCGGCACCGCGCGCGTGTCTCGCCCTCGAAAGCGAGCGCGCAGCACGCGCGTGCATTGTGGCGTGCATCTCGTCGCTGCACGCAACGACGTTGGATACACGAACGTGTGTGTGTGTGTGTGTGTGTGTGTGTGTGTGTGTAAGCGCGGGCGCGCGAAGGTGTGTTGTGCACGCGTGTGTACGTGCCAATAGCGGGAGTTGTTGGGGGATGGCGATTTTTTAAAAAAACTATCGATATTCCCATTTATTTAAATACGCTCCGAGCGGAATCGACGAATATCGTTGAAAGGTATCGGCACCAGGCAATGCCCGTAGATATCGTCGGATTGCCATGAGACTTAATTACGAATTAAAAAAAAAGAGTAAAAATAATGCGGTTTGTTTCGAGACTGTTGGTATATAAAAATTGATAATCGCTAAAAATGTAGCGGATTATATTTCCTATCGCGCGGAGATACCTACATCAATCGGGCTCACTCTTTGGGAAATTCGCGAAATTCGGTCCATCGGAGTTTGGTTGCTGACGCGAAGTTATTTCGGAGGATCATCTGCTTCCGAGAGGGAGGCAGGCTGAATTATCGATTGGCGGAGGAGAGCCTTGAATTTTTTACACGGGGATGCGGAGGCGTGAGGCGGCACGGGCGCGCGCGTTCGATTTAGGGATACTTAAATTTCACAGAGTAGGTACCGATATGGTATTTGTTCGCGGGGAACTCGATAATAATTTTCAGCGGGCTCAACGACACGTCGGCGAGCGATTTATCGATTTATGTCTCGCGATGATTAGGCCACGGTACGGTATCACGGATAATGTTAACGTTCTAATCACGAGCGCGATATATATGTCTTTATTGTGAGGTATCGACGGCTTTTGGATTTACGCTGAACAAACAGACGAATGTTCGCGCACGCGGCACGTGACCGTTTTCATTCCGAGTTTCAGTAGGTCGTCGTCGAACGACCGCGAGCTAAACTGGGAACAAAAGAGGCGGCGGCGGTAAACTGGTCGAACGGACGGATGTGCTTGGACGCGTACGCGGGAGCGCGAGACGCGCGCGTATCGTGCATTAATCGGGTGCGAGAGAACGGGGGAACTCTCTCTCTCTCTCTCTCTCCGGCCAGGCCGGAGGAAAGCTCGTAAATAATGCAACGCCGCGCGACAAGCCGCCGGGAGGCTCTTTACGAAAAAGTGTCTCGTAATGCCGTGGTAAAATTTTGATCGCGTTGCGGAGAAGGATTTGCATCTGCAACAGCACTTGCGTTTCCGACGCCCGCTCGGCAGATTTTTACAAGCGCGACACAGCTAGCTCGGTTATCTAATCATAACGCAATAGCGCTTGTTTTTCTCGCAGATTTTTAATAATTCTCGATCGCGGAAAAGGATTTTACCCATCTCCCTTCCGTCTCGGGCTACCTCAAGAGCGTGGTGCCTCACGTCACGCGTTTATTCGTTTGGCACCGGCCGGGCCTAATCGTACGTGAATTTCTGAGCAGCCAGGCACGAGGGGATAGCGAAAGGGTGGAAGGGAGGGACGATCGCGGCGAGATCGAAACGCGGTAAATTTGGCGGACGGCCAAAGGAAACACCCGATCCTACCCGGACGGCCGCATTTTCATCTCCTCGAACTGACGCGCGCGAGAAAGGCTCTCCTTTTTTTTTAAATTCCATCCACAACTCTTTGCCACAGCGAACCGCAATTCGAATGAATGTTTAACGCGGGAGTCCGGATGTATAAGCGCGCGTGAGCCGTATTTAGGATACCACGCGCGCGGTGCTTCAATTTTCTACTCCGTGAGGAAATATCGCGATACGAGCCGCCATTTTGCAAGCGAATACGCTACCAGAGCAGAAGAAGAACAAATTTCAGAGAAAAATAATTTATGTATTATATATTATAAATGTGGCTATTTAGTGTTTCAATTATTATGTGACAGATGTAATGTAACTATTCGTGTAGTAAATGATCGTTCTTGATTATTATCATTTGCGGGAAAGGATAGTGACTCATACTCGCAGTGATGACTGTTTGTCGACAGCATAAAAGCGTGCGGTTAATTCCTCGATATGAGCTTTGCGCGTCTTTCATAAAATTCTAATACCAGCGCGGCGCGCGCGCGCGCGCGCGTTAAATGCAGGGTGGAAGCTTGACTTATAAAGAAACGCGCGCGGTCGGTCGGGTCTGGTCGCGAGTTGTATATCGGGGTCTCGGGCTTTCCTGGAGTATACCCATAAATACGCGCGCATATGCGCGCACGTGAGGGGCCGCCCGACCAGCTAACCGCCTTTCACCCTCCGACTTCACTCTCGCTCCTAGCCCCCGCTGTCTCACCCTTTGCTCCCGACCACCCGCGTCCCGATCCCCGAGAGCCTGATGAGTCCTCTCTTGCTCGAATGCAGGTGGCGAAACGGCAATTAAGCTCGCGAGAGCTACGGACCTCTTGTTTCGACTATCCTTCGGCTTCCCTCCTCGTGCCGTATACCCCTCGCGCCGCGCCGTTTCTCGGAGGAAACGAAACTGCCGGAAACGCCACCCGGCACCTCCCACCGTCTCCCGCCACCTCCTCCTTTCAACCTAGAAAAGTTTCAACGCGTTCAGATCTCCGGTGCACTTGAGCGCACTGATTAGCCGCAGTACTGGCGCGCGAAGACGAAGGATCGATCTTCTTTCTCGCTCGTGTTGAAATTCGAACACGTTATTACTGATGCACTATTGTTAATGTGCATTAATAACACGCCAGATAACATTAACAAAGCCGCAGAAACTGTGAAAATTAGGAAGGACGTCGTATATTATATTTTACGTTCTAACTTCAAAACGTAACTTATGTTCAAAAAATATTAGAAATTTGAAGAGCTAGGGATAGGGAACTATTTTTTACGAAGCAAATTGTGTCGCTTGTATCGTAAATTCTGTCGAATTTGTAATTTTACTTTTTAATTTTGAAATAAAAAATACTAACGCAAAAGTAAGATTTATTGGTAAAATTAAAACGAGCGTTTTGCATCCAATACGTCACAAATTGAGTTTATTATGACGATTATCTATAATTATCCGTCACTCATATTGATACAAAAACGACTACATCAGCTACAAATCCGAATGAACTGAATGGTCACCTTATTCTATATCCTACAAGTTTTTCGTCGTGACTGCGGGTCATGCAGGAAGTCACCGACAAAGGGCACGACAACGTGTAGGAGATCTCCATTAGCAGCTTCGATTAAGGGTAAAGGTAAAGGTAGGTGGAGGGTGAGCAGGAAGTAGAGCGGCAGGGAGGATAATTAGCTGTCCGTGCCGCTCGCTTTGCCGCGGCGTCGCGCGCTTCCGGACGCAACGTTAAAGAGTAATAAGGCGGGGGCGTGCTCGCGCGCTTTGTGAAAGAGAAGAAGAAGTAGAAGTAGAAAAAGGCGAGAAGGAAGGAGAGGAAGCCCGGCGAGCGGGGAGCACGTCAAAGTTCTTCCGCGAAGCGCGGGGGCAAAGAAAAAAAAAAGAAGAAAAGGAAAGCACGGGAAGGACGAGAAGAGGACGAGGACCAGAAAGAAGAAAAAGTACGAGAGGTATCGGGAGAGAAGAGAGGAGGAAGGCTCGACGTTGTGAAGACGACGAAGCCGAAGCGCCGGGTAGGAGAGAGAGGAGCATGAGGAGAAAGAGGAGGAGGGAACGAGGGAAGAAAGAGTAAGAGAGAGAGAGAGAGAGGGGAAAGGGGAGAGGAAAGGCGGCGAGAAGCCAAGGAGGACTCTTCGGGGACCGGAGACGACGGCGGGCAAAAAACGAGCAAAACGGAAGCGAGAGAACCCGACTCGAGCTCTCTGCCTTTGCCTTACCTTGCCCTACTCGCCTCGCCTCGCCTCTCCTCGTCTTCGTCTTTGCCTCGCCTCGCCTCGCCTTGCCTCGCCTCGCCTCGCCTCGCCTGTGCCTGCCAGCTCGCCACGAGACGGCAAACACGCCCGAGCTTAAGCTTCGTTCTCATGCCAACGCGGCTGCACGCCTCCACCGTCTTCTTGGTCGTCGTCTTTCTTTTTACCCTCGCTAACCTGAACCCCGTCCCTCCCTCCCACGCCGCGGCGTCTCCTCTCGCCGCTTTGGTCTCGTCTTTCGTTGCCACGCTCTCGCAAAGAGAGCCATTCCGGTCTCCCGCTGCTCCTCGCCTCATCCGAACGCGCGTGCGAACGTAGCGGCAACGATTTGACGTGATCTCATCTCTTTATAATTCTCTCACGTTAAATGTCCGAATAATTAACTACGAATTGAAATTACATCAGTTTGTATTTTATATATTCAAGACTATCTAAATTGATCTGTATTTTTTAGCAAAAATTTTCCCCCATCTCAACTCGTCAATTTTTCGTCGAGTTTTCGTCTTAGATATTAATTCGTTCTTCTACCAAGTCACTAGCATCTATCATTGTAATATAGCGTTTGTGGCGTTTGATACACCTTGTGTACAGTCTCTGTTCCAATATGTAATATCCTTCACTGTGAGGCATGCGGTTGAACGCGTGCTCGGTAAAGGATATTATTAGGAATGATAAGTGCAGGAAGGATTCCTGGGCCGGAAATAGATACGCGGATCCATATGCATGCGAGCGGGCTATCATTCCTTTTTTTCGCGCGACGTCGGCGAGATGAAACGCGCGCGCGCGCGAGATTGTAATGAGAGCAACGTAATACTAAGTCGGTCGATCTCGAACGTAATTACTTACACACGCTCGAATCGGCGAGTCTCTTTATTATGAATTGTAGAATTATAGATGTTGCTCGTGTCCCAACCGATGTGAACAATTTGTAAACTTCGCTTTGACATTCCTATTTAAAATACGAACACGATAGCTTTGCAGATATAGCTTCAAATATTTTTAAATTTTTCGTCGCGTCCTCGTTTCAAATAACTATTTTTAAGTTATAAACTTTTCATAATGAACGACAATACAAATGAACGAATCTCGATTAAAATAATATTGAAATATATAGGCGTCCACGTGAACTCGAGCGCATATTTAAATCTTAGTGCAGGACACGAATAGAATTAAAATCGTGCACACAAAAATTAAAGCCATACACTAAATAGATACATTCGATTACTTCCCCCGTCCCCGCAGGGAGAATCAAATATTCTCAAGGCGGCAGCCCAGGGCGACTGTGCAGCTCACTTCTAATATGGCGCGGCGCGGCGCACCATATCGTTATCAACAATTAACAATTGCGCGGCGATCGGGGTCGCAATCGCGCATGTACGCACAATCGCGAGCCGCGGATTAATTAATGAGCGGAGCTTTTGTGACGTTCGACGCGCACACGCCGGGTATTGGCGGCGGCGTGGGCAGCGGCGGGTTGATCCTGAGCTATCGCACGCGCGATAGGCAGCCTGACCTGGACCGCTGCCGTGCGTCCCGGCGTCGAGCGTCGCGCCTCCCGCCCGCCCGCCGCCCGGTTCGCCCGCGTAATCCGCTTCTGGCATCACGAGTTATGTGCCACACCGTCGACAGCCCTCGGCTTAAGCCCGGCGGCGCACACGCCGCGCACGAAAACGAGAGAGAGAGAGAGAGAGAGAGAGAGAGAGAGAGAGAGAGAGAGAGAGAGAGAGAGAGAGAAGAGAGAGGCCAAAATATCGTTCCCGGTAAAACCGCGAGCGTTCGCGCGCCGCGAAGCCCCGCGTCCGTAATAACTCTTTTCTCTCCGCGTAACACCATCTTGAAAAGCGGCCTGCGTCTTGTAATTGAAGCTTGAAACTACGGCCTTGATACCGCAAATTGTATTCCATTAGAGGGCAAATTAGAGCGGATAGAACGTTTTTTTAATTTCGTGCTTTTAACGGTAGCGTATGTTCATCCTAGGGAAACGTACGAGACCTCGACGAAACGATCTTGACGATACGCGCCGCGTATCCTTTAATATTTCGCAGGTTAAAGTGAGATATCACGCCGTATTACAGCGGCAAGGCTTAAGGGCGAACTGACCTGTCCAAGATTACGCGTTTCCCTCTGAGCACGCATATACGTATATACATATCTACCGATTAGAGTTCTCGTAACCGCGCTCGAACCATCTCTGCCGAACAACCCAGTGTCACGCTATCGCGAGAAGTGGCTGTTATACTTTGCGCATACACGCACGTCGTGACACCGTCGGACGAAATAAGTGCAAGATTAGAGTAATTGCGAAAGCTTGCTGGAAAACCGATGAGATAAAAACGCTGAAACTATGTGGGGTTCTACCTGAGAAAATCAATCGAAATTCTTAATATCAAAACGACAACGTTCTATAAGTCAACTTTCAATTCTCCATCCCAAAATAATTTATTAATCAAACTTATTAAAAATCTAAGGCTAAATAGATACAATAGATGTATAAGTAGAGTATGACGTAACACTATTCTATATACTTCGAACCTTAAAACATCTCTGAGAGAGAGATCGTTTTCAGAAAATTATCAGTTTTTATTTTTAAAAACTTCCAGCACGGGTGGTAAGTTGCAAGTATCGTAAACTGCCAAACGCAGTACCACCGATTTTCCCTGAAATTTCCTAAAGACTCTAAAAACTTTACAACTTCTAAAGTGCTTTACGCGGAAAAGGAATATTGTGTGATAGGAAAAGCGACGTCCATCGCTCGAAAAAAATTACGTCTCGATATATAATTAAGAGTTATATCGGCGTTCTAGAAACAAGAGGACGCGTAACTGCGGGAGCGTCATATAATTATCTCGTTACGGACGGCGGCGTAAGAAGCAAGAAAACGATCGTAAGAAAAGTGAGCGGCTTCGCGCGACATGCGAGTAACGACGGCTCGAATCGGGCGATACGCGTTGCACGCGCGATTAACCGGTATCGTCCCAATTGCGCTGAAAGCATCGACGACGCGGCGCGGCGTGGCGGTATCCGCCGACGGTCGGCCGGCCCAGAAATGCGCCGGCCGCGTTGCACTATTATTATCACCGCACCCGGATAACCGGCCACGCTCGATCGTTACCTGAAACTTAGGATTAACACCTGGATCATTTCGCGCGACCGACGACCGGCAATCTCGCCGCGTCGACGCGTCGAAACGTTGCGTGCGTCCCGATTAGAGCTGACGCCTATCGTTAAACGGAGGTCCCGATGCAATTACGCGATAAGCCCGCATTTCTCAAGTAAGCGACTGAAAAACGGTTATGAAGAGATCCCTAATTATAAACGAGTTCCTCCCGCGAGCGCTTCTCTCGCCAGGATTTCTTTTCTTAACGCCTCGAAAGATGTATTCCGAGCGCAGTTGTAAGTGTCACAAAAGAGAAGAAGAACCGCGCGTCTATCGCCAAAAATTCGATTTTCGAGATAATAATCAAGGTCGGACGTTTCCTCGTTCAAATTTATACGCAAGTACGATACGTGATATCATGGACGGCACGATAGAGTTTCCAAGATTACAAATCAAAGGTTCCTCTTAATTAATAAGCGGCGCTACGTCACGTCCTCGACTCTCCGCCGGCTCTCCGTGTGTCGATAAAATACGCACGCGGCACCTCCGTTTCCATTTTATCGCGCGGCGCATATAAATCTCTTTTTATCCGGGCGGGAGGTACGAACGCGTCGAAACGAGCGAACGAACGAACGGACGGACGGAAAATTTCGGCCGCGGAGTGTTCGTGGCATTATACGGACGAGCGGGCGCGTTCTCTCTCTCCGGCTCCCGCTGGTCGAAAATTTCGAGAGCGCGCGCGGATCGAGGTCGCGACGTAGGTAGGTAGGTAGGTAGGTAGATAGGTAGGTAGAAAGAGGCGGAGCGCGGGTAGGGTAGGTAGGTAGGTTGGAGAGGCGAATGGAGGGCTCTCTTGGATGCATTAATCATCTCCGTACTTCGTCCGCCGCCCGCTCGCGGACTCCCTCTTCCCTGACCCTTTTCGACCCTCCGTCCCGTCCCGTCCTTTCGACCCTCTCGCTCCGTCACTCACGGCTTCGCCCTCCGCCCGCGCCCGCCCCGCCGCCTTCCACCGAACCCTTTCTCACTTTATCTCCCGCTCGCTTCTCGGATCGTGTCTACTGGGTGTCCGACGAATACGCGTAGCGAAATCGACGGTGGCACACGTTGGAACGCGACCGTACGATAAGTAGTCGAATCAAGAGAATGAATTACGCGTGAAAATCAATTGAAATATTTCCCGCATATTTTTATTATTTTTCACGCACTTGCGAGTTAAACTTAAATCTCTGCTCCAAAAGAACGATAAAGTCACGGGAAAACGAAATTTCAATTTAGAGATCAGTCAGATTTTTTCCCAAGAGGAAAGACGATAAATCTATACCAGGGAGAAAATGCGAGATACATCCGGGACACCCTGTACGTATCCCCGGAGAGATGGAACACGCGCTCTGGGAGCGACGGGCGAGATAAATAAGCGACTCGGCGCGCGCCAGCGACGACGTTCCGCGAGTCTACGAGACGCGGATGCCTGCCTGCGCCGCGCCGCGACGCTTCGAGGTCGTCGGGCGCCGCGACGAAAGACGGGGCGAGACGCGATCTTCTCTCGAGATGCGAGAGACGCGAGGCGCTTTCGACGCGTTAGACTTTCGTCGTCTCCTCGTCGCTCGAGTTTCCCGCTAAAAAAGAGATCGATTCTAAACTTAGAAAAGTATTTTCAGCGAAGAAGAAGCCCGGCAACTTGTGCGACTCCGCGTTGAAATATGCATAAAAATAATGAATTGCAGGAGGCACCCGCGAGAGATGAAAAATATCAAATCGTTAGGAAAGATCCCGACAGTTAGTCACGCCGAATAAACATCGCTGTATCGTGTACCACTCGCGTAATATTATGACAATTAGAATGATATTGTAACAGGATTGTCATCATTACCGTGTTACACTGTCCTGTCGTCACTAATAGTTCAAAACGAGGCGTATAATTAAGCGCGTTAATATTGCAGTGACGTCTAGAATTTCATGTAACTCTATCAAGATTTAAACGTCATCGTCAGTATGTATAAACAATGCGATATCGATTGCGCTCATAATTGAGGACATTAATTATAATGTACACGCATACACATATTTTCCTCTTAATTTACTTTAAATTTACGATTACTAATCCCTTTCAGATTTATCTCTCTATACTTCTATGAAAAATCATTACAGGGATTAAAAGGGATATTTTACTTGCAACTGTTGCCTCTTTTGCAGTATTCCCTTTTTTTTTTTTTTAGATTTTCTACTCGCTGTATAAATTTATTTCTTGATTTTTCCCGAGTCGCCAAGCTAAAAGTTTCTTATTCCATCGCGCGCTGAGAAAAGGATCGCAACGTGCGATGCGCTCGTTTCAATTTAATTTACCGTAGCAGGCAAGACCGGATCGAGCGCGCGAGATCGATCGATCTCCGCGATCAACGCGGACGAGAATAGAGTCGAGGCCACGGAGGAGGAGGAGGAGGAGGAGGTCCGTGGAGGTAATAGAGCCGTGGAACGAGCAGACACCTCGCAATTTGGCTAATGGCCTTCCACCGGCACCTTGGGGATACAGCCGACACGGCCGTCGGCAACGCGCCGCCCAAGGAACACGGTCCCTACCACCGTTGGAGCCCTAACGAGAGGGGTGGCACGCGCTCACTCGTTGCATCGCGCCCTCTCCCCGTTCTGCCCGTCGCGCCGTCGCCGCCGCCACCGCCGTTTCCGATAGTTTGCCGAGCGGAAATTGCGTGCCGAATACGGCAAATATGATTGTTCCTCCGCGACTACGTCACGAAGGGCGAAGCCTGAGAAAACGTAATAGCGATCGATCTTCAAGGGATCTTTATGGGAGATCGAACAAATTCAACTCAAAATCCCAAATTGTAGAGGAGTTAAATGTAAGGATTTTTTCTTACATTTTTCTCTTTTTTAATTATAACGGAATAGGAGATATTTCAGCGAGGAGAGTTTTAAAAACGTTTTTAAAAACGTCAGCAATCACGGACTCGTTGCGGCATTATAAAAAACATCGCGATAACCGGTTACGGAAACAACAGTTTATAGCGCGCAGTCCCGTAAACCGAATATACGAAATGTATCCATCGAATTGCCGCCGTAAACACAATTTTTGCGACACGACGAAAATTCGAAAAGCGAGCTTTCATACTCGTACATCGCTCTCGCGAGACGAGCTCTTCAAAACATGATCGAACAAACAACAACTGGATATGAAAAGTATTCCTTCAAACGCTTCAAGCTCTTAAAGAATCTCGTAGAATCATCATAGTAACATACATATTGAGAATTAGTAATTATATTATGTCATAAGCAATTGAAATGTGCATATATACACGCATGTACATACGTATAAAGTGTTTGGCAAAACATATAGTTTCATACGAGATGGACTTTTACATTCGTATGAAGAATTACCTTATGAATTACCCGTAGAAGAATGTATCATACGTACTCAACGTCACTCTATTTGTTCAATGTTTATCTTTTTTATGTACATTTCGATATGTATTATCATTTCTGCACCACATATTACTAAATACAGCGCACATATAAGAGTACTTGAAAATCCTTCATCGCGGAACATTAAACGTTGTTATTAAATATCAAAATTCCGAAGGAGTCGGTCCCGCTTCCGTTAGATAAGCGAAATATCGTATCGATACCCCGATACCGTCTCTAGCCCAGCCGAGGCGGGGAACTGCGGTCGCGCACGTGAACGCGACCGCACGCGAGCGGCAATTATCCGGCAGCCGCCCGCACCGCGTGGTCGACAGCGATGGTGAGGGCGAAAGAGAGGGCGAGAGAAAGAGAGAGAGAGAGAGAGAGGCAGAGGCAGAGTTGCTATGAGCCCGGCGGATCCCACGGGCGCGATTGCGAACCCGGGGCTAGCAGGGCGCTGTCGCCACCAGCCGACGCCCTTTTTGCCGGCACATTCGAGTTGGCGTCGGTCTCATAATTTCGATGACCAGCGGTGACCATCGGAATTCTTTGCCGCCCCCGTTAATCTGCGGAGAAAAAAGATCACAGCTCGACGTAGAGAAATAAGGGAAAAACGTTATTTGTTCCGAGAGAGAAATGATTTCGCGCTGACGTTTGATAACGATATGAGAAAAAAGAAACCCCACGCGATATATAAGCGGGCTTGAAACAGTCGTTGAAAATATTGCAGAGCGAGTTACACTAACCCCGATTTCACCCTTCATCGCGAACGACGATGTGTGTGTCTGCAAAACTTATCGTCTACGACGCAACATCGCGGCGAGACTTTGGCAGATCTCAGCGATCGATCGCCATCAATCGACCGAGAAACCGACCGAAGTAAGACCCATATATATCACAACAGCCGCGGCGATGGTGTATAGCGTGTGTATGTAGGTATATCGTGCGGACACAGGCTGTCATTATTTCGCGATCGATGGCCGACTATATAGCGCGTACCCGATGCGTAATTCGTGCACGGTCCGTTGTGTAGAGTCGATGCTACGGGCGATCGAATCGCGGCGCGCCTCTAAATAAGGCCGCGCGATTTATTCACGCGTCCCGTCGTGAATCGCCGGTCACTTTGATCCGTCTAGCGCGAAATCAACCTTTTTTTTTTCGCAGTTTCTCTCTTCGCCGACCCGAGTCCGGTCCGTGGTTCTTGCCGACCGCAAGATCGGCCGTCCGCTCCAGCTCCGTCGCACAGCTCCTGTGGCCGATTTATGCGTCGTCACGCGCGTCTACCCTTCTTCGGAATCGCCCTCGCTCGCACGAGAGAGTGGAAACCACCCTTGCGTTCTATCCTGCGTCGATAGGGATGGCATGTATGATTTAGAATAGAACAGGGTGGAAGAACGATTTATGACGCTAGAGCCAGAAAATTCTCGGATCTGATTATTTGTATAGATACCAATGACATTTTATAGGTATACATATGTTTAATATCTTTTCGTCTCTCTCTTGGTCTCTTTCGCATACGTTTATTTATTAATTTTTTCACTTTTACAATATATTAATAATTTATTGAATTTGATATATATATATATATATATACATATATAATTTTTAATTTAACTTTATCAATTTTAATTAAATTTTCCATTTAATTGAGATCCAAATTAACGCGAAATTTTATATATATCTTCTGTTCTCTGTCTGTTCTCTGTCAAACATATATTAGTACTCATTAGCATATAATTATACCTCGATTAGAGATGCCGCTATTTCTCTCCATCCGTCCCGCTTCGCGACCCCCATCCCTACGGCGCACTTCGATCCCCTGCGGAGGGGTGGCTTCCCTCGCGAGGGGTGCCCGCGCGAGGCGGGAGGGTGCGTCAACTGTTGCACGATCGCTCAAACTTTTCAGTCACAACAGGAAAGCCCGCGGCGGTGCCGACGTGGATCGCCACTTGCCGCGCGAAGGATGGCTCGCCGTTCCCCTATATTTCCCCCTCGCCGCCGCAAATTGGGAGGTTTGACAAACGAGGCGGATAAAACCGTTCACGCGTCGTCTACAAACTCCCGTGGTATTAATAAGCAACTCCCGCGGGATAATTTTTCTTGCGACACTTTACGTGACAACTCCCGCGCGAATTTGTGTCGCCACGAGGACGAAACGTTCGCCATAAATTTCATATTACGAAACTAGATTAAATTAATAATATCTATATTTTGTGTGATTTGCGAAATAGCAATCAGTTATGATCAATCTGCAGTCGAATCTTTCGTGACAAAAATGTCGAGAATCGCCATTAATTTTTTTTTTTACTATAACTCAAAGTAAAACATCTTTCGAATTAAGAGCTGCGATTTGACAGTATTCTCGTGGCGAAGTTATTGCCGAGTCAATCGCTAATTTTTCGGAGCTATATCACGATAATACAAATGGATGAGGATTATCACGAATTTCTGATAAATTAATGGCCATCGATTAATTCTCACTCAATGTCCTTCGACGTTAGGGCACGGAGTGACGGAAGGGGAAAAAGAGAATGGGGGATGTAAAAAAATCCCTGCGGATTTAATTAACATCGCTTCTTTCCCTTTCCGTCCTTCGACCCTCTGACGTGACGTATACGATCGTGCTGAAATTTATCGAAGCTTCCTTGTCAAAATGCGCTCGCGGGGTGCGCGAACTAACGAAACCGCGAATAAAAGCAAGTAAAACTGTAATAGCAAACACGTAAAAAAAGTTGAAATTAATCCCACGATTAATTGAGAACTTGTACAATTGATTGGGATTGCAATTGGTTGAATTAGGAAAGCGACGAAAGCGTTTCTTTCATAGCCACGGAAACGCTTTTTTTTCCATGTGTCACGTCGATCATACCCGTCTCCGAAGACATCCCGTAATATTTCATCTCGTAATATTTCACAGCGGCCACGATCGGGAACGCTATAACGCACGAATTTTAGCTGCTTTTTGTTACGGACAGCAATCTCGTAACGTCGGAGTCGCGCGCGAGGAGAAGCCGGACGGACGGGGGAGAGATTCGTCAAAATTTCAGCGTAGCGGGCCAGATAACAGCGGGGCCGACAAGCAAAATAAAAGACGCCCGGATATCCGACGCCGACGCGAGCACGAGCGCGAGCGCGATCCAATAGCGTTGCAATTTCACCCATCCTCCATTCCGAGAGGAAATCCTTCGGGCGAAACAAAAGCGAGCAACGCAACCGTCGGGCGAGAATTCGGTCGGGAATTCGTCGGCGCGCGCGAGCACGAGCGCGCCAGCAGCAGCGACATAATTCGACGAGATTTTTGTCACCCGCTTCCTCGAAATTCAAATCCTCGCCGACGAGGAAAACGATCGGGGACGCGATAATCCGCAAATGCGCGACGCGAAAAATCTCGCGCGGTTTGCATTTTTAACACCCGGCGAGTTAGAGAGGTAGAGAGAATATCGGAAGAGGAGCGAGACGCGATTCGTTCGTTGACGCGCGATTTCAACGCTCGTGACAAGTGGTACCCAAAGAATTTCCGCGATCGCGTAATAATGTTTAACTTCGTGGAAGTTAACTTTTTAGCGAAATTCCTTCTTTTTTTTCATAAATAGCGATGACGTTCGAGATATATATGTATCTCCACTTAATCTCCCGGAAAAAAAATCGAGCTAAATCCTTTTGGTACTGGAATTCTTTGTGCGCCTTCGCTTGACCTATCCCGGCGTACATTTCACCGGCACACGTTACATCCCGTCGCGTCGCATCCTTTCATCCCGGCGAAATCCTTCCGAGGGTGGGAGGAGGGCGGGCCCGCGGGCGATTAACTCGCGAAACTCGTGCGCCGGGAAAAATCCAGCGGGAGAGAACGGTGGCAAAAATTTCGTCGGAAAATTTAACCACCAACTTTTCCGGCATGGCGCGGCGCGGCGTGGCGTGGCGTAACATAGCTTGGCTCGGCTCAGCTCGGTTCGGCTCGACATGGTTCGACGCGACGGGAAAAACGTCGCGATCCTCCCGGAGGATTTATCCCGTTCGCCGAATCGAGCGCAAAGGACAAAGGTAAAATCCGCGGGATCTCTCTCCGGGGAGAAGGAAGCAGAGAACGGAGATCACCGCGTGTGCAGGATGGATAGGAAAAGGGTGGGGGGGACGGGGGATGGCTGACGAGATCGTGGACGGCGGATTGCGGATCCCCAAGGGGGCGGTCGGGGAAGGGGACGGGGGGAAGAGGGAATACGACGGACAGGATGAGGAAGAGAATCGGGGTTGTGGAAGCGGCAGCGGCGGCGACCCCCGGAAGGTGTGGGCGGCGAGTGGCGATTATGGCTGGCCCCTAGCCTAGGAACAGCTATCTTCCATCTAGACTCTAAATTCAAGAGAATATAGCCAGCACGCTGAAACGTTAGCAACTCTCCCTCGTCATCGCGAGCTGGACTATCGCGTATTTTGAGATAGAATTTTCTACTCGTTTTGTGGAGGGAAAAATCGCGCTTACGTAACGACACGATTTGATCGTTGATAGTTGCTCTAGCTGAAATTCTAAGATTTTTTCCAAATTTCCAAGAGCTGCGACTCCGAGGATTCGAGATCTTAAATCGCGATCAAGAATCTCGAAAATCGACGAAGTGTCAGCAAAGTATTATCGGCAAAGAGACGGCACTATCTAACATTCTAAAAACTTTTCCAAATTTCTAAATATTACAATTCAGGATTTCAAGTCGTACAAATTTAAATTTTTGAAAATTGACATAAATATAGATACTTGATATATGTAAGTATCATTGGGCAAACTAATTAGTCAAGTAATTCCCCAAACAGCACGCTTGTCCAAAATCGGGACATAAGACGTCTTATAGACATCTTTAAGACAGCTTATGATATGATGTCTAAAGGACGTCTTAATGACATTTATAAGACGTCATATGTTCCGATTTTGGACATGATACTATCTGGATCTATGTTCCTGTTTTGTCTTCTTGTTCTCGCAAAATTTCTTCTTAATTGTTTCGTGTGATATCGAAATAATAAAAAACATTGGTGCGTCAGATTTTAATTGACCGTAAACATTTTTGTAGACTATGTTACATTTAGATTCGCCATTTCCTAATCGACGAATATTGCAATCGGTAATGTAAATAACTACATGCTCTAGAAATGTTTTATGAAAGATGACTTTTAGAAAGTTATGAAAGATAACGTTTAGAAACTTTTGAAGACGTTTTTAAAACGTCTCGTGGCAAAGTTTTAAAAACGTTTTTTTTTTTTAACATCTGAGACGTCGTCTAGACACAGGTGTTGTCTGAGGTGTCGTCGCAGGCATGTCGCGATGTCGTATCGCGACGCTTTACGATCACCCGGTATGCAACAACCGGATCGCCACGCGAAATATATGGATGGCGAATAAAAGTAGATTGCCGCGGCAGCCGGGCTACGACGGACAGCAGCATTTTTATAGTTCATATATGCCCGCGCGTGATTCCGCGTTCCGAGTTGTATCGATACCGCCGAACTGTGTTAAAAGTTATGCTAGTGAAAATGATTAATCCGAAGTATCATCTTCATTTCGAATGTTAGGACTTTATTCGCGAACTGGAAGAAAGATAGATTGATACAAGTATTGTTGGATAACAATCAAAGGCGAATAACGAAGTCCGTTTGATAAACAAGAAATTAAAAATCAGTTATAAATCTCGTTTATATCCGCAATCATCAACTTCTTGCAATTAGATTTTAGACTTATCATTTAATTTTGACTGCCATATAGTATGACTACGAGTAGGAGAACAGATCCTTGATATCCACTAAATAAATTTCATCGTTTCGACGCATTAGCCGCGAGGTCAACAAGTTTCGAACAGGACACTAAAAAGAACCTGGCTGATTCTGTCTGGAGTAAAAGATGTTAACTTCGTAAAGATTTCCTGCAAAGAAAAACTGATAAAAGGTGCGGCAATGTTCCGTAGAAGTTACAGAAAGGAACGCACATCGCGAACGTGTAAAGTCGAAGCTAATTAAATGGTATTAAATGAAACAACAAGAAAATTAGAGTATCAGTGAAGAAACTATTAAAATACACTACTATTGTTACTACTATGTACATATGCATTAGAATTATTTAAATAAAATAAAATCAAAGTACCTTCTTTGAGACGATGAATGAAATTCCAGATAAAGGTTAATTTATCAATTTAGATAGCAATTCTTTATTGCGCACGTATATCCGTAGATAGATATTATGTTTTACATTCTTTATACACCGACTGGAATAATAGTTCTTAAACTTCTGGTAGTTACATCAAATATAACACCCAATAGCATACAGAGTCACATGTCATAGATGATACGATCGTGTATATACCGATGATCGAATACGCTCCCTTCGTTCGTGTCGAATAACCCGGATCAGTACTTATCGCGTCGAGAGCGTGTGGAAGATATCGCGGGAACTCGCAATTACCCTAATTACACGAAACGAAGCGGTCGCAGCGTCGATGACGCGGCGTCTGCGCGAGTTCATCACGAGAGAGCAGAGGGCGAAAGGGACGAAGGGAGGAAGAGAGAGAGAGAGAGAGAGAGAGAGAGAGAGAGAGAGAGAGAGAGAGAGAGAGAGAGAGAGAGAGAGAGAGGGAGGGAGGGAGGGAGGGAGAGGGAGAGAGAGGTAGGGAGAGGATTGCCGAGAAAACGAGCAGCCGGATGGGCGCGCGGCCGGAGGAAGGATCTTAATTTCATAAGGATCCGTTCCCGAAGGAGATCGATTTTCCTGACCCTCGGGTACGTTAATAACCTCGGGTTGCGCGCACCCGGCCGCTTATCCCGCCCGAGGGGGCGACGGGGGGTAGGAGGGACTGGAGCGCCGCGATCGCGATAAATAATTTCGTTGGTTATCGTACCGGCCCGGCTTCTACAATTTTCATGCGCCGGATATACAGGGGGGGGGGGTGTCCTGTCGATAAATATCTTTCCCCGTCTCCCCTCCTGCGAATTCTTAGGGTAGATTTCCGGTAAAATGAAAATAGAAAGCGTTCGATCAAGCGTGATTCAATCGCAAAGACATTTAATACAGTCGCTCTGAAAATTGGGGGTGTTGACAATAATTATCAGAATTAAAAGTCGTTCGTTAGTATATATATCCTTTTTTCCACAAATTTGTTACATAAAAAGTTGCTGTATCTTAAAATTATATATCGACATACGTGTACCTTAAATATTGCGATTTTCCGTTAATTTTTCTCACGCATGCAAGACGCTCGCCGGCGCAGCTCGCATTTTCGAAAAGTTTCGGCGGCCGTGCGAAGCGATGAAATATTCGACAAGCTGGCATCGAGTTATACCGGCTAAATTCATCGCCGGTTATTTAACCTTTTTTTCCGCCGATACGAGCCACGATCGATTTGAAGCCCGATTAAGGGGAACCGGGCGTTGCGCGCAATGCAATGACAGGAGAGGACGAGTGGAATTGCGTTAAAGTGATTACCCGCTTTCGCGTTCCGCTTCGGACATTAATATTGTAATAAAAAATAAACGTCCGGTGCAAATGTATCGACTTATCCGAGTGTCCTGAATATCGACGTCGAGAAACGCCGCGAGAGTATGAGTCTTTCATTCCGAAGTTGATTTATGGAAGTTATTTAATTATAAAACGATCCAGCGTGATAGTTCTCATTCACGCGCGGAGCTTAATACGGTAAATGTTCCCCTTGAACGCTCATACTTCTTTTGCAATAATTTAAAATATTAATGTAAGAGAGAGAGAGTTTAACTTAGGTCTTTTTAAATAAAACTTGCATATTTTTTATGCTTGCGACTGAAGGCTTGCCAACGGCCGATCAAATTTCCACCAAGGAAATCTGACTCCGATCTCATCAAGGAATTCTTAGCTTTAAAGAGAAGAGGCAACCTACCGATACATCCTATATACGTCTGCAGCGTACCAAGATCTACTCTGGCTGAAGCACGGAGTGCTTGCGCGCGCGAGTGTGCGCTTGTGCGGCGTATTTGGGTTCGGGGCACGTGTGTATACACATATACGTACGTGTGTATGCATATGCGTGTATGTGTGTGGCTGCGTGTGTGGCGCACGACACGCGAAACGGATGATCGAGCACCACTGACGCCCGAGCCACACACGGGGTTGGTTTGGGAGCTCGCGAATGGCTATGGCGTGCCGAGGGATGATTAATGCACGCCACCACCATCGCCCCACACAGCACGCCGTCGCTCTCTGTACACTCGCGCTCCCGTCCGCCACCTCCCCGTGGCATAGGTCGGGCGAGCGTCATCGTTGTTTTGCACGCACAGGTGCGGAAACATTCTCCGGAAGCGGCGCGCGACTCATTGTTCGGTGCGAACTTCAAGGACCGCATCTCTCTCTCTCTCTCTCTCTCCGCTGTTTTTCTCTCTTTCTCTCTAACTCTTCATTTTCCGACCATCACCTCATAGTAATCGGTCCGCGATCTTTTAACAGCAGTAGTTTTCCCCGCGCTTTTCTTGGCTTACTTGCGAATTCAATTTTAGTGGATTTTTAACGATTTAATTTCTAGCAAAAAGGTTTACAAAGATATCAGTTGTTTCCTCGCAACGCGATTCGATGAAGCTCCATTCATCGTTCGGCTTATGAGTAATACGCGTTAAATTAAAAAAAAAAAAAAATACGAAGCGTACTCCTTCGCTGACGTGGAATCGAATTTTATACAGCAACAAGTCGTTTCTACGATTTTTTAAAATACGTATCTCTATGATAATTATTGTGCGAGTGAAAGCGTGTTAAGTGAAAGTTTAAACTCTGTCCGTGTCATCCCAGATGAACGAAACATTTAAAGTCATTCTTGCAACGAAAATATCTAGCGAGAATATAAAGCATTATCCGTCAATTTGTGCCGCAAAGGAAATGATTAATTTGCTAAATCCGATCTCGGATATATTATCTTCTTCGTTTGCGGTTCACGGCGTGATTGGTGCGAGGTTCAGATCCGAGATGACACGAGTATTAAACTTTCACGAGACGACATTTTTCTCCACGGTGGAAAATAACCATGTGACGCTAATGAATGCAACGGTACCTCATTTAGGAGGTATCCGATAGCTTGACAGGCCGATGTTCGGTTTGCATCCGAAAGCGTGTCGCCAATGTATTTTCCGCGAAAAAGCCGCGCTTTCGAAAATCACCTCGTGAAAGAATCATTTTACGCGTTACATAGCATAATGCAACGGTATATATATATATATATATATATGTATAAAATGCTTTCAATTAAACGGCCGGATGCGTAAAGCTTCCAGTAGATCCGCGAGAACGAAAAAAATGCTCCATATTTGTAACATTCTAACACTTCCTTCACGGAAAAAAAAAAGATTAGCTATTATAGCAAATCTAGTCGTAAAATATAGATAACTGACATTTTTACAGCGAGGGCTATAATTTAGCAATAGTAGCAAAACTTTAACAAAAGGTTTTGCTACTATTGCTAAATCATCCATATTTTACGACTAGATTTGCTATGGTAGCTAAATCTTTTTTTTCCATGTTCTGAATAAATAAGTCCGGTCTGCGCACTTGCCCAGTTCGCATGGGGAGAAATTCTCCTTTCTCCGATTCCTACATCTCTTAAATATCTTTCACATATCTCACGATTCTCACCGTTGTAAAAATTGACAAATATGTGATTACAGACAGCCTTTTGAATTAATGATAACTATATTGTGAAGTTGTATCTTGCATTTTATGAAGATGTTACTGATGAAGCTAATTATACATATAGACACATATATGCAATATTTAATATATGCATCATTTTTCCGCTGTACGTCTCGATGGTTTGACTTTTTAAAACTCACTACGCTTTATCTTATATCCCACTATCTCATCTTCTTACGTTTTTTTTACCATTTATAATGGATTTGTTCTAGCAGCTGCATAAATTTAAATAGAATAAACTTAATACGCGGATATCCCTAAGTAGAAAAATTACGTTACATTTCAAAGGCTATCGGTATTCCTCCATATTTTTATCAAGAACAAGTGTATCACAAATAAACCAAAGAATCCCCGTGTATGAAAATAAACTGAAGGGGCGGAGCATCACGTACACGGTCCTCCAGATCGCA
The DNA here is from genome assembly GCF_030848795.1 of Temnothorax nylanderi. Classification (NCBI taxonomy): domain Eukaryota; kingdom Metazoa; phylum Arthropoda; class Insecta; order Hymenoptera; family Formicidae; genus Temnothorax; species Temnothorax nylanderi. The sequence continues at coordinate 633,743 of NW_027249095.1, read as the reverse complement.
GAGACGCAAAATTACGCGCGACACCTTCGTTACCGTGCGAATCGCGCCATAAAGCTGGCGCGTAATAAAATCACAATTGGCGGCCGCGCATGGGGAAGCAGATATATATGTATAATATTGCGGGAGAAAGAGAGAGACGGAAAGGGGGGAAAAGAAAAAGAGAGAGGATTCTGGCGGCAGATTTATCGCGAAAATCCAGGTTTACCTCCACCCATCGAGCCCGGCAATAAAGAACCGAAAACTATCGTCCGGATATTGGTCCATATCCAAACAGAGGACCGGCTGTGCTGGTCTCGCCACCGGTAGCAGCGGCAGCACCAACCACCATCATCGCAATCGCCATCCCCTTCGCAAACGACGCGAGGACAACATGCGATCTCAAGGAAACAAACACGGTCGCGAAAAGCACGCGGGAAAATAGAAAATGAAGAGAGAGAGAGAGCGAGAGAGAGAGGGGGGGGAAATAGAAAAGAGAACGAAGACAAAGGGATACGTAGTCGGCAGGGAGAGGGGGTGGGGTGGGGTGGGCTTCGCGTCGCTGAGGGTTAAGCCTGATTTGCACGACGTTGATTTTTACCCTAGCGTACATTCTCGACGGCACACCGAAGGTAGATAGAATGCAGATCGAACGATCCTTTCGCGAGGCAGGACTTAACACATATCGGGTTTATTCGCGCGTGTATATACGGGGTGTCTCGTATCTCAGATCTTTAAATCGAAAATACTAAAAAATTTCGCCTGTCTAAGTTAGTGCTAAAACAAGTAACATTTTGTGATATCTCCGCGCTAATCCTTTACGATATTTATTCGATTTCTTTTTTTACAATTAAATCCGACTTTTATTTTGTCATTTGCAACGCGCTTCCCCGGGTAGTTGAGAAATTGAGTAAGGACCAAGGGTAAAACGGTTGATTTCCCAGCACTTGCTCCCTACACAACGTACAGCTTCCGCTATACCAGCCGGCGAATCAGCGTGCCGCTCCCCGGGAAAGAAGTGTCGCGTAATCCGGGCTTTAGGTCGAGAGAGCGAGCGGTGTGCACACCGCGCGCATGTAGCGCCCACGCCACACGGTGCATTGTACACCCACACAGCGCTCGACGTGCTGCCTACGTACAGCAGTCCGGTGGGTGTAGGTAACGGGGCTGAACTGAACCCCGCTGCGGAGTCGCGGGGCGCGGGGAGCAGGGGAGCCCGGAGTGGTGGTGAGCCGGTCGGGCGCGGGGGAGGTTGCCGGGCCGGCGGTGGCGGTAACGCGATAAACGGATTAACGGCGAGCTCGAACTCGAGCCCGTAGTTCGGCGGTCGGGTTCGGTCGCGGGGATGGGGTTCGTGCGCCGCACGGAAGGGGCGAAGGGAGAGAGAAAGAGAGAGAGAGAGCGTGGCGGGGTGAGGATGGCGCGGGAGGGTGGGTAGGGGGCGGTTGGCGGATGTCACGGCATCGCACGTTGCCCGACACCCACGACCCCGACAACCGCCGCCGCCGCCGCCGCCGCCGCCGTCGATGCCGCCACCGCCGCGCTCCGCACTCCCTGGCCTCCTCCTCTGTCCTCCCCCTTTTCTGCCCGTCGCCGACACCGACGCCGCAGCCACCCTCGTGTCGTGTCGGTGTCGTCCCACGCCGCACTGCAGCGCAGCTATCCGCGTCAAAGCTCCGCGCTCGGACGGATTCCCCGTCCGAAGCGCTATATACGTGCGCGCCTATGTACACCTGCACCGCCGCTCATTAGTGCGCGGGGATACGATAGAATAATAATTTATTATGCCTGGACCGTCCTCGGAGAACCGTCGGTACCGCCGGGAACGATTACGCGACTTTGCGTGACATACGATATAAATCGGGCCAGATCACATTAGACGTTTATGATATCGCGTCATTATAACGTCATTAAACATTTATTGTAGTTAATTAATTAATAAGCGCAGAACGAACATGTGCGATCAATTTGAAAAATAAATTATTCTTTGAAATCAATTTTTTCCCTTAGCAAAGACGTTGAAGCGTCGATAGCTTTCACGGTACAAGCGACGGTAAAAATGTATAGCTTCTCATCATTCTTTAGCTTCAATCCTATTAAAAGAATTTTAGTTCAAGCTTAAATTATTAACTGTAAGACATTTAATATCGAATTTCGAAGAAGTCGTGGAAAAACCGAGAAATCTCCCACTCAAGCTTTCACTAAAGAGGAACTAACTCTAGAGATTGAGCAATGGAGATTCAATTCAGAATAAAAGACTCCATCCATCATGAATTCCACGTGTTGATCACGTATATGCGTTTATGGGCAGGCTCTATAGTATGCGCCGATGTATACGACTTATATTGCTTGTTCACCGGTTAAAAGTGTCTCTTGCGAGAGTCTATGCTATCTCTGGTCCTCTCTCCATTCAGAGCAAAAGCGGAAGAACTCATATCCCGTCCTAATGCTGCCGTTGATCGCTCAAGAGCGTCATCAGAGCCGCCGCGCTCGCGATACTGACGTCCTCCATCTAATCCAGCCCTTCGCCTCCCTCGCAGGTATTATAGTTAGATGCCTATACCCGAGGACATTCTCACGCAGAAAACGTTACGACGAGAGAGGAGGACTGGCGGGAGGAGTCGGAGGGGGTCGGAAGGGGGGCATTCGTACGGTCACGGGGGGGGGGGGTGGCGCGGCTTTTATGATCGTGCGCCTCGTTTCACGGCGGTTTGATGGTGTCAGGATGAAGCGATGGAGAGCGCGAGGGCCGAGATAATGACAAGAAAGAAAGAGAGGGAACGTTAAGGAGAGACGGTGGAGAATAAAGAGGGAGATCTCTGAGAAGAGAAAGGTAGAGGGAAAACGACGAATCGAGCGGGGAGGAGGGCGACCGAGGCAAAATGGCGTGCGGCACCCCATCCTGTCGGAGAAACGCGAAGCGAGAACACCGTGCCCCGCATTTTATCGCGGCGGCTTCATCTTTATTTATCGCCGATACGACTTTACGGCATACATCCCTCCGTATTCCCCGCGGGATTCCGCGCTACGTGCGCTGGCAAAGGGAGAACGAGAGCCGCGCGAGAAAGAGCCGCACGGCAAGTAGAGAGGGGCGGAAGCAACCGTGGGTTGTGATAGGAACGGGACGGGGGAGGGGCGCGACGGTTGACTCCTCGGGAATGCCTCGAGCATTCCAGGATAATTGTCGAAGTTAGCCCCACGGAGCGGTAAGAGGGAAGGAGATTGATTTCTTCCCGGCGAAACGAGACCGAGTCTCGGAATACTGTCGGATGACGTAAACGAGCACGCTGTACTTTCATTAATCTAACGATATCGGGAGTGACCTCGTTATAATTTAAGAATGAGATATACCAGTTTATATGCGTAAATTTGCGCCGACGACGGCAATTCTATTCGTCGGTAATGGACACAATACAATATATAACGAGGGCATCTCGTCATTCGTTTCATTGAAATGGCGAAGGTTATTAGGCCCCGTCAACAATTCTAGCATTACTATATATTTATAAAAAATATCTCCGCGAGACGCGTGGAACTTATAGCAAAATTTAATATCGGTCCTCTCCGGAGCGAGCTGCTGCTGCGGATGATTCATTACCGCGTAAACGCGCCTCGCATGATCGGGACGCTCGGATTTTCATCAGCGTAATCCCCGCGGCAGCCGTGTGCGTGCGCGGACGCGCGTGTGTGCGTGCGGCCTGCTCGTTATCGACGATCGTGCACGAGCAGTCTCCTTCGCCTTCGGTGAACGCAGCGGATAGAGAGAGAGAAAGAGAGAGAGAGAGAGAGAGAGAGAGAGAGAGAGAGAGAGAGAGAGAGAGAGAGAGAGAGAGAGAGGCAGAGCGAGAGGTAGATCCGACCGACAATACGGCGGGCACGCGAGGGCCATTAAAGGAGCAAGACCTCCCTCGCAATAAACGCCGCCCGTCACGCCCGCTGGAAACGCGGACGTGCACGCGTGCTCGCGATGTGCACGCACACAGAGGCGGATGGAGGCGCCCGTAACGACGTAATATAGAGCGCTGACGACGCGCGCGCGCACACATCGCGTTTTCAGCAGCCGCGCGCGCTGCTGAATACCGCGCGCGTACAAGACTTGGTTCACACCGCGCGGGAACGGTCGTCTGGCCCCGGCTATTACGATCCGCTCGTGTATTCCGCGATGCTTGAGCGAGCGCGCGGAACCTTTATTGGCGCTCTGAGTATAACCCCGCGAGAGACGCAGAACCAAACGCGAATTTTTCTCGAGACCGTAAACATAATATATCGAGAGAACTCTATAGGATGCTCCGTATTACAAGAAAGGTGAATAAGAAGCGAGAGCGTGCTAACTTTGTTTGCAGGTAGCTATTGATATTATTAGAGTTCGATAGAAAACGGAATGGAAAATGTGAAAAAAATTGACGTTACATACATGTGTGTATATACCAACGTTTTACGTAACGTAGAAAAATCTTGTTTCTTTCATCAATTTGCTCCAGAATATTTTAATATCTTTCGTGAAGAATTTAGTACTGCATAAAGATGATGAAATTACATTTAGAAGAGTTGTATATATATGTCCTAAATCCTTTGAATCGATATAAGTGATATTCGATGTATTATAAGAATACTTTGATTGGAACACAAATACACCGAGGAATAATTCAAAAAATACTCTTGTGTCATTCAATTTCAATCAATGAAAATTCGTACTATTTTCATCACGCTTAGCCATGCAGTCATTCGGTAATGAACAAGATTTGAACTTTCGAACAGTGAAATTTCGATAACTTCAGTATTTATATAGTAATGCAAAAAAATAAACGTAAAAGTGATGTAATAGACTATTTCAAATGCAACGAGATTCGCGTTCAAATATATTACATTCAACATCTCGAGGCGTGAGCTTAAATATGCCTATGTGGAAGCTATTAGGAGTTTTCTGTTTAGAAGTGTGCCCGAGGAAGAGGCCATTTGCGATTAGAGTAGACCCGAGAGAGCAGGTGATCAGAAAAAAGCTGCCGAATAGCCGCGTCACGTGCGAGAAAACGCGGCGGTCGTAGGCAAGAAAAATAGCGAGGACGAAGGCAAAAAGGATACCACAGCGCGCGGTTGGAGGGCGAGACGGGCGAGGGGGCGGGGTGGCAGAGAACAGGGTGACGGGGGAAAAAAGCAGGGAAAGGGATGTTGACGCACGTGACCCGAGCGGTCGCGTGCGAGCATCCATCTCTCGTTCTCACTCTCTCGTCGTCGCCCACTTTTTTTCTCCGCTCCGTCCTCCATCCTCCCTCCCGCGGCCCCCTTCCACCGCCCGCGGCACATCCTGCGATGTACGCGCATCCCCGAAGACAAAGACGAGAGCGACGGTAAAAGGGAGGGTGGAAGAGCGGAATAATTTCGCTCTTCCACCGGCGGAAGTGCGAAATTAAATTAATGCTGATATTGCGTCGAATAATACCAGTTTTCTAGTATTATATATCTGTGTCTTAGATGATAAAGAATCGTATCTCCATTATTAGAAATTTAGAGAAAATAAGATTTAAAATTTATTATTTCTATGAAAATTTCCGTTACGACTTTTTCTGAACATTGTATCTTAGGAATTAGTAATAATAAACATAAAACCCTTTATACATGTAATTTAAACTCCTGGTATATTGGAAAAAGTATTAACTCTAATTTTGACAAAAACTGGAGATACGATTCTTTACCTCTAAAGTACAGATAAAATATATTTATTTCTGACATCGATTTAAGCATATCTTTCATTTATTTATGGAATGTACATAAGAAAACTTTCTTTGTATCGTAATCTGTGATTACATTGTATGCAGTACATAACTAAGACGAAATTCCTAGATGAATTTTTAACATTTTATCTTATAGTAGATAAAATCTAAATTCTATTAAATAAATGTCATTTCCTGAAATGTTAAGGGCTTTAGAAAATCGGGAACTATTAAACACGGACGAGAGACATGCATTTTTTGTAGGCGGTCTCTTTTTCCGGAAAGATCTGCGTCATAAATATGTCGCAACACGGACGGATTTAAGGGACAAAGAGACGCGTCCCGTCGTCCAAGTACCGCCGTACACTCTGAATCCCGTCGAGTCAGCAGCGTTGACGTCGTTCCCCGCGATCGGCTCATCCATATGCATAAGGTCCGGCTTTTATCGAGGCAACAAATAAATGCCGATCCGGCCTCCTCTCTCTCTTGCCCGATGTCTCAATTCCGCGATGTCCGGAGATACGCCGGAGACAAGCCGCGCGATTGGACGGCGAAATGGCGGAAGTCATAGGAAATTAATTCGGCCCGGGCCAAGACCAGGAGGACGCTATTGATGATTTGCAGCCTGGGCCACTCTCGGCCGGCCCTTAATGACCCTCAAGGCCGTTCCCGGCGAGAATCGAGATTCCTGCCGGTAATTTCGCGGAAGATACTCGACGCTCCGCCGAAACACGCCGACACGTGGCCCTCGTAATGCGTCTTACCCTCCGTTTCTCGCACGATACATGGGCCGAGAGACAATTCTGTTTCGATAGATTATCTCAACATCCGTAATCAATCTCGCGTTCTGAAAGAGTCGACTTAATAATTTCCTACTGTCATGAAGATATATATTAATATTTGATATTTCTCGGGCCGAATATGTTACAGGCACAGTTCGAAATTCGCATTCCGAGGTCGAATGCGAATTTCGAACGTAAGACCGTGGAAATGTCGTTCCATTTATTAAAATTTTCGCGTCGGAGCGTCCGCCCGATGTGTCTGGCGCTCGCAAATCCGGAAGCTTTAAGAGCCGGGGGCGTGCATTCCGCCGGTGTCTCGGACTGCGAAATTATTCAGGAGTCTTCCGCGCCATAGGATTTGAAGGAAAATATTCGGTGCCCGGGACTTCCTGAAATCTCCATGCAAAATCGGGAGAGAGGCGTCCGGGAGACGGCCACGAGGTCCGGCTACGATATAATCTCTAATCCCGAGTAATTTCCGCGGCACGGCATCGCGCGCGGCAGGGTCTATTTACGGGTCTCGTTACGCCCACTTATGCCCACGAGGTGTGCCCAAGCGCGCGCGGCAGTTCGACCTTCATCGAATTCTCAAGATAGCGTCAAGTCTTTATTTGACAGGAACAGGCCCAGCGTGGAAGTTACGGAGCGAGAAAATTCATTTATCATTATTTATTCACTGTCCGACGGTATTAACTTCGTGATGAAAAATGAGACAAGACGATAGCTGCAGAGTCGAGTACAACATTTATGGTAATGAAAAGATAAAGTAGAAAAAATAGCGATTATGAATAATACGTAAATGTTGTCCAAATCTGGCGATTGTTTGTTCAAACGATCGGCTAAGATTTTGTTTTCGTCCTTTAATATTTTCACGTACTCATTGTGCTTGGCTTTTAAATTCATAATTTCGGCCTGGTTCTTCGAAGTTTAATTCCTACGAATACAATATTCGATTAAAAAATCGACCTTTTTCTTTAATTACTGTAAATAGATCGTTGGCATAATAATTTTAGTTAACATGTATAGATGTTGGCATTTCTAAAATTTACTAAAAATACTATTAAATAAACTAGAAATTTATACTTTTAACGATACAAAAGAATATTCTCATGAAATGCTTACGTTTAATTCTTGCTGGTAGCGTGTCGCATTAACGTTCGTCACAGTAGTAAATTTGTTCGAGATTTGTTCGAGATGCTGCACATCCTGTTCAATTTTATCAACATGTTTTTTTCAAGTTGTCTCTGTTGACATATAGCAAGATTATTAATAACTGCAAAATGTAAAAATATGAAGTGCATTATTCACCTTTAGCTGCAAGTTCATGTTATTTATTGCAGACATTTTGATCATTGCATTTAAGGCTCCGATTATAGCTTCTTGTTAGGGGGAGACGGCTGGTCTAGTGGGTAGAGCGCCAGATTCGAAATGTTTAAATTTGTATACAGAACCAGATAGAGAATATCGATATCACACTTTGTAGTTATTTCACTTGGATCTCGTCTTAACCCGGGAACGGGTGTCTGGGGTAATTTTTACACCTCAGTATCGAAAAAATGAAGCTCACGTCACAGTAATTTTAATGTGCTTCTTTCAATTTCAAATATTTTTTTAGTTTCTCCTTACTTTTTTCAGAAAATGTTAAGTATCTATTTATATATTGTGTGTCTTCAAATCCTAATAAATTATAGAACAATCAAAAATATGCAATATATAATTAATAACAATGACTTTTAATTGGGGTGTAAAAATCACCACAGGTGACCATTTATGCAAAAAGAAATCAGAGCGTATCAAATGAAACACTCAGAATAGATTTATATTTTAAAATTACTCAAGAATTACCTCTTGAGTAGAAAACAATTTAATATTTGATCCAAAAAGTTTTTCAAAATTTCCAGCGAACGCTTGATCTATTTAATTTTTGTCACTGTTTTCTATTCTGTCATTGTTTTCCAAGTTAAATATGCCTCCCCCCGTATATCCTCGAAATTATAAATTACATTTCCGCCGCGGAACAAAGTTCGAATCCATCGACGAATAAAGTCCCGTTACTTACTTATCGTCATTGTCCTTGATATAATTTGCCGAGATTATTTGATTTCCCTTTTCGTAATAATCTAATCAATTTAACTTCGCCAATCAAATTTCCGCGGAGCTGATCTCAAATTCACGTCAAAGAACGCGTTTCTGTCCCGGAGCTTCACGTGGTAGCCTCTCGCGAGTTACGAGCTCGAGCTCGATATCAAAAAGATTATCAGAGAACAGCGTCCACGACTGATAAGGAGAAATCGACGTCGATTTAGCCCAAGTATCTCCCCGCGCACGGTGATGCGCCGCGCGTGCTGCGAGAGTAGCGGTCACCCCGATATCGCACGTACGGGCGATATTAAGCGGCGTATGACACGAGCGTTCGCGCTCGTGCGCGCGTTAGGGAAACGGGGCGTCGATAAGACATGGTCGTCGGCCGGCAGCGGTCGGTCCCCGACAAGCGGAGAGACAGATCGTGCTCGTTGGCCGCCGCCGCGGCCAACGTGATAAGATAAGTTCGCGCGCCTCCCCCGGTATATGTGTGCGGCGCGCTCGCGTGAATAATAATCGAGGTAGCGCGCGCGCGCGCGAGAAGTACAAGAGCCACGAACGGCGCGCCGCACACACACACGCGCGCGCAACGCCGTGCACGCACGCACGCACGCACGCACGCACGCACACAAAGAGGTACCAGGTAGGTAGGTAGGTAGGTACCGGCTCATTGGTCGCGCCGTATAATTAATGGGGACGCAAACCCTGGGTGACGTTTGTATGCAAATGCCCGCATGTACAATCTCTCCCGGTCGGGTCGCTCGCTCGCTCTTCTCCCGACCGCGGCCTATCACCACGGACGTCGGCGAACGTCTCGCTCTATCTAGCACGCTCGGCTCTATCGTCGCGCCGTTCGCCGCGGGGAAAACGCGGCTCGTGTATACACGGCGCGGGATGGTCCCGCGCTTACAACGCGTCCCGGACGTGGAATCCGTGTTGCGGATGAAATTGCCCACCGAATCGCCGCGCGCCTAGTCGATGATGGCTTACGATTCCATTTGCGACGCTTTCCTCGCGCGAAATGAAAAAAGGAATCCGATGCCGCGCGATCGACCGAGGAAAAATCGAAATCCGAGAGAACGCGCTTGCCCTCTCTCTCTCTCTCCCTATCTTCAACGATATATTCCCGTAACGCGTCTCGATAGCGCGGCATTCTCGATATGTAGCGAGGTGCTCACCGGCATGATCCGCAACGTGGATCCGACGGCGTGGCTGATGACGGAATTCTCCCGTAAATCCGTCGGATCCTGACGGATCCGTTCCTGACGATCGACGACGGTAGGAGAGACGGAGGCGAGAGTCGTTACGCAACGTCAAGCGGGCGATCGATCGATCTGGGAAGTCGCGCGCTTCCCAGCGGTATGCTTAATCGAGGAGTTAATTTGCGTAACTATCGCGCCGCTACACACACAGAGATATATATATATATATATATGTATATATATGTATACATATATACGTCGGACTGCATTAGGCTGCGCCAGACTGCACTAGACCTTGTAGCGCGTACGCACAGTGATTCAACGATGGCTAAATAGCGCGTATTCAGTGTCGATCTCGTTACAAGTGCGAAACACGTTTAACCCCGCTGGCCGTTAACAACGTCTATAGAGAGGCGTATTGTTTCCCGCCGTGTATTAATGGCACCTTTAGTCGTCCACGTCGCGCTAAGTAGTCGGCACGGCTAGTTGGGATAAAAATAATCGCCCGCCGACGTATGCTCATTGTGTATGCGCCGGGAGTGACTATAGTCGCGCGCGCGCGCGCTCCGCTAAGCATGCAGTTATGTATCGGGAACACAGAGCCGTCCGCGCCGCCGAGTATCGGTGATAATTCTGCAATGACTACGCGATTTACGACACGAGTGATAAGGAAGATCTCATTGTCGGTCACGAAAGCGCGTGCACGGATCTAAAACCTAAAAGTTCAGATCTCTCATGTATACTAAATTTAAAAAAAAGTGAATTTTACGGCAAAGAGATACGTGACGTGTCCTCGGCGTAGCGCGAAGTCGTTCGAGTTCGAGACGAGTAAAAGCTGCGACAAAATTGAGTTCGACAAATAAACGAGTGACCGGCGACCGCGCGCCGTTTCTTTCGTCTTCTCGTTTCGCCTGGGCGCGGATTCCACGTTGTCGCCACTCGGGGAGAGGCCCCGACTACCGTTACTTACAATTAAACTGGGCATCCGCGCGCGGGCCCCGATCGTTCGTGCCTGACGATCGCAATCGCACGCGTCGTAAACATCCAGGTTACGATTGGTTTCCCTCGGCGCGTCGCGTCGCGCCTCGCCGCGATATCTCCCGGCCGTAAAAGCCGAGACGCGTCGTCGATGCGCGACGCGGGAGCTACCAGAACGGACGTGCTGTGCGTGTCCGCAGCGCGAGCGCGCGTAATAACTCGCAATAAATATTGGACGCGTCGGGAACGCGCCGCGTGACGACGCCCCGCGCATTGGCGCCGCCAGAGATTCCTCGGGGAGCCGCACGCGCGTCCTTAATTTATCTTTCGGACAAATAAATTAATCAGACGGATTAATTGGACACTGCGTTGCAGTAAAACGCGTGAATATACATTTCGTTAAAATAACGAAAATGTAAAGAGAAGATTAATTCCAAATTCGGAGAAGCTGCGATCGAAGTCGATCTATTGAGCAATTCGATCGGATGCCTCTGCTATGCAAATTTCTGTGCCACGAAGCGAATAACGGACAACGCCGGTGTGCGCGTTTTGCGAACACCCAGTGGAAAATTATGAAAATGCGCGTCGCGGAACGACCCGGCGGCCGCGGCGACGGCGAATATATACGCGGCCGTGTATCGTGGGAGCCGCGGCCGGCAGTGGCACGAGGACCATTAATGATGCATAGCCCGTTGGCGTTAGCCTGGCAGTCATAATGACCAGGTCGACTGGACGGTTGGCTGCTGCCTGGTCGGTCGGTCGGTCGGTCGGTTGGTCGGTTGGTCGGTCGGCTGGCTCGCTGCCTCGGCGTGCTCGTGTTGAAACACGGGTGCGTCGTTCAACGGCTATACGAGCCAAGCGCGCATATGTACATACATACATACGGACTATATATATATGTATTTTTTTCGGCTACCGTTTGTAAATGGTGCTCCCGCCCGTCTCCTCTTCTGTCATTATCCTTACTTTCGAGTTCTCCCCTCTCGTTCTCCCCGACGCATCGTGGACCGCTTTACAGCGCTGGCGCGCGACCTTCTTATACCATCGTCATGGCTTTTTGCGTTGTGGAAGCCGCCGTTACCGCCGTCGTCGCCGGAGGCGAGCGGAGAGCAGCGCGACGCAAGGATACCGCCGTGTGAGACCGCTGAAATAAATATTCCGGAAGAAGGTGGAAGCGCGCGCATAAAGCCGTGTTTACGAGCTGCCAGATTCGGAGGTTGCTGGCGCTCGCCGTCTTTCTGGCGCGCGTCGCGCGTTCTCCGATTTTTCCCCAGCTTTAGGAAAATTGGAAATTTTTAGCTCCGTGCCCCTTTCCCTTGTGCAAGAGTGTTGGAGCGCGCACTCTCTGGTAGCAGTAAATGTGTGTTTTTTTTAGACGAACTTTGTCCCTTTAGTCTTTTGCTTTTAAAAAAAATTAGGGACGTTTGCTGAAGATAGATATTTAATCTTTCATGATAGAGACGGAGTTACACGTGTGTCATCAAAGATACCCGATGTGATATTTTTCGAGATTTCGATATTTCCTTCGTCGAGAACGACGAACGCGGATCGGCTTCTCAAATGCAACGTGGCTGCGACCGAGATGGAGTGCCGCGACGCCGAGGAGAAGCCATCTACTTAACTCATCTGCCAGCGCCGATCGCGATAACGCTCGCGCGGGATGAGTACATACCGGAGATAAGAATAGATACCGCGCGACGAGGCCGCCGGCGCCGCGAGCGCGTCGTCGCATCGAATCGACTTACACGAGCGCGCGGAGAGCTGTGCGCTTTAATTTACGCGGAGCTACGCGTCGGTGAGTTAACTAACAGGACGCGCGGTGAACGGAAGCCGGGCGACGCGCGAGATGGCAAAAGAGTCGATCGAGCGGCGATAGCCTCCTTATCGGCATTGCCTGCCTGTCTGCTGCGCATTCCGCGCATCGCGCGGCACGCTGGAACTCGCGTGGAAATTGCTCGCGCGCGTTGGACGCGGCTGTGCCACGACGCGACACCAGGTTGAGCCGAGTCGAGCCGCGCCGCAGGCTCTCCTTAATGAGGATTGTCCTTTCTCGCATGCCGGATAGCATTTCGACACCGGGCGTCTCGAATTTCTCGTGCGCGCTTCTCGCTCTCTCGCGCGTTTATTCTCCTCTCTGCCCCCCTTTCCCCCCGCCCCCCGAGAACGATCGATGCCGAAGCCATCGAGCAGAGCCTCCTCTATCTCGCTCGCACCTTACCTATCTTCCTCTCTTTCTCTCGTCGGATCCGTATTACCCATTAGAAATGGTAGATCTAGCACATAGCGTATACGGAAAAATACCGAGGGATATCTAGGATATACGGAAGATAATTGTAGAATTAAAGCCATCGCGGAATTGTTGTCGTAAAATTGCAGATGCGTCGCGCGGCTCTCGACACCGAGTGAATCCTGATCGAAACAGCTAGACGCTCAAAGTGCGTTATCCTATATCTTATCCGTATCTTATCTCGCGTCCGTTTCACATTATACTTTACAGACACTTCGTGCGGCGACCGGAATTTATCGTAAACCCGTATCGACGCGCCGTCACATTTGAACAAGTTTCTCAATAATTATCTGTGTGACAGGCGTAATCTCTCGTTACCGACGTTATCCTTTCTCAATTAAGGAGAATGATCCTCGAAAACTCGCGAGCTTCTATCTTTTTTTTTTTTTTCGTTATAATTAATTTCTTTCGTTTCAAGATACATTACGGAACGAGCGAGTCCGATGCTAAGCGAGAATTTTCATTAACATTTTAGTTAATAAAACCGAGTGCTTTCTGAAAACGCAGGTGACACCCGTACGCTCTCTCTCTCGTTACAATTGCTTATTATTTCGCCGAGGGGGTCCCGGATCGCGCGCGACTCGAGCGTGAGGATAAAAAAAGAGAGAGAGAGAGATATGAGTCAGGGCCGCGTGCGCTTGATATTGACGTCGCGAAAGCGCGGAAAGCGGCGCGGGGCGTACGTGCGAAACGCGACGCGTCCGCATACTCGCACGCGCGCGACGAGGCGGGATTCATTAAAAATACACGCCTGTATTTTCTGCGTCGCGTCCGTCGCCGCCGGCAAACGCGCGCTTCGTCTCGCTCGGCAGCCAGCCGCGCGCGTTTGCCGATTATCGCTTACACACACACACACACACACACACACACACACACACACACACACACACACACACGACGCGCGCGACGGGGAAAAAGCGGCGCGGCGAGACGATGATACGCTGCGCGATACATGTATACGTATATGCGCACGTGATAGACGGGACGGACGTCTACACGGTTCTGGGTCGCGCGTATACACCCAGCTTTCGATGACACGATAAATGGGGCGGAAAGGCAATGTGAATTATTGCGAACGTTCAATTAATTGGATGTGAGAAAAAAAATCTTCCAGATACACAGCGACAAAGACAGTAAGCTTTATTATTGGAGCGGTAGTTGCTAGTCTTAAGTCTGCTTAAATCCGCTTAAAATCGGTAATCAAGAGACGCATCGTCGTGATGTAATTACGTAAAAGACGCCGCCGGTCGAATTCTCACGTATTAAATATAAAGAAACGATGTCACGCACTTGCACGACTTACATTTCCCATTCCCCTATCGTTATCGTGCCTAGTAAGAGTAGTAAGGGTGGGAAAGGGAGACGGAGAGGAAGTAGAGAGCGCGCGGCACTAATGAGCCTCGTCTCTCGTTGCGGTGCGTAATGTCTCGCCGCCGCCGCCGCCGCGCCGTCGTGAATTCGCTCCGTCACCTCGCAGGTCGTGCACCGCCACCGTCAACGACACGCCCGGGAGCGTGTCGTCGCGCCGCGCCGCGCCGAGCCGCGCGCAAACACGCGCACGCAACAAACACGCACACGCGAGGCGACACGCGGCCTTGGCAGTTCCGCCTGGGCGCGTCTCGGCCTAGCCACCGCGGTCGATCTAACCGCGGCGTGGCCCGACTCGGCGTGGCTCGGCGTGGCTCGGCGTGACGGCGACGCGGTACGACGCGACGCGCACGCAAAAAGCTTCGGAACGCCTTTCCCTCTTTCTCCGCTCCGGCGCGTCCGCTACCGCCGTCTTCGCTCGCCGTCTCTCCTCCTCCTCCTTCTCTTTCTCTTTCTCCTTTTTCTCCGTCCGCCTCGTCGCCGAAGAGCTCTTGCGGGTCTTCGCCGTGGGACAAAATAGTCTCGCCTTTCTCGGCCGCTTTTGCCCCGCGGCTGCTAACTCCTCCGGCGCGGCGTCTCCGTCGTGTTTCCATCCTCCTTCTCCTCATACGTCTCGCCGCCGTCGCGGCGCTCGGGTGTCGGTTCCGCGCTTTCTGAGAGCGAGGAGAGCGGCCGAGCGACCGACCGACCGAGCGACCGACCGACCGACCAGCCAATGAGCCAACCGACCGCCCGGCGTCTGCGAGAATAATGGGCTTGACGTTCGTGAGTGGGTTCCTCGGCGATCCGGATATGTGTACGCTTACATGTGGCGGTGTGCCCGCACTTCGTAGGTGGTTTATATATAGGTGGATGGATACGCGCGCACACACAACGGGACGAGCGTTTTCCCGCGACGAGCCGCCGGATTTTCTTTCTTTTTATATTAATATCGTATATTTAAGATAATATTATAAATACTGTTTAAAATAGATTAGAGTAGAGTAGATTAGAACGATTTTTACGTCGATTTTCATTTTTTTTAAGCAAAACACTTCCAAGTTTAAATAAAAACGAAAATTGGGAATGAAACAATGTGCGAAGCGGATAAGTCAATCAACTGATGCCGCGCGGATTAAATCGAAAGAGATTTTCTAAAATCGATCTCTTTACGGTGTTCAGCTTATGATTTACAATGTCAGACTCCGACATGAATTCTAATCACTGGCAGAATAAAACGTATTTCTCTTGATTACGACGCGATACGTATGGAAATATATATTTTTTCCAAGAGATTTATATGTTTGCGGATTAGTTCGATATATCTCCCTGGAATTCGTACAGCCTGGCCTAGGACGTTGACGGCAGGAAATTCTCGATCGGTGAAAATTAACGTTGACGTCATTCGCGCGCGTAGGTGTAACGCATATCCGCAATATTAATATCACTTAAAATCGAGTAACACGCCGAGCTGCGAGGGAAACTTGCGAGCAAGCGAATGAATTATCGAGATATATATCGTTGCCGAGATGTCATTCATGGAAAAAAAAACGCTCGAGAAACTTAATCTCAAAATTCATACGTGCCTGCATCGAGAGAGATTAGAGCACGAGGGACGAGATAAACGCCGGCGCCGCGTTTTTCCCTCCCGAATATACGGTATACCTTCTGTTCTTCCGACGACACCCGGTAGGTGCGGTCAAGCGAGTTCCAGACGGCACGTTTCGCAGCGGCGAGCCCGGCTCGAGGCGCGGTATGTAGGTATATATATATATATATATGTCCATCTATCTACCCAGCGGCGTGCGAGCCTTGCCTTGTGTGGGATTCCCACAGTAGGATGGACTCTCCGCGTCATCGCGCGGCCGCCGCGCCGGCCGCCTACGGCGTGTCCCGAAAGTTTTCGTCGTAAATCAAGCCGGTCGCGGTGCGGTGCGCGCCGGCGGGCTTTGCAGCGCGCTCGCGATCGCCCGCTGCGACTTCGATTCGATCCGGCGAGCTATCGTTCGCCGTTACGTAGCTAGGATGAAGGTGAAGGAGGTACGAACGGAAAGATGACAATTAGATAAGATTAACAAAAGATTAACTAGCTGAACGTACCGCGCGATTAAATCTTGCGTTAAATTCCGTCGACGTAAGACCTAACGACGAGTTTCCGACGAATTTTCCATCTCGCGGAAGCGCGAAACTTGCGTTATTCATTCACGTTACGCACTTTTGACGCAGCTTCATAGAAACGTTAGTTTAAATTATCAGATTCTAATAATCGACAGCAAATTAACTGTTTTAAACCAACTGCTTTAAAAATCCTTCTAATCTATCCTGCTCTAATCTATTTTAAACAGTATATTTATAATAATATCTTAAATATGCGACGTTGTTCTTGAGCCTCGCGGAAAGCGCACGATAACTGCAAAACGATGCGTGACAGAGGCGATTCAAGTGACTTTCCGCCGACGAGTACGGAATCCACTCCGCAACGCCACGTCTTCCTCGACGACACCGTCTTCCGACAAGGACGTCGTCCGACCGCTACTTGAAGCGGACGTAGGCGAGATTACTTGGAAAGAAGTTTCCTTCTCTCGCTGGCTGCACCGTGCCGAGAAAGTCGCCGCAACGAGCGCGTACGAATCGGCGGATAAGTACCAGCACGCGCAAGGAGTTGGATCGCCTGTCCCCCTCGTCAACCTCATCTTTCTCCTCTCGTCCGGCTACTTCTCACGCATCAGAGCGACCTTTCGCGTTCATGGAATCTCGCGCGATTCCATCGACTCTCCTCCCGCGTGCGAACACGCCGGGCAGTACGCGAGCAGGCTCGCTCGGTCACTCCGGGCGGGAAAAAGGGATGTCGAGGAGGGAAGAAGGGAGAGAAGGAGAGCGCTCGACGAGCAAGAAGAGACGGCCTCCTTATTCGAAGGCGTACCTAACTAGGAGAGCCCCGAGTACGGGCTACGTACTACGCGGATGCTATTATTCCTGACGCGCGCACGGCGCGGCGGAGAGCACGATGAAAAATACCTCGCTCCCTCGCTCGGCCGTGACTCCGCGATGCACGGTGGAGCCGTTGCTTATCGATGCCCCGGGTCGATACGAGGCGGCGGTAACAACGTCGCGCGCGCACGGCGAATCGGGTTTTTAAATTAAAAACTCGCTCGCTAATTCCGCCCGTTTCGCGTCCGGCTCCGGCTGAAACTCGCGGCTAGCCGCGCATAGGCGAGAGGGACCCGAGGGGAAAAAAACTGACATTTTCCTACGAGAACGCGGAAAACTATCACGAGATATATCATATTGTGATATACCGATGTAGAGGAAAAAATTCACGCGCACATGTGATTCAGGATATGATTCCGTTTGACACGGCGCTGTTTTTCCTTTAATTGTAGGTGCGTTAGTTGTATCGATGCGCGAACGCGCCTGATTGGCACTTAAAAGTTTTTGTATAAAAGTTTGCCGCTAAATTATTTCCTTCTCTCAATTCGGAATTCTAAATAAAGACTATATGTATATGAGGAAGATTCCTCTGTCTCGCTTTCAGAATTTTTGCTACGACTATTTTATATATGCTAAACTCTTCTTTTTGTATGCAGCATATATAAATATCTGCTGCATTTTTTAGCGGCAAATATCGAGACTTCTCTTTGTCACGTAACATATACACCAGCAAGAGGATCCGTTTATAAAATTATTCTGTTCCATCAAATTAAGAAGTAAGATTCAAAATACAGAAAGCCCGAATGACGCGAAATCAATGCGGTCAAAGAGGATCCGCACATTTCGCGGCTCCCTATGTAGGTACAATATGACGCAAATATAAAAGCATTTAATTAAACGATTTAATTATCCCTTTATTTTTCGAAAGGGCAGGAGAGACCCGATATTTGGCGCGCGGCTTCATTACGTTATACGAAGCACCTGCCATGAACGCGCCGCACTAATCGTCCTCGCGCGTCGCGACGCGCGCGTTGTCTCTCCCTTCCTCCTCTTACCTACCCTTCGGCGCAATCAAAAAGTACGCGGGTCGAAATAATGACCGTTTCATTCGAAACTCCGCGATTTTAGCGGGAGCACGCGTCGGAGGGCCGGCTCGACCGAGGCCCGCCGCCACTCTCCTCGCGTGCATGCACGCACGCTCGTTCACTCGCTCGCACATTCGCTCATCCATACCTTCGCGAGCAGCGTACGCGCGGCCTCGCGTTCAGTCTCGTTCGCGCGCACGCCTCTCGGCGAGCCAGCCGCGCGCGCGTGTGAGTAACGCGCTTCGTGGCGCGCGTGCCGACGACGACGAGGCCGTCTCGCTCCCTCACGGCTTTCCGTCGCATGCCTCGTCGCCACCCGCGCGCGTCTCTCTCGCTACGCTCGGTTCGCTTCCCTCGTGCCCCGGTCCCCGCCGGAGCGGCCCGCGTCCCGAGGGCTCATCGCTTCGGCGAGCCGAACGGCGGCACGGTTTGAGCTCCCACCGCCACGCCGCCTCTCCCGTTCTCTCTCCCTCTCTTTGTCCCCCTTTCGCCTACCTACCGACCACGGCCCGTCGCCTCGGCGCTTTTTGCTCCTCTTCCTCCACTTCACCTCCTACTCTTGCGGTCGTTTCGTCGCACACGACGTGCCGCCGTCGCCCGTCGCCGTCGCCGTCACCGTCGCCGCTGACTTTTCGCGCGCGTTACGAGACGGGGGAGATTAAAGGCCGACGCGCGCGCGGAACCTCGACGATCCTTATCGCGTGCCGCGCCGCGTGATGCGTAGAAGCGCGCGCGACTCGTCTTCTTTCTCATAGCCTGGTGGCCGTTACTAACGTGAATCGCACGCGACTTACCATTTACGTTGATACGTAGATCGATATCGGCGATCCGTTAAATGTCAGCGATACATATATTCCGCGGATAGTCGCTCGGCAAACGGAAAAACGCGGGAATCGCGCTTGAAGCAAAAATTCATTCATCTTTTATTACTACGTAACTTTCGTAAATTATATAAGAGAGAGTTGACACTTTAAATTATTTAATTTTCCAATTCAAAATTTTAAATATCTAGCTGATGATTACTTCTGTCCCTATCTATTCCCGCTACAATTATTTTTATATATACATTAAATTGTATCGTTATGCGTATATATGTTGTATTTTTGGCAACTAATGAACAAATATCGAAAGTTTTTTTTGCCAAGTTACGCGATCAACTGCATATATCCTGCGGAATCTCGTGTAGACGAGAAAAAGAGAGGACGACTCTGTCTTTCGCGCGGCATCCATCTCCGTGAGCATAAACGCATTTAGCTGGTGCTCACCGCGCGCAGCGAGTTTTAATTCTCATTTACCCCGAAACCAGAGGGGCGGGGGTGCAGCCGAACCAGGCATCGATTAAAAAAAAGGAAGCGATAGAAAGAGAAATAGAAAAAAGCAGAGAGAGAGAGAGAGAGAGAGAGAGAGAGAGAGAGAGAGAGAGAGAGAGAGAGAGAGAGAGGAGAGAGAGAGAGAGAGAGAGAGAGAGAGAGAGAGAGAGAGAGAGAGAGAGAGAGAGAGAGAGTGGAGAAAAAGATCCACTGATATCCAAATCGGTTCCTGCTTCGACGCCGCTTCACGGTGGCTAGGCAATAAAACGGCCCTGAGAGAGACGGAGGCACGACGTGGCGCGCGACGAGGACGCGGCCGCGAGCGAACGAACGAGCGTGCAAGTGAGAGAGAGAACGAGAGAGGAGGAAGACAGGAATAGGAGACGACCGCACGTAGCCGCAGGCAAGGGCGCGCGTGAGCAGGCAAGCGAGCCTTCCGACCGATCCTCCGCCGCTACGCCGCGCCGCGCCACGCTGTGCCGAGCCAAACCTCGCCCTCGCCTCGCTTCGCCTCGCCCCGTCTCGCCTCGCTTCGCCTTGCCACGCCGTGCCGTGCCGCGCCGTGCCGCGCCACGCCGGAGCGGCGAGCCATCCGTGCTCCAGTATCCCCCCGCCCCACGCACGACCAACCACGACGCGGGCCCCTCGTCACCCCGCCGTCACCCCCCGCAGCCGACGCGCGGCCTCGGCGCGCCAAGTTCGCCGCGTACAGCCGCCAGCTACCGCTCGGCGCTCGCCGCCTCACAGTCCGTCACCGTAGCTCGTCGTGCGAGCAACACGCGGACGTCTCCGCAGTCAGGCTGCACGCACTGCGTGTGTTTTTGTCGTCGTACCGTTGACACAGTGACGGATCGAGTTTGACCCCCGTGTTGCGATAGCATGCACGAGGGTGGATTCTCACGTTGCGCTCGAATTCGACGCTCGTAAATCCGCAATTCAGGAAATTAACACAAAACATTCGGTATATCCCGTATATTGCGGAAAGGACTTTTTTTTCCCGAGGAAGATCGAGTGGTCCCGACTCGATCGCGATCTCAACTTGACAAAGGCGCCCTTTAGCGCGCGTTGTCAAAGCTTTCAGTGAAAGCGGGACGCTGAACGTTATTCGTCAGTCGCGCGAGAACTTGTGAACGTGTGCGCTTCGATTGTTTATCGACCACTTGCTGCACCTCGTGAGACAGTCCCTGAAACGGACAAGGAGTTCGACGAGAATCCAGCGGGAAGCGGACGAGCCACGACGGCCGTTTCGCTCCGCGAGTGACAAGTGGTCGGCGACGCGTGGTTAACCACGTGGCGCGGCGTGTTGCGCCGGTGTACGGCCGCCTGGGTGGCGTGAACTTTCGCGGGACTCTTTCCCTCTTCCGGGCGCGCGTGTGCCGGAGAATCGCGCGTGCACACGACGGACACGAGGTGACAGTAGTCGTTGGTGATTGATCTCACGAGCGAGCGGACGTTTCGCGGCTTCGTCAAACGATCCTAACGTTAACGATCGATCCTCGCGCCTGTCGGTCTCTCTCGAGGCATTCGCGAGGGCATGGTGCAACAGTGATTAGTCCCGCCGTATATCATCGCCGGTGCCAACAGCAGAGTCGCAAGGGTAGCGCGGGGGGTCCGGTGGTGGTAGTCTGGTCTCGCCGTCGCAGGCCGCCGCGAGATGCTGAGAGCCTCGGCCGTCCAGTCCAGCCAATCACGTAGGGTGCTGCGATCTGTGCCGAGGGCCGTCGCGGCCTGCTAAGGATGACCGCGCGTCTACACTCGCTGAGGCACCAGGAGAAGAAATCAGCCGGCAACAGCCACAGACAGCACCACCAGCATCAGCAGGCCGTGCATCAGGGTCCGAGCCCGGCACCGAGCCCCAGCCCCAGCCTCAGCCCGAGCCCGAAACATTCGGACGGACGAAGAGTGAGTATAAGTAGCGGTGTATTTTAAACGAGCGCCGAAAAATGAATTTTGATTTAAAAAGCTGTCTCAACCTCTGAAACCGAGTAACAAATTTTCAAGAAAGGATATTATTTCCTCATACATAGGATCTCAAATATTAGCGTTAATGTCCCTGAAATTAATTAGGGAAAATGTATGTAGATGTGTGGGTGGGCCGCGAGCGAGAGTAGAATTTAGAATGGAAATTGCAGCGCAAGCACGTAAAGATCATTCAATCACAGATTTTAAGAATAAAAGAAAAAGGAGAAGTCGAGCGTGCGGGGGTGCGACACTCTCACCCCTTGCAACGCAGCGCACGCGACCACGCGTCCCAGAACGCAACTCACCCTACCTCCCGATCTCTGCCTCCTGCGCACTTAATCTGCGATGGTGAGTTCGCTGTTGTGACGCGAACCCGATCCTGGACACGTGCGTCGTTTACACAACCGCTTGTCGTCCAAACCCTATACGTGAGAATTCGCTGATTTGTCAGTTGGGCCTCCAAATATACGGAAAGCACGGCAGTACAATATTCGCGTTAGATAAACATGAAATGCATTGTTCCAAAAAAAGTAGATAGACTATTTCTCTGGAAAATTAACTCTCACTTTTTCTCTTAGCTTTAATTTGATTTACCAAATGCATATCTACGTATTATAATAATTTTTATTTTAGCTGAAATAGTTTTATTTTTTACCCGTATTTTCCAAACTTGATATTTTGCAAAGAAAATATCTAATAAATTATATTTAATATAATATTGCATTTATATTACAAAAATAGATCAAGTTTCCAAGATACTTCTTATACTTTTTATACGTCGAATTATAAAGAATCTAAAGGAAGAGACAACGTTGCGACTTGCGAGTCGCGGCGTTCAGCATGACTCCAGGAAAAGTTGGCGATTAAAAACTTGCGGCAAAAAGGAGCGCCAGCTCGGCGTTACTTCTAACAACTCTGTTATCCTCTCTCTAATCTCTGCGAAGTGTGTCAGTTTCGCAACGCGGCAGAATCTGCAGGATCGCGGATTTCGAAGGTCCGACCTTCGCTCGTTTCCGGATCGTAAAAAAAAAAAAAAGCGCGCGCGGCTGCGGAGGCAATAGATACGCCGCGCGAGGCATAAAACTGATATCGCTCTTCACGTGGACGCGCCGTTAAAATCGCAGCGAAACGCGCTACATACACGAACCGTTGAGCTATTAAGCGGCGAGATACGCGTGCCGACACAGGCGAGATTAAAATGTACCGTCAGAGGAGATAAAATTCGACACGTTAAAACAGATCGTATCGTCGTCGCACTTGGTGGCATAATTCTTTGCATAATTGACATTGTCTACGTCGAGATAACAAATCTAAAAGTAGCAATCGTTCCCTCAATCCTTCTCGAATTATATGGCGAAATTGTAGCTAGGAGAGCACGTGACAAATGCATTTCCTTGTTTCTCCTTGCCGTGCGGCAAAACGCAGCAGGTCGCAAGGGCACGTCGCGGCACGAACGATGCGTGTCGGAGAGCCTTGTGACGCCAATTTGCAGTAATTGGACGTATTTACGAGCGGTTATCATACAGATCGTCCGGACGCCCCCGCCCGCGTGGTCGGCGCCGTTCAAAAAGTAGCTGTAATTCAGTTTATCCAATTAATTCGCCGGTTCGGAAATGTGGCGGGATCACGCGTCATCTAAAGACCACGCTGTATTTGCCGCGCGTATAGAATTTTTCATCGGTAACTACGACGTAACATTTGGATAACTTTAACTCCCGCGCTCCTTGCCCAAATTGCGCGAAATATTCACCGAAATATTCATGAATTCTTCAATAAAAGTAATCGGAGATTAACGCGCGAATTCACGGTTTCGCGCTCGCTTCGCGAAATTCCGAGTACCGAGAGTACTCGCGCGTGAATCCCGCGGTGTACACGTGCGTCAAATGCGGCTAGGTGCCCTTTTAAGGCGATTCACGTTGCGTGTGAGAGTACGTTCGCTCGAGCGCGCCTGGAGCGCGAGCGGCGGTATCCTATTAGGAAAGTTTCCACGGTGACGAAAGGGCGTAACTTCGTGCACTCGTCTTTATTAGCGGAGTGGATTCGCGGCGGAAGACACGCGCGTCGCGAATGCGTACTTAATAACGCAGGAATTTTAGGTGAAAAACTTTTTAACACAATCTTTTTTGTAACCAAAACTTTTTTTTACAATCTGAAATCTCGGAGTCTTTTCGTTTTAAATGGAAAATATGACAAAAAATTAAAAGGAGACAAATTGTACGCATATTAAATCAGAAATTATGATAGATTACATGTCAATAATTGATGTTTATGGCTATTATTCTTGTATGTAGTGTAGTTGTATATTTCTTTGTTAATTTTTGGCTACAAGATATATTTTACATCTTAATCCGCTTCATCTCAAACACACACAAAGGTGAATAATATAAATTATAAGATTTAAATGTTAACTTCCTACTCTGTCACGTCTTGTTTTCGATTATCTTTTCTCTTGCGTTGAGGAATTTTTCTTCGCTCATTCACGTAGTCCGGATAAACAACCGGGGAAGGAAGCAAAATAATTAACCTCACGGATAGCGATGCTATGAATGAAAATACAAAAGATTCCACCAACACTTTTAAATCTTGTAATCGAACTATACTTAAAGACATTAGTTGGAGCGCCTAGTAGATCGAAGTGCGAGGTCCGAGGATTGAACAATGGCTTTTATATAAACGTGAGAGAATTTCCTAGGTTCATTCAGAAAACTTCCTCTCTCTCTCTTCTCGTGATAAGAAATTCGTAATTTTTATCGCGTTATCGGAGCGGCGGTTAAAGGAATTTCAAAAGGACGCTGTTGATCTACCGAGGTCAATAAAGCCTCGCAGGATTTCGAAACTGGTGGGAGAGGAGAAGGGAAAGGAGGAAAAGAACGAAAGAGGAAGGAGGGACACGCGGTGGACGCCGGTCGTCGTCGGGCGACGGCTTAATTGACGGCACTTAACGGATCGTCGTTATGCCTGGCTTAATTACCTGTCGCTCGTTGCCGCTAGTTCGCGCATTTTAATCGATTTATCATATGCGAAGCGAAGGCGACGACGTGCCCGAATATGACAATGGAATGGACGGACATGCGACGATTACGTCTCCAGAATTCAAAAAGAAGCGACTTACCGAATTTCCTTGAAAGTTAACTTTAACCGTATCTTTTAAAAACTAGTCCAAAGTAGCGAAATAATTTTAACGCTCTTTATGAAACATCTATGCATCAATAATGAAAAAGAAAAATAAAACTGTAGAATAAATTTTTTTAATTAGGAACACTATTAAGCGTCAGCCTCGATATTTTCTGGCGGTGTTGCGATTAGCGATTAACATAGATTTATTCTTGTTAAAAATAACGCTGTGTAATCCTCACGTGTTGCATATGAAAGCAATTTACGATAAGTCTGTATTTAAAAAGCGTTAGCATCTATGAATCGTATGGCCTTAGCTTTGATGTGCACAATGCACCGAAAAAATGGCCGTGACCGACCCACTATTAGCGATGACTGGTGTTAAAACAGTCTGGTTGAAAAAAAAAAAAATTCCGGCGAGGTTCGCACGTCGATGCTGATTCACAATGCTGTCGCCGTACGTGACGCGAAGTCGCAAACAACGAGAATGTGATTTATCGCGCGTAACGCGCTAATCGGCGGCACCGTCAAAGTCACGCCGTCACGCCGCGCCGCGCCGCGCTCACAGCTTGTCCCCCCTTTATCTCCCTTCTCTTTTTCCGCGCGCGCCTATCTTTCTAAGTCACGCCAACTGAAAGAGCGTCACGATAGTGCGCGGGAATTATCTTAGGGGTTACAATTTTTCGGTGGCTATCGGAGGAGCGGTGGAATTGAAGCGGAAAAATCCCTTTTCTTCGAAAGAAAGGTCTGCGACGAGCAGTAATTAACGTTCTAAAAAAAAACAATGATAGAGCGAAGAGGGCGAAACTCGACGTTACTGATAATTCGCGCTTCTTCCAACGATTAAAATATTTGTCACAGTCTTTTATTAGCGAGAATTATTTTTTATCGAAAGAACAGATTCTTCAAGCGCCAACGATACCTTTTAAATCTTCTACCGATTGCGAGCGTCGTCAGGTTTCGTTCAAGGAGTGCGAATCGAAGCGAAAGGAAAAGGAAGAGGGAGCAAATGGTCCACGACTAACCCAGTTTCAGCCTCCGAATCGCCGAGGCGTAATTTAAACGCCTCTATTACAAAATTCCTCTCCCGTTTCACCCGCAGGCACGCATGCACACGTGCACACACAGAGAGAGAGAGAGAGATACATCTAGACTTCTAGATGAGCGAACGAGGCCCGCACGAGAGTCCACCGTCGACAGACGCGCGTCTCCCCCCTTCTCCCTCCGCGCGTCCATCGCCCGCCCTTCATGCGCGCCTCTCGTAATAATAGAAGGACGCGACAGAGCAAGAGTGCCGTGCCGGTCGGCGGCGATGACACGCGCGTGCACACGAACACACACACACGTACATGCGCGCGCGCGGACACACGTACGCACGCACACGAATACGCATGACCGCGCGGCGGCTCGCTCGTTTGTTTACCCGTCGCGGCGCTCCCGTGTGAACGCACCGCGCCGACTTCGCCTCGTCGTCCTCCTCCTCTTCTCCCCCCTCGCAGACCTCCTCCCCCGATCCCACCTTCTCGGTTTACTCTTCGTCGCCCTCGACGTATCTGCGGTGCCCCGCTCGCTCCGCACGCGTCCTCGCCTCTTATCCCTCTCGCCGACCGTCTCTCTCCTCCGTCGCTCTCTCGCGCGCGGTAGTCGCAATTCTCCCCCCCTTCCCCTTTCTCGTTAGAGCCCGACTTTGCCCGTCTTCGTCGTTCCGCGCGTCGCTTCTGCTCGCGACTTCCGTCTCCGTCGCTCTCTCGTCCGCCCCGTGTCTCGCCGTGTCTCTCCTCTCTCTCTTTCTCTCTCCGCGTGGCGCTCTGTAGCTCGCTACCTTCGTCTCTCACAGGGGGATACCCGCTGTCTCCTTTTCATCCGACCTCGCCGTCTCTCTTTCTCTCTCTCTTCTCTCTGGCACGCAGTCTTCTCTCGTTCCACGCCGTGAATATCTGTCGTCTCCCGCCTCGGCGGCGGACGTGCCTTTGCCGGTCCGGCCTCGCCATTTCGCACGCTATCCTCTTCCCACGTGGAACGTCGGCGTTTTGCTTTTTGTGTTCCTGCGTCTCCCTTTCCGTCTCTCTTTCTCCTCTAAACGTCGCTTCGCGATCTCGCTCTCGCCTCTCCTCCACGTTCCTCGTCTCGATAGATTAACGATTAGCGCGGCCGTCAAAATTATCGCGCGTAGCACCTGCGCGAGAAGTAAATTTGCCGCTGACGTGAGCTTCCGAGACACCCGGTGCGTGTGCGCCTTCAACCTCCTCCGTCATCCGTTTCAGTCTGATCCACTTTATCCGGCTCTATCTCCGCTCATCTGCGGCTGTCGCGCATCTCGCGTCGTCGGAGATTGCCCCTCGCTCCTCGACCCGCGTAGCTCACTGAGCGACGCGACCGACGTCGGCAGTGTCGGCACACCGCCAGCGAGTCGAGAGACTCGAAAGAGCCACAAAAAAGAAGTGGAAGATTATTCGGAACGTTGAGACGCTCGTAAAGAACCGGCCTGCGAGAGAGGCCGTACCTCCCGTTTCTTCCTACAGCGGCAAGAACTTCGATATTTCAGGCTCGGATGATGTGACATCCATCGTTGCTGCCACAGCTACGTTTGAACTTTCCTGAGACTGAAATGGGAAACGAGGCGAGAACGCGCGAAAGGGTAGTACCGCGTTCCTGAAGGGATGGAAGTCGACTAAAAGAAACGGAGGAGGAAAACGAGAAGCCGGGCTCTCGTATACCTTATCCGGACTTAAAACCTGCTTACGCTCGATCCAGAACCGGTAGTGTCCCCGTAAAATCGACCACCCGAGCTCCGCGCGTACCCTGGATCCCCAGCTAAGGGAAAAAGAGAGACGCGGAAGCGCGCGAAATAGGTTGATACTCCTCGATAGTTTTGTCTGGACCTCGGCACTCGACGCGTCCACCTTTCTCTCTCTCTGTCTCTCTCTCTCTCTCTCTCTTCCCTCTCGAATGCTCCGTGTCATTCTCCCGCCGTTGTTTCGCCCGCTCGCTCGTCACGCTCATCGCCGGCGGCTCCTCGTAAATCACCTCTTCCGCGAAGCACGCGCGCAAAAAAAAGAAGAAATAGTGTGCTCCGGCTAGGATAGAGGAGCGTGTTCCATCCAGGCAACACGTTGACCTACTGTCGTTAAACCGCGAACGTTCGCGCGCTAGGAGCTCGGACGAAAGCTGTTTCAAGTTATTACTACTTTTTTTTTAACATAAAGAACATCAAGAACATACTTATATCTCTAGTTTCGGGAATAGCGACGCGTACTTCGGATCATGCGAATGTCCGACGGGTAATTGCTGTGTGTTCTAATCCGCGTATTACCGGTCACGTTGTTGATAGACGTATTAAAGAAAGATCGTTTTCTTGCCCTCTCTTTTTCAGGCTAACAAACCACTAATGGAAAAACGACGAAGAGCAAGGATCAACCAGTCCTTGGCGGCGCTGAAGGCGCTCATCCTTGACAGCGCCCGCCTGGAGAACACCAAGCACAGCAAGCTCGAGAAAGCCGATATCTTGGAGCTTACGGTCAGGCATCTGCAGCGGCAGAGATCGCTCGCTCAGCCCGGTCTGTCCAGGTACAAGGCAGGATACCAGGACTGCTCCAGAGAGGTAAGGGACGCTTTTATACCTTATATAGGAGAGCGCGACGCGATATTATATTTTTAATAATCCACGAAGGGGAAAATGTTACAACTTTTATGAATCATCACAGCCGTTGAAATTTTAGTTTTACTAATGTGAAAGAGAAAATCTGCTTCAAAAGAACATATCTTTCTCGTTTGAAAATCCCGATCGATACGCCCGTACCTTCGAGAAAATAAAACGAGGACCACGTCGGCGAGGCCGACTCCGATGCGGAAAAACGCGAGTTTTGCGTCACGTTTACCATTATACTCCGCACGTTTCGTCACGGGTTAGCACGAGAAAGGAACGCGGACGGGGTTGAGGGAGCGGAGGGAGAGGGTGGTGAAAAAATTCCAACGCGTCCCCGGCGTACACCGAGGAGCGTGTAATCGGAGAACTCGGCGGAACTGGTTCGTGTTACACGGCGGAGAGGGATTTCTACCCGGTGGAAGAAGAACCCACCCGAAACCACCCTGCCCTCCGTCCCCTCCTTTCCCCGCCCGCCCTATCTCCACGACGATAGGTATCTAACGTATCGGGTTGTCGCCGGGGAGTCTCGCGTGACTCCAGCGAAGCTCAATCGCTCGTTCGTTAAGGAACGTCCAGTCGCGAAATCAGGGGAAACTCGTTGAAAGCGGACACCCCGTAAGTGCCCATCGCCCAGAATTTGCCGGATGAAACCTTGTGGTCGGATCTCTGGTCGAGTCAGGTAGTCGCCCGATCGGCGAAGAGGGGGAAAGAGTCTTTAGTTTTCGGTTTCTGCGCGCGAAGACCCGGGCGCATAGTGGAATTGTGACCAAAATCAATCTCTGCATATAGCAAATGGTACATTGACGTATTTCGATGATTATAACCCGACTTGATACGATATAGATCTACTTATCTTTTAATAATAATTTAAAAGTTATTGTACATCATTAAATGTACAAGTTTCTCTTCAGAACGTATTCAAAAAGGCATTAGATTTTAAAGAAATTCAAGAATGGAAAAATTTTTACCGAAAATATCGTACGGTTAAAGAGAGAAGCATTACAATTTTGCAAAAACCTATTGTTACACATAAATTTAACATTTATTTATCAAATCCGTAGCATTTTATTGTTCATGAGCCATTACATAACTTATGTATTTCGCAATGCAATGCATTAAATAATCACAGCATTATGCAATAATCCAACTTACGGGTATCCCTAGAAAAATCTGTTACTCGGAACAAATTTTTTTTTCCAACTTTGGCCTCGTCTATACGGTACGCGGCGCGATACGCCGCGCCGCAGCACGTCGTATATCTTCATCGGTACGGCGCGGCGCGGCACAAGCGTGCCGCAGAACTCGAGGCGTCGCGTCGAGTCGATTGTCGGCTCGCTCGCCTCGACAAAGCGCACTTGTCACGATACAAAGCCCGGCCGTGCGCGCTGTACCTGTCGCGCGACCGCCTTATCAGAATGCTCACCGATAAAGTCGCCGACTTCCCGGCGCTAGGATACCACCGCTCGAAAGATGCAGCCCACACGAGGCGCGCGTGCTAGGAGTAACTATGCGTCAAAGAGGGAGAACACACAAATTGGAAAGTTATTCTCGTTGAAAAATCACACGTGTGAGAGCAGGACGTATACTCGAGGAGTTTTAATCTTCTGTGGTCTTACGTCGAAGAGTAATCACTGTAATATAGCTGTTGTTTAATTCTTACGAAATTGCTTTTCAAATTTTATCGCAACTCTTACAAAATCGTATTTACCCCGTACACGCGCGTAATTATTTTATCAAATAAACGTTTCATATATATATGGTACACATGGGCACACACATACGAGTGCTGATTGAAGAATTCTGAGATTGCATTACATGTGTATTCCGCGCGCAACTGCGCAACGCAACGATGACAGCCGTCCAAGGCCAAGGTCTCCTGCGTACACACACCGATATGGACCAGTAGCGTTCTCTGTAAACGTTCTCACGCTCTATAATTTCATATGTACTCTAGCTAGGATACGGCACGGGTAGATATTTCTTTAACTGCGCGATAAAAGCGCGCTATCGGAATTTCACGTCAAACTTGAGAAAAGTAATTAAGAGTCTTTCGAAATGCTGAATCAATTGTGCAGTTGGACAGGCAGCAGCTCCGGGAGCTCAAAAACATACAACGCGAATTCTGTGACATCCTCTTTAAGGAAAAGCGGCAGTACTTTCCATTCTTGCGACAATAGAATAAATCGGAATAGCAACGTCGGACTTGCTTACAGTTCTCACTTAGTCGCTTATCATTCTTGATCACTTTCAAATCTCGAGAAACTTACGTGAAAAGAAGTCTCCCATTGATAAAGAGGAGAAGCCGCGGCCGTTTCTTAAAGAGGATGTCACAAAATTCGCCGTTACACGTTCTCCAGTCGTTTTGGAGCGCGGTAAAAAGGATTGGTATGCATTAGATTATTGATATATGAAGGTAGTATTGTTCCAGTGTCACCATACGGCATCAAGTTTAGAATAATATAGCCCCGAAAGTTTTCGACGAGCCCTCGTATATTAATAAGAAAATTGTTATTTAATACAGAGCATATGTAACACGAAACTCAAAACTTAATATATTCAAAATTATGTCTCCTATTTATTATATTTTCGCGCTTTCGTTCATTAATAGTCTGTATGCAAAAACAAGCCTGGAGTCAATTCGCCAACTTCGTGCGGAGATTCCCGGGTTTGGAAACTCCTCTCTCAGAATGTAAAATCTTTTAATTTCAATTGCAGAATAGATCCGGGGTGGGAGGGGAGGGGGGGGGGATCGAATTTCGCGACGCTCCCTGTGTTTCGGGGAGTCGAGAGAGCGTGTCTAAAATTTCGGGTGACGAGTTGAACGCCGCCCGGGCGAAATCACGGCGCGTGTGATATACGAGGAAGGTAGGAAGGAAAGAAGAAAAGAGAGAAAGAAAGAGAGTGAGAACGAAGGAGCGAGTGTCCCTTGCGGGGCAAACTTTATGGTCTTATAAAACCGACGGTCGACCAAGGCGACATGTCCTGCCATTGCCCGCGGTCCTTCCCATCCTCCCCTCGGGATCTCGTTTCGCCCGTCGAAAGTATTGTACATTTCTGCTCGTCTCTGCGAGCGCGAAACGCGCTATTCGTCGTTCGTTCCTGCCTCTCAATGTCGAAAAGTAAAACGGGAAACGGGCGCGGCGAAACCTCGAAACATCGACATTTTCCGGAAAGTCCGGGAGATCGGTATGCGCATGAAAATTAATGGGTTCCCCGAGGAATTCTAAAGCGCATATGCAATCATATAATAAACTCTTCGGTTTCTTCGAAGCGGATCTTACTTTAACGGAATTTTAATTCTGAAGCTAAAAGTTAGCCCAGACACGCTCGATGAATTGTCGTCGAATTTTCTTTGAGACAGACTACGAATTTGTCAAAGGGTCTGAGGATCGCGTGTGTGTGTATGTATATATGTATATATTCCTGAAATACAAGAACGACACGATGCACTTTGAGAGGGAGAGATACGCGAAAACCAGGTCAAAAACCACCCACGCATAGAGATGATTTCTCTTTTACGTGGAACACATATAAATATTCTGTAAAGAAACCGATTCTTAAAATATAGTTACGTACATTAAAGAGTATCGATCGTTATCATCTTTTCTTTGATATTAATTTAACTCTCCGTCTGTACCTATACAGTTTATTTGCACTCTCGGAGTGTACACGTGTGGGTCTCACATTTGACGCTATTTTTCCCTACTTTAAAGTGTTCAAAAAAAATCTGAAAAAAATCACAAAACGTACGTCTGTCTACATTGTAGTTTACGATTTTGGAGTCATTTTGATAAACATCATTTATTTAATATTTTCTAGCAGGCTTGCAAGTTTTGCAGTTACAAGCAGATGTCATTTTGGCTTGGACGCCGTAGACCCGCGTATACAGACGGAGGGTTAATTTATGACTCTTTAGAAACATACACATGCATAACAAGATCGAAAGTGCGAATTTCGTTTCTCCTAATTGCTGACGTGTGCGATTAACCCACATTCGCGGATATCTGCTCGATACGCGATCTTTCTCCCCGAAGTCGTCTCTTTCCAGCGGGAGGCGGTGGTGGTAGCGGCGGGATTCGGTTGCTTTATTTTGAAGCAGCGACCCATAAAAGCTCTCTCGCGCGCGTTCGCGGCTCGCCGCAGAATTATTGTCCGCCGCCAGCGGCGGCGCGGCGGCGGCGGCGACGATAGTTTCACCGGCGAAGCAACGCGCGCTCGATACGCCGCCGTGTGAAATATAGCGCGCGATACGCTACGCGATTAGAGATCAATCGCGCCGCTTCCGCCCGAATCGCCGCCGCTTCCACTCGCAATTCGGCCCTCTTCCGGTCTACCGCGACCTCGTGTCGTAACGGTCGCGCGCTACTGACTTTTTCAACGATTCATCGTTTTTCGCGCGCACCGTACATCGATTAAATTGCGATATAATTCACGGATATAATTTCCCAGTTTTTGAAATTCCACAGATCCACGTACGATTTCTCAAATTTCTTCCCGACTTTCGAATAAAAATGCGAAGACATATTCGTTGGCGTTGAGAAAACTCTATCCGAATTCGTCCAAGATACGCCCTTGCATGCACACGGGTTATCTTAAATTCTTGCGGCGAATTTTCGCCTAATGCGCAATTCAATCTTCCTCTTTAATTATCTCGAAATATCGAACCCCGCCGGTGCATTATTATAAAATCCCGCCTGATTATCTTCCGCGCGCAGCACGTTAATCAGCGGACCGCTCTAAGCGCGCGTTAATTAGTGATTCGCGGCGATAATAACTGGCCGCGAAAAGTTCGCAGTTGCGTCGTCGCAGCTCCACCCGACCAACGGGGTTAAAGAGCGTTTTATCGCGCCGGTTGTTATCGCCGACACGTACGAAATAAATTACGGGCCAGCGCGCGGGGGTCTGTCCAGGTCGCGCGCAGCTTGGGAGGGGTACCGGGTACCGGGCAACAAATAATCACGCGGCGCCCGTTACTCGACCGTACTGTGCGGATTAAAGAGCGAAATATTCAATTACGTCTGGCGGTCGATAATGACTGACGCGCGCGATCCCGCGCCCGTGGTCGAGAGCGAAATTTCCAGCGCGCACAATATATTTTCCCGGCGTTGACTCGCGCAAATGTTTGTTCATCGCTGGCGCTACCCGCTCGCAAAAATCGTCCCTCCACCACTCGTGGTATTGTTCGCAGATTGGCTGTCGCGAGAAGCTCGATCGTTCCCTTCTGAACGACGTCAGTTCCTGGCGCCGCTCAATGTCTCGGTTTCGCGACCGCTCGCGTGCGTTTGCGTGAAATTCTGGGATTGCGAGCATTATTCAACCGCACGAGGCGCGCGCGTTTACCGATGGACCGGCATCTACATCGTTGGTGTCGTTGTTGTGTTTCAGGTGAGTCGCTATCTCGATGCGCCAGACATCATCACGGGCAACACCACGCCGATGGACCCGGCGGTGAAGCAGCGGCTGCTTCGCCACCTCGACAGCTGCGTGTCGGAGCTCGACCTGGACCTGGGCTCGCGGCCGGACAGCGGCCTGGGCAGCAGCCCGGGCAGCGTGACGGATCGCGTGGCGGGAACGACGAGCCCGGGCCCGCTGGACCACCACGTGCCGGTCGGGCCGCATTGCAGCGCCGCGCTCACGCCAGCCGGCCTGATCAAGTCCGAGATCCCGGAGATGGTGGAGGCGGCACGGCCGGACAGCAGCACCACCGCCGGCGACGAGAACAACAACAGCAGCCGGCCGACCTCCGCCTTCAGTCAGGTGAACCCGGCGACGTTGGACCCGCACCATCCGCATCATCCGTCGGGCCTGCCGGTCGATCAGGCGTCCACGTCGCAGCAGAATCCCAATATGCTCTCCGTGGTGCAGGTGATACCCTCCCGATTGCCGGACGGCCAAGTGGTCTTCCTGCTGCCGAGCCACTACGTGCAACTGGCGGCGGCAGCCGCGGCGAACGGCATCAGCATCGGACCGAATCCACCAACGGCGATCTGGGCGGCGACCAACATGTCGCTGCTCAAGGCAACCGATAAGCTGGCGAAGCGACCGCACGATGACATCGGCCAGGAGTGGCAGGATCCTACCGGTGGCCTGAAGCCCAGCAAGAGCCCGCGGATGGAACAGCCGGAGCAGCCGCTCGACTTCACCACCACGTCCAAGAAGATGAAGACCGCCAGCTCGAGAAACTCGACGCACTCCGGCGTCGTCGATCACCACCATCATCTGCGGCAGCAGCAGCAACAGCAGCAGCAGGCCCGTTTACCGACCGAGACCGGCGGTCCCATCGTCCACGAAGATAGACCGTCTAGTCACGCGGACAGCGAGGTCGCCGTCGGCATGCCTTCCCCGTCGCCAGTCGGCCAGCAGCCGGTCAAGGATGAGGAGGGCATGTGGAGACCATGGTAAAGATCCGATGTTCTTTATCTTTGTAAATAGAAGTGTATCTTGTGAAGCGCGCGTGTGCGAAACCGGAAATCGCGCCGGTGCGCAGCTGCGATCGTCGTCTACCGCGGAAATCTTCCTTACATAGCTCTACGATCAGGTCGTGTACCCTTAGCACGTATCTGGATGATTGGTCTCTTCGGTCAGTAAAATCGACGCACGTTATTGGAAATAATTTTGGAGATGTAAAATTGTCGTAGATTTTAAAAATTACTTTTAAGATAGGTGCGTCATTGAAATTTTTCAAGTCCGGATGCGAGAAACTTAATATTTTTCTGACAAAGTAGCGATTGAAGATACGAGAGGAATTGTCGCGTTTATTTCGGGCGCACGTTGCAAATTATTCATTGCGGCACGTAGCGAGCTCGAGAGATACGTCCCTGGGCGAAAATGCGCGTACATTTCGAAAAGTGCTCCTCAATTAGCGTAATATGATTCTCAAAAGAGTGGCGATACGCGAAGCCAAAAGTAATTAACGCGCGATATTTATTTACGTTATTACGAGGGGGAGAATTGGCAATGACACAATTTTCGCGATAATGCAATCCGCAATCGCGGGGTTGCGCGATCGGCGAGTTTTCACAGGCGCGGGAAATTAACGCGATTGGCGTTAATATCGAGAGGAATGCTAATTGGCAGAGGAGGGGCACTCGAAATTACCCCTTTCGCGCAGCCGCAAGGTCGACGAATTTTACCGCGCCGTCGAAAGTGATGATATACCGTATTATTCTACCGATCTTTGGATTTTCGCGCTCGAGGCAGAGAGCCGAGGAAAACCGCGGCTGACTTTTTTTTTCCTTTTTTCCCCCCGCCCTCTCTCCCGTCGCACCACTTGCGCTCGGCTGTCGGAAACGAGTACACGGAAAAGGCGTGTGCGCATTCTCGCCTAATAACTCCGCGCGCGCGTGACGTCAGCGTTTCTTGCGACGGCGCTAATGAAGCCTTTAATTTGCATCGCGTCCAAAAGTGCGCCGCGGTCGTTAAATCCGCTGCACAGCGCTCCAGCATTATTCTCGCGGAAGCGCCGTTCGAATAACGAGCGCGTTCGACGCCTCGGCGTTTGCGTCGCCCGCAAATGCCGAGATTTTCGCATCGGCGAGACGATTGCGGAACGGGCGATTCAACCGAGGGGATGAAACCGTAACGAGCGAGGCCGTAGGCGAGACATAACGTAACACGGAACATTTAATGATCTTATAGCGTGACTCGAAAAGAGATAGAGTGCCGTGTACTTCCTTTTATTTCGAAGACCGCGCGGTTTGCCGCGCGCTATTTTTAGAAACATTCAGAAAGGTGAGGACGTATTAATCTCCGACGCCTATTCTAATTTCGTTACGGAAAACGTTCAACACGAAAATAAGTCACTCCAAGCGTTACGTCTCGCCAGTCAAAGTATTCGATCTTTATTTTATTTTGATTTATATAATATTTGCGTATATTTCCTCTTCAGTCTCGAGATCGATCGGATCGATCCGAATTGATTTGTGCTTCTCCCCCCGTGGAATAAGACTGACGGGGCGAGGAACAGAAGCGGCGACGACGACGCGCAGCGACGCGAATGTCTCGAGGAGAGCGGTTGCGAATGCCAAAACAAGAGAGCGAGTGTGAGACCAGGATTGTAAAAACTTATACGCCTAAACTTCTGCGATTTTTCCCTGTGGAGACAGCGGAGCCGCTCGGTCCCGCGAGTTTGCGATTGTGCAAAAGCGACAAAAGAAATCGTTTTGACGTAGTTGCGCGTGAAAACGCGCTACAAGATAATTGTACGTATGTAAATGATGGAGTAATTAGTTTACGATTATTAAGAGAGAAAGAGAGCGCGCGCGAGAGAGAGAGAGAGAGAAAGAGAGAGAAAGGGCAGCGAGTATGCGAGAGAATGAGGAAGAGAGAGAGAGAGAGAAAGAATGCGTGCGTTTTAGTCCGCCATTCATGTACATAGCCTCTCGATCGGAATTATTGCTATTTGCGAGATATAGATTTATTTTGATGTTATCTAGGTGTATACGGCGAGAGAGAGAGAGAGAGAGAGAGAGAGAGAGAGAGAAAGAGAGAGCGAAAGAGAGAAAGAGGATGCGTTTGTGTGCGTGTATCGCGCGAATAGCGAGCGTTCTTTTGTGGAGGCGCGACCAACAATCGCGCTCAGCGTAGCGAGAAGTCACCATCTCACCTAATTTACGTCTGTAATTGCTAAATATCCTGGGATTCGAATTCCTTATTCGATGTACTTAGACACGCAGTCAATATAGGCATGTATATTGAACTGTACGCTACGCCCATGTGTCTTTTTATTATTATTATTCCCTGCCTAATTGAATAACGAAATCGATTGTCCAATCCACGATTCCTAAGCTTTCCAAGAATTTCGATTTAATCCCCCTAGTTAGGATTCTTTCTTTCCTCGATCTCGATTATAGTCTACGTATAGGTATCAGCAGTCTTCGAAGCTGATCGTCGGACATTGATCAAGAATTGTCTAAGGTAAGTACTTAAATTATAATTTTTAATAATCTGTGAAACATATAAATAAAAAAAAAGGTATCCCCAGGATACGTGAATGTACGTACTTCGAAAATTTTAATAAAATAGATGGAGTTTTTTTTTTCAATTCTCCGCGGTATAAGTCTCTCATCATACTTTTCTTGTCTCTTGTCGCGGTTCTAAAATATCGAGGAGCACCGCCCGAAATCGGTTTCGAATCGGCCGGGATCATCATATCCCTCGCTTGTTCCCTTCTTTTTTTTTCGTCAATAATTTGCATCGCCTTGCGCGGTCGACCTTCGGCGAGCGCCTTTCGCGAGGAAAAGGCGACGGCAACGACGGGCGGCGGGATCGTTAATGCGATTTTTTCCTGGCCATTAAACTTTTTGCCGGGACGTCCCGGGCGGCGCGCGCTGCCGGAGAAACCGATTACCGATCGTTAAAGTCTGCCTGTTTGCGCCCGGCGAAATGACCGTTCGCACGCCTTTCCTGCCTGCCCGCCGCGCGTATAACCGTAACGTAAAACGGGCGTAAAGTCCGCTTGGCAAATGAGCCAAATCCGTTTCCGCGACTGCCCGTTTACCGGAAACCGGTTTGTCGGAACGCCGAGGCCCCTCCGACACGTAATTAACGATAAAACGAACATCTCACGGAGTGGCCGCTTTTTTCGGATAAGGACGACGCAGTTCTCGGCGAGACTCTTCCTAAGAACCTTAGTGGCGCGGATCACCTTATTTAGAGTCACGCCGTTCTCTAAGCAGCAAATGTGCGTTAGAGCGTAGACACGCCCGCGTGTTTTTTATAATCTCATATATTTTTAATAGAGCTTCCGTGAATCTACGATTTTCATCACGTTACGTAAAATGTAATGTCGAACATTGAGTAAGATATCGATAGTTTAAAAAATATCTCAATCTTCACTGTTCGATCTTTGACCTCGTGGATTATCCACTTTAACACAACCCATGGATTCACAGATCCTCGTCTGAAAATTTATTCGTAGAAAGTCACAAAGTGTCCCGACCGTTCGTAGAAAATATTCCTCATCATCGAAAACAAAAAATGGAGCGCACAGACACGCCCGCCTGTACTTAATAATTTCGTATATTTTTCTGAGAGAGATCGCTTTCGCTTATTTTCGATTTTCATCGCATCATTATGTAACATAGAATGTTGAGTAAAATATCGATAGTTTAAAAATATCACGATTTCTCCTCGATTTTTAATTTCGGAAATTCGCTTTACGTAATCATGGAATCCATATTATATTAGTTCCTCAAAGTCATGAAAGTGCGTTTGTAGAAAATGTTCCGTCTCATCGAAAGAAAAATTAGAGCGAACAGATCGAGGCCGCGTTGTGCAAGTTGGGAAAAGTGCGATTATCATTATCCGACGAGCTTACAATCGGCGCTTTATCGCACAATCTCGACGCCGCGCCGCAAACGTACGCAACGACTGATCCCCGACTGGCGCGTAGCGCGACGCAATCAATTTTTTGTCGTTTGGCAAATAAAATCTAATGCACACGTACGCGCGCGTGCATACTCGTACACACATACATATACGTACACGCGCGCGTATGTATGTACGTAATAATGGATCAGTCCTGCCGCGTAGATCAAGTTACGTGATCGCGCAACAATCACGGCAATTATGGACGAGAGATCAATCGATACCGTGTGCGATCATCCCGCACGAATGGAAAAAGTGTAAAGAGAGAGAAAAGAAGTGAGAGGGAAAGAGAGAGAGAGAGAGAGACAGAGAAATTCGCAACATCGATCCGCGCTTGGCTTCGATTGTTTCCATGACGAAAGAACGTGGAAAACTCATTAGGGTCTTTAGTAATACTTGTTAATACGCAGTTTGCGTTATCTTTTTCATTTAAATTAAAAGTTTTAGGTGTTTTCTGCCACTAATCTTTCTTCATTTCGCATCAATGTTATTATTTTTAAAATTATTTATATTATAATAATTTATTTTATGATAATAGTTTTTAATTATTGACGTCTCACCCCCAATGTTCGATATTATATCTCACATAACGTTATGCATAAAAGATTCTGAAACATTTAAAAAAAAGCGCTTCTCGGTGGAAATAGAGAAATCAATGTTCTCATAAGCGTGCGGCGACGTCGGAATTTAGCGAAACTGTCGGCGTGGTTTTCATCCGAAAACAAGGCAAATCTCTCTCTTTCTCTCTTTCTTGCTCATTCGCCCACGGCTCCTTCCCTTGCCTAATGCATAATATATGTAGCGCCGCAGCGCTTCTTCTCCTTCCGCGAGGAGAAGGCACTGCAATACTCTGCATTATTGATGCGCCTTATCTGCCGCGTGAAATCCGCGTGGTACACGTTTAGACGCCGCGCCGTCACGCGACGGCGATCTGTCGAATTTATATCCCGTGAAATATTCGACGTTGAAAATTATCAAGTTCATAAAACAGTCAGACGGACTTGAAATATATCTGCGTCAACGAGGCCAACGATCAGCAAAGAGAGTCTTCATCTCTCGAAGAAGCGCGCGATACCGCCGTCGATGTATACCTTGTACACGCGCGAGTCAGATCCGGAAAAAAAGATCGAACGAACGAGTAAATGAACGATCGAGCGACTGGATTTTATTAGCACCTCGGGGCCTGGAGGTCCGGGTCCAAAGTTGTAATTTTACAGATGCGGAGAAGGAGACGAGAGACGCGCCGGATAGACGGAAAGAGAGACATCGGTTTATTATTAGCCAGACATAAAGAGAGAACGAGAAACGCTATTTATTAAAGGGGGCAGCGAGGAGAATGAAAAAAAAAAGGGAAGCCGAAGCAGAAGGTGCGTGCTGTTGACTACTGGCGAGGGCAGTCTTTTAAATCAGAGGCTTTTAGATCACATCCGTCTCGAGATTCATGGCGGGGTGCTTTCCTCTGCCCCTCTCTCTCTCTCTCTCGATTTTGTTTTATTCTCTTCCCTTCTTTCCCCCTTTCTCTCGACTTTGTATGGCCACTAATTGAGCCGTATCATTAGCATACGCTGTCGCTTCTCCGTCCGCTCGTCAGGCATCTGACCGGCTATTAAAAGCTCATTATTGCGAGGTTTTACGCGGGCGCGCGCGTAATTTCAGCTCTCCGCCGACCGATTCGTCTCTCGTGACAACCGCGACTCTCACATTATCCCGTTTCTCTCCTCTCTCTTTATCCCTTTCCCTGATCCTGTCTCTCTGCTTCGGATCTTTCTCTCCCTGCGGCTCCTACGTGTAAGGCTTGGTAGCTTTACGCCACCGACATCCGCTTTTCGCCAAGCGTCTTTCGAGCAATCGATCGTTGCGCATGTAAAATACGATCTTGACTGTGCAAAACGGCAATTGATCGAGCGCGATTATTTATTTTGTGTTCCATTCGGCTGCGGCAACTACTATCGCGATTTATTACCGCGGTTCGATACTCATATGTTTAAAAAATCCGTCTGCGACTTAGAGATTAAAGGAGAGCGTTACATAAGATTTGACGGTTTAAATCGAGAACATAAGACGCAGCTAATTAAAATTGAGAAGTTCAGTACGAGAATACTAGAACATGTACATAATATATAAATTCTCAGAGGTCCATTTGAAAGACAAACACATTTTAAATACAATTAAGATACAATTAATGTGTATTTAAATACATTTTCTACGATTATATTTAAATACATTTCGATACAATTTTAGGGACAAAACTGGAATCTTTCTTGAAAGTTACGAGTTTGCCTTGCTTTTGTCTTTCGACCTCGGTCGCAGAAAATTTCACGGAAGAGCAGCGGAGGAGGATGGAACCACGCAATATGGTGAAACGAAGCACACACACACACACACACACACACACACACACACACACACACACACACACACACACACACACACACACACACACACACACACACACACGTACACACACACGCATACGAGGCGTGGCGGCTTCGTTGAAATTCGGACACGTACGTTGGCGAGCAATTAACCAAGCCGTCACCTTCTTCCCGGTTCGCCTCCCCTCGCCCCCGCCTCTCGCTTTCGCTAAATTAATTACACCGTGGAATTGAAAATTGCGTGTCGCATCCGCGTTCTCCGAAGAGGAAACGTGCGTGTGCAGAACTTCCGAGCGGATAACGAGAATCTGCTTACCGAGAGAGAGAGAGAGGCCCCCTCCCTCAGGGCAGTCCGGGAATTCGAAAAAAATCCCGAGGGGATCGGATATACGAGGGGGCTACTTGTTTACGGGAGGATGCACCTGCGCTACACCCGAGCTAATCATTGTCCTGACGTCGCCGGTTAACACGCCAGATCACAGGGCGCTGTGAACAGCTATCTATCCACCTCCTCCTCGTGAGTAGCACACGGCCAATTTCGATTGATTATAGCAGGTGTGGATCGCGCGAGAGTTGTTTAGAACGAGAGTCCAAGGAAAAAATTCGAGGAATTCCCCTGAACAACGTGGCAAGATCGACGCGCGACTGACGCCAAGAGATACGTTTTTAAGAAAACGTTAAATAACGGGACAATTAAAAGGGAACGTGCAGTAACAACGTTCCGTATCGCATTTTCAACTTGATCTTTATAGTTATTTAACAATAAAATTAAAAATATATAATAATGTCCGTTCGTGTGTTTCCCATCTCTGTCTTGAGATAAGTTACAATTTGAGGAAATATTTCGAAACATTATTTCTCTTAAAAATCTTTTCTCTTAATAGTAATCTCTTACAATTTTCTTTTGCTCATTTTTATCTTAATAAATATCAACAACTACTTGACTTTAATATATTTCGCTCATAAATTCTTCCGAAACGAACGGGCGAGATAGCCGTTACGCAATAAAAAATAGTTTTAATTCAAATTTTATCGCGATTGGTTTACTATATCCGAGTTGTATTTTCGTCTGTTGTTTATCGAATCATCCGTATATAACGATCGTCGATTGTTTTGATGAAATTCAGATGAGGAAGATTGTCTGGGAAACAATGATAATAATAGGTGTTCCTTCCGATGAAGGGATTTCGGAGGTTCTCGTCGAATAAAATTGGGATACTATAAACACGTAATAAATTTATATAATGAGGGCCTGCAAGCATGCAGGTGCATGTGCATGTGATCTCGCGCGGGGGAGAGGCAAGGGTTTCCGAAGTACGTG
This sequence comes from Temnothorax nylanderi, assembly GCF_030848795.1. Lineage (NCBI taxonomy): Eukaryota > Metazoa > Arthropoda > Insecta > Hymenoptera > Formicidae > Temnothorax > Temnothorax nylanderi. The sequence continues at coordinate 591,266 of NW_027249095.1, read as the reverse complement.
TGATCGTAAAGAAACACGCAATTAATAGGCGCGCGCGCGCGGCCAGATCGTGGAAAGGTACCGGGCGCGATTACGATAGTTAGCTATCCCTGCTTGACTACGTGTCTAACGATCTAACGATCTAGTGAATCTTGGCCGGTGGTTCCCAATTTTCGAAATCGTTCACCGAACAAACGAGGGTATCATTCCACCGCGGTCTGCACAATGGCGACCAATCTTCACGATCGTTCTTGTTACGGGGAATAGGAGTAGTTTCGACCTCTTGGGTCGAAAATTCCCCTGAATTTGGAGATTCTGACAAATTGGTTGTCAATGATACTGGAAATTTCACAATACAGTAATTGTTTCATGTAAATATAATATATTTATCAAATCATTCCGGAAATCTTTGGATATATCTTCTTGCATATAAAGAATACGATGAACTCCATGTTCTGTATATTGCATATTGTAATAAAAATGTAAAATTCTTTCTTCAACGAGAGAAGCAAGATTTAAATTATATTCTATATTACTGTATTATATTTATTATTTGACTGAAACGTGCGGGGTAGGATTTAATTTAAGGGAATCTCTCGATTTGATGGGGCGATTAGAAGTTCTCGCGTTTCGTGGCAAGGGAATATTCTTTTTCCTCTCGGAAAAAGAAAGAGAGGCACGCTCTTGTTACGTATCCCCTTATTACGGCCTCCAATTGACACACGAGAGGCAGAAACGTCGAATCAGGGGAGCGTGAAAATAAGGAACGAACGCGTGGCCGAGAGTAATTAGCATCCCGTAGGTCATCAGGACGTCGGTGGGAGATCAATTCACGCCACGAACGCGTCGGTTCCGGCTTGTAATAAGGAGCGGCGCGGCCGATCCGTGCTCCTTAATTACCGCCTCGTCTATGAGCGCGGGGCGGCGAAGGGGGGGGAGAGAGGGGGAGGCGACTGCGGCAGGCGGCTGCCCTAATACTCCGACCATTATGCGATTAGATTGCACTTTGATCCTGCGCCGCGCTGCGCGTTTCAACGTCGCCCGCGGTGATCCTCCGGCGCGGATAATGGCGAGAGAGTGGATCTTTCTCTCCTCGGAAGGAAAGCGGATCTCCTAGCAACTACGGATCGCCTACTTCGACGAGAAAAAACAAGATTTGTGTCGATTCTGTCGTCGTGTCTCTTCGATCTCTTCGGTATTCGTCGCGATGGTCAAGTATAGAACCAGAAAAATGTTCTTTGAAGCACTAACTACTAATTGTGATTGGAAATTTCTGCGACAAAGTCAAATCATCTCGGTGTGGAAATTTTCCAGAGTGTCGGAGGCGCGACAGTTTTAGTCTGCTAGCTATAAAAATGTTATAAAAATAAATTTCTGAAAAATAAGGCTCTCAAGGAATATATCCTAATAATATTTCTTAATATAAAACATATTAAGTGTCATATAATAACGCTATCGTTTAAATTTGATTGCATAAGATAAGAATTAATCTTCTAAATGACGTTAAAAGTTTCTAAGTTGCAGGTAATGGAGAGAATTTTCACAAACCGAGTCTCACGGGACGCAAATGTAACATCATATTGTTCTCTGAAATTCAAAACGCTGCTGCAAAAAAAAACCACTTATCCGCGTTTAAGCTAGGATGACGCGTTTTGGGAGAGTCTCATTCTGTATAATATTTCGTTCGCAAAGACGATTAAAGGTACGTTTATCCGAGTATTAGAAAGCGTACCGGAAGCGCACGCGGATTAAGCGACGACGCAAAATTGCGCGCATCCCCCCAGAGTGCGGTACGAAATGTCGGGTGAAACGCGGGAAGGGGAAATAAGCGGGGCGCCGATGAGGAGAGAGGACGGAAAAGACTCTGGAGACACTGGAAACGCGTAGTTCGAGGGGATGAAACGCGGCGCCAGGGGCAACTGACGCGTCTGATGAGCTCCCTGTCTCCCCCGCCTCCCTCCGCTGTCCGATCCAGCTTCTCTCATCCTCTCTCCGCAAGCTTCTTGCTCACCCTCTTTCCTTACTTAAACCACCTTCCTTTCAACCCTCCAGCGATCACTTTGCGCCATCCCTCCGTGCGCCATCCCTCTTCTGCTGCTCGCAGGTTCCGAGAGCCTCAGCTTCTCCACTGTTCGGTTTCCTATGTTACTCCGTTCTCTCTGTCTGTCCCCTTTACTCTCCATCGTTTCGAATTTAATTGTTACGCACGAATTACGAATTTGTTAAACGCTGACGAATGCTTTGCTATGCCTCGCGTGTCTCTTCGTTCAGATTAACGAAGAGTTCTGGATAACCGAATTGCAATTGACATTGACAAATCACGACGGAAAATTATTAAATATATTAGTTATATACATGTATGTAAAACATATAATTTTTACATTTCTGATTAATTTTCCGTATTTAAAAAAATGACGTAGCAAGATTAAATAATAAGACCCTGCACCCGACTCCTCGATATTTGGAGGAAAGCGTAATGTAATATTTATCATTTAAATCCCAACTCGATCGTTATTGCTTAAACGTCTGCGCTAATTCGGGCACTTAAGCGCAACTTAATACGGATATTTATTACTGTGCCATTTAAATGTTTAACTATACGAACCGAGGGAGCGCGCGATATCCTCAGACACCTAGTAGGCGTCGGTGGACGACTGCATCCTCCATTAAACTTACTTTACGGTATTAAGGATGTTCCGTCCGAGGCAGGACGTCTCCGAGCCGAGCCAATTTCCTTTCGTCGCCCGAGGCGCGCGGAACCTGCCCCCCTCGTTCCCCCGTAGTCCATGAACGAGCGACCGTGCTCCCGACAACGATGGAAATGGCATCGAGCTACGGAAGGGCTGCAGGATCGAATTAATTAAGACCGCTGCGCGCCCGCCCGTGGCGAGATTCGTGGATCTCCGAGATACTCTCCTGGAGATGCTTTTTACGATCGTCGCGTCGTTTCGCGACGATCGATAAATTAGGCGCGCGCGCGCGCGCGCAAGATCTCGGTAACGTGAGGAAAGTAGGATCCTTTCGGAACGAACGGGTCAACTTAATATTGTAAATTCTTTTTATCGTAATCTTCATGCCGAGATCTTCACGCTCATTTCGATCTTTAAGTGCAGCAATTTGACGTAGGATAAGAAAGGGGCTACTTGAGTCAGTTGAAAAAAGTCGGATAAAAAATTTTCAAGACAGAGAGGAGCTTTTTGTCTTGAACATTTTTTATCCGATTTTTTCTTTAACTGACTCAAATAGCCCTTCCTTACTCTAGCTTGAATATGCGACACCTATAATAGTTTGGAATGGAATTTGTTATCGTTATTACGTTGATTTAACGCGGCAATCCCTAAAAATATGGACAATTTTGCGCGGCCCGTTCCGACTCTAATTAATTTTAACTGCGGTGATGTGTGTTTCGGTGCTCACGATAATCCCCTAAATATCTTCCACGGCGATAAATTTCAAACTTAGCCGATAACGCACGATCCTATTTCTCTTTTCGGCGAGACACGCTTTTCGCTCGTCCGATTTTGCCGCGAACGGCGCGCAAGTTACGAAAGCGCGAAATAACCCGGACAATTAATTCGCAATTCGTGTTGCGCGAGCGTAAGGAAAGGGTGGGGGGGGAGGAGGGACGGAGAGGCCGCGATCTCTCGACTGCACCTCGCCAAGTCCGACCTTTTTAACCCTTCCCTCGACTTCCTCCCCCGATGCAACCACCCCTCCCCGCCTCCCCCCCGCCGGCGCACCCCCCCGTTCCCTCCGTCCCTTCTCGCGCCGCTTGCGAGCTGCTTTACAGCCCCTGTTTAACCACCTGTTACGCCGAGAGACTCGCGCTGAACTTCCGCGCTTTTCTTTTTCGCGAAACACGCGAGCACCACCCACAGCATCAGCCTGTCCCACCCCCTTCGCCCACCGTCGTCGTCGTCGTCACCGCCGCCGCCGCCACCGTGGTGAAATCCGTCAGCATTTGAGCCCCTCGCGATCACCCTCTCGCGACGCACCCTCGTCGCGGTTCGACGCCGCGAAATGTCGCGGTTAAACGCGCCGGATTCCGCGCTTCGCGGTGTCCAGGTGTTCTCGTCCCTCGTCGCGCTATTGATTGTCGCGTATAACTATTTTTCGAAAGTTCAAAGTTCGCGGCCGACGGCAGCAGACTCCGGCAGCCGCCAATTACTGTCGATCCACCGCCATCGAACTGTCCGCCGCCGCGGCCGTCGCCCACCGTGGGTTGTCGATGACGGGATTTCATTCTCGAGAAATACCTCGAGTCTCTTCCTCGCCTTTTTGCCAGCGCGCCGGCGGTACATTGAGTATTGATCGTGGCTCGAGGAACGTCTTCGGTGATAACCCTCGTCAACCAAAGCTCTCGCTCGTTGACGTGGGAAATACCGAAAAATTAGTATCGGACTTTGAGCTCCCTTAGAACGAGCTCGAAACGAGATCCCCCTCGTAAAGTCTTTAGCTTCACGAGGCTTCAGAGAATCCTATACCTTTTGTCAAAAATGAAATACGTTAACATTTCTCGCGCAATGTAAAGTGACGAATTATGTATTTATATCGACGAGGGCGCGAGTCTCTCTTGACCCTTCCTTAAACATATCGGGGAATGTATTCTTCGACATTTCCCACAAAGTTACATTTTACATGGCGCACAACGAGGAGCTAGAAACGCGTTTGCTAAATATGAAACACACGCGCACCGTACAACTTTAGTTCTCCAGTTTATTACTAAAATTTCGCGAGTAAATAAGGCTCGGAGGAATTAATAGTTTCTGTTACAAACGCATCGCTTGTAAATCCGAAATATATTTTAGGGTCAATCCCAATTTTACTTAAATTCGTGTGTTATTAGGTATTATAAAAATTGTAAAGATATACGAAACCCCGGTGTTGTCTATATTATCGCGTTTCATGCAGAAAACGGAGAAATCTATAAAATTCGCTGTAAATAGTAATTCGATATAATGTTAATCGTTAATCGTTACGAGAGAGATTCCTGCCGAGTTCGATGCTTCCCTTCCTCTCAATTCTTGCATTATTTAAATCGACGTCGGAATCAACCTGAATTAAAACTAATTCGCAAAGCCGATCTCATTAAATGGGAATCTTTTCCGCGGATAGGTCAATCTCGTTAGTCGAACTTGTACGCATGATTGATAGCACCCGTGTCGCGAGGATGTCGCGGGGCGCAATAATTTCGTCGACTGACTGCTCGCAGGTTCGGTCTGGCCTGTGCAAATTTGAGGTGCAACTACCGTCGAAAGGGTCCTCTGCTCGCAATATCTGAATTTCAAAGAGAGCCGCGTATTTCGAGGATATTGAAAATCCTCGGGCGGGCAGAGCCGAAGTTGCAGAAATGGCGAAACGACTGTTCCTCGATGCCCGCAAAGAAATAGATATATATAGATAAATAGAGACAGCGAGCGCGCGCACGAGAGAGAGAGAGAGAGAGAGAGAGAGAGAAATAGCGAGTCGAAAGGAGCGTTACGTAAAAGTGCACGGCGACTCGACCAGCGGAGAGGAATATCGGAAAAGAACGCCGGAAGACGAAGAATCTTTGACGATACCCAAAAGGACATCGCGAAAGTCGATGTCCGACGCGCAATCCGATATCTGCACCAGATACAAATTCTGACACGCTCTGCAAAGCGCTATATTTCTCAACGTTAACTCCTCCGTGGAAATTATATTGCTACATTAAAACACAGGAGGAAACGCGGAATACAGAGATTGTATTACGAAATGAAATGCATCGAGAAAATCTTTCGCGATTTAGCGGAACACACACACGTCATACAAAATTATTGTACCTATAATCGTAGCTTAGTGCGATAATAATCTTGTATTTAGCATAAACTGTTTTCGTTATATGTGTACAGGGTGATTTATTATACCTTCAGAAAAATAGAAAGATCTTCGACACGAAATCTCAGATTTTTATGCCACGATTAAATAATGATGATACGTATGCCGTTTGCTTTAAGACAACACGCGGGTTTAAATCCTTTATCTGTTAACAATAATTATAAAATTTTCGACAGACAGATATGAAATTATTATTATCAAAGTTTATGTGTGCATGAAATTATTGACATATCGTTTTATTAATTTATTTTAAGTTCCTCTTTTTTATATGTATATAAAATATATATAAAATGTAAAAAATATATATTTGTATGTACTACATATATGTATCAATGCCTAACTCCCTAAACTGTATTACCAATCAAAATTACATGCACATAAAAGGAATCTCAAGCGAGACATCTTAAGGATAGAACAGTGTTTGAAAAATATCACAAGTTGGTACAGAAGATATCTGGAAGATATCATATTAAAAAAAAATTTCTTCTAATAATTTTAGAGATATTAACAATTTTAAAATTTCTCTTGAACAACTTTAAAACATTACAATATATTCTCTCTAATCTAAATAATAAGATATCATGATACCCACTATATATTTTGTTTTGAATACTTATTTTGCTAATTATTGATACTTTAATTACGTTTTGAAATTCAAAATATTCCAATTACTTTAAAAAATATATATCTATCTATAATAAACTTATCTCTTGTTTAATTAATCATTTCTACTTAATATATTTTGTATTTTTTGAACACGTCGGGTAGTTTCGCCATATTTGGGTCTTAATGACGCTAGCCAATCAGTACAAAGCTAAGGATGACCAGACTTCTGATGCAGAAGTAGCGCATCTACAAAAACACAATCCTTTGTTGTCAAACTTCGATGTAAACTGTACACATAACCTTTCGGCATAACCGTTAAACCGTTTCTTCATTGTATTTCTGTTCTATTTTGTAACAGAAGTGATAATAGATATTTAATGTTGAATATAAAAGTTATTAACAAGTATGGCCGGTTTGCATTTAATACAGACATACTCTTCCGACTCAGACGAAGACCAGCATGATGAGAAGGGAAAAGATGATCATAAAATTGTAAACAAGTACATGAATTACATTACTTATTCTGGATTACAATATTTAATAATCGTTACTTTTTTCCGAAAGCTCTTTTTTTTCATGACAAAAACCAATGCTTGGAATAATCATGAAAGTTCTATAATTCTTAAATTTGAGTTTGGTGAGGTTAAAGCACTTTGTTTACATGTATTTAATGATAACAGACCTTTCTTCTAGCCGAACTTCTTGCACAATTCATCTTTCCTCTTTTTCTTTCCAACAAAGAAACTTAGCTAAAAGAACAGGCCTAATATGCTTTGTTGATATAATTATTAACAGACAATTCAAAATTGATTATGTAGAATATGATGTAAAAGTTACGCTTTCTTTAAATATTGATACACATGCGAGAACAAAAAATAATATTGCATACATATATATTTTTGGTTAAATGTTTTGGATAAATTTGCAGGCTAGTCTTACCTGAAAGTATTTTATCATGGAAAGGAGTTACGTATAATGAAGAAGTGGTCGATGATCCACTGGATCACGACGGACGGACACGAAGCTTTAAACATGAGCGTGGTAATTGGGCAACTCTGATTTACATAAACTGTAAGTATTTTGATTTCAAACGTAAGTTATTAATTTGCATCCTGTGATAGGTGGTACAGATCAAGAAGTCTTTGCTTAATATTAAATAATCAATATTAGGATTAATAAAAAGATCAAATTGATTTCAGATACACCGAGTGATTGTCTCCACACTTGGATGAACTCTGTGTTAGACAAACTGCCTGTCCAAGGCAATGTCATATCTAGTCCTCATATTAGTCTCAGCCGTACATTGATTTTAAAGTTCCATTGGATTGAATCGTTCGTCGAAGGCATGAAGCTGTTGTGTCGTAGATCTAATAAATTCGCCATTCAACTCACGGACGTAAGGGTATACTGCAATGAAGAGAAAACTCGCACATTCCTCGGAATTTATTGTCAGGATGAGAATGGAATGTTGAAGTGCCTAACTGAAGCTCTTGACAATTTATTAGCTGGATATCAGTTGCCGTCGTTTTATAAGGTACTTTCGTTATGAAATGCATCACATGTATTATGAAATAGGTGACAGATTTTATAATTTGCATTTGTACAAGATTCTTCAGTAGTTGCATGATCACTTCAGACATATGAAATATATGAATCATGACTTAATATGATCACAATGAAAGATCAGGAGACATAAGTATAATATGTATATTTCTTATATACAGGATACTTCATATCACATTAGTTTCTTCTGGTGCCTTGGAGACAAGCGAGATTATTTAAAAGAAATTCTGCCGTCTCTCACTAGCAGTTTAAATGATTTTCTAGTAGAAAATATGGAAGACGCTTACGTGCATGTCAATGAGATACAATGCAAAATTGGAAATAAATGTTATAACTTTGAACTAAAATAATAAATTGTATAAATTAGGCTATAAAATCTATCTTGAGAAATTGTACAGCGTTTATTATCAAAAAGTAAAACTGTCACTTAATTGCTCCTCTCAATTAATTGAACCTATCGATTTTTTACAGAGCTTTAAAAATATCGTAAAGAAACTTATTTAATAACTTACAAATTGTAATAGTATTGCTCTTATGAATATCGTATGTATTGTCGAAATATAAATTATTTTTAATTACTAAAGATGTTGTAATCGACCCAACTGGCCAGATTTATTAATCGAAAAACGCTACGTTTCGACCGACGATAAATTATTTTGGTTTAGAAGCATATCTACACGTTTGTAAGATATATATATATATTTTTTTAATAAATTATTTCTCGCATATAACTATTATACATATATACAAAATATTATTTTCCATAGAAAATCATATTGGTTTAAAAATCGCCAAGTTATGAGGCAATTTCGTTACAATACCTGCACCTCGCCACAATTTAATCCACGAATCACATAAATTAGGCTCTATGCTAGCCAGTAACGTACAAACTTCAGGATTTTGTATAATCAATCCAGCCTCTGGATTACTCGCGATATTTTTACAGCCACTAACATCGATGTAATTTAACGTGGGCTGACGACTCAACAACGCGTTTATTGATAATACAGATACATTTATGTTCCCACTAAGTATTAATTTTAACAGTCTAGGTAATTGTCTTAGGACGATCTTTACGTCAGAGTCTCTTACATCGCAGAACGAAAGATCTAGCGATTCTAAGCTCTGCGACAGAGCTACGTTGTCTAAACTTAGGATAAAGCGATTGGAAGACAGAATATTAGATAAATTCAAATCAAACAGTTGCCTACTCAGGAAAGAAGCCGCTGCGTCGTGATTTAATTTATTCCACGAGATATCGCAGCTCGTCAGATTGGGATTGTCGAGCGGAAGATAAAAATCCTCCAGCATACAGTAACGTAAGTTAAGGGTTTGCAGGTATCTCAAGGGCGCAATTAGCTTTCGGAGGATGCCATGGCTCTCGGAGCCCAACGGATTATAACTCAGATCTAGAACTCTTAACTGAGAAGGCAACGAGCTTATTTGGCGTAAACAGGCGAAGTCGATGTCACAGCCTTTTAAATAGAGCTCCTGCAGAGACGACAGATTCGAGAGACATCGATGTAAGTGTATTCCCGCTGTCAGTAGCACAGTGCCAGACAATTGTAACAGCTTGATATTCTTTTCGTACTCTAAGGTTTTTAACAACGGTACAAGTGATTGTTTATCGATATCGTCAGGTTTCACACGAAATATCGACGTATTTTCGCAGGATTTCAAGCACTTCAGCATGACCTCGCAAGGGGCCGAATTATGAGTGGAACAGATGGTCTTGTATCGCTCGACGATGGGTGGGACCTGCAGCTCGGCTATCTCGCATTCCAATTTGCCGTTCTCTCTCGCGATTTTCAGAATGCTCTCCTTCGTTACAACAGTCCCATTTGTGGGCTGCAACAGCAATTTAACTGTACAACCGGTCTCGCCGTAGAACATCCGTTCGGTAGTACTTTTGATGCATGTCAGAAACTCCGTCTCGTCCTCGCAAACCACTACTTTTAGATCGAACACTCTTTCTTTGACAGACATACGTAAATGTACGTGTTCTTTGTCATGCTGTTTCGAGCTTGTTGCAGTATGCGGAGGTGATTGCGGATGAGCCACTGGGGATGGCGTGCGCGACACGGTGAATCCACTTGAGATCAAGGACGTCTGTCGTTTCCTCCTGCTTCTTTTAGATTTTTCGAATGACTGACAAATATCAACGACAGAATCATCGTCGCTGTCTTCGCTCGTACTAAAATCGTCCCTACTTTGACACGAACCGTTCAGTTTCATTCTTTTAGGAGCGTTCTCCATATTTCCGTCAGAAGACTTCCGTTTGATTGTGGTGGTGTAATTGTTTGGCGTAGACTTTCTTCTCGTCGTACCTCCGATATCGTCTTCAAGCCAATCGTCGACAAGAACTTGTTCCTCGCTCACTAAAGGCGCGACCGCATCGTTACTACCTTTAAACGCGCTACCAGTGTTGGTTTTATTGAAGCATCGCAAGCTCGCTATTGTTCTCTTATAATCCTCACCGGCGGATATTTCTCGAACCTCGAGTGTCTCGGACGACGCGGACCTTCTGTCCAGTATACGAACGTCGTCGGATCTCTTCCTTTTCTTCTTTACCGGAATAACAGCCGAAAGCTTTTTATACATCGTTTCGTACTCGACTAAATCCTTGGGACTTAAATCTTTCACGCGATCCCTCCAATCTTCCAGGCAATCCAGCACCGTATCGCCGTCGTGGGTCTTGAGCGTTACGGTCGCTCCGTGTTGCATCAAGAGCTGCATCATCGAGAAGTGTCCGCAATACGCGGCGTCGTGAAGCGGCGTTATGCCCTTGCAGGACGTACCGCCCGGATCGTTGACACTCGCGCCGTGCTTAAGAAGCAGCTCCGCGATGTCCACGTAACCGTGATTAGCCGCCTCGTGAAGCGGAGTCCAACCGCAGTGATCTCGGATGTTCGTGGGATGACCGGACGACAAGAGCCTCTCGACGGCATCGACGTCGCCGTTGATGCACGCCACGTGCAGCCGCGTTTCACCCTTCTCGTTCCTCTTGATCGCGGACGACGTTCCTCTCTTCGATCTTCTCCTGGTGCCGACCGGCCTCTTGACACTTTCCTCGAGCTCCAAATCGGACAGATCCTCTAGACAAATATCCGCGCCAATTCTATCGTTTTCCTCGGACGATACCTCGCTCTCCGTATCGCTCAGTACGTCCAACATTAATCCCGCTTTACGTTTTGTAGCCTCTGCCTCATCGAATTGGCCTACGCTTTCCAGATAACTGACGAGTTCTCTTATAGCAGACTTTTGTAGTTTAACATTAACGCTTTCGTTCGCCGAGCTCAATGCCGTAGTGTAACATTCGCGAACTTCTGTGTCAGCGGCATTCGTCGTTGTTAATAAATCTGCCAGAAACAGCGCCGACCTGCATTTCTCTCGAGGACTGGTGCAGAGTTCCAGTTCCCTCCGCGCGAAAGGCAACGCTTCTTCGTAATGTCCCGCATCTTTGAGCGTTTGAGCCAAGCTCATCAAAGAGATACCTATTTGTTCGCCCGTTTCCTCCGCGCAGGTCAACATGTGTCGATAATATTCCACACCTTTGTGGAAGCATTGCGCGGCAACCGCCGCATCACCCAAAGTCTCGTACAATTTCTGCTTAGCCTGGACATCCGTCTCGACAAGAAGACCGTTTTCCGCTCGGCATATAGTTACAATAATCCTTAAATATCTTTCTACCTGATGATTAATGTCTTTCGGCAATCCGCTGCTCGTATATAGGGAAACTAAAACTTTACGCGTTTCAATCCACTGTCCAGTTCGCATGAACAATTCGGCCTTTATTATTTTCGCTTCGGCTCTCAGACGTGCGTCGTTTACGGTGGCCGCGGTGTCGATGTAACTTAACGCCAGCTCCAAATTGCTCTGCCGCTCGTATATAGCCGCTAGAGAGATACACGTTCGATGCAGATCTTCCTGGAAGTTGTTGGATACGCACAACGCGGTTGCTTGCTCGATCAGATTGATCGCCTCCTGCGTCTCTTTCTGCGCTTCCAACGTTAATCCTAAATTAAGCAGCAGTCTCGCTCGCATCAACGTTCTCTCTTCCAGCTTGATTTCGCTGGCGGTTAATTTGTCGCACAGTTCCATACTCTGTACATAAGCCATCTTCGCGTTTGCCAAAGCCTCGTTATGCTTCTGCGTCTTGCCGATTAAAGTTTCGGCCTGACAGAAGTAAGTTCTGCCTAGGGTAGCGAATGCCCGCTGTTCCTCTATCAAGTTTCCCATGTCCTTGGCGCCTTCCAAGTGTAGATTCTGGTGTATCAGGGCCTGTTCGTAATCTCCCAAACTCGCGTAAACCTCTCCGATCATTCTGTGCGCAATCGCACATCTCAGCTTGTCTCGCAGTTCCTCGCAGACCCTCAGCTGCTCCTTGTACTCCCGCAGAGCTTCCTCCGGCCGTTCGTTCTCGAAGTACATGTCCCCCAGGGTATTCGTGATCTCGGCCAACTGACGAAGATTGTTGTCGCGTTTGGCATGCTGCTTCTTCTTAATGAGCTTATCGATGTTCATTTCGACAATTTTCTTAGGTACATATAAAATGTCTTATTTTCCTCAAAGCCCTACAAAATGTAAGACAGTTAATTTCATTGAAAAAAAAAATATCTGACGAGCATTTGAGATATCGTCACCTGTAGCCACGATGAAGATGTACTTATCCTTTTGGTACGCAGAAAGATCTCAAAAGTAAATTAATCTATCGATATTCCAGGGAGTATAATAAATTTTTACGAATAACAAACTATTTTTGCGAATAAGAAATATATTTCAGAGGTTTTCTACAAAGCTGCCGGATCTGTCATGCCGATATCGCCTCGTGATGTTTTGGCGCCATTTTGAGCGTTCCAAAACCCATCGGATTTGGTCGAGACCTCTCTCGGAAAACAAGCGACTTGCCACGCGAAACCGGCGAAACTTCTGTGCTAGGAGAGGCTGGAACATAGACGAATAAACCAATAAACTTGCGCATTGGCGGCAGCGGTTAAAAATGACTGCGTTTACACGGCCCGATTTATTTTTCGGGATCAATATTTGACATTTCTTTGATTTAAATTTATTACTTGCTCCTCGTTTATCGTCTTCTCTTTTCAATAACCATTTTTCGCCGAGCCAGAAATCTTCGTTTACTTAGTTTTTTCTCTTTCCTTTCATTCTCTTTCATTTGTAATAATGTGTAAAGTAAAAAAGCTTTAAGTAATTGTCGACGACGCAATTCCTTGTACCATCCTAACTGCGGAGTTGTTTGCCATTGTTTAACTTTTAAAATTAATAAACATAATAGCATCTCCATTTTTTTCATGTTAACTTCCTGGAATAAATAAAAATATTTATTAACAGATTTATTAGTCTAAATAAAATATTTATGTTACAATGCAAAGTGTAATCTCATGTTTTCATATAAATATTTAGTATAATTTTATATTTTCACAAAAAATTAAAACAACAAAATTACACTAAAATAATATTTCTTTTGCTAAATTTATATTAGAGGAAAGTCCCCTATTATGAGACAGGATCCTAATATGAGATATGTTAAGCTAAAAGGCCCTATATAGGCCCCATCTGTTGATCCCATCATGAAAAAACCCCGCCATTTCATATTAAGATCCTATCTCGTAATAGGGTACTTTCCTCTATTCTTTTATTTCCTTTATTCCGTTACACTTTTATATGACTGGGTTCCCCAATGCAGTATATTTTACGGAAAAACAGAGATAATTCTAACCTAAGTTTTGCAATAATTTTGAATTATATCTTGTGTTTTTCCGTAAAATATACTTCATAGGATTGTCCCATTTATTAGAGATAGATATTTTCGGTAATTATACAGTTTAGGGGCCTCACCTCAAATATCGTTTTTCCTGGTATAGAAGAAGAAACGAAGAACTCGAAGAAACAAATCGTATCTCTGTCAATCTCCGTTTCAATTGTTTCAAACGGTGCCGATGATAGAGCCATCTGTAGTGCGCGAGTTTCGTGCTTTAGGGAACGGAATGGGGGAAGTGTCTGTTGTAAATCTCGGTTGTAAACAAGACGCTGCAAGACTGCACACGCATGCACGGGAGTATGAAGATTAGTTAACGTGTAGTTTGAGTTCGATTTATGAGACAAAGTTTCCCACGAAAACGAATCGTTTCTTCGCGATTTGATCGATTTCCATGTATCTAGCTTAACTTGGCGAAGTCACGGGTCGACGAGGAGAAGGGCAAGATTTTGCAAAGTTTCGCGGGTTGAAACTTCCAGGCGATATCGTGGCAAGGGGTAAATATTTTCAGAGTATAATAAAACGAACATCTTACCGGACAATCAGTGCCAGATTTTTTAAAATTTAGGATAAAGTTACTGCAGATATCAGGATCAGAGTATCCGTCGAACTTTTCGTTTAAATAGGTTTTTTTCTATGACAATTGTATTTTGTGTCTCGTACGAAAGGTAGAAATCTCTTGTTAATTAATAATTGATTATGATTTCAGGTTGAAACTCATCGCTGATTAAAATAGATTAGCGATTGTTTCATGAAGATGCGAGCATAACCTCAAGGATTCCGTCTCTTTTGTACTTCCAAATAAGATTCGTCGTAAACGGTGTCAGTCGTGCGTATATTTCCTAAGGGTTAAAAATGGATCAGATGCTTCCGAGTCCTGGCTTCAGCATACCAAGCATTGGTACACCTCTGCATCAACCAGAGGAGGATCAACAGATCCTGCCGAATGCTCTGCAGCAGCAGCAACAGTCACAGCAGTTCCAGCTGCAGCAACTGCATTCGATGAGTCCCAATATGCAAAGCGGTATGCTGATGATAACAACGCCGCAAAAGAATATGCACACGTATGCTCCAACTCCAGCGTTTGCAACGCCACAGAGCCTTATGCAGCCACAAACGCCGGTAATTCAAAGTTGAATTTACTTACGATAGAATTTGAGACTCAAAATATTATTAGTATAAATTCTGAATGTCGTTTACACAATTAAAAAAGGCGAGCATTAAAGAGAGCTTGGGAACATGTAACTGAAAAAGATACAATTAAGAGATATAGTGTTCTAAATATATTATATCGTATTTATTTCATTGTTTTAATAACTACTTTTTTCTTGTATTCTTCAGCAAAATATGATGTCTCCGATAGTACCACAAAATAATCAAATAGCACCGCCATCGATAGGTCCTGCGACCCCAGGGCCAATGACACCAATGACCCCAGCTTCCGCCGACCCTGGAATATTGCCACAGTTGCAGTAAGTTTGTAAAGAAATTCGATATAATATCACGTCCGTCTCCCATTCATATTTTTTGCTTTATTTCAGGAATATCGTGTCTACCGTTAATTTAAATTGCAAGCTTGACCTGAAGAAAATAGCGCTTCATGCCAGAAACGCTGAGTATAATCCAAAAAGGTTTGCGGCTGTTATCATGCGAATAAGAGAACCAAGAACCACCGCGCTGATATTCAGTAGCGGCAAAATGGTTTGTACCGGCGCCAAGAGTGAAGGAGATTCACGTCTTGCAGCCAGAAAGTACGCAAGGATTATCCAGAAGTTGGGTTTTCCAGTAAGTATCGTCAATCCGCCTCTCGCATTAAAATACAAAATAATTTATTTTTCTCAATGCAGTTTTCTTTTAAATATAGTACTGTTTATCGATAAGATATTTAATAATGATATAAATCTGTTCTTTATTTATTGATATTACGATTTAATTTAATTTAGGCGAAGTTCCTAGATTTTAAAATCCAAAATATGGTCGGCAGCTGTGATGTTAAGTTTCCAATTAGATTAGAGGGTTTAGTGCTTTCTCACGGACAATTTTCATCGTACGAACCAGAACTATTTCCAGGTCTAATATATAGGATGGTCAAACCTCGAATTGTACTGCTCATATTCGTCTCAGGGAAAGTAGTATTGACAGGTGAGTGTGCTCTGTTATAAATTTTATAGTAGTACGTGTGCAAAACATTTCCGGAATATAGTAGAGTCTTGATTTTTTACAATTTGCAAACGTAAAAATCCAGATCTGCATAAAAGATTGAACATTTGATTACACGTTTGTGCTCAAATACTTATTACATATTTATATATGTCGTCAGGTGCCAAGGTACGCAAGGAAATTTATGAAGCCTTTGACAACATCTATCCAATACTGAAGAGCTTTAAAAAGCAGTGATTCTACATAGTCTTTTTTTATAATTTAATAATTTGTTTCCAACCAAATTTATTTCTAATAGAGTATATTTTGTAATATAAAATCACATGGATGAGCAAACCATTACGTTTAATACTGTCGTTGAGTTGCATGGTGTTGTTGTTGATTGTCTCTTTGATTATTCAATGTACAAAATGTCTCACAATGATTGGATATTCCTACCACAGATCTGTTCCAGTCTACATGAAATCGATTTTCAATGAAACTTGATGCATATTATTTTTTTTTTGTAATGAGCGTAAATAGATATTTTTGTTAACCAAACTTCGAGAGAAAAGATAGATGAAAAAATATTCCGTCCTTCATTTACGTTTTCTTGACTTTACTTCAAAATATATTTTTTACATGAACCTTAGTTACAAATATGAATAAATGTTAGAGATTAAGAATATATAGGTTACTATACATATTGAAATAAATTTTTCAATATTAAAGAGAGATTGTCTTCAAATTGACTAAAGAAACTGTGTTTAAAAGAATATCCAGTGATTTCAGGACATAATGCATAAACCAATTGTCTCGTAGATTAAATATGATTTATAAAATGTCTGTTTTCGTCTCTTTATAGAAAATTATTAAATTTTTCGATGTGTAAAAAGCAAACAGTGCGAAGGTACAACTTGTGCAATCTTGCAATGGTTTTGTTTCCATTTGCTAAACCAGTCAATTGATTAGTTGATGACAACAGGAATTCTAAAAGTACATATATAAATTAAATGTAACCAGAAGTTTCTGAACCTTCCCTTTTTGCCTTCCTTAAAGATAATGCATATAATAATGCATATAATTCTGTATTTATAAAATAGTGTCTTCTAGTGATGCAGTGCCTCGATTAAGATTACGTGAGTAATCAATGTGTATGCTTTATCACAATTTTAACTCTTAACAGATACTATGAATTTTCTTAAACAACATCACTAAAAATATCACCATAATTATGTAATAGAAAAAAATCTGAAAAATGGAATGTATATTAACCCTTAAATGCCACCCGGGGTCCAGCGGACCCCAGACCTTTAGAATGATATATTTTCAAATGTTCCCGCCAAATATGGAGCTCATATTTATTTATTTTTTATTTTTTTGATTTTGGAGCCAACATTTTAACTGTTGGCGATCTTAATTTTTTATACTATGTTGAAATTGAAATTTTAACAATATAAGCATTTTATTCTCTTTTCTAAGCCTTGAACAACATTGAAAATAATTTTCATAACTAAATATCAAAAAATCAATAAGTAAGGAGACATTTTTCATGCTGGGGTCTTTTAGACCCCATGTGTCATTTACGAGATTCTTGAGAGGTGTGGCATTTAAGGGTTAAAAGACTTATTGATTATATATTTCGTAATGTGATTATGATATATGATTCATAACTTATAATCAACAAATCTTTTAATTTGAATTTCTTTATAGCACAGGATCGTGCGTATTATTATAAATAGATACTTTAAAGAAAATGTACAGTACCTGTGAGAGTTAATTATTATCATACATGTACACTTGGAAAATTTATTGTACACCATCGAATAATTTTCTACTGTTTAAATGTCTGGTTAAATGTTTATTAAAATTAATATACAAGTATTTCCTTTTTTTTAAATAACGCATTATACTCAATATATACCTCTCTAATGTTTTCTCACCAAAATCCATTTATTTTTCCATAAAATTTCGTTCTATCGGATAGTTATTAAAATATAAATAATTTACTTGTGTAGTAGAATTATACAAGGGCTCATCGAATTAAAACTTTCAATTTTTGACAAAGATATTTGGAAAAAAGTAACATTTTTTGCTACTTTTAAATACTTACAGAACATATTTGACTTACTAGAGGCTTAATATTTTTGTAGATCTATTTTGAATGAGATTCCAATGTATATATAAGAAAAAAAACTCACAATTAGTTTTTCAAATACATAAGCTAGAATTTGTATGATCTTTGGTATTATATTTAAAGATAATTTGTTGCACATAGCATATGTTTCATTGTAATAAAATTATATACAATAAAAATACTAATTCTTTGTTCTTTGATAGACACAATAAAATGTTCGATAGAAAATGTAAAAATATGTCTAATAAATAAGTAAATTATTATCTATTTTATATATACAATACACTTAATTATTGTAGAATAATAAGTACCAGTCCCACAAAAATAATTACACACACATGATTGTAATAAATGATCCAAATCACGAAAAAGTGACAGTTTATAATTTTGATTTTAATCTATCTCGCAATAATCGACGTAATATTTTACCAGATGGAGTTTTTGGAATGCTATCTATAAATCTTACACCGCCTCTAAGTCGCTTAGGATTCGATACACGGTCTGAAACAAAAATATAAGTACATATAGAGTAATATATGTATACATATAAATATATATTCATATGAATATATAAAAAATACAGACACAAAATAGATATTATAATACTGCATACAAAAGGTATGAAGACATTCGATGTGAAGAAATTACAAAGTAGAGGGCTTTCAATTTAGCATCGCAAAAGGAAAGCTTAAAAAACTAAAGTTTAATGTTTATTTTTTCTGATTTAATGCTATGACATTTTTATTTTTTATTTAGTCTCAAGAATTTTAAAAAACAAAAAATTTTAACTTCTAATAATGTTATTACATTAGTTCTATTATAGACGATACACAATGATACTGAACATTCTTACCATTAACATACTGGATTATATCTTTTTCGCAAATGTTGGAATTAGCCTCCTTTACAACGAAGGCCATTGGTAACTCCCCAGTTTTGTCATTTGGTATGCCAATTACTGCCGCATCTTGTACACCAGGATAAGTTAACAAAATCGCTTCGAGTTCAGCTGGCGGAACCTGATAGCCTTTATATTTGATGAGTTCCTTTATACGGTCAACGATGTAAAAGTAACCATCTTCGTCATAGTATCCTACATCCCCCGTATGCAACCAACCATCCTTATCAATTGTCGCTCTAGTGGATTTTTCATCGTTATAATAGCCTTTCATTATCAAATCTCCTTTGAAGCATAATTCTCCTGTGCAATTTGGCCCTAAAGCTTTATCCGTCTCGTATTCCCCAACTGGTATTACCTTCGCTGAAAGAATATCAGAGCTACATATTGCTAAAATTTGCACATTCTATTAGCTATATCGATAGAAAAATGCAAAAATGTATAATAGTAGATATTAATTAATTGCGCTTTAAGTAAGATGGACACTACGTTTTCGTAATCAAGAGATTGCTACCTGATGTGCCTGGAACTACCACGCCAACGCTGCCTAGTTTTACATTGTCATCTGGGGATCGCAGCACGGCTAAAGTAGTTTCTGTCAATCCGTAGCCTTGTTTAACTTCAGTAATATTTAATCGCTTAGCGACAGCCTTCTGAATTTCCTTCGACAACGGAGCTGCTCCACTCCTAATTAAATAATTACTTTAGTAATTGGAAAATAAACCTGATATCTGATAGATATAAATTTTTTTATGTATCTACAAGTTTTAGCAACACAGCCCATTGCATGGAATATTAAAAGAAAACTGCTATGGGAAGACAAATTGTTTCATGTTATTAAATTTTGTGTCTATGTAAATTCGTTGAATTTATAAAAATGTCATGATTTTAATCAAAGTGATGATTTTGCAAGATTCAAGCAGAAAAATATTTAAAATTTTTACTTTGATCTTTTATGCAATTCATACAACTACTTGTAATAACGTAGAAATAGATTATATTAATTTCACAAGTATTAAGTACCATTAATGTTCCTTTTCTTTTATCAATCTTTAGAATCTCTTCTCTCGTATCTCACTTTTTTGAATTTATGATTAAAAAAATCTACGCTCAACTTGCATCGACTTCTTCGTCCACTCTCTTCACCTTTGAGTTTGTAAACTGCAGTTTTCTTCCAACATTTCTACCAGATATTTCGTATATCTGACTTGTAATAGCTTACCATACTGCTTTAACAGAAGATAAATCATATTTATCCACAAGTGGATGTTTAGCCAAGAATGTCATAAGCGACGGTACCACGGGCAAGTATTGAATCTTATATTTTTCCACATATTGTAGGAACATCTCTTCCTCAAAGTGTGACAACGCAACAATGCAGTTCCCACGTAACAGATTGATTATCATCAAGACGAAGGAATACGCATGAAAGAATGGGAGCAGGGACAAAGATATAGCGCTTTCGGGAATTGTATTGCTGCTCAAAAATATGCGTATGACTGCAGTAATATTTTTGTCCATTAACATGACGCCTTTCGCCAGTCCCGTAGTTCCACTCGAACATAAAATTGCTGTTACATGATTAGCTATATCGACAGGAGCCGCTTGGAGGGCATTTGCATTATCATCGGAAACGTTTGATATCACTCTGTACATGCTCGCCCATGATACATTACTGCTACCATGTTCAGTAAGCATCAGCACTCTCGGCGACCAATGCAACTCTTCGAATACCTTTCTCATGGTGTTAAGCGCTACCGGCGAAATAAAAATAAACTTGGGCTTTGAAATGGCCAGCGCATGTTTCAACTCTCTTTCAGAATACAATGGATTTAATGGGCAGACAATAGCGCCCAGGTAAAACCCAGCACACACTGGAATACAAAATTCCAGATTGTTTTCACTGCACACAGCCATAGTATCGTCTGCCCTCAGTCCTTCTCTTTGTAGATAAATTGCCAATTTTCGGCTAGTGTCTAAAATATGTTGGAATGTTTGCTCCTTGCCGGTGTGGGGGTTTATCTGTTGAAAAAAATTTATCATTGCTGTAGTAGAGAGTTATACACGTACAGTAAAAATTACGTAGCAAATCTGGGATTCTAATTATTCCCTACACCGTATATTAATCTAAATCTATCGCGTTATGCTGACTGTATATTAATTGTAAAGAACTACTGAGTCAATCAATCAAACTCACCTGAGCCACGCGAGTACCGTGCGTCGCCAGTTGCATCAATAACAATTGTCCCACCGAGAAATCAAGTTCGGCAATCACTTCACCCTCACCGTGCAAAATATTTGATCGTTGCGGCATGTTGGACACGAGGAGGTAACTGAGGAGGAAACCTATACTTTTTCTCACCGTAGGGTCCGTAGGACGTTAGAGTTCTCTTCCAACGGTACGTTAAAGAGAATGCGAATATCGTGCACTTCGAACGGGGTGTTTACGTAATGATAGGAGCAAAACGCGATAAGTATTGGTACATTCTGCCTCTTATCATTTTCTATCTCTTTCAATTGTGGGCTTTAATCGATAAACACGCGTCTCGCGCCCGGCGCCACTCCGAGACGAGATAATTGCAGGCGTTTTTTTAAAAGCCGGTAGTTTCATCGCGACCGCCGTTAGATGACAGCACGCATGCTATTTTCGATCGAAATACGAATAATTGTGTCTGGGTATTCGCCAGATGACACTAGTTGGATTCTAAAGGAGTGTTCGACCGAAATACGCCGAAAATAGGCTCCTACTGGCTGTATTTCTTTTTTCTTTAATAAAAAAAAATCGATTAAACATCGCTCGATTTAATCGCGGCTATTAATTTAATCGAATTGTTTCGAAAGACAGAATTGTTTGGAGGAAAATTTTTATATAATTATATATGTATATTTGTCGTTTTCAATTTTATATTTTTTTCGACGTGCCAAACGATAAAAAATAAATAAATATATTCACATTAATAAAATAGTATGATTGATGTTTGGTAAGTTGATCGACGATTAATTCAACCGGCAAAATTGCCTAAAGAAACTTTTGTATGGCCGTATCTATTATCGTCGTCTCCAATTTAATTTTTCTTTCTACGTGCTAAATAACAAAAAATAAATAATTCTATTCGCAATAACAAAACGGTATAGGTGTCGCGACAAATTGATCGGCGATTAATTCAACTGGCAGAATTGTCTAAACTGTCCAAAGGAAATTTTTTATATTGGTCTCTAATCTAATAGATTAGACGACGATAATAATAATTATTTAATTTTTCTTTCCATGTCATCAAACAACAAAAAAGCAAATAATTATATTCATAATAACAAAACAGTGTAAGTGTCGCTTAAATAAGAATAAGCTATTTATAAGTTAATCGGAGTTTGATCGAAACCTTATACCTACCCTAAGGCTAATAATTTTTTGTAGCTTATATAAATAAATAAAAAAATTAAATATAAATGGACGTAGGTCTCGAGATACAATCTATTCTCCATTTTAAATCTCTCCTTCCAAACTGGAATTTACCTCGTGCGTAATATGGATAGAGAAATCTTATGTATACATATAAGGAAAGAGTGCCATGTCGCTGCATTTTTCATATGACTAATTGACATATGACTAATTGATTTTTCTGCGCGTAGGTACGTACTGCGCAATTTTATGCAAACCCATTTGAATAAGTCTCGAAGGATGAAAGAATATTTTCGAAGGACGGCAGTAACTTTTATCCTTGGTGTTTTTTATGTGTGTTTATGTTCTTTAGATGTACGAGATCGCTTGAGTAGTACATTGTAAAAAAAAATCCTTCTAAAAAAAGACCCTTTATTAATAGAATATAAAAAGGTAAAGAAAAACGGAATAGGAATTAAAAATAGGTACAATTGCAAAACGTTGAAGACATTGAAGATCTGGAATAAAATGATGAAGATCTTTAGCTTGAAATAAAGTTAAAAAGTATTTCTTATTTGCAAAAATATTTCTTATTTTTATACATTTAAACAATAGTTTTTTTTATGTGGATTTGCAACATTCTCGGTGTCATTAATTTTTATCTTGATTAAATTACTGTTTAAAACGTTATTGCAATTAAAAGTAAAATCTACAAAATAAAGTATTTTAATACGTAAATGATTTCATCAAAATTATTTCTTTTTTTTTCTTTTTTATCTATTAAAATATATTATACATAGGTATATATATATTTATATACATAGAATATATATGTAAAACGTACATATATTTAAAAGTTTAATAAAATTTATAATATCTGTCAAATATTAATGATAAACTTATAAAATAATAAGTTTCAGTAATTTTTCTCAATCATAATACATTTCTATCTTATTTGTTGGTTATCTTGAAAAAGTTCTATATAAGAAATAATTAAAGAGGTAATTAAAGATTCCTCCTACATTTTATAAGTGCCTACATAAAATTCAGAAGTGATTAAAACGATACACTTGAGTATTTAAAAAAATTTCAATAATGTCGGTATCTCGATAACACGAATGTTCTTTTATTGCGTTACTATATACAGTTCATTCTCTTCAAACTTTACAATATCATCTTCAACAAATATTTACATATTCTTAGGATTTCAAAGAGAAGTGAACACCCTTTTTAGATGTCTCATTTCATTCTATAAAAAAGTTTAATAAGAATAATCACACAACGATATCGATTTTATTTCATTGACCATTGTACAATGAAATTTGTTCTCCTTCTCTCTTTTCTCTGTAAAAGAAAAATAATGGAAGCACCCACGCAATTTTTCATTGTAAGCGATAGGTTGTTTCAATATTAAATTCCAAGAATTCTTTTTTAATTAATTAAACAATTTATGATTGTGCCGCGGTCAATAACACGATGGCTGACGTTAAAGAAATAATTAACGATTAAAATAATCGATTGGTTAGTTTTAACATTAAAGTTAAAATCATTTAACTTTATGCCCGACAAAGCATTTCGCGACAGATATTTACAGGGGAAAAGGGAATAAATACATTTCAAACTTAAGGAGCAAATTCAACAATCTAAATATATCATCCGTCAAAATAAGCTTCCGGTATTTTTTGCACTTGTCAAAAGTAACTCTTCTCTCGTTATACTTTTGAAAAACGCAAAGAATATTTGAGAATATTTTTATTGCGGCACACAATACTTAAATTATTTAAATATGCCCCAGTGTCCAAATATATATCCCTTTCCTTTTTACATAAAATAATTGCACATCTGCGATTTCTTTGAAAGTTAAACTACCGATGACGTTTTTATGACGAATATGATGCACCAGTGCGCATTAGTGTGTTCACTGAAGGCTGTCATATATACAAAGTGACACAAAAAGATATATGTATAGAAGTGTTCAGCACGAGTTTACATCACGTAATTTGGCAGGATATCTGCCAAACGTTTCCTTGGTCAAAATTTCTTGATCAAAACGTTTAATATATTTTTTTAATGCAATTATATAAGTTTGTGTACAACAGCCTTTGTAGTTCGCACCAGCATGCACTAACGCATCGGATTCGTTATCGGATGCACAAGAAAACGGAGGCGAATCTCGCCGATATATCACCCGCGTGAGAGAGATTCATCGGATTAACACCACTGAACGCAATGCCTGATTTCCACGCTTGCGCCGGCAGCCACAGGAGACCACGGCGACGGAACCACCGCGCGTTCCGTCCGGGGAAAAAAAAAAAAAAAAAAGAAAGAAACGTGCGAGAGATCTTAGTAGCGACGTGGAATTCGGGGCTTTCTCTCGCCGAGGGAGTCCGGATTTATGCGCTTGGAAGCGATGCGTGACAGCCGACGCAGATATCGAAAAGTACCGTCGGTCGCTGAGCCCCCGACGTGAATTTCGGCGCGTGTGCCCGCGAACATTTTTCCGCCGTCGGTTTTTCCCCGCCCTTTTGTCGCCGTGGGGGCGGCGCCGGATGGCCGCCCGGAGTCGGGCGATCGCACGGTATTGCGCGTGGCGGGGCCGTGGCGGCCGCCACAATGTCGGGCGCAGCCTCGCGCGAGCGTCGCGATAGGCAGACGCGTTCCGGCACGCTCGGGCATGGCACCAACGGCGTGTCGGCCGACGCGGTGGGCACGTCCCCGGGACGGTAGCGGCGTGGACCGACGCGGCCCAATGAACGACGAGACGGAAGGGTCGCGCCGCCCGCACGACGGCGCTCGTCCAATGACCGTACGGCGGCATCTCCAGCATCCCACTTCTCCTCGTCGCGGACCTCACCGCTCCTCTCCGCGGCGTATGGAAACCCTTCTCTCACACGCAAAAGGGGACATCTCATCACGACTCTTGGTAGCAGGCACTTCTCCGTAGTGGGCACTCCACTCATCGTGTCGTCGTACGGGTTCTCCGCGAGAGGCTGTGGGGCCTGTGCCCGGGCGGGCGAGCGAGCAAGCGAGCGAGCGCGAGCGGGCGAGCGCTGGTCGAGTGGGTCTAAGCGGCCGTGAGGACCTCTCCAGGAGTACCCGACAGAAGTCCTCTCCATTCATTCATCCATCCATCCAGCCAGCCAGCCAAGCCAGCCCAGCAAGCCAGCCAGCCAGGCAGGCAGGCAGGCAGGCAGCCACCCAGCCAGCCATCCATCCATCCATCCATCCATAGAGCGGCTCTTCTCCTACGGAGAGTGTATCCTCGACGAAGGTGGAGGCGAAGCGTAGAGTGGTACATCTACCATCGTCTCTCTATCGGCGGAATCCAAGGACTCGAAGACCCCCGTGTGATTTCAGTCGGCCGCCGGCCGGCTCTGGCCGGCCACTATCCTCGACCACGTGTGCAGGGTCGCCGTGTCACCGCGTGTATCCTTCTCGTCCGTTTCGGATTTACGTGGAGCGAGACGCAACGACGACGCGAACGGCTTACGTACGCTCACGCCCGACGGTGTCGAGAGATCCGACGATTCCGGGAGAGCCATCCGAGTCGGCCGCCGGCCGACCGCGGCCTCGATTTCTTTCCGGTTATGTGTGACAGTTCGCCGTGCGCCACGTGACCCTGCGTCCCTTCGTCCTTAATGTCAATCTTGCGGCGCGAGACCGTTTCCGGAGGAGATTATTCAGAAAGCAACGACGCGGTGGACGACGAATATATGAGAGAGAAAATGGATAAAGTGTCCATCATCGACGTCAAGTAAAATACAGTGAGGACGAAGCAGCTCGGGTTCGATAGTCGCCGAGAAGAAAGTCGACCAGTGTCCGCGGCATCTCGCGGGTGTGGAAATTTGTTCTCGCGATTGCAAGAGCTATGCGTGCGTTTAAACGTGATCGAGATCACGGAAAGAGAAAAGGGGACGAACACCGGCTCGCGGTGAATGACTGCGGGCTCTACATTGATTTCGGGGTCAAACGGCCCCGGTGTTGGTGAAAACGGAATTATTATTTTTTTTTATTGTGCGTCCGTGATCCATCGTAGTAATAAGTGAGCGCGTCGACGTACGGGAGTGACTTGTGGCATTGTGAGATTAACTAACCCGTGTGTACTGATTTTCGGTCTCGAGTGAGCGATCGAGTTCAAGTGACGGTTCAAGTACTTTCGAAACTCCACGGCGAAGATTCGGGACATTCGGATTTCGTGACCCCTTAGGGGTACGACGGTGTCGTGTCGAGGAACACGTTGGCGGCGCGATCTCGGCGATCGGCACGAGCTAGACGAGAAAGGGCAAGAGAGAGAGAGAAAGGGAGCAGGTAACGTCATAATGCGCCGTTGTTACGGCTAGCGCCGGCCTCATCATTCCGCGAAGCGCGAGCTTCAAGTACTTCGACGGCGTCGGGCTCGCCGAGATGAGCGGTGGCAGCGGCGGCGGCGGAAACGGCGGCGGCAATCAAGGCGGTAATGGCAACGCCACGACTTATCATCAGCAACAGCAACAGCAACAGCAGCAGCAGCAACAACAACAACAACAGCAGCAGCAGCAGCATCAGCAATCGCTGGAGCAGGCCGGCCTGCTGTCTGACCTCAATGGCATCGACCTGGCGATGAGCCTGTCGCCCAAGCAGCACTCGTCTCACGTGCAGGCTGCTGGCGGTGCCCACACTACGCCCTTCAGCGTCACCGATATTCTGTCGCCGATCGAGGAGTCCTACCGGAAGCTCGAGCTCGCCGCCGCTGCCGCCGCCGTCGGTGTTGGTGTCGGCGTCGTTACGCATTCCCAGGGTTCGCCTTACGGGAACGCATGCGGTGCACGGGTGGGTGGTAACACCGGTAGCTCGAGCGCGAGCAGCGGCAGTCCGCCGCTCCACGGCGGTTCGACGCCCGGCGGCAGCACCCCCGGACCGGTTTCCGTTGCCAACGGGGCCGCCCCCGGTGGCGGCGGCGGTAGTGCCGGCGGAGGCATGAGTGCCATGGGTAATCCTTACGCGACTATGCAGCTCACGTCGCAATATCAATATTGCGCCGCGGAATTGTCGCCGTACCATCACGCCGGGCCCGGCGTGGGCGCCACGGCCACAGCCACGGACCCCATGAGGTCCCACGCGGTTTCGTCGCACCATCATCCGTGGTACGCACCGGCGCCACCAGCCACCAATGATCCGCGATTTGCCAGTGAGTAGCTTGTCTTTTATTCAAAGAAAATCAAATGAGAAAGACCCGAATGCGCGATTCTGCCGAAAACAAACGAAACCTGAAAGAAACTTTAGCTAAATTGTGGTATCTCTCAATGCGGTAAATTATATTATACATATATATATGTATATATATATATATATATATATATATATATATATATATATATTAGCAATTTCGTGAAAGAGATTGCAAGAGAAGATGTGAAAAATATGTCATATTGTATTCGCGTATTGAATAAAAAAGAGTTAATACGAATTGTCGATAATAATTAATGAGCAAATTTTCGTGTTTCGTTAATTTGATTAATTTTCTATAGAACTGCTATTATATCCTACAAAATATTTTCTAAAGGATTATTTCCTTCCCATTTTGCTTTGTCACGGTTTTATTCGCAAAGTCCTTGTTAAGTACCACCGTGCGGCCTTTACAGACGTGGAAAAGTGCAATTACGTCAGTCGTGGTAGATAAGCATAAAAATCATTTTCATCGAAATTTGAGAGGAACGACTTCACGCTCGCGCTAATGGAGGGAATATTTTGTCAGGTATATCCACATACATTTACATGCTCGTCGGACGAGCAAAAAGCCTCCGCGGACTTCGTCTACATATTGATTAATTCAGCGACTGTGGTTCGATGAATTACGTCTCGGACAGTTAGTCTGTCCGCTAAACGTTACCGAGTTATCGAATGCAAACAGTCATTCTGTCAGCCTGTTAAATGAGTTTCGAGGGGTCTGTATTTATCAGAGAGGCTCGGCGTAGTCTCATAGAATATGACGCTCACACTTTCAAAGACGTGTTCTCGCCGACGATGATCGTTAGCATGAAAATGCCGACATCGGACGCACGATCTACACCTGTTATTTAATCACCGATAGAAAAATCAGCGAGTGAAATCTGTAGGGACGTCGAGGAATCACGCGCGCGAGAGAGTTTAACGTTATCAGATATTCATCAAAATCCTTGTGTTTCGCGTTTTGTGTATAAATGCCGGAAGCGCGGCACCGAAGCGACTGCCGGTCGAGAGAAAGGGAAAGAGAGAACGCTGTATGTTGTACGTGTATGTTGTACTCGGATAAAAATCCTATCTCACAACGAGCTATTCCTTCCGCCTTCCAAGAGTCACGTCCGTCAGGCTTTTATCGGGCTTGTAACGACAAGACCATGGATATCTCAGCTCCATTTAGGGATCGACGAGGAGAGTGTCGGTCTCGCGTTACAAAGTTGACGAAAATGCGCCATCGTTAATTGGTAAGAAGAGAACCCGTGGGCATTTCTCAGTTTACAACCGTTTCCAAGTGTTCTACGGAAGAGAAGAATTTTATTTTTATCTCCAAAAGCGTGTGTACGGACTTTCTACAAATAAGCTAACAAATTGTCAGGATAGGAGCTGGATTGGAAAGGATTGCAATGATACAGCTTCGTACAAAATGGGGATACAAATCGGTTTCCTCGAGTTGATCTTCCTCAAGTCTCGTTTGACTTTCTAGATAGGTACTACAACAAAGAAGAGGGATTCTAAATCTATTTTTGTATTTTGAAACAAGACTTTTAAGTTTAATCGTCCGTGAAGTAAACAAATGCGGGTAGAGTGGTCTGCGATTTGCAGTCAGCGATATTCTTCGAGTGGAACAGTTTAAAAGGATTGGCGTAAAAGCGTCTTCGGGAAGTGTAGGAGCTTTGACACTTCGGTGGAAGATCCATTTGGATGTCCAGGGCGCCGCATAAGTTTCGCGTTTCAGTGTCCACAAAAGGAACGTCGCGCATACCACCGTCGACCAACAATGCGCGCATCTTTCATGCGACTTGTGTCAACAAGGCGCTCGTCTCCTCCTCTGTGTGGATTTTCGTCCATCGCACGCGCCACTTTAGCGAGCCGATCTCGCTCGTCGCTCGTATCGATCCAGAATTCGAGAAAGCGCGACTAGTGGACGGCGCTGAGGATTTTAGTTAAACAAATAAGAGGGACTGGTCCTCGAGTTAAAGGCCTCGAGACGAGGCGCGGATGCCCCGTCCGCGCCATACGAATTCGATTTCGCGGGACTTATCTCGTCGCCCCTTGCAAAATAAACAGAGCGCAGGGAAAGCCCTGCAAAACTAGTCGTTCCTCGATGCGTTTCGCGTCTTCTGGAACTGGCGATTATGCGGCAACATTATGTAGATTACGCGTTGCGCGAAACGGCTGGGTAAATCGCGAAAGAACTTTTGCCAAAAATCAGTAATGTATAATGTTGAATTGGATATATCCTTTCGTAGCATTTCTTTATAATTTTATGAAGAGACAGCTGTAAATTTACATACACATCATACTGTTTGCTGGTGCTATCAAAAATAAATTTTCAGATCAAGGAGAATCTGTTCATTATAATCTCTTGCTCTTCGATAGCATTTTAATATCACTGCGCTATTCGCAGTCTGACGTCTTTTGATGATATATTGCACCATCGATTGTGCTATCGTTCGTGATTTGCATTTTAATAATGGTCTATTAAAAGCGTCTGCCCTCATCGCTACGTGAGCGTTATTTGAACGAATTTCTTTTTACGAGTAACTTTTTACGATATTTGCATATATCGTGTATGCAGCACCGTGTTGTGGACTAACGACAACGCGAGACTCCATTCTTTTATTATTAATCTTGTGTAATATAATCAAACCGCGGCGTGATTAAAATGGATCATTTGATAGAAATAATATATTGTTGAGGAAAATGCATAATTATGCATATATTGATCTAAAATTATAAACCAGAAGTTGTATGTTATTTTGTGCCAAAATTATTTTAAAAATTCCTCGCACTTGAAAAATTTAAGTTTTTATTGCACTCTAAACTCGGCAAGATTTATTATTTCTTTTGTATTGTTCTATTGTATCCTTTCTCTTTTTATACATATTTTTTTTATATCTAACTCATTCGCTTTAGTTAACTCCCTATTATTATGACGATGATAAACTATCAATTTTGTTCTGAATACTTATTATTTTCGTTCTAATCTTTCCTTATTAAATATTTAAGATTAATTACGAATTTTAATCTCTATTGATTCTAATCAAGTTATTTTCTAACCACATATTTAATAGAAAAACATTGCGTTATTCAACAATCAATTTCATTTATAATTTACCTCTGCATTACGTGGAACGAGATGGTGAATAGAATTCTGTAGCAAATTTAATAGTTACACAGATCCTGTAACATATGATTTAACGTTCTAAATGAGATCTAATTCAAGTAAGATTAAAGTGACGCGCGAAATTACGTAATGAGCAAAATTATAGAATCGACGCGTGACATTAAATGTTACGCCTAAATCTACATGCCGTCAGACAGAGATATTTTTATCCCGCTGGATTGGACGACTTTCACACTGTGGGCGGTACGCGAAGGCGTCTGTGATTCGGAGCGAGAAATCTTTGGGCTTTTGTCACCTAATTGGAAGGTGAAGAGCCGAGGCGGAGGAGGGTTTCCCTCCCCCTCCTCTCTCCCCGTCGGTCGCTATGCCGCATAATTACGTTTCGAAATACGGGGATGTGTTCGACGTGAGGCAGAGTGCAACGCCGGTGGTCAGGTAGACGTTGAAGAAAACGTCAATTTACTTAACGAGTTCCTGCACGCGCGTTGTTCGCCCATCATCGGGATCTGCCTTCGTGTATTGGCAGAAGTTACATCGAAACATCCCGTCCCGTCAGTCCTACCCGTACGCATTGTTCTCGATGACTGCTGACGAGCGACTTAAAAAAGGGATAGCGTCGTATACGAGAAACATAATAATTTACATCACTGATGTGATTTACGAGAAATTCCTCGCGGCACCAATTAATATTAACGCGAGATAATCGCGTATCAACACCTGAGAGAGGCTTTTTTCGGAGTTGCGCAATGTAAATTAATTACGGAAAGAGCTCTCCTATGAATTTATATAGAAAGAGTTGTTAAGTTGATTTCAAGAGATCGTGAGTTTTGAGAAAATTTGTGGATGGAACATGTCGCAATAGGCAAGCGCGAGTTAGGTTTGATTAATTCGAACACAGGTGATCTCGTGATCACAGTGCAACAATCCAGATGGGAGGTGAGACGGAGCCGCGAATTCGTCCGGTGTTCGAATCGGCTATCGAAATATAGGCTATCGAGTATACAAGCGCTCCGGATATCCGCGTAATGAGAGGAGCCCCCGACGAAAATATGCGCCGCCTTCTTCCGCCGGCGGCGAAAATAACGACGATCGACTCTCTCTCGCTCGGTGCTCGGTGCTCGGTGCGCGCTCCGGATTTGAGCTGCGGGCTCCACCGATTTCTCCCGTACGCGGGCGCGCCGGGGTAAACAAATTTGACGGTGTTTGTTCCTGCGCTCAAGTGGTATTTCTTTCTCGCCCTCGACTTCACTGACGGCTCGAGAATACGGTTCTCAGAGGCATAATAATTTCGGGACTTCATCTCGGGACCTCCCGTGCTCTCGCGGTGACGTAGCACTTCGCAGCGCCTAAATCGTTCCCTTTGTCCGCGCCCAAGCGCGTTCATTTTTGACAGCCTCCAACTGACAAGGGATAGACGACCGCTCGCTCGCTCGCTCGCTCGCTCGTCTGGGTAGCCCTCGGTAGCTCAAATTTAGAGGGAATCGTTCAACCATACACGCCTTAGACGTATACTTATGAAAATATGAATATGTCATAATTATTATAATCTCTGTCACTACATCGAAGCCGTTGGTAACAATTTTTTTTACTTAATTCTCAATTATTTAAATCTCGTCGCTACACAGTAAAAAATTTTGTGTCAATGGAAGTCCACTCTCAATTTTGTGTTAAAATAACTCATTCATCGTGTTATTTTTGACATTTAGAAATGTTATAAATGTCGATATAACATTTCTAAATGTCAAAAATAACACGATGAATGAGTTATTTTAACACAAAATTGAGAGTGGACTTCCATTGACACAAAATTTTTTACTGTGTATGTCTAACACGAAAGGGTACCACAAATACTTCGTATACATTATATATATAGACCGTGAATATATTAAATCTAAAACTATTCGCAACGGATAATGTAAAAAAAAAAGTCGAAACGATATCAGAATCAGAATGTGGAAACAAGGAAAACTTGTTTCCACATTGAAACCGATATATCTCTCGTCGCTAAGCTATATAGGCCGTAAGTTTTCATAAAGAAGTTGCATGCGGAAAGAGAACGCTCGCAAAGTATCATTCCCGGTTTCTTCAATATGTTTTGCAGTCTCGCGGCTGATGGGCGCCGCGGCGGCCGGCGGGACCAACATGGCCGGTTGCTCGGTGGGCCAGTCGATGGGCGAAATGACCAAGTCGTCGGGAATGGGGGTGGGCGTCGGCGTCGGAGTCGGCGTCGGCATGGGCGTCGGCGCGATGCAATTCCCCCTCGCGCAGAGACGGAAGAGACGCGTGCTCTTCACCCAGGCCCAGGTCTACGAGCTCGAAAGGCGATTCAAGCAGCAAAAGTACCTCAGCGCGCCCGAACGGGAGCATCTGGCGTCCTTAATTCATCTAACGCCCACGCAGGTATGTTGATTACTTGTTACTCGTATTCCGGGCGTCCCGCGGAATCGCTGGATGTCCCTTTTAACCGCGGATCAACCCACGTTATGCAAAAGGTATAAACGGACTGCCAAGCAATCGGTTCGTTTATCCGATATTCGGCCCGCCGAATTAATCGCCAGGGCAAACTCGTCCGGTAAGATGCTTCGCGCAAGTGTTTTTATTATGAATCTTGACGAAGATATCCACGGTATAGTTTGTCGCTTTAACGAGCGGATAAGATATAGCTAGTTCCGGCATACGCCGCGATTTTAACGAGCGTATTCATTTTCATTGGACGCAGACAGGTCTGGCCGGCTCGAGATGCGGCACAGCGGTCTGGCAACAATAAATAATTGTTACGTGGCTCATTGGCCGCATCCTGCGTTCACGCACGTAGCGCAGGGTCTCCCCCTCGTTCGGTCTATCGTTCCGTCTACCGTTCGTCTCTCCGTCTGGTTCAATTCACTTATCAGCCCTTTGAAAACAAGCGCGTCGAATTGTACCGTTTGTCATCGCGCGACGTTTGTAACGCGACGCTCCACGGGGACGTTAAGTTATCGATGTATAACTTAACTTACGCTAAGCGCCATAAATATCTTAAATATCTTTTGCGGTCCTACGTCGAATTGGACTTGACAAGATATACATTGCAATAGTTTATCGCATAATTCTTCAAGCGCATATGAACCCATACGCGATTATAATTAACAAATTATATTTTTGGGACCTCCATAAATTCCTCTATAAATAAATTATTTAATAAAAATTACTTTATTCGTGTTAGATCAACATAGAAATAAAATAAAATAATTAAAGGAAATTGAGAACAAAATATTTGATCTTCGCTCATTCGCGAGAAATAGTTTGGACTGCAAAAGAGCAAACGTTTACATGCTTTTTCCATAAGCATCCTCGAAAAGAACGCGTCATGTTCGGACATTCGTAACTGTTTACGGCAAAGGAATAGGCGAAATAAAAATGCCTATAGTTAGCGGTAGTCAGGTCTAAAACAGAAGCTTTGCATATGACGAGCGAGAGATTTCTCAAAGTGGAAACGTAGCGCTTCCTTAAACCGGAAGAGTCGAGCGCCTGTGCGAAGCCCTTCGAGCGATGGTGACGAGTCGATTCCGTGTCAAGCACGGAAGTCGGCAAAGAGGCCTGATTGCAATCAGCCGGGATTTTCATGCGCGCCCAGGGCGAACGGGCACAATCGGTGCATAAGTTTCGACGAGTTTCATAGTAGATTGTAGTGATTGCGGGATCAGGGGAGGGAAGGAAATTGCGAACGATTTACGTTTCTCCCTGCATATGTGCATATCTCTATCTTTCGTCGTGCGTCGCGTAACGTTTTGTAAAATACAAATTACGTGGTTTCGCATACATTTTAGAGATCACACGGATAACTTATAAATATTTTGTAAAATGTAAATGCAATGCTCCGCACATTTAGCAGCTATTCTCCGTGCCTTACTGTCCGCCAACGTTTCTCGACAATCGCGCCTCAAATCGCTCGTATTCATCGCGCGATGTTAGCGCACTCGCCAAATCGCGGAATCACGGACGAATCGGCTGCTCGTCATCTCGAAAGGAAATCTCTTATCGCGGATGCAACCAGCAAAAAAATGGCGACGGCATCGGAGCGCGTGACGACGAATTGCATTTATCTCGCTGGCGTCTCTCTCTCTCTCTCTCTCTCGTCCCGTTCCCTCCGGAGCGCGTCCTCCTTCCCCCTTGTCCCCTTGGCACGGGGCACACGCAGATGGGTCCCTCCATTTTGCGCTCGCATTGTTACTCCAAGTACCCGGTCTCCCCCCTCCCCTCCTTCGCGCGGTGCGGTGTTACAATGCCTAGCCACTCCTGGGCATTGTTACCAGTATTGTTATTATTATCGCTACTGTTGCCGGTTGCGGCCGAGTGGCGAATGGAAAAGCAGAGGGCCAGTGGAGCCAGCTGCTACGTCGAGTGTCGCATTAGAGGCAAATTACACTCTCCCCCCTCCCCGCCCTCCCCCTTGATCCGCCTATCGTAGCTTTTATCCCACCTCTTCATTTTCCCTCCGCTTTTCCGAAAAGTTTCGATCTATTGGGCCGTCCGCGAAAACCTGTCGGTGATATCAAATCTTTGTTATCCGCGAAACAATCGTTGTTAAAATTGCGTTTTCGTTGCTACACGATACATCAATAACATGCATCGTGAACTATTTACAAAAATAGTGGAAGTAACTATAGAAGTATTACTAAAATATGTAGGTGCGATTGCCGGAAGTGTCTTCGACTACGAAGGCAATGTAGGTACGAACAGCGCAAGGAATGTTGAATCGTAGAATAATGTCGGATAAGAGAATGAGAGATCGGCGAGAGAGGAGGGACAGAGAGAGAGAGAAAGAGAGAGAAGGCAAGAAGATCGCGGTTGCGCGCGCGATTCAGCTACACGAATAATAATCATAATAATGGGTTTGCGTACCACCGAGTCATCGCCTCCTCGCCCCGGTCTCATCCCCCTGCACTGCGGTCGGCAACCCCATGGCGTGCGCGTCGGGAGAGGGATCGAATCCCGTAGAGCAGAGGGCGAGCTCAATGCCGTGCAAACACGTCGCTACCGCTGTTTTCGAGATCTATCGGCACAGACGAGAGACGAAACGATCGACAGCGCAACGGCACGACTGTGCTACCGCACCGGCGTGGTTCTTTGACACGATAACGGGGGAAACGGCGCCATTAACTCACGGATGTTCGCCCTTAACATTGGCATTAATCCCCTTAAATCCTGTTCGGAATATACTCGATATATCTTCATTTCTAATTTTCTAAAATACATCGAAATCCTATCGTGTATATCTCACCCACAGATTCTTTAGCTTTCGAGTCGACTTTTCTTTAAGGATTTATTTTGAGACTTAATTTAGATAAGTTCGCTAATATTAAAACACTATATATATATATCTATATCCCTTCCTTTCTCTTCTTTTTCTCTTTTATTGACGAAATATTCTCGTCAAAAAGATATAAAGATTTATACGAAGAATTCCACCATTATAAGAAATTTCTTCGACGCGCAGATTTCTATAACCGACGGAAAATGAAATTTTTAAGCACATCAATTACTTTATGAGTAATTGAAAATTCAAGAATTTGACACGTCTTGAACTATACACAGATTGGCGATTTCTTGGTTGTCAAATGCAATGCGGTTAATCGAACGTCCTGCAACGCGTGCTCGCGTCTCTCAAGTGCACTCCCAGCACCCTCGCATAACGCACACATGAATATGTCGCTGGCTTTTGCAGTCCGCGTTGCGCCGCGATATCTACAGACGGACAGAATGCCGTCATAATTACACTTCTTTCTGCACTTCTATGTCGTTTATGCAGAAGATATCAGCCTAGGGATGCATGCGAGTTGCCCCGACGCCGCATCTACAGATTAACGCAAAAGTTATTGAGCCCTGCTTTCGACAATTTATTACATTTTCATTCTTCTTCTTTTATCTTTTACACTTACATCTTTTTATATTTACATTTAAACTGTTTGTTTTTCCCAAAAGAAATGTAACATAGAACGCTAATTTCTGTTTCATTCAAATATTATTTTACTTGAAATTTTGAGTCCAAGTTTTTCTTTTCGCAAAATCGGCATTATGTTTAACGTTAAAATATTTATTGGTAGATATTAATATGTTTACGAAGCAAGATTGTCAATTTGTTAAGTCGAACGGAAACGATTTTTTGTGCTCCGTCCTGTAGCGCGAGCTACAGTTCTTTGTAATGCATTCGCGGCACTCGCGCGCCGAGGGTGCATATATTCGGACTGCAAATATCGACATCCCTTAACAGGGATGCTCTCCGGTTTATCGCATCAATCCCCTCATCTGCCGATTCTGAAAAGATGCTAAAATTAAAAGCCCAAGCTAAGGAAAAAGCACGATCTACATGCGTCGATAGAGATTTTAGCGTTTCTTCGCTTCGTTCTTTTCCGAGTAATTACAGTGACTTAAAATATTTTTTTACGTATGAAATCTTTGGACAATTTAAAGTTAAATATTTCTTGATGATCGAAAGATTTTTTAAGGATTAAGCTTTTTTCAGGGATCTCAAGGCTTAGATATCTTACAATTTTATGTTCCTATTTAGATCTATGCAAACTAGGATAAAATTGATCACTTTCCCATTTATTCGCGAATAAAAAATAGGATAGGATAAGATAAAGCAAAATAAAATCACGTATACCGTCGCGCCTTTCCGGCCGCACGCAATTACTCCACGCATCGCTTCGCGGTAACCAGAAAGTCATTTCTATTTGGGGGCTGGAAGACCCCTGGTTTTCCAGACATCACGCTAGGTAATCGGTAAGTCATCTCCGGCCGACGGTATTGAGTTAAAACAACAAAAGGGAGGCGGAATCGTGTTTGTCCTCGGGCTACCACTCAGCAGGGTCAACACGGGACAATTAACAGCCCTAATCATAATTTGACGTTAGTTGATCCCCGGTATTCGCGCCAGGTTCATCGTCGTGCGGCGCAGAGCTCTTTTGCACGCAGACATTCGCACGCGTTTAATCCTCCATCGAAGCGAACCCACGAGTCCCTGTTATCGACGGACATAACGCTCTCATTAAACAGATATTACTAGCTGAATGACGCGATGGTTATCCGAATCGATTTAATCCGAAGAAAATTCTATTCATTTGTGCGATATTTATTCACAATATATGCGAGCGAGCGCCTTTACATTCCAATAAAGTATCATTTTTATTCATGAATGAGAAACCTTATCCTAGCTTTTTTTTCTTTCGTTACTCATTCCACCGAGACTTCGTTCGAATTTGCGGCGTCGCGCGGTATCGATATCGCTGTTTTATCGCGAATGCACAAGGTCCGTCTAAAGAAAAATGTATATGTACGGCGGGTGCCGGGAGCGTACGGCTCGTTTGTGCCACGTCCGTAACGAACCCCAACCGAGAGAATCACCCGCGCCGGCCCGAGGCTGTATAGGCCACCAACCGGATAATCCGGGCGAAGGTTGGTGTCGAGTCAAATTGCCCGAGGAGGCTGTTGTACCTAGCGAGGGGCAGGAGGTGGCCGTCGTTTTGCGTCAACCCCCGATGTACTCGCGACGTAATGACGTTACGCTAACTTGATCAATCGTCCACTCTATCCGCCTCCTCTCCCTACCTCTCTCTCTCTCTCTCTCTCTCTCTCTCTCTCGACCTCGTCCTGGCCGCCTACCTACCTACGGGCTTGACTCTGTTCGAGCAGAGGCTAACAGATACTCGATGCCTCCCGAACGCGTGTCGACGTGTTTGTAGCACACGCGCGATATAATCGCGCCTCCCCTCAACTTCGCGTGCCACCCACCAGATTTATCGGCATTTAATGGGCCAACTAATGTCAAACGGCGACACGCGTTACCTGGATAGGAGAGATCGTTACAACGAGTGAGTGAGAGTGAAAGAGAGAGAGAGAGAGAGAGAGAGAGAGAGAGAGAGAGGATGGTGCTGAGTGGGGTCTGACTCGTAAAGTGGAACGAGCGAAAAGAAGCTCGAATTACGTTTGACCCTCTCGTACATTTGTCCTACGTGTAAGGAGATACCGAGTTCTACTTTATGTAACAGTTCGAAAACAACACTTTGAAATTTTGCATAGTTGGTGGAGACTCATACAAGCTGTATCGTCTAAAGTTCACGCATCACGTTGTTTTTGTTTTCGTAACAAAGTAACAATAACGATCAAACACAACGAGATATACTTCAAAAATTAAATTAAAAACCCTACAAAATTATTTTAAAATGTTTCACTGAAATATAAGTCAAGCTTGATGACCTCTCTGACTGTGAAATTTATTACGTTAATTTTCTTACTGGAAAGTCGTGTTAAAAAATCGTTATATATGATGTTTGTTATAATACACAATATTGGCAGCAAAAGAAAATCAACAAATAAAGCAATGTAATTCTACATGCGGCATCTTGGAAATTAAGATCCTAAGCGGATTATATAGGTTTGTTTTCACAAATTAGTTTGAAAAGGCAATGTTGACAGGGTCCGAAGAAAACCAAATCGTTCGGATGCCAAGCGTTTCATCCTGTCTGAACAAGAGTAAACTCTGCAAGTTAATCGGAAGTTAAAGTCTCTCGCGGCAAAGTAAATTTTTGCCGGACCCCTGTGGCCCTTTTCGCAAGGGGCATGCCTTTCAAAGATAAATATAGGCCGACGTTTCACCTGAGAGATGTTACCTGAGGATAGCAGTTACTGCTTCTTCGTGATTTAATCTCTCTCACGATTAAAAACCAAATTCCGCAGATGACATTTCCATTGACAATTATCAGAATTTCATACATTAAATCGTACCACAGCTTGTTCTATTTAGCTCTTCGTTAACAAATTTGCTGGAGTAAAAATAAGCGAATTTTTTATTTCATATAAAAAAAGTCTGCGAAGTCTCACGCTTTAAAATAAGATTGATTTCACGGGAACAGTGCGTCAAACTCTTTTCGATGCAGCAAGACGTGCTAGGACTCAATGGACAAAATTCACACATCAGAAGCGCTTGTCGTTCGAGGTCGACATTGTTAGCCTTGAATTTCATGCCTGCGCACCGTGTTCTTACGTACACACCAGTTATATATCCCTATCTTGTTTAACTTTCCCTGTTTACACATCGCATCGCGGCGGGAGCGATGGACAAACGAACTGACGGACGGCAGTTCTCTTGAAATAACAATTCGCCGCGCGTCCGCTCGCCGCCCGTCCCGTTTTCATCGTCGGATCTTTCACAGAGCGCAGCCTCTGGATTTACTCGGGCGAGTTTAGGTACAGCGGAGCACGGTATACGCGCGCGAATCGTACGACATACACGATAATCGGTGTCGAGATCACGGGACGTCCGCCGCACGTCGTGTCGATCTAAAGATTCACTAATTGTCGTTCCGATTTCAGCAAAGTTGCATCTTTCGCCACCGCGTCGGTTCGCTGTTTCGTTCGGAGTCATTTCCCGAGAAGCAAAGCCATTCTCTAAAGATGTTCCAAATCCCTCGTTTGGAAGTAGGACACATTAGGGGTGTTGAGTAAAAGAGATCGCGGAGGGATCTATTTGGAACGAAGAATTAAAGTCCCGCGTGGAGCGCGGATCTAGAAGATCCACACGTCACACACACACACACACACACACAGTTCCGTCATACATCCTACGTAAGCTCGCGCAGAAGTAAATGGCTGTTTGTAGATCTCTCGAAGTCAGCGCGCGCGGCGGCGTACGTAGCCGAAAACTCGACGAGCTTCGAGTGGATTATCGGTAGAAAAGGAATTAACGAACGGGAGCAGCGAAAGAGGTACTTCCCTCGTCTAGTGCCTCTTCGTGGCTTTTAGATAAGGTCTCTCACCCCTACGCAAAACCGGCCGCGCACCACAAAGCGTACGTAAAAACTCACGCAACGAACAGCGGGCGAGGGCTGCGAGTATTACTTTCTTTCGCGGTAATGCTCCTTAAGATGAATTTACACGGCTCACTTTAATGATGAGCCATCCTGAAAAATTGTCTCGAGCAGGCAAACATCGCGTGTAACAGTGCGATCTGCGTTTCATTTTCAAGGGTGGTCAAGGATTAATTCAAAGTTTGAATAAACACACTTAGTGTTCTGTTTAAAAAAGTAATATAGAATAATTAAAGTTCGTCAATAACTATTTGTAACATCAAGATCATTTCAGTATTTTCTAATTTAATAAACTGCTTTATTTTTATTCAATCGTAACGAAGCTACTGTGTTAAGTCGATTTTATATGATACAAATTCATTGAAAATTATGCAAGTTAAAATATAGGAAATATATTACTATATTTTCCCAATCGTTAAGTTCGATTTTCTCGAAAACAAAGCTTCTTATAAAAAAATTGTCAATTTGTGATTTTAATTTTCGTGTTTTTTTTTTCATATAAAACTATCCTCGCTGCGTCACCGATAACTAAATGCGTTCGTCGTAATCGTTTTATAAAGTTGGACAACGACGTACAAAGCAACACGACCTGGAAAATAAAAATTGAGTAATAGAGAAAAGTAGTCCGTGCACCACCCGCGGGACAACCACCGGTATTCTGGACACGCTCGAGGCGACACCCGAGAGGGGTGAAAGGAATTTTCGAGGGCGGCCGATCCCGCTAATATTCAAAGAATTAGACAGACGGTGGCGGGTCCTCGAGACGCGGTCGGCTGGACGGACCCCTTAAAGTGCTTTCGTTGCATTCCCGACACACGCAACGCAACTCCGATGTATAATGGGGGTTATATCGGCTTCGGGAACGAGGTTGAAGCGTACAACAGCCACTCGACGAGGTTACACGCGGTAACATATGCGCTCTACGGATCGGGACGATAAAAATCATCTGCTGCAAAACGACACGCAATAGTTGAGCTTACACTCCACTGATGACGGATCCTGACACACCTGACGAATTTCAGGATGCTAAAATGAGTCTCAGAAAGGCAGTCTAGTTTCTAGGAGACCCCCCGCAAGACAGGGGAATTCAAGCAATCAACACAATCCGAGAGATTCTTCATTTAAATTTTAACTTAATTTAGCAGGCGACTTTTATTTCTTTTGATTCAATTTACCGTTTGAATACAAAAAGCTCTTTAAAATTAAGTTTTATAGAAAATTAAATATATATAATAAAATTATATTTCTCCATTAGTTTCAAGTATATTCAATTTGCTTGATTCTTAACCCTTAAATGCCACACCTCTCAAGAATCTCGTAAATGACACATGGGGTCTAAAAGACCCCAGCATGAAAAATGTCTCCTTACTTATTGATTTTTTGATATTTAGTTATGAAAATTATTTTCAATGTTGTTCAAGGCTTAGAAAAGAGAATAAAATGCTTATATTGTTAAAATTTCAATTTCAACATAGTATAAAAAATTAAGATCGCCAACAGTTAAAATGTTGGCTCCAAAATCAAAAAAATAATAAATAATAAATAAATAAATATGAGCTCCATATTTGGCAGGAACATTTGAAAATATATCATTCTAAAAAGTCTGGGGTCCGCTGGACCCCGGGTGGCATTTAAGGGTTAATTTGGCGCTTACTTACTAAATGTATATTGAAAACAGGGGAAAGTTGTGACAAATAATGATAATAGTTTCGACATTTTCGTAAGACAATCGATTTGACCGAGAAATCCGCAGTTCGAAGGAAAATTCTGTAAATCTCGATTGATATAACAAAAGTTAGTCGGTGAATTTTGTTGCCTGGTCTATCCAGAATAAAGAGAAAGAAAGGAAGCGTAGCTTGAGTTTTCAGTAGGAACAGTCGCGTGCGATTAGGATCGCTCGAGACTGCTTTTACGGCAATTGAGCTAAGCGATCGTGGATGTTGTGCAGCCGCCTGGACGGAATCGAGATCGACATCTGCTTATGATAGAAGCGCGTTATAATCCGCGCTGTATGCATTATGCGTGATTCACAAAGGCGGCTTAATCGCATCGACGTTTATCGTCTAAAACATATCTTATCGGTTGATTGAACTTTTTAACGAGTCTTGGTATCACGGAACGTCTGTCAGATAATATCGATATAAATATAAGAATAATAATAAATGTAGTATTTCATTAATATTCCCACTTTTAAATAACCGAAAAGGCGAAAATATAAGTTATCGTTAGTAAAAGTTGGTAGGAAAATAGATCTTACACATAATTATTTATTTCACCAAGAGAATATTAACTTTGTCATAAAAAAAATTATACAGAGTAAAATGATTAAAGGAGCATTTGTTGATTTCGGGACACGTTTTCTATACTGCGTGATAAATGTAAGACACACGGTATATTTTGGGATAGAATTCGAAGACAAATTTCTAAACACCTATTATTGCCGTTAATATTGTAATTCCACGAGATTGTTTTCGAGATCCTCGTCTAAAATGCGCACAATAGAGTCAAGACTCTCCGATAATTCTAATAAATAATATGTAAAATTCGTACTATTTCCCTCCTCGGCATTGAGTATCCGCATAAAGTGAACGAGGCGTTAAATTCCCCTCGAAGAAATAACACAGTCCTTTAACCGTGGATTACGGACTTAGAAGCATCGGATAGGAAATAGCTAGAGGCCGATTCAAAGTGCGTCTGACAAAAGCGCGTGCCTTCTCTGAAAAAACATCCGAGGGCCTACCTGGCGATAGTTC
The DNA here is from genome assembly GCF_030848795.1 of Temnothorax nylanderi. Lineage (NCBI taxonomy): Eukaryota > Metazoa > Arthropoda > Insecta > Hymenoptera > Formicidae > Temnothorax > Temnothorax nylanderi. The sequence goes on along the minus strand of NW_027249095.1, from coordinate 548,006 downwards.
GCGTATGAGATATGTCGTCCGTTTTATTCCGACATAAAGAGCGACTCAACGCGGTCGATTTTAAGCTTTGCTCCAAAGAACTGTTCGTAGAGTGCCCCAAACATCGTGCCCTTCTCTCCGCTATACCGTATAACGCCTACAGATTCGTGTATATGTTCTACATAACGAAATTCTTTGACTTATTTATCACTCTATTTCTATGAATGATAATATACATTTTTATTTTATATTCTACACCGAATCTGATTCTTTCAGTGAAAATTTTAATCCAATCATGCTATAATCTGCTCCGAATATATCATATTGCTAATCTGTACTTTTATCAAAGGTGCGTGGATTTAAAAGAATTCGAAAACTTCCCTTCTTTTTGGCGAAATTCCGATGCAATAACATTTAACGTAAAAACATAGATTATAACATTAATATCCACTATGTTCGATGAAGACTTAATTATATGTTTTATGTGTGCTTCACAGGTGAAGATATGGTTTCAAAATCATCGGTATAAATGCAAGAGGCAAGCAAAGGAAAAGGCCATGGCCGAGCAAAACGCCCAAAATCAGGTAATTACGCAAATTTCGAAGTCTTGTGTGAACCGCTTCGAAAGTGAAACGTTCGTTGAATATAATATTACGAATTTCGCAAAGACGCACCATTTCGATGACTTCTACTATGTCTAAGGAACTAAATAAACGCCATTTGTTTGTACTCGTTAAGTGATACACGCATATTGCATAGTTTATACATATAATTTTCAAATCTATTTATTGTCATGAAATTATATAGAATAAGAAATTGATTCCCAAGCGGTGAAGAAATTTAATTGTTGAAAAATAATGCGCTATGTATTGTTATAGGTGATACCGAAGGTAATAAAGTATATTATATAATATCTAGTAAAAAGTTGTTTGGGCTGTTTTGGTCAGAAGAAGTCACACCAAAAATTCGGATCTCATAATCACCGATCGATGCGATCCGTTGTCAAAACGTGTTATTTTATTTGCATTCGGCATCGAGATGCCGTCGCGTCTTCGGGTCGATTCCCAGCGATTTTAAAACAATGACAGAGTCCCCCGCACTCGGCGAAAATGTCGCGTCACGTAGTGTCGACCGATCCGAAATGAAATGGCTTTAAATGAGAAATATCGCGGAAGCCGCATAAATCCTCGCATCCGCATCATATTTCGTTTCGAGAGTGCCACTCGACCGCGCGAAGCGATTTTGCATTTATTTTGTTATGTCATTTGGGATTTCCGAGGGATATCGCGCCGTGTGCGCGTGTTCGACAGAACGATAAAATTGCTCGCGTTGAGCACGTAATCACGCGCCCGTCGGCGTTTCACGTGGCTCAAAAATATAGCGCGAGATTACAGAGTCGGATAAAATAGCGAATTTGTGCGCCCGATGAAATTCAATATTCGCTATAATCCGAGTTAAAAATAGCGCGGGACATTGATCGGGATAACTAATCGGGATAATGTTCACATGTGGAGATGGAAATGAAATCCTTTGGTATACATTACTTCCGCAGTTCGAAAGAAGCGAGGCTCTAATGAGGAACGTAATGAGTTCTCGTATAAGAGATTCTTAAATCGCAAAATTTTTAAACGGCGGATTTATGCATTAAATGGAATTGGAAATTTGTGTTGAAAAATTGAAATTTTTTATAATTTGTTAAAAATGCGTTGGGTAACATAACATTGATCAGGACAGCTTCGTGATAAAAATGAAATGCTTTAGTATACTTTTGAAGAGGTGGACTCAGTGTGAGAAGAATAACACGTACTTATAGAATAGTCTTAAACTCACAAAAGTTGAACGCCAGATTTATCTATTAAATAAAATTTAAAATATATTAGCTGTAATTTGTCAATTATTTGCAAAAATCTAATCGCGCACCATTTTTTTATAACCTATTTTTCGACATCGAATATTCTAATAAATAAACCTTGCATTGAAAAATTTGATTAAAATAAAATTTATTTGGGATTAAATAAAATATAAAAGATATTATTATTTATTTTATCGTTCTGAAGTTTAATTCGCGGAAAACCTGTCGTCCTTCGATCGTTTGTACTAAAAAACAATTGATATCTTAATACTTTTGTTAAAAAGTTGTCTCTGTATCGATTATAATATATGCGTGTAACAATAAATTCTTTTGTTATAGCATTTTGTCAATATTCTATACGATTATATTTACAATATTACAATGAATTTCGCAGTTAGCAGTTACCTTCTCGTGAAAATAAACGCACCGACGGATCAAAAAAAATCCGCTTGCAATAATCTGTTAAACGTTTTCTTTTAATCTTCATAATTTTCGACATCGCTCTTCGGATTTGTAGAGTTTATCCACTGAAATAAGCGGTACATTTGTATACACAAACACATACCGTAAAGAATACTCCGGCTTGCGTTGCTGTATTAAAATAATCGATACTTTACCATCGGTAGTAGTCGAGTACTTGAATACGCTGAAGTGTATCGCGAGCATTTATAATAGCAACAGACGCGATCGCCGAGATATCGTAGCTGCTACTTCGAAACGTGCCGTGTCTCTCGGATCTTTTACCAGATACTCACATAACCGAATACGAATTGCTCCTGCCCTCCTCCCCGCTTCCCCTCGTGTCCCCGTACCTTTCAAAGGATATTATTCAAAAGAGATGTCAGAACGATCGTCGCGATACACGCGACGGATTCTTTCGAATATATTAGGATGACACGTATGCGCTGTCACGAAAGGCGCGGGACCACGTTTTAACGCGACGGATCGCTCGATTCCCCATCAGCCACGCGACGGTAAATACGATCGCGCGATTTGCGTAAAATAATTCCTAAACGACATCGTTCACGCAATGAAAACTTCGCGAGAACACGATCGAGGAGAAAGGAAAGAAGTCCGATTAAATTCAGGCTTCCGTATCCTCGCTTTTTTTTTAAATTTAGAGGATCCTTGTAAAAAATTTGAAGTTTCTACCACACGATTCACATCTCATTCAAGAGTATTTACGTCATGGATCATTACGTGAGCGATCAAACACTGATTTATTCGTGTGAGAAAAAAAAAACTGCTAAATAAAACTGCGAAAGTTGTGGGAATGACGTCAGAAGCGTCAGGGTAAAAGATTGCAATACGATCTTTGCGCGAGGAATTAACGTCGATTTATCGCAAAGACCTAAGTCGAGAGTAATTCGCCAGACGAGAGGAAAGATGTAATTAAATTGGCGTAAGAGTTTGGGCAAGGTGTCGCGCGTACGCGCGCGCTTCACATGCCAAAATGCAACTCGCCACTTCGTTATCGCTTTAGGCGGATGATATTTTCGCGAAATATCGCGCGGACAAGTGTCACGGATGCAGTGCGCGACGGCATAAGCGGATTTACGTGGCGCACTTTTGCACGTCGACGGACGACGCACGTATAACGTCGCTCATTGAAATTCGATGAAAATATACAACATAGTTTACGCGAGGACGAAGCATCCTTCCAAATGATACGCGCAATTTTTTCCGCTCGCGGTATTAGCACGTCCGATGAGCCTCATGCGTTTATCGATTATTCGGAAACGGGAAAAAGGGAATTTTGCTGTCGCAGGGGAAACCGCCGTGCACTCGATGTGAATGCGACAAAATTTCACCGGCACGACCGATCGTTCGATATCGCGGCCAAACTGCTTTACTGGTGGAAACGGAAAAATTCAGTAACTCCAGTACTTTATATTCGTTATAGAAAGAAAACTATCTCTCTAAATCTGAATCAGTTAATAGTCACTGATATCAGTGTAAAGTATGTCACCACTGATTCATGAAAAGTATTTTACATTGATGTCAGTGACTATTCACTGATTCAGATTTAGAGAGTACCGTTAAAGAAAATTCAATTTTGATAAAGCAAGATAAATCTATCTCCTTTACAATAACACAGTATGAAATGTTTTTGTTCCCCTTTTGCCCCGTGTAAAAAATTCTTGACGTCGAGGTAAGAGTGTACCAAAGTGTCTCTCTGAAAGCCGATTTGAATTCGAACGATGCCGAACCGCGGAAGTATCGATGGGTATCGCGGGGGCCGTCGAAATCGAGGTTGTCCTGCGGCACAATGGACTCAACGTTGCGTCGCGGTGCCTGGTAAACAGCCGTATAGCATTAATGGAAGCTGAAAGTTATCTGGATGGGCCGATCTGCGAAGGCAAAGCGATTCTTCCGCCCGGCAGCCGCGCCATCAGCCGCCCTATAATTTACTCGTTAGTTCGCCGTTGCTTCCGTGGACACGTTTTCATTACCCTCTCTTTTTCCCCCCGACGCGATCTTCCCATCCATCCGTGTTGTTACCGTCAATAACACGATTAGCTATTTTATTTCAGTTTATTTGTTATAAGTATCATTACTTCGGAGGAAGATCGATCGCCACTTGAGAACTGTCGCCTCTCAGTTTCTCCGATACGAGATAATCGCGAGCAATCTATAATTTGTATATCTTTCCGTTTGTAAAATCATCTGAATTATTAAGTAGAAGAGAATCAGGCTCGTGTGTATAAAACAACGTGAAATAGTCAAGCCAATAAACGAGATATGAATGTTGATGTCAAAATAAAAAATTGAAACAATTTATTAACTTCTAAACATAAATGGGTACGTTTATCTGAATTATTTTTCTAGATCGAGAAATATGCGCGCGTTTCTAACGTATAATTTTTATGATACGCGTTCTAAAAGTTTATTTATACCACGGATGATGTTTCTCAAACGCAGTTACCTTGTCAATTGCGTCAATGCAAACATATATGTCAGTCTCTCAGAAATAAACGATCAACTCCACTTTTTATAATTTTTTTTTTCTAATTTTAGTACCAGAGCAATATATGGTTAGTTTGTAACCTCATCAATTTTTCATACTTTTTATTTTATGATGTTGACCAGTTTGGCTTCTGAGAAGCTCATTGCGTCGATATACATGAAAGATCAAACATTGCACGGTTGAAAATAAACACGGATGACATGATATTAAATTAATCAATAACATACACCTTTAGATTTTTAAACTAACACTTGGAATATAAGAAATATGTAGATATGATTTGTCTGGTTCAAAATTGTTTAGAACGCAGATCTATTGAATATTGAGAGATACCTACAGAACACCATGTTCCAGGATAGCTCGATCGTCGCCCGAAAGAAAGAAATCGTCCCTTCGTCGCACGTGAAGACGACGTCGACGAAGGGACGACTTCTCCGACGCGCCGGGGTAGCCTACGTTCAGATTTTTCCCCTCCCCCTTTTTTCATTTTATTCCATTTCCCCCCTTCGTGGAGGTAAAAAAAATTCAAGTATCGGCGTGAGCGAGCGAACGGGCGAGGGGAGGACGAGAAGGGCGAAGAGGGAAAAACGGAGAACGAAGGAGAATACGAAGCTGAAAGGGGAGAGAGAGAGAGAGAGAGAGAGAGAGAGAGAGAGAGGCGGAAGGATGAAAGCGACCGGGAGGAAAACAAGGAAAGCAGAAAGGAAAGAGAGAGAAAAGGGAGAGAGGGTGAGAGATTCTGCAGGGGAGCCACCGAAACAGGCTCTCGAGGACCGGTCGCCATCTTGCCGTGAGTACAGTCACGCGCAATACCTGGGCGCAAATCGGGATTACCTGCTGCTTAAACTTTCAGTTTCATCGCCCGGCATCGCCTGCCGTTATCCGCGAGCCGTAAGTTTCCGTTCTCGGAAGAAGAAGATCCGCGGCGAAACTCCGCCCGAACAAGCACGCCTTTCGCCGGGGAGAGAGTTTGACGTTTTTTTTTCCCCTCGTACACCCTGTGTATCCTGCCTCGCAAGACTAACGTTAGAAAGGGTGGAAAGGATCGGAAGTCAGGCATTCGGACGTTGCCGACGACGGGTGCGGATGAACGTATCGCGAGGGGGAGGCGATGTAATTAACCAGAAAGCCGCTCTCGCTGCGCGATAGCGCCGCCTTTTCCTTCCCGGCGGCCTCCCGGCCGAACAATAGGCGAGACATTAAAAGATTTCCGTCGGGACCTCTCGTTTCCGCGAGGAATGGAATTCAATGAGTCTCGCAAACGCGCTGCTTGCTTTTTAAATATAATAACGACCGTTACGTCATTGCGCGCGCGTAATTGCATCACACGTCGCATCGTGGACTCGAGACAGCGAAGGCTAGTCCACTCTGTTTGCTAATGATTTGTTAATCGCGTCGCGTTAATGTGTCTATTAAACACGAATTGAAATCGATATCGAAAGGAACACCTGCTGATAGTTATTATCTTCCTGCGAGACGAGTCGAAGGTATAAGTTTCTCTGTTTATCTCAGAATTATCACGATTAATTATCGCGAGGTGAGGGAAAACGGATTGCGCACTGCAAATCCAAGTGTGTTAGTTTTATACGCATAAAAATGACACATTTCACTGAAGTTCTTCTTACACATTTTTGGGCGTTTTAAGTTACGTTCATTTAACACGTTTAACCGCATTAAATTAAAAGTTAATACGTTCAATCGTGTTAAATGACGGCAAGAAATGTGTAATAAGAGTTTTAGCAAAATAATACACTTGGATTTGCAGGGTATCTCTGCCACAGGGTATATCGATACAAACATTCAATAAGATATAGCGGGGAATCGAGCTCGTTGCCGACGATCGTTTGCCGCATCCAGACTCCGGCAAAGCGGAACCCGGGCCCGGCCTACGTAAAGGTATACCACTCGGCACCCAACAACGCAGGCATTTTCGCCGGAAATCGTTTAACGCGCGTTAAAGTGGCTAAAGTGGCGTGACGCGTGACGCGCGCGCGGACCGTCATGCGTTTAGCGTAATCGTCACTTTGTCAGCTTGAAGTGCACGGCATGCCCTGCACTTATGCCCTCGCCGGGCGCAAACGGCAACGCGAAACGTAAGTTCGTACCGGCCACTCGAATCAAATCGGTCGTATACCTCCCCGGACCACTCGACACTGCCCGGATTTGCATAAAAGTATCTGCCCGCGCGACAAAAAAAATTCATTGCCCGCATAAACCTTTTCGCCGCGCGTTCCATCGGTCGGTTTAATATCTCTCTCCCTCTCTCTCGTCTCTCTTTTTTTTTCTCCTACACGTATATTCATCGCGGCAGTTTTTGGAAAAAAACGTGGAAATATCATAAATTCTGTTCTTTTTTTTTTGTTGTAAAAAAATAAATTGTAATCGTACTCTATTCTGCTTGATAGCGCGTTCTCTTTTTGACAAAGAGAGAAAATTAGGATTATCGGTAAATTTCTAAGAGACTGCGCCTCGATTTGACCGCACCAGAGGCGAATGATGTAACGGGATGATTGGATAAGTGAAATTCGAAAAAGTTCTCGCGCGGACGACACTGATTACCGAGAAATCACGAACGTCAGGCGAGCGAAGGACGTTATTTTTCAGCGCGATCGTATTATTAAAGTCTCACTGGCGAGGAGATCGAAGAGGAATGTCGTGTACCGAATGTTGATACAGCTGAGTGGTCGTTCTGGCAGGTATTCGGTCTGCTTGCTTCGGCTTCTGTTTGGTATGCCGTGAGGTCCGTGTGGGGTTGACGTACAGAACAGGGCTGTCTCTACGCCCACGGATCTCTCGTGCGAATAGAAAACGTGATCTCCCTCGAATTAACCGGACGTGGGTCTCGAATTTTTAGTCCAGTCGACAGAAAGATTTGAAACTCCCCTATTCCCCCGCATGGTCGCGAAATATTCTCGTTCGAAGCGGAAAAATGTAAATCGATAGAAGAAAGATTATTAATTCATCTAAGAATTTGCCAAATTAATGAAAATTTCAGAAATATGAGACAAGTTGTCTCCAATTTGAGATGTAAATGTGAAAAATTTTTTACGCATATAAAGAAATATGAAATTTCATAAAAAGAAACAATATAAAATTAGAGATGCAAATATAAAAATTTCTACATATATATAATTCATTGAATTCACGGGTTTTTATGTGTACACTGAAAAAAAATAATTAAAATCAAGAAAATAAATTTCTTAGTTTCCTTAATTCAAAAAGAAGTATTGGGTAGATTTAAGAAAACATTTTTCTGAATTTAAAATATTTTCTCAAATCTACCTGATACTTCTTTGAATTAAGGAAAGTAAATTCAAGGAAATCTATTTTCTTGATTTTAATAAATTTTGTTTTCAGTGTAGGAAATTATTCACAATATTCTGCATATTAATTATGCAACTATTAAATATTCACAATATTCCGTATATTAATTATGCCGACTGTTGTGCCGCTCGTGCACAATTACGAGTTGTCTTTAAAAGGACGTCGCCTTTAAAAGTTTGTACGCATACGGCGGTATTCTATATTTCTAGATTAGGAAGATTTTACGTGTTACGGGAGGACGCGGGCCGAGTCCACGGTAGCCGGTACTGTTTATTCGTAACGAGAGAGAGTCCATCGTGTGCCCGCCGCGCTTCGTCTAGCAGTGAATGCTGATCGCGGGATATTGTGCGGGTTAAGTGTCTTACCGGGCCTACCGCGCTGCGCATGTTTGCTCGGAACACAGGAGCGCTTAGCTCAGGTCCTCGCCAGCCCACGTATCTCGGCGTTTGTTCACGCAGCCGTCCGTCGAGCCGGGAAATTGCACGGTACATGTGTGCGAGCGCGCGCTCAAAGTGCGTACACTTGTACTGAGAAACTTTGGCAAACGGTGGCGTTTCGATAATCCACGGGAATCGGTAGCCAGCCGCGCACAAGTACACACACACATATGTACAAACACACATGAGTCCATTTAAAAAGACCTTTAACCGAATAGCTGTAAATAGCCGTCTCTCGAGCCGATGGATCTGCGAGATAGAATTTTTTACGGATCCTCCTATTTACCTTAAATTGAAGTAAAGTGATTTGTACTCACCGGCACACGATGCGCAGCAGCGGAGTTGTTTACATTAATCTGCAAAGAAAACGGATATATTCAAATTAGAGCAATGTCCGAGATAATTAATGATTCTCAAGAGAGAGTTATATTGCGCGGAATATTTTCTGAATATCTTACTTGTGTTTTAAATAAATATTTAATAAGATAATTATACGTGACTTCTGAAAAAGATTTTCTCTTGAATATTGAAATTACCTCTTGACTACCGAAATATTAAATATTAACTTTTATCAGTCCAATAAACAAAATTTTATTTCCTAATTTTTTTTCCTCGAATAATTCTGAATTTCAAACATGCCAAAAGTACCGTAAGTGTGTACATAAAATATTAAAATATTATATTTAAAATAAAAATATTATCTTGTTGAATATTTCAAGATTCACTATTTCAAGATTCAATATTTCAAGTATCACAGAGTCAGAAATATTTAACATGCATTTTATATTATTATTGTAAATAATATTATAAATAATACAAATAATTTATATATTAATTAATAATAATATTTTATTACAGTAATATTTAAATTAATAATATTTATATTGTTATGCAAAATGATATACGAGATGCTAAATGATAAACGATTAATATTGCAAATGGCAAGCAAATAAAGAATAAATTATTTACCCGTGGTCGTCCCGCCGTCGCCCGACGCCTCCCCAGGCCTCCGCCTCCTCTCAGCTTCCCCGCGCCTTCTTTCCGTTGCACTTGCACAACATGGCACTCGCGAGAGCAAAGTTAATTACGGCCGCGCACCCCGATCACCGGGGCATCTACGATCGCGCGACACTTTCCGCAGCACTCCCGAGACCGTTAATCTCGCGCGACGCGCGCTTCGTTACATCCCAGTGGATAAATACGATCCGCACGAAGCCGCGAATATATCCGCCGATCAACGTCTCGCGGAACTAAACGCGTCAACGCGATGCGCGAGATCCTTAATAATGGCGGAAGGGACGCGCGAAAATCGCGCGCGCGGCCAACTTCACGCGGTTACCCGTCGCGGCGACGCTACACCTGTTGCTCCTAGCTGCACTTCCCTGCACTTTCCGTGTGCACACTTGCATGTGGAAAATAATAAACAATATGTGTTATATAGGCGTCTTGGGACAATCGATATCTAGCGCTGTGTCGTAAACGAGCAAATGTACGAGTCAAGACGAATAATCCGCGGTATCGTACATTCGCGATGACCCAAAGCGATCTCGTCGCCTCGTCGATTATATACCGTCGCGCGAGGTCTTTCGTTCCGATATTTCGCGAAATGCGCGTTCTAGCAAATCGCCGATGTATAAAAGCGACGAATCCGTGCTACGTGTTTCACAAACTATGAGATATATTGGATCAGATTATGACTGCATACTTGCAAATCGAACGGGATCGTGACGTCGCTCGGCTCGATCTGTTTCCGCGTTCGTGAAACGCCAAAAATAGGAGCAACTTTAGTCTGATATCGTGCGACTCGACGCGAGTCAAGTTACGACTAATCGATCTTCTGAAACACAATCGATCTTCCGAAGATACGATCAATATAGAAATATAAAGTACAACAAATTGCTCATTCGCGGCAGTGACATGATTAAAAAAATAAAAGAAGTTCGCTAAAGGTGGTTCAAAGTAGAGGCAAAACGTACAATTTTTGATTTTGTATTGAATTGTTAATTAAATATCAAGTACATAACATTAACTCACACACAGCTAACTATTTGACTCTCAAAGCTCATTTTTTCCTTGTTATTTACTAGTTTCTTTAGTTAATTACCTATTAGTTCCTAGTATGTGTATGCATGTGTACTCTTCAGTTAATTATCTATTTATTCAAAAAAGTTTCCCAAAAATATGAGTTTCAATGTTTGTATATCATAAAAATTTTGTAATATCATTTTTAAATCTGATTTTGACGTAATAATTGATTGTAGAGAAATAAAAATATCTTAGCTGCATATTAGAGCTCTTTCATTCAGTGTCTTGAATTCTCGTCATTCTTTTGCAAACAATTCCAAAATAACAATTTCCCAGTTATGTCGTTGTAGCAAATGAGCGAAATGTTAAATAAACATCTTGGAATTACGCTTATTGATGACCTATGTATCATAGACATATCCGCTACTTGAATCGTTCGGTAACGCGATACGCTTCTTTATAATCTTAAAAATATACAAATAGATAAAATATGCAAATGGAAATGTAAGTTGTATGTACAGGATATGTGATAATTACCGTGCCACCTCTCGTGGGCAGGTAGAGCGGATTAAGGAAACCGAATAGGAAAAAGTCCTCTATAATATACTGTTTTACGAGTTTCTCAATGATTAATGAGAAATTAATTAATAAAGATAATAAGAATAAGCGTGCATTCGTGCGATTCAGCGACGCGTCTCTTCTAGCCGAATCGCGCGGACGCACGCTGATTCGCGGAACTTTATTAATTAATTCTTCACTAATTATTAAGAAACTCGCAATACGGTAAAGGACTTTTCTATTCAGTTCAACTAGCTCTACTTGTCAACGAGAGGTATAATACGGCACGGTAGTTATCAGACATATTCCGCAAGTATTTTTTTTCGCAATTCGCGTTTCCCTGTGCATGTCGCATCAAGAGGCAAATGATACGTCTGTTCCAGAGTGCGAGCTCGCCGCGACGGGTGGCGGTGCCGGTGCTGGTGAAGGACGGGAAGCCGTGCGGGAGCGGCGGCGGCGGCGGGAACGAGGGTAGCCGCGGCGGGCCCAGCGCGGCCCTGGCGAGCCCGGCGCCGCACATGACGGCGGCCTCGAGTCCCCACGGCACCCATCACGCGGCGACCTCCTCGGTCTCCCATCACTCGGTCGTCGCCGGCGTCAGCCACGTGATGAGCTCGAGCCAGAGCCTGCAGCACTGCTCGTACACGCGGTCCGGCGCGCAGCAGGGCATGCAGCAGCAACAGCAGCCGCAGTGCGGCGCGTATCTGCCGCTGCAGGGCCGTGCCTGGTAGTGCGCGCCATCCGCGGCGGGGGCCGCGGCCTACGCCAATCCCTCCGTCGCGGGCCCATGGGCCCTCGCCGCGGATCCAGCTGCCTGGTACGCCATACCCGACGACAGTCCTTAAAGGGGAGGGAGGAGAAACGGGGGGAATTACATGCGGATCCGATGCGTCGCGAATCGAAATCGGGCGCGGGCCGCGTCGCGGAAACGGATCGGCGGCGGCGCCGGCGGCTCGGGATGAACTCGAAGCCCCTCACGTCTCCGTCGCGGCTCGTTCGAGATGTATCGCGCGAGCGACCGCTTTTTCCCTCTTTCTCTCTATGTATCTTTAAGGAAAGACGTCCGTGAGCTGTGCTGCCCAAATGGCTACCAAGAAAAGACACGTCTTTCCTTTTTCTTTGCTTCGTGAGCGTATCCGTATGGTCACACCGGTGACCACCGCTGACCGACCAGGAACGTGACGTTACGGCAATCGACAATCGGGTATGCGCTCGGTGACCGCAGGGACTATTAGTGTGATAATTAGCGACCGCCTATGGTCAGTGAGTGTGCGCTCGTGGTTGAAAATGGGCCAACCGACGGTGATATTACGATGAGGACACTCGAATCGGGATCATCGTGCATCGTGCTATAGTAACCGTGATTTTACATCTGTCATCGCGTAAAATCGATCGTGAGTGCTCGTCGGATCGAACGGCGGCCTCGGGCTTCACGCGGCGAACCGTTTTACGCAGAATGGCGCGGAGTCCATGTCGGCCGAATCACGAATCAGTTGAGAAAGACATCCCAAACAGCACACAATGCCCAAAAATCCAAGACGTCTCAAAGACGTCTCATGTCCCGATTTTGGACATTGTGCTGGGACGTTTGTTGCTCTCGAGGAAGAACCACCTGCATCCGAGAATCTCAGTAACGCGTTATAATCTCACTTTGTCCGTCGCGTGCGAGATCACTGTATTTCAGACACGAGCCTGCGAGCGAGATGATACATTTTCCTACCGTTCGACGAATTGATATACAAACGCGCGAGCTGAGAGAAGATTGTAAAAAAAAAGGAGAGAACGATAATAAATAACGGTATTCTGGTGACAACTCGCTAGAGCCAAATCGGAGAGATAACAGGCGAGCTCGACAAAAAATGTAACGATCGAACAGTCGTCGCTGGACCTATTCTATTTAACTGCGTTGCGTTTTTGCGTTCAAAGAGAAATTAATATATACGTTTAATCAAAGAAAAGGAGCAAACAGTATGGAAAGAAAATACAAAAACGCAGCTAAAAAGAACAGACGGCAAGACTGAATCGCAAACTTTAGATTATCTGACGGAAAAAGGAACATGCGAAATCAACACTTTCAGAATTAAAGAAATATGCAGAAATATTGTTGCTATTGCAACGATATTAGCTTGGCTAGTTTGATATCGACTTTCTTTCCCACAAAATTTTGCTCGACTTGTGTCCTGTTTAGTTTCAATTTTCAATATTATGCATCTTGAACTTCAGCGTTTGAAAATAGAATTAAAGATGTTACGAATTCACGCTATCTCTCTTCATGCAAGAGCAATCGACTATTATTACCGTCAATGCCGTCGTTAAAGTACACGCCTATTTTTAGGACGTATATGCAAAAAAAAAATGTTTCGGCGGAGGGGGGAAAAAAGTGCAGCTTTTGCAGATCGGCGCGGAGGCTCGTATATCCGAATTTCGGTGATTTGCGGAGGTACGCGCTTCGCTGTGCGCGCGCGAAATAAACGACATTGTAAAGCGCCGCGGCGCCCGGGAAACAAAACACGGGCCGCCCCGGGGCTACAATCGAGCACGGGGAAGCGAAACGGATTGTTCGCTCGCGAAATTATCGCTGGCCCCCGGTGTCCACTCGATGGATTGGAAACCCGTCGATTCGAATTACGAAATAGTACACCGCGTCGCGTGATTGTGACTCGATTTCACCGACAGCGCGACATCCGAGACACACGAGCTCGCGAGCGACAATGTCGCTCGGAAAAGTCGCTTCCAGACAATGCGCGCGTTTGTCAAACGTTCGGCGGAATCCCCTGCGCGCCGCGCGCGCGTCCCGTATTTACGCGACAGATTTTGCTGCATTGTCGCGCGCAAATACAATATATTCATATATATATCTAAATCGCCATGTCGACGCGTATTATTTCGTCCGCGTGATATATGTATATGACATTTTTATCAGTTATGCCGGAGCCTCGACAATCTGGACGCTTGCGTAACGATTTCACTCTTCCGTCGAGCAAAATTTTGTTCCATTCGCGCAACAATACCATAAGTTGACCCTTTACGGCTCCAAGTGACTTAGAAGTTATGTATTTATATACCTTTTCATATTTTTCAAGTCTCAATGATTTAATCTTTTCTCACAAGCAAGAAAATCCGCTTGTAGAGGATTAAACGAGTGGTAAAATCTCTTTTCTATTTTCTTTTTTCCGTTAAGATTCGCGAATGCCGTGTGATTCATCGAGACGACTTTACCTCCACGAATCAGTAACGCAAAAGAGAGACAGAGAACTCTCGAAGCTTTTCTTTTCGTAGAAAAGGAAACGAAATGGGACGGTGAAAAATGCGAGCGGACGCGAGGGACGAATCGAAGTGACTTTTGAAATTCAACGAGCGTCCCGCGCGTTCGCCAGGGAGGATCTTAGAACAAGTTTACGATTTCGCACGTTCAAATTGTAAATGGCACTTACATTGTAAATACACGTTTGTTATAAGCGACGTTGTGCGGTGCGAAGAAAGGTGTGTCGTGCGCGCAAGTCGACAACGAATTTCTAAATCGAGCGACGACGTTCATTATACATAAACGATTTAGAGGATGAGCATTATCGAGCATTACAGTATAACGATTACGCAAAACAAAAAAAAAGTATAGGATTGACGATAGTGAGTAGTGTGTCGTGGTGAGAAAATCAGCTAGAGATTATTATAAAGTTTTGTAAATAATAAGAGAGATATTAATAAAACGATACTTATTCAAACACCAACGAATTTTGTTCTTGATAATTTGTGATATCATTAAGTGCTATTTCTATTTCTATATTAATATTACAAAAATTCTCGTTACTCTTTATACTCTTGTTGTCTTCATACTTTTGTTGTAGCCTCCCTCTCCTTTAGAATAGAATTAATATTGGATTATAATTAAATTATAATTGGTTTGCTCATCAAAATATTTTCCAGCAGCATTGCCTTTTTTTTCTATGTTTGTCTTATCAAAAATCATACATTTATCTACCGATTATCGTGCCGTAAAAAAATGCATTACGCCAAGACGCCCAATAGGGCTGCAGTAGTCTTTATCGTGTCAGCTCCCTCACGAGCGCTCTCACCTGGACGAGGAGTGCCATTCACCAATCAAAATACGAGCCCTCGTCGCGCTAAGAATGTTTCATTACATCTCTCGCGACTTTCGATCACTTCGCCTTGACAACGAGCTTTTCGTCAGCCGGATAGGCGCCATGGTAACACCCCTGCGCGAGGGGCGAACCCCCCTGCGCCCTGAGACGAGACCGAGGGCACGAGACCGCGCGCTGGCCCGGTAACGTCCTAACCCCCTTGAAGCGCGACGTGTACCTACAATTATTAAGGTAAGCCGATCTCCTCGACGAATAGGTGAAGGTTTAATGCCGGGCGGCAGGTACGCCGGAGCCGGAGAGGAGGCGGAGAGGAGCCGAGCGGGGCCGCCGACGACGAGCGGAGTCAGCCGGTCGTTATTGGATATTTTCCAAGGGGGAGAGCAAGGGAGAGAAAGAGAGGCAAGAACTTAACCCTCCCAGGGCTAAGCGGGAGCTGGCGATTTATTAAATGCACCGTGACTAATTGCTCCGGCGCGGCGCGGCGCGGAGCGGAGCGGAGAGAAAAGCGGGGGCGCGGGCGGCGTGACGCTCGGCGTCGCGGCGACGCGTAAACGCACGGAAACGCGACGCCGGAATAACGCCGGCGCGCGCTTAGAATGCAAATTATACCGTCGGGTCAAGAGGCAGGAGAAGCGGAGAGCCCGAGCGAATTATTGTTGCGACGATTATTATTAACTCAAACGGACGCGGCGCGCTGCGTTGGAGCGGAACGGTTGGACAAATTTATACGTGTAACACAGCGACGAGAGAATTAAACGAAACTAACGAGCGAGGAAGAGTAAATTCACCTTGAAACGCGCCCCGATCCGATGCTGCCGAGGAACACGCGGAAGGAAAACGCAATCACGGAAATAACAATCCTCCACGTGTTACCACGCCAGCGCGCGCGCGCGCGCGCGTGTTGTGTGCATGTGTGTGTCCACGCGCCTACGTGTCGTGTGACATACGACGAGAGGTCCTGACGATGACAGGCCTCCGCTTCTGGTGGTCACTCTTATACAGTGGTATCCCATATCGTACCCCACATATCCCCCTCTTTCTCTCATTCCGCCCGCCATTATCATATTTATTAACTGCCGCTCGGTGCTTATATCTACACCTATTCGCTGCCATTCCTATATAATATAATCCGTGCTAGTGACAGCAGCACGTGACACTGCCTACGATCATCTCTCCGACCCCCCAGCCCCCTGTCCCCTGTCCCCTGTCCCCTCCCCCCTCGCCACGCCGTCTCACCCGCTGCACCGGTTGATCCCCCTTTCCCGACTCTCCGTCCGCAGTTCGCGCCCTTATGTTCCGGTTGCTGCAGATTTGTCGTTTGATGCGATTATACCGGGGACGCTGAGGCTCAGACTGGACGCGACGGTCTCTGTGGTAAACGTGAGGGGGTTGTGAAAAGGTGTCACGCACACGTAAGTACAACTTGGACTAAATGAACGAGAGTGCTCCAAATTCGCGGAAGAGGGACGCTTAATAATTTAGCAGTTTACGAAATCAGATTCGCTTTATCTCTCTGAGGGTATCCTAAGAAACATTTTTATCAGTTCACGAAATGGGATTCCCTCTCCTTTAGTTATTCGAAAAATCTTGGTAGTGCTCAAACCGAAATACATTTCTCGCGTATAAACTGTAAAAACTTGAAATCTACACGAAAAATAAAATACATTATGTAAGATTGTGATTGAAGGTGCGAAACCATGTCGCGAAATTCGAATCTTCAGCCTTTGAAGTCAGAGTCACGAAATTCCTTTTTATTTATTTCTATTAATTTCGGTACTCCCGATAAGAACAATAAAATATCGAGAAAAGAAAAATGTGGGACAGTGTTTTTCATTTCTCCATTTTCGTAGTCACAACTCTGATACAGGATTATATTTAAAAAAAAGAACGCCGTTAATTCCGCATAATATGTGTTTCATTGTCGGATCAGCTTGCGGTCCATTATGCGAGCTATATACTAATTGCCGCGATGCTGGTTGCAGGCGGCTTTGTCTGCTTTGTTACCTATATTTCCGATGATAAATTCCGCGCCGTCCTCTCTGCGTGTTTTGCCGCGTACAAGTAGCATGCTCGCTATAATCTCCATGGTGATTTTAAATCAATCGTGCTATATGGGCTTGTCTCCCGCAGGGAGACCTGTTTCTCTATCGCGATGACGTACAGCGCAATATCGCGACAACGAGGCAATGAAACTAGCTATAAAGTACCGCGTGTGCAACGGACACGAGTCAAAATTTTCCAATACCTAATGTCTAATAAACGATTCGAGATCACTTCTCTCGAAGTATTTCAAATAAATTAATTTAAAAAAGCAGCATAATTTCACGCTTCAAATTACACCTCTTTACTAGTCATTGACGAAGCTAATCGTTATATAATAAAGCGTGCGAGCGATACTTTTCTCGATCGCTCGAAATCAGCAGGTATCTCGCCGCGGACTCGACGCTGTACCGAATTGTAAATTCATGAAGGAAAAGGAAGCGACGCTCTCTGCCGCCCTACGCCAGCCCCGTTCATGAATACCGAGGAGACAAAATCATGGGGTTGTCTCTCGGTCTAAGATGCCGCGCAGGAACGGCGGCAGACGTCGACGGCAGTGACGTGATGGTGGTGCCGCGTTCTTGCCGAGGATGCTAATGCCCGCCGGGTCGTCGCTGCCTCCCTCGCAAAGGGTTGCCTTGTTTGCCGTAGGAAGAGCGGGCGAGCCTCCGAGCTGGTACTCGTAATTCATGGGACCCGTAGATTATATCGGGAGTATACCCCCGGCGCGCCGCGGCGCGCCGGGACTCAATTAGATTCCTGTCAAACTGTTATTACAGGGAAGTGCCGTCCCGAATAAAATGCTTATTAATTAAAGCGCGAGAATCGATCCTTCCTCCCCACAGCTCCTTGGACAAACGTTCTCGCGGCGGATGCAGAAAAGTGACGCCGGGAATGTTTCATGTTTGTTACAAAGATGAATTCTTTTTTAAATATCAATGATGTTATCACTGGTTTTCTATGTCGTAATTATTTTAATAATAATTTGGTTCTGCACTGGACCGTGGCCCTTCAGATCGCGAGATAGATCATGAACGTTCGACAATTTACGAAGCTTATTAGAACGCGCAAATTCGTATAATCTATACATGTAATGTGATCATTCTTTGGCGGAAACAACGCATATTTTTGTAAAGATCGTAGAGACGATCGAAATGAATCCACGCTCCGACAAAATCCGCCACCTCTTTTGCAGGGTGACGGAACTAAAGCCAATTTCTGTTTTGCCAGAGGTAACGCTATACCACGGCGCGATATAGATACCTGGCACACGGCAGCAAGAGCGAATATCGTGAATTCCCGCGTCCTCCATAGCAAAGGCATCCTACCATAGCAATTACCTACGGCACAAGGGAGTCGAGTAGCAATATCTGGACCCGTTATTCAGTTCGGTTATCCCGACTGGAATGCTTTGTGTCGCCGACTGGCTGCATTTCCATCCGTATAAACGAACGTCTGTGAAATGTCCGTACGCCATAAATTTTGCATTATAAATTTGCCTAAATAAATTTGGATCTTGTTACGCGATAGACAATTCTGATTAAAACCGAATCGATTATAAGGGGTGCAGGAAAGAGATTCATTCGACGAGCTTAAATCCCGAATCCACAAATCCAGAAATAAGCTTCAATTTTTACAATAGTAAGTTATTACTTAAATTATGCTAGAAATCGGAATAACGTTAATACTTTAATTAAAGGAATCTCACTTTAACTTATTGAGATTCGCGGTTAAAGAAACATTTATTTTTGGATTATTATTTATATCGTAAAAGACTAAAAATGAAAATAAGTAGACAAAGTCTGTTTAAAACCATATCGCAACCTCATAATAAAAAGATAATTTAATTTCGACAGCACAATATTCACGAATTAATCAATCTCTACGTATAATCAGAACGAGTGAGATGCATTCTTCCATGGGCAATTTTCACGGAAATTTATTCCTATACATAAATTAATGACGATAACAACTCTTAAAGCTTAACGTTTAATTCGAGAATAAAACAGGCTTGTAACAACGTGTAGATAATTATAATTATAGCGATATATTTATTAATTTTACGATACATTTATTAAATGTATGAAAGCTAACAGCGTCCGATCAACTTGCCACTATATCTTCCACCAACTTCCGTAAGATTTTTAACAAATACGACACCGAGACGGACAGTCATTTTGACACAGCGAAATATCGTACTATCGAGAATATCAGCTCGAAAAAGAAAAAAAACCGAGAAAAAGCCATGGCGTTTCGTCGCGTAACTTCTTCCGGCGGTGACGGACCGATGATGACGTACGATCGCAAGGAAAAACGAAGACATTAGCCGTACACGTAGCCCAGCCACGTAGGGGGTTCCCGTCTTCCGCGGGGGAGACCCGGGAGAGCGTTAATGTCCGCATACTCTCTCGCGATCGAATATGCGCGAGCGTACCATCCGGCCGCGTGGACCGCGACGAGGAAGGGAACGCGTTGGTGGGAAGATCTCCGCCTATGATGGATCCCCTACTCCAGCGCCGGGTAAACGCCCCACGGATACGCCCCGAGAACGAGCCCGGCGTGGGTGGCAGGGACGCTCTCTCTCTTTCTCCGGACGAGACAAAACGTTTCGGGACATTCCACCTACTGACCGAGACTCTTCGGCCGCCGAGACGAGCGATTGTTCTGACCGATCCCGATTGATTTGACGTTGCCGAAAATAGCAACGTCGAGTCGGCAGGTCGGAGGGACGCCACTACCCCGTTGATTAAAATCCTGGACATCGCAGAGAAGGACAGTTTGCCGGCGAGGCGCATTTCTTGCGTCATCGTGACGAATCTATGGTGATGACAAACTTCTTTTCTCTCAATGCGGAAGCTGGATCAGCGCGCACTTGTATTTGTCCGAACGGGTACAATCACTCGAGTTCTTTTTCGATGACAATACACACGTATCTCCATTTTTATGTAATATTTCTGCAATAATCGTGCATTGTAGTCACGTTACTATGTTATGATTATGCTGCAACGTGGCGCAAGGTTTAATAATTATTAGAATTTAATTGATGTCATTTCACACAAGGTTCCGAGTGATTGTAACGCGATAATATGATTATAATACAATAGAAGAATTACTCGAAAATGAAACAGGTGTCATTTATGATATAAAAATAACGCGTCGAACTGATTGAGATAACATTGCTTTTTCGCAATAAATCCTAGGATAAGAGCAGCCTATTCTTTAATTTTAAGTTAATTCTTTAAGTATAGCTATTTTTTCTTTCTCTCATTTTGTCGTTCTTCATTTACATAGAAATTTATATAGTCTACATCTCGCGATAATTATGTGTTTCACCTATCACTATAATTCTTATTAATATCATCACTATTATTGTTAGAAAAGCGGTATCATCATTATTGCTTCCTCATAGAGGAAGCTTTGTTTTTTACATGCAACGCTCTTGTAATTTTATTTCGCTATCGCGAAAGTCGCCTCACCCCCCCCCCCCTCCATAAACGAACAAATAAACGTTATAGCGATCGGGTCGCATTGAAGGGATCTAAATTCAACGAACATGCAGAAATCTCCCGCGGGATCGAGTACTCTCTCTCTCCCTCCCCCTCTTGCCGATTCAAGCGAGGCAAGCAGCAACCAGCAGCCAGCAGGCGGCAATCGGAAAAACAGTTGCGAGAGCACAAAAGCCCGTCGCCTGTCTAACGAGCGATTAAGCTCCACGTCGACGGCGACGGCGATGGCGACGAGGACGAGGACGAGGACGAGAAGACGGTTGGCTCGAAAAATGTCATAAGATGGCATTGTGCCTGGCGTGGCACTCGTGGCTCCATTGGCGCGTACACGATGGCACATTGTTTATCGAGCGGCTGGCACAGAGGCGCGCTGCGCACTCGCGGCTTTTGTCAAATTATGCCAATGCTCGCTCGCTCTCTCCCGCTCTCTCCCGCTCTCTCTCCTTTTCTATGTGCTCGAACGTAGGGCGCGTATGTACCCATCAACGTGTCGGACCCATCCGGAGAGAAAGAGAAAAGGAAAGGAAGAGAAAGAGAGAAAGAGAGAGAGAGAGAGAGACGAGAGGCCACTCGACGAACGTGCGACGAATGCGCGGAGAGAGAATAATATCGCGCGCGGTTCCCACACACGGAGCGCCTGCGGCCCACCAGGGGCGACGGCGGGCCCCGAGCCCCATGACGAAGACGAGTAGCGAAGGTATTCGGAGGCGTTTTCCGTGAATGAGAGAGTGTCGTTATTTCCGCGAGACTGGACCGGCCGGAGTCAAGGAGTCGACGCGGTGGGGCCCCTTTTCTCGCACGGGGGGCCAGGTCAACCGCGGATCGGGAGCGGGTTCGCAGGTGGGGCCCTGTCCTGTAACACGGTGCGGGACATTATCGACGGGCGGATGCCCTGCGCGGGAAACGTCGCGGGGGGGCCTGCGAGATGGGAGTCAGACGCGATGCCCTGCGTCGCGGCGGCACAGCCCGTCGGCGTTCGGTATCCGCAATCTCCTCTCTCTCTCTCTCTCTCTCTCTCTCTATCGATCGAATTGATTATTTAGATAGGCCGAAAAAGTAGGGAGCTAACACCACGCTCTGCCGAAGTATCGATATTTTTGCTGCCTCGATATTCCCATTCAACCACCAGTCGCCTGTATCGTTGATACTGCGAAAGTATTGGAGATTTATCTTACCCCCTGTCGCAATATCGACATCAATTCAGGGATACAGGGATACGTATAGGGTTAAATGATCGTTGATCTAAAGCGGCCAATTTTCAAAATTGACAAATTATGAATAATAACTATCGATCTCCTCCGATTGTGTACATTTTCCCCATGGGCATCTGTATTTATTATAAAACCGTAAATGTCTAAAGGGCGGTGTAATATATGTCATGCAGAAAATTAAAATAAACCTTGGTACTTTAAAAATTTAAAACTGTTAAAAATTGATGATATTCTTTTGTCTCATTTAGAATAATAAAGGACCGTCTACAATAACCGTGACTAATGGGATTTTTACAATTCAAGAATAATCGACTGTGGTCGGTCAATAGCTTACTGCTTACGTCTTACTGCATACTCTTAGGGCCTTGGCACATAGAAAAACTTAAGCAGTAAAACTTAAGCAGTAAGAAATCAATGGTATGGATTCGCTACCGCTTAGGGCCGTGCCTTAAGTTCTTGACTGTGATTGGCTGATTTGCTTACTGCTTGAGTTTTACTGCTTAAGTTTTTCTATGTGCCACGGCCTTTACGGCTATTGTAGACGGTCCTTAACACACACACACACACACACACACACACACACACACACACACACACACACACACACACACACACTTTCGTAGAATGACCATGTTTAACGAAAACTGAATTGTATCAGGAATTTTTTTCAAGATTTAATATTTCTACTGCACGTATTTGTTTTTGATAAATAGTATAATATACTACGTTATATTGAAGAAAATGATCATTTGATACGCGTAGTTCTATGATGCTGGATGACTGCGCTGTCACGCATGAATAATTAATACCGCAAGTTATAAAGAATAAATTACCTGATGGTTGCTTCGCCAATGCCTCCTAGGTCTCCTCTTCCTTCTTCTCCTTCTCTCCTTCTTCTTCTGTCACAACACTCGTGAAAAAAAGATTAATTACAGTCGCGCGCGCGTTAATTATCAGAATACGATGATCGCACGGCAATTCTTATTGTTATAAAAACAATCTAAATTTGCTAATGTTCGAACTGTTCGCAAGATTCGGAGCTTATTAGCGCGGAGAAGCCGGATTTAATATAAGTCTATTAATTCCGAACGATCTGTTATAAGAAATAAACTAAAGAACTAATTAGCTAGAATTTATTTAGATTTTTGCTTCTTTTACTAGGTCTTGAAAGGATATTATGTACGAGAAATATCGTTATATACAATTTAAAAAAATCATTGTTTAAAGACGATCGAATTCGTGTCTCGCACTTCGAATTTTTCATCGTAATTTGTTCGACATTTTGAGATCGATAACGCAGAGTAATATACGGATTAAATAAATACGTATTAAAAAGACATTTCTTTAAGTCCGTTACATTTAAATCCGCGAGAAATTCGAAGCGCGATGTGATATATATTTAAATTAAAACATTATTTAAAAAATAATTATTACTCGTTATTATC
Source organism: Temnothorax nylanderi (assembly GCF_030848795.1). Taxonomy (NCBI): domain Eukaryota; kingdom Metazoa; phylum Arthropoda; class Insecta; order Hymenoptera; family Formicidae; genus Temnothorax; species Temnothorax nylanderi. The sequence goes on along the minus strand of NW_027249095.1, from coordinate 524,561 downwards.
ACGAAGCATTAATTTGTAATTCTTATTCGGTTTCAAAAGAATAAATCGTATGAGATTTCTGTTGTAAGTGATCGATGACCACCCATGAATCTTTAAATGCGCGAAGTACATAAATCGCGAGATAAATCGTTTATTATATAACAATTAAGATATCTAATTGTAAGATACAGGTAAGTCATTAACGAGTCTACGAGAGAGAAAGCGAAAATAAGGGCCCACTCGTCGAGAAATATTTAAAACGCAACGGATAGATTATTTAGCGTTTACTTATTCCGTGGTATTATACGTTGAATATTAAGCGTCGTCTACAATGGCAGCAGGAGTATACAGTAAGACGTAAGCAGTAAGTTATTGACTAATGGAATTTTTACAATTCAAGAATAATCGACTGTGGTTGATCAATAGCTTACTGCTTATGTCTTACTGCATACTCCTGCTGCCATTGTAGACGACGCTTTATTTTGGCACCGAAACTGTGTGGGTGGGGGTGGGGGTATGTACGTGGCACGCGGCCTTGTTATCGACACGCAAGGTCGACGCGCTATCACTCGGCCTTGGACACTCGAGCGAGCAGGTAGCGGCGGGCGACGATCCGCATATCTTCGCGTTATTTTTCGAAACGTGATCGCGATAAGAATGAGATGATACCAAACGCCGTAAATCTTAACAATCGTTACGAAAAACGGTTCTCAGCTCGCGCAGTCACAGATTTATGAACATAACTGTGTTTCGTTTATCGAAATAGACATTTTGCACGATTTACTCATTTGAAATCGAAATGATAAGACACGGGGATTATAATATATTGTCTTGCTAATTAGTCAAAACGATTATTATTAATTCCATAATGCTGCTCGAACTCGTACGTGTCTCGCGACGCGAGACTTCGAATTTTTCATCATTTTAAATGTATAATTTACTCGGCATTTGAGATCGATAACGCGGAATAATATAATACGGATTAAATAAATCAATTAATGAAACGCCGTGATAAACTGGCCGTTTAATAATAATGTAACGTGTATTTCTCGAATTGATTCCGAGTCGAGCGACATCGCGATCAGTTTAATTTTTAAACGCATTAATTCCTTTGATATTTGAGAAGCACACAGTATAAACTCATTTTTATATCGGTGCTTTTCGTTTCAACAACGTTTCTAGTTTCTATATCGATGACTCGTTGAAACATTTCGCGATTCGAAATTCGTTGATTCAATTTATGAGACGTTACAAATATCAGACGGATTGCAGCTTCCTATTTTTCGCATCTTTTTCTTATTATTCTATCGTAATGAAACAAAATCATTTAAACGGGAGTGCCGTAGAAAGTGTCGCGATTATTTTATTACAATTTGTATCAATAATTGTAATTAACTATATATTTTCGCGAGTGTTGCGCTGTGTGAATGCAACGATGAAGGATTCTGAGAAGAGGAGGCGGTCGGGGAGACATCGGGTGACGACGGAACAACCACGGAGTGGACAACTTTACCAGGTATTTATTCATGATTTTTTAAGCTATCGCTAGACTATGCGCGATTGCGTGAATAGTACAAATTTGTCAGTTCGCTTGTGTTATTTACTATTCGTGCCGATTTGCCGATCGAGCGGTTTCTTCGCGAAATCAAAGAGTGCGAACGTGTCGGTCCTGAATTTGCATAACGATTGTGTTATTCGCGTTTTGAATCGAGATTTTTTCGGATGGATATGTCACGTGAATAAATATAATATTTATAATTCAATTTTCGTGACGTTTTGTGACCATCTAATTTAATAAAACACCAAATAATTATAAATTACATATATTATTAAAAATACACCATATATAGCATCATATTAATTTTATTCTAACCATTTATAGCATCTATTTAATAATAATTCAACATTTTTTATTAATAATTTGATTTCTTTGAAATCTGCGTGTATCAATATAATAGAAAATCTAGTTAAATGAAAATAACATGTCACGAAAATGAAGTCACGTTATAAACGCCAGGTTCATGGAATATTTTTATGCAATAAAATCCTAATTCAAATCAAATGCAAATTAATTCAGAGGGAGAGAGAGAGAGAGAGAGAGAGAGAGAGAGAGAGAGAGAGAGAGAGAGAGAGAACTATTGCTTTTCAAATCTTAAATAACAGTACTGTAAGGTACCGACTAGTATTACTTTCGTAGATATTTTTCCACATTGTCCGTTTAACGGTATATAACGGCTACCCTTACCTGCCTATAGCTCGCTCTTAAATTCTGTTGATAACGCGACAATATTAATACGAAAAATTTCGAGACGGGAGAGATTCGTAGAGCGAATCTGACGAATCTGTCGCGGTGACTGTGCTAAACCGGCCGCTTTGTGCGCGAAATCGAATAGAAGCCGACATTTGTATACGGTGCGCGCGCGCGCGCGCACGCGAGGGTACGTTTAAAAGTACGACGCTGAGGGATCCGGGCTTCGAGGGTGGGTAGCGATTGAGCTCTCGAGCACTTGAACACGAGCTGAGAAGAAATGCGGGGAGAACAATGGACAGAGGTAACCAGGAGCTGGTGCTGCGTCATCGCGGTGCTTGGAGCCCGTCCCCGGTTCGTCGCCGGTAACGAGATGCGCTCACGAAGGGGCTCACTCACCTTTCCGTGACCCGTCATGCGGACCCGACCACCCACCGGTTTCCTCAGCGAGATGCACACGGGTCCTCCTCAGCGCCGCATTATCTGACGGTCGTATTAACGTTGACAGCGATATTAAATATCGCGTGTAACGTCCCTCTCGTTTCAGCCGTTCTATTTCTGTTCAACACTAGAACCGCCACCGGTCTTTTTACCAGCGAGTGTTCTTCTCTTCCGCTCATCTTGATTCGCTTTACGTGCATACGTAGTATAAGTAAAATCAAAATCGAAAATCTCGTTTCTGCTCGTCACGATATTAATTAAAAGCGCTCGTGTTTTTAATTGTGTTCAAAATTGCGGAGAATATTTCTAACGGGCTAACGGATGTGAACTGCGATTAGCGCTTTCGTATTATAGATATCAACCTTAAAATACAGAGGAAGATAATACGGATTGTGGCGATTTATATCAAAAATAGGACTGCGATAAAAGAAATTCCTTCGAAGACGATGCGAATCGTGTCTCTGGAAGACGGAGCGCAATCGAGCCTCGGAGAGAACCGAGAAGGAGCGTCTTTCGTCGTACCGCTGCAGTCGTGCCACTTAAAAAAAACAACGAAAAAAAGGGAGAAAAATAAAAAGAATTATCGGCAGCTGCTTGATCTTTCCGCGCGGTCTCGCATGCCGTCTTACAAACGATTCTCGGGCAATGCCTGCTTATTAAACGGTGGCACAGCGTTATTCTCGGATACAGAAGGAGAGAGAGAGGGAACCCGAAGCGGGAAGGTAGAAGAAAGCCGCAGGCGGCGTGCACTTGGCTACTTGGCATTTACATCCACCATCCATTTCGCGCAACGGCTCTTCAGGCGAGGCCCCCCCTTTACGTTCTTCAAGCTTTAGATGCCTGCGTCCGTGCACGAGTGCACGGCGCGTTTTTACGTTAGCCGGCAATGCGCCGTACGCACGCTTCTCTCGTGCGTATTCCTACGCGAGCGCGCGTATGTGAAATGAGACGGGAACGCGGAGAGAAGAAGAAGAAGGGGAGAGAAAAAGAGCAAAGGGAACGAGGAGGAGGAGGAGGAGGAGGAGAGAGAAAGAGACAAAAGGTAGAAGAGGAACTTCGATGTGCGGTCATACGCGATCGCGTGAGGCGAGGGCGCACCTGGACCTTCTTTTCCATGTGCGCCCAAGAGTCCTCACACTGCCTTCTACTTCGCGATTCAACCGCCCAACAGGCCGCCTCTAGTTACGCGCACCAAAGTTCCTTTCTGCTCACCGTCTCCTTTTTCTTCTTACCTTCTCGTTGCGCGCATCATCGAAATTCGCGAGTATATTGTCGTCGGGATCTGGGTACGTTTTCGCGTGCGGCTCTAACTTCTGTATTCCGCGCATCTTTACGAATTCTCCATAACGTCTTAGTAAAGTTCCGTATGAATATTATACGTATAAGAAATTAGTATGCACTAGAAGAAAAATACTAAAAGTAGACTAAAATTTTATATGAAGATTTTACGAAGTTTACAAAAATTTCCGAGTAAATTCTTAAGCTCTTAACGCTCCTTCTACGGTCTCCTTCCAAATCAGATTCGCGCAACGATCATGCGAATAAGCACGTTGAGGCGACTTATATTCGACAAGGATGCAAGGGCGTGGATGCAAGCCCCGCCGCGCTCAGAGAGTTCCGGACAATGGAGAGAGGAATCGAGAGAGCGCGGCGTATCTGATAAGCGACCGCAACTACTAGCGTAGGGTAGATCTCGGTGCAGATAGAGCTTTATTTCATCAAGGGGACAATAACGATACCGCGATAACGTCGAACGCCGTGCGGAGAGACGCGTTTTTGTCCTTCCAGCGTACGCGATTTATAGTCCGAAAAATCTATCGGTCCATAAATTCCTAATTAACCGAAAAAGAGTCGCTAAAAAGAATTAAAATATGAAATTATAACGTAAAAACGGACAGTAGGATTCTTCTATCCGTCTAAATACCGAGCAATGTATTTTTCGCGAATTTAATTTTCGTTAAATTGTCTGCACAACTTTTTTTTTTAAATCGGTAATTATTTAAGTTATCTATAATTTTTATCTATTTTTATTTTCCAGGCTTATAAGGCTACATCTTTTTATATCCGTTATTAATTATAAGCAATGTCTAAAAGATTCCAAATACCTGCTGAGGATTAATATATTAGAACTTGCGACTTTGCGAGGAATGTATAGGAAAAAGTGTAGGAATTTATGGACAGGTGTAAATAATCATTGCTCAGCCTTCATTAAGGAAATATCGTGTATTTCAATACAGAGTGAGAAATTCCGAATGCCTATTTGGCTAATCGGTGTCACATCGATGTATCGCTAAATTCCGGCACCGCATTTAGCACGCGCCACTGCGCGCCGCAGTTTCGCATGCGAAATTCAATGCGACGGCGCTTGTACCCCTAATTCAGCCAATATTTCACTGCGTTAACCATTAATATACAATCCACAAATTATATGCTCGTCAACGTACCCGTTCTAATCGTCAGATACGAATAATCCTATCGGTTATAACTACAACCGCGCGACCATAAACGTTCAACCTGATTAAATAAGCGACGAAAAACGTCCGATTGAATTAAATTCAAACGAGATAGGCTTCTACAACTGTAAACGCGAAAACGATACCTGTATCATTATCATGCAATGTACTGTTTATTTTAACAGTTTGTTTAAAAAGATCATAGTAAATAAGAAAACAGTATAACTTAATTAATAAAAATATCGTGATCGAATATATTTTTATACAATTTAATCCGTCATTCTTGAAAGCACTAGACTGATCGTTTGTTGCGTAAATTTGGCTCACGTTTTTTTTTTCATGTGACGTGGCTTTAATTCGTGATATGAATTTTCTTTCACATCATGGATCGTTTTCGACAAGTGTAGCAGATACCTATATATGTATGCTATACCAGGTTTTGCGGGTTTTCTCTCAGTTACAAATTTTCCGATAAAATGGAATGTTTTAGAGTGAAAATTTGATAGAAAAAACATAGATATTGCATGGAAACTAAAATTTCCTTTTCTAGTGAATTCGAGTAAATTGTACTTTAATAAAATTGTCATTCCGTTGTCATGACATCTCAAAAATCAATGATGATGGTTGCTAGGACAAAACTTCGCAGAAAATTTTCTTCGAGGTTTGTCATCAAATTTATAATCAAAAACCCCGTGACTTTCGAGGCATATTGCATGCATATTTAAACACTGATATTTTTTTATACGTCCTCCACAAAATTAGAAATAAAAATATTTCTAAAAATTATGTCATCACGTTATAGCGAATTCGGGCGCTTGCACTAGTGCACACTGAGTGCGCACTAAGGTTTGTTTTTAATCAATTGTTATATTTACAGATCATCTTAAATACTTCTTAGTCTATAAAATGATTTGTACAGCATCCATATAGATATTACAGATTGTTTTATTGGTTAAAAAGTTTTTAAATGTGTATTTAAGCGACTTTAAATATAAGAATAGATTATAAACAAGCCTTAGTGGGCACTCAGTGTGCACTAGTGCAAGCGGCCGAATTCGCTATTAGAAAAGACATCTGGACACGTATTACTGAACTTTTCGGAATGGATTCCGATCGGAATTATTCCGTTTTTCTCTAGAAAACACAAAAGAAATCCAGAAAATAAACAATCCTAATCGGAAACCATTCCGAAAAGTTCCGTAATACGTGTCCTGCAGCATTCGGAATGTAGTACTCAAAAAACGCGGTGCTCGAACGCTACCGCCGATAATCGCGCTTTTATTGCACCTAGTACTCCGACCTGCCTCTCTCTGTACTGCTTCCGAATTAACGCACTCTCTTTTAGAACGCGTACTTTGACAATGATCCTTAAATCTTAATTAGACATTATTATTTATGCGTGGTGATTCTTTGCAGAATTCATTCTTATAACTATTATGTGATGTGCGACAAAATTAGTCGACCTCTTACTTGAACGTCTACATCGATCGTCGCCATGCATCTCGGTGGCCTCCTCCACCTCCTCCTCCTCGAGTCGACGAGTAATTCTATAACATGAGATAAGCAACATCTTGACTAAAGCTATCGTGCTATTTTAATGGTGCTACAGTTTTCTTTATTCTACAAAACAATTTCCAAACTTTCTTTATCTTTTTGATTTCAAAGTCACATTTACAATTAGTCAATTAACAATAAAATTAGAAAGATATCGAAAGACAATTTAGATTAAATGATGAAACGACGGTAGAGATTAACTTCGATCTCTTTTGCGCGTCACACTTTCCCCGATTTTGTCATACGTTAACTCTTAACTTCAATTTTCCAATCCATATTGATTTGATATTTTTTACTTAATTTAGCGAGCATATTATCTGACCTCCATCAAGAATTCTCTTTTTGATAGCTCGTATTGGGATGTGATAAAAATTAAAAAACCATACCCCTCGTTGACTGTGGTAGCCATGCTGTGCGTTCTGGTAATTGTTGTTCCGCTGCTGACGATGATTATCGTAATGATTACGATGATGCTGATACTCCGAAGGCGGGTAATTCGACTGGCGCATGCCAGTATAACCGGATCCCCATGGTCCACGCATATGACTCGAACCGGCGCTGTTGTAACCGTATCCCGATCCCGATCCTGATCCCGATCCCGATCCCGATCCCGATCCCGATCCCGATCCCGATCCCGATCCCGATTGGTACTCGCTCCGATAACCTGGAAACAAATGTACGCGGGCACGTTAGCTATACGCAAGGGGGAAGAGGTCCGCATATATTTGCGCGTATGGAAATAGCCGAGCGGCAATAAAGACCCGAAAAGTATATCCGGCTTAGGATTTAACCCCTTAATAAATATTGCCACGAATTAGTTGCGTCGAGAACGCGTAGTTATTCTCAATAATTAACACGGGGCGCGCAAGGGGGGTCGGGGGGAAGAGGAAAGGGGGTCGGGCGGGCGCAATATAGCCGCCTAGATGAATGGGAGCGTGCCGGCGCGTGTCCCTAGCTCCCAAATAATATGCAGCGCGCGTTAGGACTCGGTAACGTCACTGGATAAGCACTCGCCCGCGCCGTGAAACGTCATAATAGCGCTATACCAGACCCATCATTAATAAAGGATTCTCGAAAGCGCGCTTCGGCGAGTGGGCAGAGAGAGCGGGGTAGGCACGCACGGCATCTCAATGCTTATATCGCTTTCGGTTTAAATATTTCCAATATTGCCGTCCTCGAAAACGTCAGATATGCCCTCGCGCGCATCTCTCTCGCGAGTCGATAGAAAAAATTGGTAGCGAGATGTAATGATCGCGCTGACAAAAGGACAAAACAGCGCGTCGCCGCGCGCCGATCCGCGACTCCTCCGCGTTTGAATATTCATATAGCCCTCGAAGAGCCGTTCGAATTGCGAGATGGTCGTTGTAGCGATAAAGCATGCTTTACGGTTGCGCTCAGGGGGGAATCCGGAATAAGAGAAAGCATCGCGTTTGTTTGATGTGTCGCTACGGGCGGGACGTCAAATTTAATTGAATTGATTGCGCGCGCGCGCGCACGCGGCGCGTGCATTCTTCAGTTAATTAATATCTAACGAGTAAAGCTTACTTTGACGGAACTTTAAGTTGGAACTCGATTATACGATGCGCGGGGTGTAAAATCGGAGGATGACGATAGACGACAATCTTCTTCGGTGTTCCCGCGAGAAAAATCGATGCAAGAATTGACCGGAGAACTCGCGGACTCGAAGGAGGCGTCGGGGCTTGGCCCGAGAGAACACTCTGTATTGTCCGGCGATTTCTCGCTCGGTGCTATCGTCGCTTTGTCACCGGTACCACGTACTTCGACGCCAGCAGCATTCGCGCGAAGTGGCGTAACTCTTTAACCCCCGGGGATTCAGCGGCCGTTGCGTACAAAGGCTATCACTGACGCACGATAATCGTATAGTTTGGTGCAATCGAGCTCGTAATAGGAGTCGGCAAACACCGTTGATATCATCGAAGGCCGAAGGGGCGATCTCACGCGTTTGAATACCAGTTATAGACTCCTACCGTATCTATGAGGGAGAGAAAGAAAGAGAGAGAGAGAGAGAGAGAAAGGGAGAATCTGTTACCCTTTCTCTTCCACCCCGTCGTTTCCTCTCATTCTTTCGCGGCAACAATAACATCCCCCGTAGATTCCACGCGGCCCGCGCCCAACGATTCCGACCCCCAACGGTAATCCTCACCCACAGCCTCCGATGGGGGAAAGGAAGGAGGGTTTAACAGTTTACACGTCGGATCATCCCTCGTTATTGTTGCGTTTATGATAATAACGCACCGTTACAGCCGGCCCGCGCCGGCGTTGCTCGACTCGTTTCAACCCTATCGCGAACCAAATTCGTACGTACCGAACCATGTGCTCAGGTAGGTAGGTAATTAGATCTTCGGCATACGGTATATATTCGCCGAAATTTATCGCGGTAATTATTTAAACAATTTTACATTTTCGAAAACTTCTGCAATATTTTTAAATTAGTGCTGTAATACATAACGAAAATGTTTTTCAAGTGAAGAAAGACTAAGTTCGCAAAGTATAGATATGATCATTTAAGAATGCAGTTTAATTTTTACGGTGGGAAAGAGAAGGGATTCTTTTCTGGTTATAACGTTTTAGAGAAATAGTTGAAATATTTTTCTTCTCAAGGTGTATTGTATAAGAGATTCAAAATTAAAGAACTTCCCTCAAACTTCTCTATTGATGTGCTAAACTTAAATAAATATAATTACGCGATATATCGCAGAATATTTTGTATAGTTCAATTGCTGTTGCAATGGAGAGAGATTATTTTTCTATGTACCAAGTAAACATAATTAGTACGTGTCCAGGGACAATAAAATCGACGTTTGTCCAAAATAAATCATCGGTGCACGTACAGCTGAGTGACTGGAGAATCATTAGAAACGGGGGAAAATGGCGTGCGTCCAGTTACGAGAGACGGAACTTCCGCCGGCTCGAGCCGGAGGCTCGAAATTGTATTGGAGGCCAGACGGAAAGGTATCAAGGCCCGAGAAAGAAAGACGATTCGTTCATATGTACGTATACGTGGCTACAGTGGGGTACCTACTCGCTATGGGTATTGGATTGGATTGGATTGCCGCGTCAGCAGTACAAACACTCAAAACCTCGATGTGGGTCGGCCTCTCCCGTTCCTGTTTCAAACTGAAATTACACTTTCCCGTCCACCCGTCCACGTTCGACCTGCCACAATATATATAGCTACGCTCTCCCCCTTGGCTGCATCTTTTGTCCATATCGAGCTTATAAATGGTATTCGCGAGTCTATCCCTTATCTCTCGATTCTTCAATGATGGACTTGTCTTTACGTGTCGTTTTCTCTAGCGTTTTCTTAATACGAGATAGCTTTATTTTACGATTTCTATTTCAGTTCACGAGTTTTTGTCTTTTATATAAATAAAGCGATATTTTTATTTCACGATTTCTCGGTGGGATCGAAAAAGAAACGATATTTGGGTACATAAAATAAAATTTCAAGTGACTTATTGTTATAAATATAATTAGAAACATTACAATGCCAGATTTTTTAAACGTTTTTCATCATACTATATGCATAGTACTATTTAAAAAATTCGTTTTCAGCCATATTTAAAATAAATGAACGAGTAACGTGCTGGAAACTTGATATCACTTTTCATGCAGAAATAAAAATTAAAGCGTATATATTCAAAAAAAGCGGAGGTTTTCGATTAGTGCTTTAACAAACGAATGCGATACAGATTTATTAATTATGAACTAATTAATTTGCGAAGTACAAAAATAATTTATTCATAAAAAAGCAAAGTCTGAATTATGATTAACTTATTGCTACATGAATTAATTTTGACAAAGCACTAATCTATGTTGAGCATCATGATGAACACACTGATTTTCGGGATAGTCGAGCGGCAACAAAAACGAAAGTATATCCGAAAATATATCCGAATTAGAATCCCTTAATAAATATTGCCATGAATTAGATTGCATTGAGAACGCATATTCTCAATAATTAATATGCAAGGGAGAAGGGAAAGGGGGACGGACTAAACCTTGACCTCCGCTCTTTTTTTTTAGAAATCGCCAACCTTTTTTCTTTTATGTACACATTATTCCTATGAAAGCAATTCTCTCTCGATCTTATATGCTTATGGTGGGTGTAGGTAAATATTGTACAACACGTGTAAGTAAAAGGCGTAGGCTACATAAACGTTCTCCTCTTTCTCTCCACCTTGTCCTCCTTTTATGCATCTCTTATCGATGGGAGACGTGGACAAGTTGGATTTTTTTAATTTTCCATCGTACATGATGGACAAATTATTGAATCAAATTTTTTTAGCTGCGAATTTGTGCCTTATCCTCTGAGAAACGAGAAAATAAAGGTCATGTTATGTTTGATCGTTCAATAGATTTACTTCCTCGTTAATCGGATTTAATCGTGCTTCAATTTCAAATGCGTCTAACTTATAAAAAAGAAAATTATCTAGTCAGCAGAGACGGAGTTCGATAGACATATTTTGACGCGAAGGGTGGTTCAGATGCGGGACCAATCGATCCAATCAATCGTCTCAATCGATTCAAGGGCAATTTCGTGTAGCGTCATATAAAAACACCTAGCTCGAAATTTATCGAGTTAGAAGGCATCATTGAGGACGCTGCAGTTGCGGTGATTACGCTGCTTATAAAATACGTAATAATTATCAGCTCTCTAATTTCAAAACTTTCTTTTTTCTCAAAATCCGACCGGCGAGGCTTACATGCAACGCTAAGAAAGTAAAAGGGTGATGGAAGGGGGACGAGGGGAGAGAGAGCCCGCATCTACGAGCTACCTGGGCTGCAAGAACAATGCGCGTACACGTTTCTCCCCCATAAAATTCAGCACCCAATGGTACAAGATGGCGCCACCACCAGGCCAAAGTACCACTCGGGCGATTTCCGGTGGCTTTGTTCCGCCCACCACTCTTGCGGGGCACACGGAGCGGGAGAAGACGAAGGGGAAGGGGGAGGATCGATGGAACCCGCGGCTGAAGGCGCGCCTTTGAGGCCACCGCGTGCTCGCGATGCGTGTGTGCAAAATATAAAAAAGACTTTTCCTCTATGAAGCCAGTTAGTCAGGCAGGCAGTAATTTTTCCCCGCGCTTCTCGACGCATCATCCTCCCGCCCCCCGTCCCTCTGCTCGAACCACCCTCCTGCTTCACGATAATATTTTAGCTTTTTCTTCTTCTTCTTCTTCTTCCTCGTTTTCTTCTTTGTCTTCGCCTTCATCTCGATCTTCGTCTTCATCTTCATCGTTGTCTTCGTTTTCATCTTCGTCTTCGTCTTCGTCTTTGGCCTCGGCTTCGTTTTCCTCTCACGCGTTTTCTCTCCGTTCTTTCGTACAAGCATTCGTGCATACTTTTGCACCGCGGAGAAGAAACGAACCGGCTACGACCCCAGGAGCTTCACTTTCTTATTTCTTCTCCATCCCCACTTCCGGTCTCCTTCCAACCGACGGCGGTAATGGAGTCTCTCGAAGGCGGCTCTCCTAGCGCCTCGACGAAACGAAACGGAATGAAACGAAATGAGACGAGACGAGAACCGAGGCAGCATTTATTTTCAACGATTCGCGAGATTCCTTCTCGCTTCCTCTTTATTTCCTCTCTTCTTCTCCCCTCTCTCCTTGAATTTTTCTTGATTTTCGCGAGGAAAGAATGTAACTCAGCACGCACATGCGTGCTGCCCTTTAGATATTTATTTAGTTTTAGTTTATTACAATGGCTGGATATATTAAATTTAATTCATCCACGGTTACATCGTGATGAATTTAAAAAGTCAGCTTTTCTTTAACGAGAAAGTCGCAGCGCCAGCGTCTCTAGATTATCAGCAGTTAGAAACAAAGCGCTTCTCGCGAATTAAGCTTTACATATTGAATTCGTTAAAAGATTCATTAAAAAAAAAAAAATACGGAAGGATGTGGGACATATGTCTCGTTCGCGATTGTCAACTAATTTTAACATAGATAATATCTCGTTCAACAGTAATTAATATATCTCATATAAAAAAATTTATATTTCGTAAAGATACAAAAAACTAATAAAGATTACGTTGTGTAAAATGTTATCGTATTCTCCAGCTGCAAATATATTGATCCCCTCGATTGCGAAAATCACGTGTCAATTTTCGAGCGAAATCGTGATGGGCGATATTGAAATTACGTTGACCAAAGCACCCTATATAGGCGCATGTTTATTTCGATAGATGACAATCCGACGGTAACAATTTCAAAACCGTATCCTGCTAAATGTTCGGCCGTTTGTCGAAACAATTCAATCTACGCCTCGATGAGCTTTGGGAATCAGCGAAACCGAAACTCGAGTGCGGAAAAGCTTCGATTTCCAACCGGCTCGTGAGTATTCAGCAGAGCTTTCCAATTGGCGTTTCGATATCGATGACTGGACGAGTCCCGCGGTGGCACGAAAGAGACGGACGGAGAAGCCACTCGTTCCCGTTCGTTTCTGTGTGACCGATTCTATCTACATTTAACGAACGCTTTACTGCAGGCGTCCGTTAAAGCGGAAATACGCGTAATTATCATGTCCTTTGGATCCAAATACGGATTTTGTATCTATTTAGGTAAAATGGCTCTAAATCGCAGCGTGTTCACTTCAAGTGCCGCTACTGCTATTAGTGTAATTATTCAATGCGCATATATCTTACAGGAGTACATTGCATTAATATCACCGATAAATACTTCTCTATTTAATTTTTTTCTTGACTCATTGTCAGAAAAGAGTTATAACCCTGCTCAGTTATTATTATACCTCTCTCTTTCTTTCAAATGCAAGTATTACGCATGTTGCCCTAATGTTGCACGACATTTAAACAATATTTATTTTTTTCACTTCCGAGAAGGGCTGTTAAAGCTTCGTTTCTCTGCTGTTGATCAACGAAGTCCCTTCAAATTGTAAAATCATAAAGATTGAATCCCACACTGTTAAATTCATAGGGTTAAATTAAACTCAATTTTGAGTAATTTTTAACTATTCCATAGGTCGCCACTGCTCCTACTCAATATGTAGTTAATTTAACTAAAACAATGTTAATTTCACTAAACCAATGGAGTTAAAATAATCCTATTTTGTTTCAAACTAATAAATTTTGACGCACATGGTAGTTAAAAATAACAAAATAAATCTAACTCATGGTATTGGTTTAAATTTCATCCTCTAACCTTTACCCCAGTGCACCTCTCTAATATATATCTCGAAATTGAAGCGCACATAGATACGGATAAGGAGCACTTAACGTGTACATCTACGTGTCTACGTATCGTTAAAGGTACAGAATTTTCGACGATCTGAGAGTCTCGTCGTTTCGGCTTAGCGACGCGACGCGGTTTTGCAAGCGCGAGCATTTCTACCCCGAGCGTTTTTACCTTCGCCGCCGTCGCGACGCGAGGGCATTCGAGATGGCAAGTGAGGGGAGGAAGAGGGCCGCGGAGTGCAGGGGAGAACGGAGCACGGACAGAGGAGAGCGAGACAAAAAGAGGGAAGATCAGAGAAGGAGGGACACTTGACCCTCTGCTTGGCTGCCTGCCGCACACAGCTGATCCTGGATGCTGCGCCAGCGAATCCCCGTCGCGCGCGACGTGCGTTAATAAACGTATCAAGAGTGTGTTGGTAACTCGATCGTCCGTGCTCTCTTCCCGCTTTTCTCTCCTCCACTGTTCCTTTCTGCTTTACTTCTCTCCAACTAATTCCTCCTCCTTATCACTTCCTCTCTCTTTCTGGCCGTCCTCGAACGGTTTTCCGTTCCGTCTCTCTGCAAGTATTCTTACTCCTACTCGAAGCTCTCTCCACGGTCGTCGATTCACACGACTCCTCTTCTCCAACTTTGTTCCCTCGGCTTTTCTATATATCTCTCGTTACGTAAACCGTCCTATATCTCCGTTTTCGAATTCAGTAATCAATTCGCACGCTGCGAGGACGCGCGATACGTACACAACCTGCGCGATCTGTCTCTTATTCTGAGAACCTCTGACAGATCGTGTGCAATTTTTTACATATTCGTATAAAACTTTAGGGAATCAATCGTAAAGAACTCTGAAATATTTTATTGTATCTATCGCGTTTATAAGAATACATAAAAATATTGTAACATTCAGGTAGTCCGCTAATAAAGTGTCGAAATTTTGCACGTTATTTTAATTTTAATAATATGATTATCTAAAATTTATATACGGAATATACGTGCAATATGAAATGATATGTCTTGGGGGATTTTATTACGAGTGCATTACAATTTTCGCTGAGAGAAACATTGCCAACAGGATCAGAAAGCAGTCGCGCTCACCGCCTCCGTGTTCCCCAAATTCCGCGGTTCTTCCGTCCGCCCTCTCTCGTTTCATCTCGCGCTGTGTGCGCACGTAACCCCGGAATGTATTATGCGTAGATAGGTATATACGCGTACACCCATACACCCTCGTGATCGACGTACATTTATGGGGGAGCATCGGGAGAAGGGGCGGCCGACGCGCGAGTAACGTGTTGACTCTCGCGATCGTGCTCCTAATTTATTTACCATTTTACAGGGGGAGTCGGATTTTTCTCGATCGTCACGATCTCTTTTAATATCAGGGATGCTCGAATCTGATCGAGTACGAGTACTACTATTTATTCGGGAAGGTTATTACGAATTGATGGTGATCATGTACGTGCGGAAAGGAAACGATTGCCCAGAAAACAATGATCTTCATTTTTACCATACGCGATCTAAAGTCTAATATTCTTCTGAATCGGCTGCGTCTGCAAAACTACATTCCGCAATTGGTTCCTTTCTACGCGAGAGTATCTCGGGGGACGACTCAATTCACATATCTGACCGGACATGCCGAGAACGCTCGCTGCGAACGCTCACTGGCGAACGCGAAAGAGACACAACTCGGTGGCAGTCGTGTCAGAAGCGACCAATAAATTTATCGAGCGGGTGTTGGCATGGAGACTGCCGGACAGAGCTCGGCTGGATGGCCCGGAGGGCGATGAGAGGGCACTCGAGAATCCTCCATGAGACCGTCACGGAGAAATTGGAGGCAGCCACGGCACCCATGGCCCAGGGAAAGGGAGGAGAGAAGGGAGGGGGAGAGAGAGAGAGAGGAGGGAACGTGTTCGAAGGTAAACTGTACGTAGGTGCGTGGAAGTAAGAGAGAGAGAGACAGAGAGGACCGAGCGGAAGTGGGACGAGGCGGAAGAGGAAGGATATCGATTCCTCGCGGTGATCCAATCAACGATGGCGCCTTATCTGGCGCCTTTATCGGCGTTATAACTTATCTCCCGTTGGCGATATGATACGTTCACGTTTGGGGTCGTGCGAATAATTTTTTGCTGCGAGCCTGTACAATTAATAGGCTCATAATGCGAAATTTAACGACAGTTCGATCAACAACATAAGCGGAATGCTTATTACACTAAACGTGAACGTTTATTAATCTAAATTAGAGTCTAAATGTAAAGTTTATTAGTCTAGAAATTATACAGGCAAATTATATTGACTGACATAATTCCAAGTAATAAGATAACTTTCTCTCTCCTAAGTTTTGAAGCATAATAATATCCCGATAGGTCGAATTATGATAGGATCGGCATAGACTGTTCGAAATATCGCGGAATAATATTATTTTATAAAACAAGAGGTCTCGTAAAAAAGAAAAATTCGAGAGGGGCAGCAGAGAGAATCAGATTAAAATAAAATAAACTGAAATTCTAGACTAAACTGAAACTTTGTAAGCTAAACTAGAAACAAGATTAAGCTTTAGTTTAAGATTTATAACAGACTTCGAGTGTGTGATTGCAAGGCATGTTTTTGTCACCTAAGTGTTAAATAATATTTAGGAAAGATATCGATTTTCTCGTTCAATATCAGTGAGAACGATTAAATGTCTAACTAAAAAGTGAACATTTCACGAGACATTTCATTTTGACATATTCTGTGTAAAACATCAAATATCACGTAAATTAACTTTTCGACGATTTCACCTTAACATTTATACGCAGAATTACGTGAGACGGCGGCTCCCAATTTATGCTTCGCGCATTTATTACCACGGAGCCAATATTTTCGTTGTTTATGACAGAGCAAAGCGAATATCGGAAAAATCCGAGGAATACAGAAGCGGTAGAGGAGGGAAAGAGAGGAAAAGGGAAAAATATATTTCCCGTAGTTAGCTACTTGCCTGCTCTCCAGATCAAGCCGATTGCGCCGTTCAAATCTCGCTGTCGTTGTATCGGTTTTTAACGTAATGGCGTCCGGGGGAAAAAAAATGCGCGATGCGCCCTTACATTTCGCGAATACTAGAATCTATTATGACGAACGTGATAAAAAAAGATGCGTAATTAGTTGATTAATCTTGAAGCAGACAAAGACTCACAATTTTTTTCAAATTAATTTTTAAGACTGACAAAAAGAGAAGTTAATACCATAAACATAAACTTCTGGATTAAATCAGAATTTTTGTCATGGTCCACATAATAAAAAAAACTGTGTAATCCGTGTACCCCGACGGAAGGAGCAAACGGGCATTACGACTTTTGATCATTATTTTCGCATCAAATGCATCGGAAATATGAATTTTCCCCATTGAAGTCACACTCTACGTGATACCACTTGAAACATTCAGTGCTGGATCCGTTCTTCACCGTTGATGTAGCACTGCTGATAGAATGCACAAAATTCTGATTGGCATTGTAAATTTCAGCTCATTTTTTGTTATCTTTTTTCCTATTTTTTCCCCCTTTTATCCATTTGCTTTTTTCCTTGTACTCCTTTTTCGTCTCGAATCTCTAAATTAAACTCTTCCGATGTTAAAATTCTCGATAGTGTCGAGCAAACGTTTCGTAGAACAGTCAAGCAAATATCTTCATTAGAAAAAAAAAAAGATGTGAAAGTTCTCGCACCTGAAGTAGACCATATTGGGTGCAGTTACTACAAGAGACTTCTCTATCCCGAGGATCGCGATTAGGTGATATCTGATCCTATACATGATCACTTCGTAAAGTAAACGAGAAGGGCACGCGGACGGAACGAGACTGAAGAGTCGCAGGGACGGCGGCGGAGGATCCCGAGGAGCAAGAAGAGCGTCGCGAAGGTGGCTGTCCGATAAAAGAGGAAACCGATGGAGAAATGAACAAGGAGAGGTATATATATATCGGCGGAACGTAACGAAAAAGATGAAGGACGGGCGTGCGATAAAAAGAGAGGAGAGCGGTGAAAGAGGGACGAGGAGAGAAAGAGAAAGAGAGAGAGAGAGAGAGAGAGAGAGAGAGAGAGAGAGAGAGAGAGAGAGAGAGAGAGAGAGAGAGAGAGAGAGAGAGAGGAAAGGAGAGAGGTAGAAAGACAAGACGTCCGTACAGGAACGAGTACATTGAAGAAGAGGAAGAGGAAGAGAATGGTCCTTGTGCAGCAAGGACCCCAGGATACCGGCAAGGAGTATCCTAGAATTGTCGAGGATGCTTCACTCCCATCGCCCTCTTTTTCGTGCCCCTTCTACGGGGTTCCCCGTTCCTCTCTTCCTTCCTCCTCTTCCACGTCTCTCTTTCGAGGTTGTAAATATGCCCCACCCTGTCCCATCAGGATTTATTCCTCGCAAAGGGAATCGTCGTCCTCCTACAAACGCTACACCGCGAGGGGGTACCGCGACATCGGGGACGGTCCTTTCTCCCTCGCTCTAACGGGGACTTAGGCGCGGCGCGTTTCTTCCTCCTTTCTCTTCCACCCTCGTTTCATGCGCCGCAAGACTTTGGTACGGATTGCGAAATCAAGGGCTCTCCGAAGAGCCTAAAGTAGTTGACGAGTAGGTGCGTGTAGAGGTCTCGGCTTCATTCGCGCGAAACATTCGTTTTTCATAAAAAAAAAAAGAAGTCACGTTCGCTTCACCCTTCGTGATAATTTCTCAGAGAATGTTGACAACGTTTGAACTCGGCGAGGACGATCCACCACGTAGAAATGTCGGAAATGTAGGTAGAAGGAGGGAAGAGGATCCAGTTTCGAAAATTCCACATTCGGCCAATAAAATGCGGCCCATCACACACGATCGTTAGTCAAGTTCTTGAGGATACGAGAAACTGGATCCTTCAGGAATGGGACGATAGGTCAACAAGTCGAAGCGACCGAAGTTCGAACGGAGAACCGTACTGAAGAGGTCTTCACCTAGCCATAGACTTCGAGAAATCCGATACGATTTGCGAGATTCCGAACGTATCATAGACCCCAAATTTTCTTCAAGTGTGTATTTATACGGCATTTCACGCTTCCGATGGCGAAGGAGGCTAACAAGACATCGGCGTTTTTTGTGGAAACAATATCGTTAGAAAGTCGTTACCATCAGATATACGTCTAAAAGTGTCGCGAAACGAAGACTTTTGCAGCGCCTCACGCGGTTATTTTTTTAAATCAAAATACAAATAAACTTAACTATTAAAAACTAATTCTTTTTTTTTATCGCGAAGCGCGACTTTTGACTCACTCCACGTACGTTCTTATTGTGGGAAATGGATTTTAAAGCCACCGAGAGAGAAATGGTATTGTTCAGGCAGTCTATATACGTAAAAAATCGCTCACCGCGGCGGCGCCTACAAAAATCCGATTCGCCGGATGATCCTCACCGCTTGCTACGGGAGGGCACAATAGAGGAGATTGAGAGAGTGGTGAAAACTGAAGAGGAGAGGGGGCGGGAGAAAAGGGAAAGAAGTCCCGAATTCTTATCCACAATCCTTGTTCCCTCACTTCGCGCGGAAATGAGGTGGAAAACCGCACCCTCCTGGGATCGACTCACCTTTTCTTTACTTTTCCAGGAGGATACCAACGTCGGATTTCGAGCACTACTGCGGTTCCCCGATATTTCAAACGTGTCCGAATCACGGAGCGGGTTCTCGAGGCAACCGAGCGCGAGAAAATTGTACCAAACTGCAAATGAAAAAAGAAACGTTCACGGGGCCGAGATTCCGCCCGCGAGAAAAAGGAAAAGAACGCGAAGATGGAATATTACGTTTTTAGAGGAAAACATCGTAGTTCTTTTTGGCGAGGGACGCGCGTACAAACCTCGAAAAATTGGCGATTAAGTGTTAATGATATGCGAAGCTTTCCATGAAAAATAAAATAAAATTTTAAAAATTTGACGAGAGAGGTCTTTATTTAACAGTGATCTTTTAAAGCAAGCATTTCCGGACGTACGTTCACCCCGGAACCTTTTTTTATTATTCAAAATGATATTTCCTATTCGATTTCGAGCTAGTGTCCTCTCGTTTGGTTAGTGCCCTGTAGAGTTTTTATCGTGGAAACGAGTGTGCGCGTACCGAGGGGCGCGAGAGCTCGTCGACATTTTTGAATTAATCTCATTCGACTGCTCCCTTTATGCGGTTGGCTCTCCCTCATATATCCCGTGGCGAGTCGTTCCTGGCCGCTTCGTGGCTTCAAGCTTCAAGGTTAATTGGAATGAAAGCGAGAAAGGAAAGAGCACGGCCGAAGGAAAAAGGGGATGCTACAGAGGCGAGTCGAAAGTCGACAATGAGTTTTCTTAGGATCGGCGAATTTTCTGCCAACTCGCTCGTCAATATGTAAAAATTAAGAGAGTTTAAACGAGTTTAAACTGCTAGCCACAAGAGAACCGCTAAAAATTAGGTGTTCGAAAACTTATACGCTCTCGCGAGGCACATAGTTAATAAAAATTAAAAGATTTACAATTTTAAACGTACAAAGCACGTACAAAACTTTGTATATATTGGTATACTGCAATGTTTCATATGTCTTTTTAATTACTTTCTTATCATTTCCGAATATCTGTCCAGTCAGCATCGCGCAATTCTACCTTCAAAGGTGCAGTAAATAGGAATTCTGCATCTGCTTGTTCGTATATTTCGAGTAAAGAAACAATTGCAAAAATGTTACATTAGTGTGCGGTGAATCTTTTTCAAGTTTCTTGTCATTTAAAGTGAAAATGACGAGTCACGAATGGCTGAGAGTGAGTTCAAGATTTCCCTGATTACGTTTTCAATACGCAATAACAGGTTAAAGACAAATAATAGATAAAAATAAACAGGTTGAAGTGGAAAACGATTGTCACATCCAATTCGTCCTCAGTAATTGTAGTATCGTGGCGCATCATCCTGCACCGGAGCCTCGGGATATCACGAAGAAGCGAGGGTCGCGAGAGAATAAAGAGAAGGAAATTAGGGTGCGGAACAGGTGTACCGCTTGATCTAGAAGCAGGGTTGTCCTTTCATAGTCTCTCGGATATACGGACCATTTACCTTTATGCGGTATTACGCGCGAAGAAGCGAGAGGAAAGGCCCATTCACATAAACCGGCTGAACGAAACGCAATCTCCCCCTCCCCCCCCCCCCCGCCCGAAATCGCAACCTGCGACCTCTCGTCTCGAGTAAACTATGGTAAACAGTCAATTATCGAGGACATTCGTTTCTTCGAGTCAGGTCATGAGATGTAATTCGAGACGACCGCGACGCTGCGCTGTGTAAGCGAAACTGGAAATCAACGTGACGGGGAATTGCACGTGACGCGACGGATCTGGACAGGATTGGGTGGATTTTCTCGAACGAAAAATCGAAGCCTGGCATTTCGGGACGACAAAAAGTTTCAAGACTTCTTCGCTGCTTCACCGTTAAATTATCGGAAGCGAGATATCGCGTAAGATTATTTTTTCTCAGCAATATACGAGAAATAGACTGATCTTCTCGCATGCCACTCAAAATATTCATCGGTACAGATCGAATCATTTCGCAGATCTCCAAAGTTCAAGACAATTTCGAGCTAATTTCAAGCTGAGAACTATCAATTTTAGAATCTTTACTAGGTTCGTTTTAAATGAACGTTCAAAGAGGAATCTTTATTCCACTCGTGGTCATAGGACAAAACTTAAAAAGGCTTTAATTTTCGATTAGCCGCTGACCCTTCACGACACACAAATCGAAATGGTGCGCCGATATCGGGACGCTCTAATAGAATTTCATGCTTATCGAGAATTGGACGTGTCAGGGGAACCGAATGGAAGGGTAGACGGGGGTCTTTTCTGCTGGACGCGAAGTTCGGTCGAGCGAGGAATTGATAATCAAAGCAACCCCGCTAAAGATCGATTGGAGTGGCCCGTTAGATTCGAACAGCCATCCGACATCTCTTATCATATAGCTAGATATTATTATCTCAAATAAACAATCCAGGGTAAAAAAAAAGGTAAGAAATAGCAAATTATTTTTCTACGATTGCGATTTCACAATAGATATTTTATTCCAGATAAATTTCTCACATGATATATGAATTTCCATAAAAACTGCTCCACATTTTTTTTAACACGAAAGCCGGCCGCATCGCGTTTCCAATTTTATCGATATTGTTACACCTATATAAATTATATTATTCCTCTCTGATTCACGTGCAAATTTGCACAGGCGCGTCTTAATAAAAGTAACAGATTTTTTTAACGCGCAAGTTGGGCAATTGAAATAAAAATCTAAGCTGCTCCTTCGGAACGTTTTTATACACATTTCGAGTTGCGGCGAAATTACGGACGCCGCTACCCTTCCTCCTCTCAGTGTGACCCTCGCGCGTTCTTAAGCAAAAAAATGTCATCTTTGACAGAGCAGAATAGAAGTAGTCGCACACGTATCCTTAAGTGACAGCGGTGCTTCCACGCTAATGAGGCGCGGCGTAATTAGTGAGACTGTCTACCGGGTGGAGTCTTGACAAGAGGACAGATCCCTCTCGACGCCCTGAGTCGCTCGTTCACCCCTCTGTTCGTCACGCATCCTCGACGTGACCCGTATGTCTTGTCGGCACAAAGAAGGGAATTCATTGTCAGTTATCAAAAATAAAAATTCAATTTCCGTCGTTTTTTCGTGAAAAAAAAAAGCGAAAGAGAAATCCCCGACATATTTTGAACATTTGAAATAGATCAATTTACGACACAATGGATTTTCAGCGTACTTCAATCAGTCTCTGTACATAGGATGCAAATAGTAGCGTATGAAAAGACTCGACTTATAAGCTCTTGTTTCTGCCTTTGTTAAAACATTGCAAGAAATTTTATTAAAAGGTCCTTCCTACAATATTCCTTAAATATGGCAATGTTCTCTACATATGCGTTAATTTTGAATTTAATTGCAAACATACACACGTCGGTTTTTTCTGACCAATCTCGAATCGATTTCCTTTTTTTTTCCCATAAAAATGCTCGTACATTTTTTTCAGAAAAATAATTCGCGCGCGAGAAGGAGTTGAGGAAATCGGTGCGGCCGCCGGGCGGTGCAAGTTAGTTTTTATTAAAAGCCATTCACACAGACACGGCTATCGCGCAAACAAAATAGCTGACCCCGGCTCTCAATGGACTCTGACGAATTTCACCGAGGGTTCGCGTTCCGGCGGGTGGGTTTTGCGAGCGGGGAGGGCGGGAAGGCCGATTTAGAGCACAATGCGGCTCAATGCCGAGGAAATTAGCCGCGGCGCTGCCGGTGACGCCCGTCAACCCCATACCACGGAAAACAAGCTTCATGCCTTATGTCCCGCAGGAGCACGCCGCTCCGATATTATCACTCTCATCGACTAATTTATATCGCGTCAAATATCGTCGCCAATAAGCGACACGCGATTATCGAGATACGTCACATTTCGGTACGATCTAAGCCATCTCGGTCGTCGATAAAGTGTCCCAATAATTTCTCCATTATGCAACTGATATATAGAGACGTTTACATTAAAACAATCAAAAAGATGACGTAACTTTGTTACAAGATAAAAATTGCACATTACGTTGGTAAACTCGTATAAAAAATATAATCCATCAAGTTTTCTTCCTTCCGATTATTTTCTCTCATTTTCGTTATTGGTATAAAAATATAAGGGTAAAATAGATAAGTGGGATATCTTAGGGGATATTTCGCATACTCTATGTCAGAGTATGTCGGAATAAAATGTAAAATGCGTTTCTCTTCTAATATCATAACTATTTAATATTATAATGATTCGATCATTATTATTCTGTTTAATTCAGAGTCAAAAATTCTTGGAAATTTTTCGTAAAAGTACAAGCATGTAAATTCACACGGAAAAACATTTAGCTTCTAGTTTTTGATAAATTTAACTTAAAAATGAAAAAATGAAAAAATAAAAGATGACAGAAAGACAAAGAAAAATGCGGATATTAAAAACGTAAAAATAAAGGAGAGAATACACGCGCGCGTGATTGAAATCGAAGAGCATAAAAGACACTTGAATATCATCACACATATGACGTAATTAAGTATCTGAAGAGAATAACTGTAAGGCGAATATACGGCAATGAGAGATTGGAGATATCGATAATGTTGGTCAAGTATTTATTGGCCGTGAAATCACGCGTTATTAGTAATCGAAATGCGAATCCGACGCTATCGTGAAGCGTAACTCTCTCTCCCTCCCTCCCTCTCTCTCTCTCTCTCTCTCTCTCTCTCTCTCTCTCTCTCTCTCTCTCTCTCTCTCTCTCTCTCTCTCTCTCTCTCTCTCTCTGAAAAACCAAGTCAATGGCGATTAAATTTCCGCCTGTCTTTTGGCGTCAAGGATTATCAAATGTTCCTCTCATCGCCGTCTCGAAGCGAGGGTCAAAAGAGAACTGTGGACATTGACTGCCTGCCAAGATCCGAGGGATAAGTTCGTCATTGCACGCGTAGGTGAATGGAACCCGTCTTTAATGGGGATCCCATGATGCGCAGGTAGATAAACGTACCGTGAATAGGCCGCGGGTCTGAATGAATGGTTAAAGAAACGGCAGAAGAGAAGACGCGCTTCTTTCGCTCCTGTCTCTCCCTTCAGTCCGCGTTTCTCTTCCTCTTCGTTAAGAATTCTTCACGCGTGCACTAAGCACTTATGTGCTTAGTATATCCGTTTTCCGGTAAAGTTAACACTGGAAGCTACGTCGCTGTAATTAATTTTCGCACCAGCTTCAGCGGCCTCGTAAAAACATACTCATGCTTAGAACGTCTAATAGAACAGCAAAGTTTTACTGTACGAACAATGATCATGTATCTCGTGCACGAAATCGTCAATTGTCATTTTAAAAATTTTATATTCATTTAACCAGTTTTCAAAGACATAAAGGTACTAAATAATCCAGGATTTTGTGAGCTGTGACAAAATGTAAATTATTTTAGAGGCTTAGACATTTCATATTTTTCTCCTTCGGCGAAAAGGAATTTTCCGATATATTTGCTAATCATACAGATAAAAATATAATCATTGATTTAAAATATCTCCCGCAGAAATAAAGATCGCTTAATAATTCTTTGCTTTTTAAAATAAAGAAGGAAGGAGGAAGAAAATGTCATTTTATGGGAAATTTAATATCATAAATATCCGCGATCAAATAAATATATAATTTCACTTAGAAGATCATAGTTGATCTTAAAATAACGCTGCAATCTCGCGCATTCAAATGCATACATCGCGAAATATAGGGAAGCGATGTATCGAAAGAGTTGAGAGATAATTTTCGAGAACTTTTACTGGGTTCAAGATGGACTGTATCATCGGCGTCTCTGTCACGGTAGCCGTACAGATCCGGAGACTCGTCTTATGCCCAGTCTCTACACAATTCGAGCCTCTGCCTCTGCCGTTGCTGCGCTGCTGGTGCTGCTGCTGCCGCTGCCGCTGCTACACGAGTGTTTGCAGTCCACTCGAAACCAGTCCCGGACGAACAGTCGCGCACGTGTGCGTGCGTACGAATGTGCGTGCGTACGTACGTACGTGCGTGCGTGCGGAGAGAGAAAATGGATGGGAGATGAAAGTAGACGAAGATATAACACCGACAGCACCGCGAGGCCAGAAAGGTTGCTTAATTTGTCTAACGAGGGCTCCCTGCACCTGTCATCTGGACACGGAGATGGACGAGCGGACAAAGTACGGCCATCCCCCGTTGGCCGAGCTCCGCTCCTCCCAGGGAAGATACCGTTTACTTGTTTATTCGCTCGCCTACGTCGTTTCGCTACTTCAACATCGTCAGATTGCGCATACCGGGTTAATAATGCACAACGCGAGCACGCTCATGCCGCACGTATACAATAGGGAATCTATACGCGTAAGGACGCATTGAAGTGGTGCGCAGCGATTAATACCAATCTGTTATGATTAATATATAAATAAATATAATAAATATTGTCGGGATTACAAGGATGCAAAGTGCGATACAAGACGAATAAACGTGAAATAAACGAAAAATATCAATGTCGATTGCAGTAGTGTTCGTTTATTTTCTTTTTGATCTATTTCTGATTATTAATTATTTAGTTGATTATATTCTGCGTTGACAATATTCTATGATAATTTTAAGAGCGACTACGAATTGTCTCTATCGCATTTCTGAAATACGCTCTCAATATTTGAGACATGTGTGCTCTAATTCTGAATTAATTACCTTCAGATCTTAAATACTTAGCCGATTTAAATTCCAAAAGCAATTTTAGAGTTTCAAATTCGAGCTAATAAATAAACTGTTAAAGTAACGCGTCTGCGAGGAAGAAGACGCGAGCTTCTTGCGTTTTTCGCCAAGAAAACCATTTCGTATCCTCGACACTTACTCTCTCGAGGGTTCGCTTCTGTCTGTGCGTGGCGTTTACTCCCCTCGGTAAATCAATCACACACGTTCATACCCCATATAACGTTTTGTTTTTATGTTCGCGCGTAAATACGGTCGGCGATAGAGCCGGGGCATAACGATTATAACGAAACACAGGAATGAGGTATAAGAAAACGTAAGGTATAACGTATAAGAAAATATACACATAATATTATAAATAAGATAATCATTATAAAAAAATAACCAATCGAATAGTAAATTAAATGTAAAACGGATCAATAATGCAACAAATGGAATGAAACTAATATTCTTGCTACTAAAGACAATCTTGATTTATCAAAGCAAATGTTATTGCAATGTGCATGAGTCTCTCTTTCTCCCTTTCTCGTAAGAATTCTCATCTCAGATTTAAATAAAGACCGAATAATAAAGACTTTTAATATTAGACAGATTGTAGATTTTAGAATTGCCTATTATCAGAATGTGTGTTATTACAGTGTGTGACCCCTTAATTTATTCAAAATATTCTCATAGTCCCAACGATAGATAAATTGTTTAGCAAACAAAGTACTCGGGCATAGATTGTTATAGGAAACATTTGCCATCGCTCCTGCGCGTATTCTGAATATAACAGCTTTTGTACATACATACGAACGAACGTATATCGGGGAACGCGGCGAAAACGCGGGAGAGGAGATCGGGGAGAACGCGATGCACAGGAGGGGGGGCGGGACGACGGTAGGCACGTCCGCTAATTGGATAATTACGGAGTGCGCCGCGTTTGTTTTATAATTGGGCGAAACCGGGGAACCGTCGCTGCCTCGACGTGCCAAACAACAAAACGGCCGGAGTCACGCTCTACGTGACGAACTACCCTCGGAGCTAATCCAGGAGCCGAAGGGTCCCTCGGCTTCCCGCGGCCCCCTTCCCACCCCACCTCCGGCCCCTACGCCCATCCCGCCCCCGCTGGCTCGTGCTTTCGAGCCCTCCGCGCCAGCCCAACGTCAACCACCCTCCGACTCGCCGCCGATTCATCGTTTGTCCACCTACCACCGGTTCACCACCGCCCACCTTCGTGACACGAGCGGCGTGGGGCAACTCGTCGTGCTCACCTCCCTCCCCCTCCGATTTCACGAAGAGATAAAATAGATTATAATTTAGATCTAGATCATTCAACATTCCTTTATTGAGAAGACACCTTTCTACATTGGAGTATTTTGAGAAAAAACAAAATTTTTTTACGTTGGATGAAAGAAAGAGTAAACTGGAAAGTAGCCATTCCTCCAATCGCGATAAAGAAATGACAGAATCAGCGAAGTTCCGCGGTTTGATACAAATAATCTTGTTAGCAATGATTTCCTCTTTCAATCGTAATTAAAAGACAAAATAATGTCGATACGGATAAGAGGAGCAACGAAAACCTGTGCTCGATCTCGCCCGACGCCGTCGAACCCGAAGAAGTCGCGTGCGCGCGCTTTAATTCGACTCTTCTAATCTCGGTATTGTCAAAGGAACAAGGGGGTAAAACAAGTAGTGGGAGAAACTCTGGTCCCAGTTAGAAAACGATTGACTGACTGACTGACTGATTGCGAAACGCTCTTTCGTTAGGGTCGCAACGCGAGAGCCCTTCCCGACCCTCCAGTTCAAATCCCTTCCCTCGCACGGCGTTTCGGTCTGAGCGTAAACACGTCTCGCGCATCACCTAACCAACATCAAAAGTCCTAGATGAGATATCTAGGCGCAATAAGCGCGGAAAAAATATTCGGCGCGGAATCACGGCTGCGGAAAACGGTGTTAACGCGACGGCGGGAATTAAACATTTCATAATTGCCCCTAATATTAATTTTTACGATTTCGTTCGTTTAAGATCTTCGAAATATTAATATAAATTTTTCTAGTACATAATTCCGTGCTTCAATTTTAATAAAAACTGAATTATATCTGTGCACAATTACGTCAATGAAAAGCTACTTAAAGTATTTTAAGCGTACTTTTCATTATTTTTCCATCTTTAACGTTTACATGTATGGTAGACGTATCACTAACTCCTAACGCGAGATGCATGCGTACAAAAATTAAATGACTTACCATGAAACTGCTGGTATAAATTCACTGGCGGGGGAATATTCGCATACGAAGCCGGTCTGTTATGGTTCACGTGATGACTGTAAAAGAACAATTTGTTTAATTTTTTTATCTTACTTAATATCTGCATTCGCGCAATTATGTGATAAAATATTTCAATAATAAGTGAAACAAGACCGATATGATGTACGAATTATAAAATATTTTATTACAAAAAAAAATGAAATTATTTCTTTAATTTAAAAAAATTATACATATACGTATCTATATTAAATACTAATCCGTAAGAATACCATAAAAAATTTGAAAAAAGAGTCGTAAACTATCTCGGATTTAAATTAAGACGCTGTATTTAAATTCATTATGATAAATTCGTTATGATAAAAACTAATTGCAAATTGTCACATGGCAAATATTTTTATTTACAAATATCTTTTATGCATCTTTTGTTTGAAGCAATAAAAGAAAAGCGAAAGAGGAGCAAGGTGATTCTAGATTCTAGATACATGAGATATATTTGTCGGTAAAAGTACACGGCAAACGAACTAATCGCAGCGATTAATAATAATACTCACTCGAGCATCCTGTGCCCTGCCTGTCCCAACGAAGCTGACTGCGTAGAACGAGTGAAACCGATTTGCGGCTTCCACTGGCTGCCGTTTTTGTGATTCATAGCTTCAAAGTCTTGCGGCTTCAGGACGCGCGGCGGGT
Organism: Temnothorax nylanderi; assembly: GCF_030848795.1. Taxonomy (NCBI): domain Eukaryota; kingdom Metazoa; phylum Arthropoda; class Insecta; order Hymenoptera; family Formicidae; genus Temnothorax; species Temnothorax nylanderi. The sequence goes on along the minus strand of NW_027249095.1, from coordinate 495,534 downwards.
CCTTGGCCCCCTTTAGCTTGCGAGCCAGGAAAACATAATTGCCACCATACTTGGGATCCTTGTACTTGATACTGTAAACCAAGGGAAAGGACATCCAGTCTCTTGTCTATCTTTCATTGTCAGTAACGGTAGGCAATCATATTTAATTTGATTTAAAAAGGTTTGCGTAACATATACGAACCAATACACTTTGTTGTTTCTGACCGGTAAACCTCTCACGGGTGAAGGTAACGTGCCTCCGTCGCTCACACAGTCCTCCGATAGGAGCACGGTGCCTCGCATCCCGTTTATACTTATCTCGACCTCCTTATCGAACCCTATGCGATTCGTGTACAGACCTTTTATAAAGTCGTAACCCTTATTCTCCATTCCGACGTACAGTCTGTCGTCACCGCGAATGTTTCTCTTTTCTAAAAAATGGAAATACGACGTGAGATAAAACTAGGAACATAATACTCGATACATGCACGTATAAATGTGTATATTACAATTACACCGTTCCGCATCTCGACTTTAACTTGATGAAAATATCCGAAATGTAAACTCTTTTTCCCGCAACAATTGAGACAAGAATTTAGGTGGGGGAGGGGGACGCGTCTGGCGTCCCTCGAAAACTGCCTGAAGTTATCAGGAGAATGCATTGCAACGAGGTTATGTGATCCGATTCAAATTTCGCACTAGCTCCTAACATCGTAAAGTTAGCTCTTGAAATTCAAGTTTGCAGTCTACTTTAGAAGGCGCCAAATTTTAAATTGGATTTAATTAGCGCTACGTTGCTCACGTTGCCGGGCAAAATGTTATTAAATAAAAATATTATTTAAAATACTCGATCCTGGGTAAATTTTCGTGATCCGGAGATCCCTACTGGCAATCGTTGAGATATAAATATCTAAACAAACTTTTTGTAACGTAATATTACAGATTCATGTAAAAGTATTATTATTTAGACTTATTTGTTTCATAGATATGCATTTAGTGGCGCAATAATATTATATATTGCTATAAAACTGGTCATTTTTCCTTGGTTATTACTTGAGTGAATATTCAAATATGTGGATGATAACTGTAGAAATGTAATTTTAAACAATATTTTATAATTATATTCATAGTTATTCATTAATTTGTATATTGAACATATTATTGTGTCATAGATGTGAGCTCTCCATATCTACCAAATATCTAGGTCGTCATAAAATTAATACTACGTCACAAGTTAATTATCTAATCTATTGGTAGTCACATGCAAATTTGCGTGAAGCAATCGGTCTTATCGTTAGTTTACGAAACATTTGTATCACTCACTTTCTGCCTCTGTTAAACTGTCGTAATACGGTGCCAAAGCCTTGAACAATCTTTTCTCGTCAACAAATGGCAGCAAAGCTACGCCTTGCCAAGCAAATTTCTTTCCATTCAAGTCGATTTTAAAATCTTCTGGATAAAAATCAATGATTTGAGATTTCTGTAAATAAATATTAGATAAAAAACGTTAAAAGAAGATACTAAAGTACTATCTGCTAAAAGTAAATCTACTAAAAGCACTAGCGGTTGTATAATTCAACTGTACAATAATTAAATTTTTTAATCGTTTCAATTTAAAATAAATTAATATCATTTTCCCTTTTTTCTGATCATAATAAAAGTATACGTACTGGATCCGTCATTAATTTCGCCCATGGCTCAGGTACATGTTTCCTGCTAGCAGCAGGAAATACACCCATCAATTGTTCTAGTGGACGAAACTGTAACAAAATATCATTAAATCATGCACGTTTGTAAGGTACGCTTACACTTTGCAAAGAATATGCAATACTTACTGGTACAGTGTCCTTCTCAAACTCTGTAGAAAGACCTCCAATATTAATAAAATCACTTGCAAATGGCGCATAATGATACGGGAAATACCATCGCCACGACGCACAACCTTGATAATAATATCGCAAGACCCAACATAAACCTCGCACGTATTGTAAAGCGACGTTATTTCTACAAGCAGGCAAGTAAAACCAGATTAATATAAGATCGCGCACAATTCTCCAAAGTAAATTTTATTTTTCAAAAATAAATGCAACGTTTGCGTATAAAAATTATTCTATTTCCATTCATCATTACCTAAATGCGAGATTATCGGGAGATACGTCGAATTTAGATTCATAGTATCGATCTTTAAAACCATCCTCCCAAAGTCGCACCTCATCGTGCGCCTGGTCATCATCCGACTCATTGCTCGGCGTAACTTCATCAATTTTACGTTTCTGTCCTCTATTGCCTGTATTCTAGTAACAAAATTTAGAATATATAAATATTATACTACACATACACGCGGATGTACTAAAAAACGGTTTCGAAAATTTAAGAACATGTAATATTCATTGTGTTAAAAAAATGAAATTGAATACCTCAGGTTTTAGCATGCTTTCTAAGGCATGATTAGTGTTCGTCTTTTCGGCAGCATTCGTATTATAATTTCTACCCTGTACACGCATTTTATAAGCTTCATAACGTGCATTCTCTATAGGTTTCACTGGTTGTCCAGGGGCCTGTAAAGATTATAACGATATATACCTATATTGAAAATCGTATGTCACATCTCAATCAGAGTCAAAAATATAATAATAAATCTTTTCTTAGCAACATTTGGATGAAGCTGACAATTTTCAAAAACTTTGTTTAGAAAAATTTGAATTAAATCAGTTTAGTTTAGTTTCTTATAAATGTAGAGTACATAATAAAATTGAAATCTTACAGTGGGTGCAAATTGACCTGCAGGAATCCATGTTGGTTTAAAACTACTGATAATTTCGTTTCTTTTCTTTTTGTCTTTTTCACGTTGTTTAAAAGCCAATTCATTTTGTTGCCTCCTTTTAAAGATCTCATCTTCTACATCACCAAGATCTGACATTATCAATTGTACGCGATCTAAATTAACATCACCGCTATCTGTCAAAAAACCCTGCAAATAATAAAAAAAAATTACTTTCTGTAAAAAAATTTGCTTTAATTTATTTGATATTAACATTTAAGAGACAATAGGTCTGTTCGTTTTCGCTGCACTTCTGAACTAATGCAACATAGTGCAATAAGTTAGAATGAAACATATATATGTTCTTTCATTCTAACTTATTGCACTAGTTCAGAAGTGCAGCGAAAACGAACAAGCCTATTTTCATAAGTTTATAGAATTTAATTAATAATTACAGATATACATGTAGAATATTTTTTATAGCTCTAAAAATAATTAACGCAGAAAACTTAGCATGAATTAATTATTATATATAACACAAATAAAATATCTACAAAATATATCTCAATTCTGTTTAAACATAATATTTAACAATTATATAAAGTATATTGTAAAAGGTACAATTTTGTTAATCAGAGTTAATAAAGATATAATTTTGTAATTATTAATTTATCATCTTGTTTTGTAAGAAATATTACATACTCCTGTTTTATATACTGCTTTTTTGTATAGAGCAACAAGTCTGTCAATTGCGCCTTCTCTAATTTCCAGAGAAGGGAGATGAGGTAAAAAATCGTTTCCTACGAAGAAACACATAAACACCCAATCATCGATAGCTCGCTCAAAATCATACTTGAATGGTAGATTTGGCATAGACAACTCTCTTTCTAAATATTCTCTGAGAACATTTAATCGCACGAATATGAACTGGCATTCGGATCCGTATACGTTTTCCTCCGGCTTTTGGCTCGGTTCCGCGCCCATACAGTCACGCATTTCATGCCCCAATTGACCACATATATCGCACGGCTTTGGCTTATTTGGCTTAAATTCCTCGCGAATAATAGTAAAATTAGGTTCATGTGTAGCGAGACCCAACATGATCAAATCGGCATCCGCTCCGCATAAAACATGTTGCGTATTAGGATCGTGATCGGGTTGCGCTATAATACATAAAAAAAACCACAATTTTTTATTTGTAGCAAAGCTATGTAATCTGCGCATATAAAATAATCTTATATACAAGCTTACCTCTTTGTCGTCGTATAAAATCCATTATTTTATGTTCTCCTTCACCGGGAACATTAGCATCACTTAATATTACTTTAATATTCCTCCAACCTGGGTCATTATTCAAGCGATCATGAATGTAGTAATGCAAGCATGCCGATAATCTCGCCATAAATGGTGTGCCCTGGAATATGAAACGTTTGATATGTACATTATGCAACTTTACAGTTTACTCAAATCAATCAATATTTTTCAAAATTAATCAATGACAATTAATAACAAAAAATTCCGTTCCGTTTGTCAAAAAATATTAAAATTAATCATTAAAATTAACAATTAATTTAAATATTTTTATACATATTTTAAATTCTGTTTATTTTGTTATATTCAATTGTTACAAACCGGCGTAATGCAGTTACTATCGAAATGCGCTTCCTTCGGTTTTTCCGGTGGTAAAGATGCCCCTTTGAGAGACAATTCGGAACGTATCCTCTCTATTTCATTAATCTTTTCTGTTGTTTCTTTGGATGCACGAAATCGTCGAGATCTTTGTTGATTCATCTTAGCTCTGGGCGCCTGCATAACAACGCATTGCTCATTATAATTATTCCATTAGTTTTCTTTTCTGAATATAATATATGTAAAAACACTTACGACTCCGTCAATCGCCATGTAAAGCACCTTCCTTGGTCTGACGATACGAAACAATCTGTCGATACACTCAAAAATAGCCTCCATCATTTCATCTTCATCCTTGGGAGCTGGCCTATATTTCATACAAGCACAAGATCACATAAACAATTCCTCATAGATTTATTTACAATACAATTCATTAAAAAATTATATATATTATACATATATAAATCATTCCTTACAACATCATGTTTATACTCACTTGTCCTCTGGATGCGTACAGGGGTGAATGATACCGTTCATGTCAAGATATAAATTATCAAATTCTACCCCGTTTGGATTCGGCTCCGCTGAATTCACAGGAATGCATACCCCATCTGGAGTTGCTGACTAGGAATGTAAAGTATCAAAATTTTATAATCTCCATTATGTAAACCATCGGCAGAATGTCACTAAAATGGATTGCTAAACTTTGGCAATAAACTTAATTCATCTTAAATGCAAATAATTCATATGACGGTAAATCCAAAAACGTATCTCAACCATTTTTTATCTGAGCCAAACATTTGCAAGAATATTTGGTATTTTAATTAGGTATAATTAAATATATATTATATTTACATTAAATATTTTCTTTTACATATTAATATATCTCATGAACGTTCAAATATTGACACAAGAGTCTAAAATGAAATCTTTTACTTATTTTAAATCGCTAAAAATAAACAAATTAAATTATATAATATTAAAAACAAAGCACATAAAACCAAATCAAATCTGTTAAATTCTAAAGAAATCTTTCCAAAGAAACAAACGAAAAATCTTTATAATTATGAAAGTTACACAACACAATTATCCACAAGAGAAAATTCTTATCCTTACACTAATTTAAGATCTTAGATATATCGAATAAAATGTGAAAATTGTTTAAATACATAAAAATTACTGAAAATTTTAATTTCATTTCAGATATTAAATTTGATGAACAGAAGCAAATAGAGGATTATAATAATCATTCTGAAAAGTTTCGTCAAATTAACCATGTGGTTAAAAATATAAAAATTAATTAAGAGACTTTTACACGTTCACGTTCATAATAATGCACATTGCAATTAAAAAATCCGCGTGATCTATAAACGCAGCGGTTTATCGAAAGAAACTGAACTTCAGAAAGCAAGATGTGAGTAATTTCACTGCAAATGTGTATGACAAAGGGGAAAACTTCTTTGGGAGGTTTAACCTACCTTCTGCTCGATGCACTCGACGATCACGGAGGGATACTTGCGGCTTAGCCAACGAAAAAATGCCGGGACACCCATCCTTCGTTTCGGAATTCACTCGACAATATTACGAAAACCTCGAATTACAGTCACGGCACTATCGTGTCATATTAAATCAACTGCATTAACGCGCATACCGTCTAACCTAAATCTGGACGAGATGGACGCAGAGTACGCAGTTGGTTAGGGTTGGTTAGGGTTCTTGGGCTCTGGTTGAGCATGAATTAATATTATACCGTGATACGGAACACGAGATACGATTTCATGCCACTCGGCTTTTAACGCCACTCGTGGAAAAATGACGCAACGTTTTTTTAAATTTATGTACTTCGATATTAGATTAGTATTGATTAGTATTCAGTATTCAGCGATCTAAAAACGACTTAAGTTTAAATAATATAATTGAAAAATATTTCATAGATTTTTAATGATTTATGTAAATCGCAACTTTGATGCTATGTTAATCATTGATAATTTTTTTTAATTTAATCATAACCGACACACAAATTCCTTTTAAGGATTGAAAGTCCTGACAACATATACTTAATTTTTATTGCAATAAAACTTTTCTAATACGTTATCGTAGTTGTAATATGCCAAGATACCCTGAAATGGCTCTTTTTTGCAACTTCAACTGCAAATTTCTCTAAATTGTGACATGATAGAGCAATTTGATAAACGAGATTCATTCAGTAGTGCTAAAAAAACTATGGGAAACGATTATTCTCGTACTTATGCTCGAAACAAAGTAATTTTTTATTGAACAGTGTGTAAATGTGTGTAATAAAGGGAACATTTCGGGGATTCGTACCCTCTATTAAAGAATCTGCATCATTACGAGATAATGGTCTTTTCACAATCAAGAAATGCGGTATAATCAGAAATTAAATTTAATTCGGACAATTAGAACTTAGAACTCGCTTTTGGTTTTCTAAACTCCTAAAGAGAAAAATAAAATACTTAGGTGTCACTGATTTTGAACTGGCAAATAAAATAATTGCAGCAACATGTAGATTGCATAATTTTATAATAATAAGATACAATATAAACATAATAGATGAAAAAAAATGTACATCTCAATAATGAATAAAATAAAGAGAAAGGAAGAATAAAAATTTTGGAGGGTACAGAAAAGCGTAGAAATATTGTTGCTCAGTTTTAATTACTAAATAAAGATTACACAATTTATAAACATGTTATGTATATTGTAAAAAAATATTTAAATATTTACGTAAGTAAATGCGAGTTAAATTTTAACCTTTTCCATTTCCTTGTAACTTAACAATTAATGTTTTGAATATCTTATTTGTTTCTGCTTGAAGGCGATTATTTTCTTCTATAGCTATTGTTAGTTTATTGATTGATTCTATTTCTCGTTTTACGCACTCAATCCGATTTTCTCGTACGTTGTGTTCTAGTTCTACATCTTCATGAAAGATGTTGTTCATAGTTTCATACCATTCCCATAATATACGTTTATGAACTGCAAAATTTTTCTTATTATTATCTTTTATCGTTTTGAACGTATGTTTCATATTTCGCATTTTGCGATCAAGCATATCTATTGTAATAAATTCGCCCTGCTTTGCAAAATCTTGTTTGATCTCTTCCCATACTGTCCTCTTCTTTAACTTGGGATTGCGAAAGTCGTTTCTCCTTTTTGCATAACATTCTAGTAGTAGTTTTGTGGTTTTTTTGCTCCAAGCAAAAGTCTTATCAGCTGTTTAAAGCAAAAATAATAACTCTGTATATTACAAATATAATTCAGATCAAAAAGTTAGGTTAGGTTATTAATCATGTATATACATACCTTCTGATGTTGATCCTGTTACTTTCATTACTTTTTGCTGTGAGAAATTCTGCTTCAAATAATTTTTAACAAACTCGATATCTACAAAATGATTGTTTCTATTAGTACACAATCGAATATAACAACAATAAATATTCTTTTTTTTTACATAAACAATTCTACATACCCTTTTGTAACTTATTATGTATTTCTAAGGTGTCTGTGATATTATATATGGTGTTATCATAACTGTATTGAGCTTCGTATAATGCTGCATTTTGTGGAACACTACCAGCCTCACGTTCACAGTCTTTTGTACAATATTTATGATCATCCTCCATATTTATCACCTGTTTATCGATTTACAAGCTTTACAAGCGTACTACTCAGCGTCTCAGCGTAGTCAGCGTAGTCAGCGTACTTTCACTTCTCTGACCCTGTATTGCGAGAAAGATGATAACCGTCGAGTAAACGTGTTGCAACGTTGCTGCGTAGCGTTTCAGCAGAAAATCACTAATCGCTTACTAAGCGCTGTTCTTCTGAACTGCCTTTGTTCTGCTGAACGCGCGCAATAATTTTCGAATCTTCCGCAATTTCATTATTTTTTACATTCAAAAAAGAAATATTAGCATTTATTAAGAAATTAATTTTTCGTGTGCGTTTCCAAAAGTTAATTATTTTTTAGATAAGAATTATTTCTAAGTATTCCTACAAAACTTTATAAAATTAACTTCAAACTTTAAACTGAAATTAAAGTTGATCTGCATTAATAGAAATGGACAAAAGCATTGGAAACAGGGATGAATCCAGTACTAAAACTACTAAATACTATTGGTTTTTACTTTTCGATTCAACCAATTATATTTAGTTGTTGTATACGTAAATAATAATGGAGTAAAATATAAATTTCTTCGTAATTAAAATAAAAAATATACGACAGATGGAAAATTGTCCAAATTATTTGCGAAAGCGTGGGCAGTGAAAAATAGCAGCAGATCGTACTGATTGGCTACAAAATAAAGAAGTTCTAGAAACTCGAGACCCTACTTTGTAGCCAATCAGTACGATCTGCTGCTGCTTTTCACTATTTTCACGGTGGTATTGGACGCACCTATTGCAGAATTCGCGCTATAAATCGTGTCTAGATATTCGTATGCCATGGCGCTCCAACAGTCCAACATGTGTGTAGATTGTGTAGGCATGTATGTGTGTCGCCGTATGTGGCCGTACTTGGAGCGTAACAGGTGTGTTTGTGAGGCTAAATATAAAATTAACAGATAAATCAGATACATTGCACAATATGAAACTAATTAATAAACGTTTAGTGGATTAAGATTGTTCTCACCTCGTCGTCAATTCGGACGAATTTTGCTGTTATTTGCGCGATCGAGAGGTTTCCGACGTGTTTTTGGAGGTTAGGAAATCTATCGTACCGACTGAATAAGCGCGCGCGCGAAATTGTAACGTTCTTTGTTGAAAACGCGATTTATTTGCGTGAATTTTATACGAATATGTCGAAAGTTTTCACAATATCACAATTTTTCAAGTTACATAATTTTTTCGTTTTATTAAAACAAAGTAAACCTATAATATATTAAGATGAAGCAAACTTGTACAATTTCTTTATTTATATATTTTTTATATTATATATGAATATACATATACTCATTTGCTAATTTTACTTTTATTACATCGTAGATTCCTTGTTTTTTTTATTAAAAAACTTCTACTTTTTTTATTAATGATAATCATCACATTCAGACAGAATGTGGCTCCAAGTTTCCTCTTTTGCAACATCTGAATCTGGCCAGAGTTTTTAATCGTTTTTCTTTTCCTTTTTGTCCTAAGTATTTCGCTCTTCCTGCTACCTTTCACCTTCCTAATCTTTCGCTGAAATTGACTTTTCTATTTTACTTTTCCTTTCTTCCGCCTGCTTTTCTTCGTACTTTTCCGTCCATTCTTCTGCACTGTATTTACTCCTTTGTCTTCCTTTGCTTCTCTCTCCCAACTGCTAGTTCGTCCTGCTTCGTAAAATTCTTTCATTGTTTTGCCCCAGTTTGTGCTTTCCCATTCCATCTTGTTCATTTCTCTTGTACATTCTTTTAATATCACATTTTCTGAAACCTTCTTTATTTTATCCTGATACCTTAACACTCTCCTTCCCGCTTCTAGGCTTATCTTTTCTATTTTTGTTTTCTCTCTAACTATGTGTCCTGGAGTCCACCTGTCCAATCCTAGAATCCATCTTATGTATTTTTCCTGTAGCGCTTCCACATCTTCCCATTCCCTCCATCCCCATACCTCTACTCCATACAGCACGATACTCTTCACCATGATATTAAATATCATGAGTCTTCTGTCAAAGTCTCTTCCGAATTTTTTCTCTCCTATTCTCCATATCTGTGCCATGACTGCTGCCGCTCTCTTAACCACGTCCTTTATGTGCGCATCATCCTCATTGTTCTTCTTAAACGTGAAACCTAAGTATTTGAATTTTCTCACTTCTTCCAATTCTTCATTTTTCCACTTCCATTCTCTTTCTTGATTTCTTCTTTCTTTTTTGCAAAAAACTAATATTTTTGATTTATCCGCATTTAGAGTTAGCCTCTTTCCTTTGAAGTACTTTTCCAGGCTTTTCAACATCTTCTTCATGTTATTTTCAGATTCCGCCAACATTGCCAGGTCGTCTGCGTACGCGAGTGTGTATATTTTTATCCTACCGATTACAGTTCCTCCAACTTGTCTTTTCTTCAAAAACTCCTCTACATCCGCTAAATATATTATGAAGAGCAGTGGGCTCAGGGGGCAGCCTTGCCTCAGTCCTCTCTCTGTCCAGAATCTTTCCGTTACCTTATTGTTTCCCAATACCACTCTGCTTATAGTCTCCTTATATATATCTTTTATTCTTTCTACTAATCTCTCATTGATTCCATATTCTTTCATATTTTTCCACAAAAGCCCTCTGTCTACTTTGTCGAATGCCGCCTTTACATCCGCGAACAGTACGTACAATTTTCCTTTCTTTTTGGTTAACACCTTCTCTGCTGCTGTCTTCAGTGCATATATGTTATCTATGCAGCCTCTTCCTTTCCTAAATCCTGCTTGCGTTTCTGGTAATATTTTTAGCCGGTTTACTTCCTCTCTCAGTCTACCTTCCAATATCTTTGCGTATATTTTGTATGCTGTGTCTAAAAGTGTGATCCCTCGGTAATTTCCTACTTCCTTTTTACTGCCTGTTTTATGTATCGGATATATTCTTCCCTCTTTCCATCCGCTTGGTATCTCTCCTCCTTGCCATATTTTTTGTATAATTTTTCTAAGTTTTTCTTTCGTTTTTTCATCCGCGTGTAGCCAAGTTTCATTTCTTATACCATCTTCTCCCGCTGCTTTTTTTTTCTTTAATCTTGCTATCACTCTGTCCACCTCTTCCTCAGTTATATCATCAGTACTTTCCTCCGTCCTCCTTTCTGATAATTCTTTTTGTTTCTTCTTTGTTGTTGTGTTCTCTTTTCTTGTGTCTCTTCCCTCTAATAGTTCCATGAAGTGCCTTTTCCATTGTTCTTCTCCGATGCTATTATCCGGCTTTTCTCTTCTTCCTCTCTCTTTTTTTATGTACCTCCACATTTCTGTTTCATTGGTTATTTTCATTATCTTTTTCTGTTCTCTTTCTTCTTTTTGTTTCTTCTCGCAAAGCTTGTTGTGTTTTTGCCTCTCTTCAGTATATCTTCTCCTTTCAATTTTTCCTCTCTTCATTTGCCTTAACATTCGGCTGAGCCTTTTTTTCCTTTTTCTGCATTTTTTATCCAACTTTCTTTCTCCTATTTTTGGCTTTTTAATCCGGATGACTCTTTTACAGACTGCTTTTCTGATTTCTTCGACTAACTCGTTCCATTCTTCTTGTATCTCTTTTTTTTCTGCCTTCCTTTTCCTTAAGTTTTCCTTGTAAAAAGCTCCCTCCTCCTCTGACCAGTCTTGTATCTCTCTCTCTTCTTCTTTTTCTGTTTCTTGTTCTATTTCCTTCTCTACTCTTGCTTGTAATACCAATTCCAATGGCATGTGGTCTGATTCAGTGCTTTCTCCTACTCTGAATTTTTCTGTTACGTCCCATGCTTCTGTATTGCAAATTGCACAATATACCGAGCTTTCCAGTGATCTTGTCCATTCTCCCTGCTCGTCTCTTTCTTTATTTCCCTTCAGTAATCCTAATCCCATTTTTCCTGGTTTGAAAAACTTCAGTTAACATTTGTAATATTGCTATAAAAATGTCAATATCAAAGAAATTTTTTCATATTCTGCATTTACCAGTAGTTATCCTTTTATTTAGATTAATTATTAATAATCAAATTATATAAATTAAATTATTACCAGATTTTTTTTCGGTTATACGAAACAATTGAGGTATATTACAAAGCAATTTCGTTTATAGAGATTATGTTTTCGTTTTCTTAAAACTTTAGGATTAGTCGACTTTTATTTTATTTTATTTTTTTTAGATCGATTAATTTTTGACTACTTGTCCGTCCACTTACTTTATCTCCAAGTAGAATGCCAGTAGAAAATATTCAGTATTCTGAAAAGTACAGTGATGATAGATATGAATACCGGTAAGTTTGATTATATGAATTTACTGTATGTATTTAATACTAACGAGTCACAAAGGTTATCTTTGTTATTACTCAAATATTACTGACTTTTATTATTGTTACCTTTTTTCTTTTTACAATTTAAGTCAGACTGTATACGTTGTTTGTGCAAAATATATCGTATGACAATCATTTTCTGTTTACATTTAATCTCTTTGAGAATATACCGATTTTTATTACATTAATATGTGAATGTAGAGATTTAAATAAAAAACAGATGCTTAATTATAGAGATATATCTGTACCTTAGAAGTAAAGAATTGTATCTCCTTTGTTATAAATTTAGAGAAAACAGGTTTTAAAGTTTATGAACATTTCCAATACGACTTTTTATGAACATTGTATCTTAGGAACTAATAATAAATGGACATAAGACTATTTTTTATTATACAATTTAAGCTTATATATATATATATATAATTAAAAAATATGAAGAAAAATACTCAAAACTAATTTAGATTTTCAAGAATATATATAATATAGTAAAATAGTACGTTAATTTCGTTAAATCTGGTGTAAATTAAGCCACATAATTAAACTGAATTAAATTACATACAGGCATGTGATACTGCCGATTGATATAGCCAGACATGTTCCAAAGACTCATCTTATGACAGAAACTGAATGGAGAAATTTGGGAGTTCAACAGAGTCCTGGATGGGTTCATTATATGATGCATGGACCAGGTACGATTTAATAAATAAAATGATCAGAAACATATTGCGTGTACACAAATAATTATAGTATTGTTTATTAATACATTCTAAAATCTTTTTTTTTCAGAGCCGCATGTTTTATTATTTCGCAGAATGAGAACTGATATCGTGCCAGCACCTAGATGCACTGCTTTACAGAGAGAACAGACTGTTGTTTATTCCATTTGAATCCGATGTGATGATTGAGTATGAGATGATATGAATCCAAATAAGATGTATGTTGTGATATAAGATTGTATTCTGCTACATTTTATAAGTATTTATTAGCAAAAGAAATTATTATAATAGCATAAGAATAAAATGTTATTTTTTATTGTTCCTGTCTATATATTTCATATTTGAAATATCTTAAGATCTTTAGCTTTTCTATATATAATATAAACCATCTTTTGGAGGAACATCTATAATTTTGCATGAAAAAATTGCAGCATTTTTTCTTCGATAAATTTTAAAAAGCAGACAACAAGCTCTTCGTTGCAAAATTCCAAAATGTGTTCAAGAGGAGACTTACGAATTCCGTGTATGTCACATAACGCAAGCAGCGCAGGAGGACTTTAGTTGAGAAATAAACAGCTAATTGAAGACAGAGGAAAATTTAGAAGAGGGGAATTTTGAAGAGGAAAATTCAATTAATTATAAATATATCAACGATTTTATTGCTGGTTACGTGATAGATCTGGGGTACTCTGCAATTAAAATTTTAATGGCTCTATATATTTTGTTCCTTCGTAATTCCGCCGTTTATATCGCATGTTCGTGCACGCGATGAATAATTACAAGTCCAATTGTATATTAGCTAAAGTTTTTGTACTTTGATAAGTATACATATATATGTATATTGAAACATTCTTTTTAATAGGAATTGTGTCACGCATTGTTGCCTCTTTCAAGTTACAGTAGTATTCGATGTAACAATTCTTTATAAATCTTTGTTAGATTTCGAAGTGTTATAATGTAACATTTGCTTATATAAAATTCAATTAATATGCAACTTTCCATAATTCCGAAAGCAAAGTGCAGATTAACAAATATATTTAATATATTAATAAATATATTGAATACATCAGAACTAACAGTAGAACTACATGCGAGTTTAATAGAACTTTTATAACTTGGAGAACGAGATTTTTATTTACATTCGCGAAAAGTTTTATCTTTTTAACATGAAATTTTACATCATTACATTTTCCATATCAATATAAAATACAGAATAAATCTGAATAGATGTAAAATTTACAGGCGTATGATTGTCCAGGACTTGTGGATTATTTTCTCAGAGCTGCAGGAATAAGAATCGGTCAATATGCAGATCGCGTGCGTTTCTTTCGTTAAATGACACAAATAATAATCAGGCAAGGACGATAGCGATGGATTGATAGGAAGCATTCACGAAAGCGAGCCATTTAATGGCTTTTCCGTTAGCAATCAGAGATGCAGCATGTGGTGGTGGGTAAAGAATAAGAATTGTCATTATTCTCCTTTCTTATCCCTTTCTCTGACTTCTTTATTGATTACTTCTTAATATTGCGAGTAGGGAGACAGCGCAAAAAGTATAGATGAAAAAGTTTTCGTTGTATAAGTTACGAATTTAAGACACGGAGGCAGCTATCCGATTGGAACGATAGCTGTTGTGCACTTTGTCGCGGCGTAGCGGCCCATCGATGTCTGCGTATTGCGATTTCTGTGTCTAAATTAATTAAAAGAGGAAAAATGGAATGCTGTTAATCAAATCGAATATTTCTTCGTAATTTTCAATTATGTATAAGTGACATTACAGTGAGTATACTTATTGTTTATCATGTTTTTCGCTAAAATGTTAATTAAAACTGAAAAAAATCTGTTTCTGCACGTAAAACTACATTTTTAATTTTCTAAATTTTGAATTGAATTTCAAATCTTTGGCTCTTCTTTCCGAGTTAAGATGATTTTGTTATTAATATTAATTTGTTACGTTGATTGCTTTTTATTTTGATTTCAAAAAATGATTTCTAGAAAGCCACTTTGTTCCTTAAATCTTGGATTAATATTTATCGATTGAATAATTTCTAAATTTTAATATTGAAACAGATGTTGTAGGTATCGAGGCGATATGGTACATCATCCAAAAGGACAATCAGCGGTACGAGTAAGGCGGAACTCTGTTGCTATACGAAACGCGCTTTTAGTAAATGAAGCAACTGTTCACGTGAAAAATGGAAGTTACAATAAAGCCATATTTCTGTACAATCAAGTAAGTTTTGGGTTTGTTATTAAAAGAGACTTATAAACTGAAAGCTTATTATTAAAATATGTTAACATGTACAAAAATTGATTTTTAAGAAGAAATAAAATTTTAAAAAACTTAAAGAATATACGTGCTAAGACGAGATATCAAAAATGTTGCGTAGCATATTGGAGAGAAAATTAGTTTTCTCCCGAATGCAAATTGAATATACTTTTAAGTAGAATAAGTTTAATATATTTTTTGTATTTCGGCTATAGAAGAGAAAAAGAAATACAAAGTAGAAATGTAGGAGTCCAATCGCGCGTGATCGCCCTGATGTATCAAGATTGAAGAGCAAAGCTGTAGCGGAACAAAAAATTCGAGAGCACATGTATCTAACGAGAAATATATAGATACTATTCTTAATTTTTTTACGTTACGATCTAATAAGAAGTTTTTTGAATGTTGTAAGCGCGATGAAGAAGAACGAAATAATGTTTGAATTATTAGTTTGTATTTATTTAGATGGATATAAAGTGCGCCACTTGCGAGACTATTCTTTTAAAATAAGTGGAAGAACAATTAATTTTCTAGGCATATTTGCGAAACAGACAAAAATGCTTATAAAGGGTGCGTTCGAGATGAGTAAACGAACAAATACGCTGTAGCTTTGGCGACCTATCTCAAGAACGTTCTGTATGCGCAACATACAAAGCGTTCTTGTTGTTTTCGATGTTTCGAAATCACGAGGGTAATATAGATATTTAGCATATTTGACTTATGCCGGCGTTGTTACTCGTTTCTAAGGAAACGAGCCACCTACTTTGAGGTGTCGGCAACCACACGTATCTTGGCACGTAGGCAAAGATCATCCGCTCGTGATTCCTACGCGAAGATTCCTCGATTTCTGGAGTTACGCGCGAAGTAAAACGTATGAAGAAGGGAACGAGAGTGTCTTGCAAAGTAAATCGCTACAAATTCCTCTCGTTGTAATATAATATTAAATATTATAATATAGTCGAAAATAAAATATTGTTAAAATCGACGGCTGAAGATGAGCGATGTACCGCAAGTCGTCGCCGAGGACGCAACGTCTGCGAGCGCGGTCGAGCATCACGTTATGGACATCCTGAATCCTGGCTTGCATCACCACGACCTGCTGCAAAGCTACGTGCGAACGCGTGTGGAAGTCGGCTCTGACTCGAAGCAGGATCCCGAGGAGTTTGAGGAGCCGAGCAAGGAAGGGCATTCGGGTAATAAATATCCAAGGGCAGCGAGTGATAGCAATGCTCGCTACGCCCATGACAAAGGGAAGAAGGGCAACGATAAGAAGGAAAAGGAGAGGTCTAACACCGCTGTCATCGAGTCGGAGATGAGAATGCAGAAGTTGAGGAAAAAGTGACGCCAGCACGACGGCGACGCTCATCGGCAGGAAGAGGTGTACACCGATAAGGATCGTGCGGCCGCCGTGAACATGGGTACCACGGACATAAAGCAATGTCTGAAGATGAAGCAACGCCAGGATCACAGCAAGAACCTGCAGATCCCTGAGGAGACCGAGCCCGGAGCGTTGCTGACGCTTGGCCTGCGCGAGATGCGCTTCGGCGATGTTAATGTCGCTATTAACTGCATCAATAAGGTTCCTACTCGCCTCGTTGAACGGTCTCGTTAAGTCTTCGCAGAGACAATCGATAGAAGTGATTTATGTCTTCCGTGCATGGCCGTGCATGCGAGCATGAACAAACGACCCTGCCTAATAAGCGAACAGCTAAATCGATCGTAACAGTTTCTTATGTCATAAGAGTGAAACGGATGTAATAATTGCGGAGGATTGTTGTCATTATCAATTTTGAGAGAAATAGTGTCTATCATAATCTATAATATATATCGATTTGTTAATTTATAAAATTGACATCTATATGTTTGATTTAATATAAAAGAAAAAATTAGATAAAAAGATTGTTGCAGAATAACTGGCGATAAATGACAGTCATTCTGCCAATATTACAAATGTGTTTCATATAATTTATATTTGAAAGATAACAAAATACACTTTTAATTTTTTTTACATAAATTATAAGAATATTTAGAACATTTTAAAAAGAACAAAAATAACAATAAAAATACGCTGAACTATAATGTATACATTTAAAAATATACTATAAAGAACTTGAAATTTTTAATCATTATAAACGATAACTATTTCTTTGTTTCAATAATTTTATCAAAGTTTCAATCGTTTCAGAAGATATATCTACATAAGAATTTATTCTGGCAGGCGCTGGAGTTGAACCCGAACGACAAGAACGCCTTAATAGCGCGGAGCAAATGTCATCTTTTACTGGGTGATCCGCAAAAGGCCCTGGACGACGCCGAAGCGGCGTTACGATTAAATCCGAAGGATTCCAGCAAGTCGAAGGCGGTGTACTGCAAAGCGGAGGCTCTCTATCATCTTGGCGACTTCGAAATGAGCTTGGTGTATTATTACCGTGGGATGAGAATTCGTCCGGAGTTCGGCGAATTTCGTCTTGGTGTTCAAAAAGCAAAAGATGCGATACAGAATGTATTACGTAAGAATTGATATATTTGTTGTTTGTCGGACGTATTAATCGCCTGTTGACTAAAGAATCATTCAAATTTTCTGTCCGATACGTCGTTTAATTAATACGTCCGGCAAGCTTGTTGCGCGACAAATCTAACTTCGATTCCGAGCAATCTTAATTTATTTAAATTGTTAAGTTACAAATTTATTGCTTGGCAAAAAAATTTAGAACTCTTATAGTTTTTAATGCTTTATTTGTAACAGCCTAATAGAAGGTATCATAAACTTTCCAAAAAATCTCAGCAATTAATCTTTAATTATCCTAAGCTAATAATATATGACAATATAATGTAACATACGAAAAGATGCGCGCGATGTAAAGCGACTTTTACGAAGATCAGTAATTCAATTTCTAAGTGACTTCTCGATCGTTATTTATTTGTGGTAACTATCAACTCGATAAAAAAGTAAACGTGAAGTCCTATATCTCGAAATTAGAAAGAAAAAAAAAGAATTAGATCATGCGAATTATCTAATAACTAATTAATTCTTGCGATTCTTCTGTTTCTTTTATTAACTTTAATTTTTTGGACGGAATTATTAATTTCTTCAAAACTCTCTCCTGTTTACTCACTGCAGTCATTTTGGATTGATGACGTCAGGAAAATTCTTGTAACGTACATTAAAATAAAAATGTTTTTTCGAGTAATAGCGTTTGTAATCGATAGAACAGATTTGTAAAATATGCCAAAAATTCCCTTTTTGTTTGGATAATCAATAAATAACCCGTATATGTCGAATTGAATTGTGGCTAACCAAGGACGAAAACAATATTCTTTGACAGCTGCCAAATTGAAATAAACATTTGTTCTCACATATTAAATTATAATTAAATGGGAATCTTCGACATATTTTAACACTACGACAATTATTTTAAATAAACCTTTACGACAGTTATGTTAAATAAACCTTTGCGATAATTATTTTAAACAAAAACACTACATTATTAAAACAAAAAAATAATACTGTAAGTTGTAAGAATAATTTATTTATTTATTATTTATTTTTATTTTTATTTATTTTTTTTTTATTTTTTACGCCTTGTAGTTCACAATTTTGCCGTCACAAGTGCGACGCTGTGTGCACTGTTGACGCAAACTTGGCCATGATATAAGATATAAAGCCTTGGCAATCGAGCCAGTTGAAGCTTGGAGCTTTTACAAAGTAAAGTTTCTTTCATTCGAATTGAATCCGTATTAGATATATAAATTATATACACTATACAGGTAATCACTAGTTTATCGCGTATAGATAAAGAGATGCGATGTGAGTTTACCGATTGTACCGAGATTAGATATCTTCGTTTCTGAAATTAATGCAGATGTCGTATTAGGGATACGAATATATATAATATATAGATATATATATATATATAGATATATATAGATACATATATATATTTCACGGAAAATGTCAAGACTCGTTCAGACTTGCGGAATGACTGTTAATCATATATAAACGCACTTAGGGGCCTTTACCTAGCGATATGTGATGTATTCTGATGTACTTTGAACCTTCGAAACGAGTGGGGATTGAATTTCATTGAATTCGAAGCGGCCGCAAGGAAAGATATTTGTGATACTTCTCCAGTATTCGATTCAGCATTCTGCAACTCGAACGTTGCCTGACCCGCAATTCGGTTTACGATCACCTGGCCACGTATCAACGACCGACGTTGACATTTGATACGCCAACATATCGGAAAAATAACAACGCGGAAGAATGATTAACACGGGGTAAGCGTCGTTTTTACTGTTGTTTTTACTGTTGTGAAACTCGTGGGCCGCGATCCTGTATGATTCAGCAAATTTTTACCCTTGACAGTGGAGGAGATAATAGTGTGAACTTGTGTATAAATATGTATGATTTGCATCGTCTACGTGGACTTGCTTCCATGATTGATCTAAAAAGATATGATAAAGATGTAGAACATGTTTATCGTTTCACTGCTCATGCAAAATGCAACCTTGCAGATTAGACTATTAATTGCTACTTTCCATTAATTTTACTGAACTGCTGGAAACTTTTTGATGTTTACACGTGGAAATCGAAGTTATTTAAACAATAAGACCTATTTATGACTGATGCCATTATTATTTTAACGGTATTATTATTATTTTAAGTCAATAATACACGTTACTAATTAAACTTGGTTTAATAGTCTAATAATTAATGTATAAATTATTTTATAATTATCGTTTTAATTTTATAGAAATGAAAACAGATATGTAAGATCGTTACGATATGTCATTTATATGTCTCACTCATGAACAGTAATATATGATAATGTTTGTTAAAAAATATACAGCATTTAGCAATACGTAAATGTCCAAATAACAACGTTATCGTAAATGTTGAAAGAAGCAATACTAATTGTGACCAACATTTGAACAGGAAGTTGGCTGGTCGTACTATTTTTATTACGGGAGCTTCGAGAGGCATTGGCAAGAGTATAGCCCTGAAAGCAGCAAAGGATGGTGCTAATATCGTTATCGCTGCAAAAACTGCCGAACCACATCCAAAGTTACCGGGTACCATTTATACGGCGGCTACTGAAAGTAATTGTCAATTAATTTTTCAACAAATTTTTAGATTTTTGCAATCTTAATATTTAATGGCTGTGAATTAAAAAAATTGAGTATCTCTATTGGTCTTGTACTTGTGTTAATAAAATTATTAGTTTTGATACCGATATCTAACACAAATAGAAATAGAACATTAATATTTTATAGACAGCATATTATTATAATTTATTTTGTATTTAGTTTATCTTATTTCATTAAATTGATTAAACGAAATTATTTCAAGTTAATCTTCAGACTTTTACTCATTGCTTTCTAGATTTAGAGGTCTAATGTGGAAAATATATTTTTCAGTCGAAGCAGCTGGCGGTAAAGCTCTACCTTGTATCGTGGATGTACGCGATGAGAACCAGGTGATTAACGCGGTGGAGAATGCTGTCGCTAAATTCGGTGGTATAGACGTTGTCGTGAACAATGCGAGCGCTATTTCTTTGACGGATACTGTTTCAACCGACATGAAGAGATATGATCTAATGAATAATATTAACGCTAGAGGAACTTTTCTCGTGTAGGTTTCATTCTTACAATGCTTGCAAGTTTTTTAATACTTAGAATTTAGTTTAGTACTTAAGTAAATTAAATATCATGTAAAAGCAATTGATTAGAAAAACTTTTTGAAATTATCACGTATTCTTAAGTTCGCACTGTAAGTTACCGAGCAAAATTTGTATTGTAGATCGAAGGTATGTATACCGTATCTCAAGAAAAGCACGAATCCGCACATAGTTAATATAAGTCCACCGTTGAACATGAAACCGGTATGGTTTAAAAATCATGTCGCATACACTATGGCTAAGTACGGTATGTCCATGTGTGTCCTTGGTATGGCGGAAGAATTCAAGCCTGACGGCATTGCGGTTAACGCTGTATGGCCTAAGACAGGTATATTCTTATCATATTATTTAATTTTTCTAGACATGATCAGTAAGGAAGTAATATTTATATAATTATGAAAAATTTATTATAAATTATTTTGTTTTTAGCTATACATACTGCTGCAATGGACATGCTGTCAGGCCCAGACTCGAGTAATGCCTGTCGAAAACCTGAAATTATGAGCGATGCTGTTTACGCATTACTTTGTAAAGATAGCAAATCCGTCACTGGCCAATTTCTGATTGACGAAGATATATTAAAGAATGAGGGCATTACTGATTTTACAGACTACGCGTGTAATCCAGGTAATGTTAGATTTCATTTATATTTTGTAGTAATAAATATTTTAATAATACTTTAGTAATAAATATTCGTAATCTTTTATTTAGCAAATAAGGACCAATTAATGATGGACTTCTTTCTGGATGATACCCAAGATAACCTTATAAAAACGAGTCCTAATAAAACGAGTGAAGAACCTGGTCAGATGGCACGTGTATTTAATGCCATCAATGCAAATTTAAGTAGCGAATTGGTTAGCAAAACTGGTGCTATATATCAATTTAACGTAAAAGGTAATCTCATTGATATTGATTTGAGCGCTGTAATACACAATAACGCAATAGATGAGAGAATAGATACATATTTCATTTTTAGGGAAAGAATCCGGTGTATGGTTCATTGATTTGAAAAATGGAAAAGGTGCTACTGGCAAAGGAGAACCGAGTCAGCCAGCAGATGCAACTCTTACAATGGATTCAGACAATTTCTTTGCTATGTTTTCAGGTAGGTGCAGACCTTGTAACTTTCTCTTGAGTTTACTCTCGTACTTGTTATATTACTATATCGTCGTTTACTACTATCGTATATTACTATATCTATATAAATTATATACATACAGATGTTATTGATGTTACTAATATATAATTCTTTTAAACTTACTTTTTGTTGACAGGCAAACTAAAACCGGTTTCTGCATTTATGACAGGCAAATTGAATATTAGCGGAAATATGCAGAAAGCAATGAAATTGGAGAAGTTAATGAATACTTTAAAATCCAAACTGTAAATGCCAATGATTAAAATATCACATATCTTGCAATATCTTGCAATATTTTGCATAATTGCAATATATTTTTATATGTTATATGTTATCAATATATATCGTACTTTTTTTTTTTAATACGTATCTTATATGCATATTGTTATGTGTACCTTTTCTCTCTTATAAAAAATAAGAAAAGTGCGCGTAAATAATAGTAAATTACTATGAACTAAAATTTACTACATTAGTATCATAATTTTTAGTTGAATTGTTCATGATTGTTTCTAGGAAACAAAATTTTCTAAGAGAAATTTTGTATAATACATAATAGGAATAATTTTTTATAAAAACGAAATGTTATATAGGTAAAAAGAATGTAAAATTTGTACTTTTATAAGTTAGATTTATATATATATAACTTCATAAGTTAGATAAATAATATATTGTTATGTCAATATTGTTATCATTGGGACGATTTTGTACAATAAAAAAATAAACATTTTATACACGTTGCAAAATATTAGAAATAATACTTTTCCACATAAGGATAGGCACAAATATATTTTTATTTTAGAATTGGAAATATCGTATGCGTAAGTGCTTTTGCTTCTTCGTAAACTCCAAAGAAAATAAAACCTCCTAATGTAATCCACATTACTCTTGGCCCAAAACCAGCAAACAGTCTGTTGATATTGAAATATTTAGTAAAACTTTATTTTACAATAATATATGTAATTGTTCCAATAAATAAAAAAAATTGAAATTATCGATTTCAGTCGGAAAGAAAAAGAAAATTGCGGTAGATACTTACCCGTAAAAACCGTTCTGTAAATATACTCCATGAAGTACATTTGACATTTTTAATTCTGATGAAAGCGATGTTCTATTTGCCAGCATTATTCTCGTTTTTGCAACGTCTAACGGAGTGGTAACAGCCGCAGAGACGCCTCCTAAAATTACGTGGCACATATAGATACGATAAGATACAGAGTGCTTTCTGTTTATGCAAAATTATAATTTATCTTATCTTCTATTTTAGCAGCGTGAAAATATAAGAACCTGCAATTGCACCACAGATTGCACTTTCCACAGGATATATTTCTCTTTCAGCATAGAAACTATAGGTCTTTTTTAAATATTCCCACAATGGAAACTGTACAATGCTAAACGGCGTGTCTCGTAACACCGTGCTCCAATATCCACGATACAACAATTTAAGATCAAGCAACTTTTTATCATATATCAGTGCCTGTCTCCTCTGTTTCGTAACTTCCACTGGAACTCGTATTAAACATGCTACCTTTACATATAAAATAACAATACATGATTAAAGCTTTTTCTTTCATGACAAATGTATTAATCAAGTAAATTAACAGTATTGAGTATTCTATGTTAAATAATTGAGTTTATAACACTTGGACTCTCTGAAGAGCTTGTTACATAATAAAAGTATTGGCAGGAAAACAATAAGAAAATCATTGCTTTATATATTAATTTGACATATTCTACCTATGTATCCATACTCCTGCCTATGTAAACATATATGTACAAAGTTCTTCAATTTCAATCAAAGCATTATAAATACAATTATCTAACGTAGACTGAAATACCATTAATTTATTTGATTTATTTATTCGTCACAAGAGAGAGAAAATAATTATTAAAGTAATACCATTTCTGCCATTGCTGCTGCTCCCATGTGAAGTGGAGTATAATAATCCACGGAAATCCTAGGTTGCATTACAGTCTTGATTTCTTCATATGTTAGAAAAAACAGCGCAGCTGGAATGAGAAATATATTAATATCATGTATAATGGTAAATTTGAAGATTCTTGATACAGGGGAAAATCATTTCCCAAATATATTACGTATCTGTTGCGTTACCTGTTGGTGCGGATCCAACTATAACTGGACAGATCCCTTTATAAAGACCTGTAAAGCCTCCCGTCTTTAAAAATCCTTGAGCACTCTGCAGTCGAGTTTTCATCGTATCCAGCGGAAACAACGCAATGTCCACGAACGTCCCTGCTGCACCTCCTGCCTATGTAAGCATTATTATATGAACAAAAGTATAATTTTTTCTTCTTTTCCTCTTTTTATCTTTTATCAACCCTCGTTTATTCATGATATATAAAATGAGAAAAAGCTTTTTGATATGAAATCTCAATGAAAAGAGAAATCAATTATAGTCTATCTTATTAATTATTAATAAACATCCTGGAAATCGACAATTGCGTGAGTAGTTCTATATAGTTAAGGCCTTCTCCTTTTACGTCAATATCATTCAAAATAATGCTATTGTTGAAGAATTAAAACACGTGCCACGTGTGCGACAGTACACGTGTGTGATAACACTTGCAAACGCAAGTTTTGCGTAGCAATTCACTCACGATAAGCGAGGTAACGAGGACATTCCGCACGCTCGTTCCCTCCTTCTGTCCTTCGTCCTTTATCATCTTGCCTTTGAATAAATTATTCCAAAATAAAAGTAATCCCTACACGATCCAGCTCTCATGTGTGGCCCGTTAGTCGAGACGCGCGAAAATAATTTGCGTGGCGAAATGCTATTTCTGTGAAATAGCAGATTTCCAGGAAACTTAATCGACGTGTGACATTTCTAAATTGATATATTGATAAGCATGTTTATTAGATAAGAATGTTTTTTTTTTGTTTTGCTCCTTTTAGGTTAGGAGCGTTAGCGCCTTCAACGGTCAACCCTGCCTTTGGGTTATATAGCGCATTAGATAAGAATGTTTTTTTTTTGTTTTGCTCCTTTTAGGTTAGGAGCGTTAGCGCCTTCAACCCTGCCTTTGGGTTATATAGCGCATAGATAGAATGACTATAGTAAGGTTAGGTTACTCGACCGCATGCGCAGTTTAAGCAACTCGACTCTCGAACAAATATTTACTCTGATCAGCTGAAATAATGAAATACTTATAATAATTATAATGTATAAAAAACATTAAATATCTAATAAATGACTGTAACTATATATAATGTGAAATAAAATTTTAAAAAAATATTAACGGGAAAATCAACGAACGCGCGTAGATACAACAAATATTTTTATTATGTTACATAATGTTATTTATAATTCTTTTTTTCGTCACTCAGACGACATTTTGTGCTGGGTGAGAATCCGCAATCTTATAATGAAAGAGAACACGATAATCAGGGTATACGTGCAATTTCGATTTTTCTCACACATATTATTTTTCTTCGTACCCACGTTAAAAAATTCGCCACTTATACGAAAATTGAGAGCCGACTTACTTTCTTACCTTATCTAAGGGTAATGTCATACGCCAGGATTATATTAATAACAACCCTTATAATCGATTAAAAAGATTATATCGCCTATAAAAATTTATATAGTATTTTCTGTCCAGTTTTTTTTTCTTCTGCCTTTGTCTTCATAATTGTCGAGTTAAAATACTTTTTGCGGATACTAATAATTTCCGTTATCTAATAAATTCCGTTATCATATTAATCGTTCTAATTGTATAATAGTTATACAATTATAACAATTAATATTGACAAAAGATGACAATTAGGAGATACTGTAGTTCCAAATAAGAGTGATTAAGTATTATTAGACAAAATTATTAGTATCTTCGTATCTTTTAATAATACAATAATGTATATCGACTTTTTCAGTTTCTTACAGAAATCATAAGACAAAATTTGACGTGTCTTGAATATCGCCTTTCTTCCAGCTACAGATTCTTCGAATAGAATTAATGTTTTCTCAAACAATGATCATCGAGATATAAATTAATTAAAATGATAAATATCAATTATCGTTCGAAGATAAAACTAAATAAAAGTTTTATCTTTATTTAATTACGATAAGAATTTTAATTTTACGTTTAGATATATTTTATCTTTCCTACTAGCAGTCACTATAGTGGTTTTCACGTTTATTATTACGAAGAGCCACTATAATGTCTTGTCGAAAATTTTCAGAGAGCCTACTATAAAGTTCCAATATTATAAATTTCTTCGCGTATTTCTTAGAATTATCGAACTTACACACGATTATTTGTACAGATATGTTAACTTATGTAATATGATAAAATTATGCTTTTTTAACTCTACATGTAGAAAAAAAAGTAGTATGCTTGACAATACAATAGTTTTTGTCGCGTTATAGTGATAGCTGTGTATCTTCCAGCTAGTTCTAACGTTGCGTAAAGATTAATGTGAGAAATTAAGACGTCACAAAACAAAAAAAGACAACTACCGAAACCTTTGTTAAAAGTATCCATAGCTGCGAGACGAGGCTTGAGAAGAGAAATGACCAGTTTTACGTGGGTGATCGCATATATCTCGAAGTGATATCTTTTTTTTTACTTTCCATATTTTTGTTCCTGAACTTTATACACATCTTATACGGTCATCGTTTAGTCGTCTTAATATTCACGCATTATGTCACACTTATTTATCATTCTTGTACTCTAAAATAATCGGTTATACGTTAATTTTAAAAAAAGTTTTCCAGAGCGCTCTGAAAGTTTAGCTAAAGTAATTTCTCATCCTCAAGTGTTCGTCATGAATCACGCTACGTAATGCCTTACATCGTGTGAATTATCGACGTCACGCAGTTTTATATAAAGTTACACTTGCGATATGTTGATTCGCCATGACTTCGACAATCGCGTCTCGTATGCCGTAGCAAAACGTACAGCCGAACGGGTTGGTTGTGTTTGTCGAAGACGCGCGATTCAAAACCACAGGTCGCGCGCTCGCCTTCAATTGCTCGCTCACTCTGTCCCATTTTGTGTAGGCAGTGATCTGCGACAGAAGTAAGATTCATTAGTATCGATAACATAATGCAATAAATATCATGCGTATAGAGGACTAAAAGATCCTACTGTAACAGGAGAGGGGGAAACGTCGATCAGCTTTCCCGATTCCGTGGAATTATTTTCAGGAGGCAGAGTCAGAGAAAATTCACAACGGTGATACATGTTAAAGTTGTAGTGTCCCGGATAATTCGTGTGAAGTACAAACTTTTTTATACATTGAGTTTTAGCGTTGAACAAGATATCCTGCAAAGAATCGCATGTTAAGTGTGGAAAGTGAGATCAATGGACAAAGAGAAAACATATTCGAGAATGACATGGGCCATAATATCGTGCAGAAGTATTGTCCTGATCAATCCATCTGTTAATTATCTGCCCAGTTAAATCCATACATTTAAATGTTGAATTTAAAATAATAATCATCTATATACCTAATCAAATATCTATTTTTTTCTGTAATTTAGTTTAAAGAGAAAAAGGCAAAGTACTTGAATTGATCCCTTTTAGATATAAATAATAAGCAACATTTTTAACAACATTAATTTATTGTACTGTTTTGATTCGTAAAAGTAAACTCGTGTCATCTCACTAGATAAAAGGACGTACTTACCAAGCCTAAAGTAAAATAATTATAGAAAAAGTCTGATCGCCTTGTCTTGTCCCGTTTGTGCGCGTGTGGACTATGGATACGCATCTTATCCTCCGCTTTGTAGAACACTCTAGACGGGGCACCAAGCGCGCTTAAAACGTCCTCGCAAGTATCACCGAACAATACCTGAAATCATAGATTATAACATCAGAAATGAAAAACTAAAAATTATTTTCCTGTTCTATACGTCAAAAACAAGGTAATTCTTTTAGCGTATTGAAATTCGTATTCGATAGAATAAATTTATGAAACGCAGATTCTTTTTAGCAGTCGCGGATTGCACGTTTGAAATCTGTACTCAAAATATTTAGATGCTGTCGTATTATTTCTTGGTAAAAAAAAAGTATATATTGATGAAGGGCAACCTCTTTGGTCAGACATCGCTTTTTCGGCTCCAGCAATGCTCTCGTTCCAGAACTACCTTCCGTAAAAAGGTGTAATCTGAGCCCTCGAGTACGTGTTTTGTCTCGAATGATATCAGCTTTCTCCAAGTACAAGTTATTATGGTAACAGGCCTGTTTGAAGACAGATGCGTTAAAGACACATTGTACGTCCGATATTTTTTATCTTATTCTTCAGGTAATGGCGAGATGATCAAACATAATTACAAGTGGCAAAGGTGGCGGCGGAGTCTTGGAACCGTGCTCTTCGCCGCTACCTCCGGCTGGCATATTTCCAACGTAAATCGCTGTTTTTGCGACCAGAGGAGAAGTCCCGTTGGGAAACTGTAACGAGCCTAATCCGTGGGCATAACCAGGTTGGAATTTCGAGTCGATTGGAAAGTAAAACGACAGTCCTCGAAAATTCAATACAAACACCTGCAATGTATTATCATAGCTATCACATAATTATTTTTAAAATAATTATTTTGAACAATAAGTTTTCTATGGTTTCACATTTGTGACTGAATTATACAGATAGTTGCTTACCTGCTTCTCGCTATCATAAACCCCAGGATGAGTTGCGCCAAACGAATGCTCTATCTGCTCGATTGAAGGTAACACTTCCGGCGAATTGAATGGCAAGCCGCAATATTTCAATTTTACTAACTTCATGTTATATATCTCAATTATCTTAAGCCTTTGTACAACAGGATCGAATATAAGCCGAATGCCGTCGTGAGGTAAATTTATTACTAGATCTACGTCTAACGGATTCTGCGAACGTGCATAATGCTTCATGTATTATCTTATTATGCTACTTAAGTGTGTACAATGCATGTAAAGGTATTACTTATTTACGCATTTAAAAAGAAATTTACTTTGTGCGCATTACGCTTGTGTGTGTGTGTGTACAAGTCTCATGCCAACTTAGGCGTTGAATGTACTTACAGTGTCGCTATAAAGTACTTGCACTCCTCTTATAACACCGACTTGAGATTGTATTATCGATACCGATTGAGAAAAGTGCATACCTGCAATATAACAAGCTTAATATTCGGATCTTGAAATAAATTAATGCGTGCGCGTTTCTCTCCCACATAGTAAACAAGAGTTTGCCTATACAAGACTATACGAAAAAAAAAAAAGAGCTTAGAAACTTAGAAATGGAGTACGTAGTATCTTTCCACAAAAACAAGTTCAGTTAACAAAGAGACCAATTGAAAAACTAATTTGCATACGATTGGTTTTCACAAAATAGAACAAATCGCCTGTACTTCCGCCAATGTTGACCTGCGGACCTTGACTTCTATTTTTATATACTTGTCGCAATGGCATTTATTTATTCAAAAAGATAGTCACGTACTGTGTTACATCATATGTATGATAATAAAAGAAAGGGGGAAAGAAGCGTTCATATTCGTTTTCGTTCGTCAAAGTTTCACGTTCGGACGGGCAATAGAGATGACAATAATAGAGCAGCAGAAGGACACAAGGGCGAATCATACAGCTATGTGGGACAAAGTGGACGGGCCACGGTCGCCCATTCTCGTCTCGCACGACCCGATTCGATCGTAAAACTTGACGAGAGAGGGAGAGAGAAGGAGAAAGAGAGAGAGAGAGAGAGAAGTCGGTTTGCGTGGTGCTGCAAACCATAACAACGCACGCTCGTCACTCGCGAGCGTTTTTGCGCTTGCGTTTCGTCACTTGCCCAAAATAAATTCCCATTGCTCGCATCCGAGGGACCTCTCGGGCACCACCTCGAGCTCCAGCATCCTGTATATGTTCCCGTTTAACTGCCACGCTCAACAACGGAACGACGGGACGACGGTGCGCCGCGCGGATGGAGCGGCGCGTCTATTATCATAAGAACTGAGCTGCTCCTTTGTCCCGTTTTTCGCTCGAATTGCTAATCACCAGATAGCCATATTGCTGTCACATCCCAAACAACGCGAACCTCTCGCTTCACTTATTTCGCAGCGCCTGCGACCTCCTCTACGGTTGGCAAACTGTCATCGAACAGCTGATACGCGGCCGCGGGGCACGCAAGAGCGAAGATGGAAGGGGGGGGGGGGCACTTCGCGGAACGCGAACGCGATTATTGCGAGTTCACAGCATTCACACCGCGCGTGACGCACGCGCCGATATCTCTTTAGGGGGGGGATGCGAACAACGTCACAAAAATCTGGGGGTTGATTATATGGGTCTGTTTTCTATTGTTGAACTGGCTGCACTAATTCAGAGTTTATCTTTTTCGCTTCCAATGTGGAGTAAAAAAGATAAACTCTGAACTAGTGCAGCCAGTTCAGCAATAAAAAACAAACTTATCTTAAAACAAGGTGAAAATGATAAAAGTGAGGAAATTCACTAGAGTATCTACGATTTCATTTGTAGAAATCTAGTAAATATGTTTAACTTACTTTTTATCTTTTTCTAAAATGTTTAGAACTAGATTAGAACTAAAAAGATAAAAGATAAAAGATAACAGATAAGAGAAAAAGATAAAAGATTAAGATAAAGATAAAAAGTAAAGGCCATTGCACGTAACAAAGTTTTAATCATAATCGTAAGGCCGTAAGAAAATAGACCAATCACACTCGATTATTTTTCGAGCTCAAGGAGAATAATCGACTATGATTGGTCTATTTTCTTACGGCCTTACGATTATGACTAAAACTTATGTTGATAGAAATGGACATAAGTCGCATTAACTATCAATTCCAAAAATTTCCCACATTTCTAATAATTCCGATGCCGAAAATTCAGATTCTTGACTCATGAAAACCAAAAGTCAAGCGTGTCTAGGAAGAGGAAAATTAAATTGAAAACAACGAAAAAAATTTATAATTAAATTAAATAATAAAAATTTTTATTTTAAGCGATTCTATGGATAAAATTAATCATTTGAGTTAACTGGAATTTGATCAAAGTCTAAATATTAATTATTATGTAACAATAACTTGAATAGTTTCATTTAATTGATTGACTATAATTAAGTAATATCCTCGCTATTTTCTATAACATAGATTTATTTTTTATTGTTTAACGGGAAACAAAAATCGAGAATTAGGAACGACAAATTACACAATTAGAAATCTTGTTGCAATAAGCAATCACGTCGAGCGTCGATGTTAAAATCGGAGTTCGGTTGAAGTCCTTTCCAATTCGCGCCACGTCATATCGTCGATACATCGAAGTAAAGAAAGCTCGGAGCAAAACACTAATTGGAACATCCGTGCGTGACCGGTGCATCTTTTTACGCGTGCTCCTCTTTTTTTTTTACACAGCCACGCGAATCTGTAATTATCGCGTCCGGTGTGTAACGGCCATAAAGAATTATACAGCGTGAATCGTTCCGGGAATCGAAGCTCGATACAACGCGGCGCGGAATGATCGATCCCCACCCGGGGTGGGGGGAAAACGATTGGAAACGATAGTCGACCGCGTTCAGAGCGGTCTGCTGACGTTCCACTCAAAGATGGCGTTGACGAGTGCGCCATGTTTCTCGTGATGTCCGAGCGTTAGAGAGAAGGAAACTTTTTCAGAAAAAAGCGTGATCCGCGTGAGAGCAAAATGGCTGATGATGACCCGTGGCTGCTGAAGGAAGACGGCTGTTTGAACGTGGACACCGAGTGCAAGAGCATAATCTATCACGCCAGTCTAAACGTTCTGCTCATCACCACTGGCAGCGCACAAGTATACGTGTTCGATGTCAACTCCGGCGTGATCCTGCAGAGGAGTTCCCTGTCGGGTGAGCATGCGGCTCCACGCCGTCCGGATCGATTCACCCGCGGGGCGGGGGGAGAGAGAGGCGGTCCCCGCCCGCGGGTCGCCGACGCCGGGAGTCGCCGCCCCGTCGTCGGCGCCCACGTCCGTCGTCCACGTCTCGCCGTCGCGGCTGTCCGTCCGTTTGCGGAATACTGTGCAACAACGCTCCTCGCGCGGCTCCCAAGGTCGCGCACGTTTCCCGAGTGCGCGCGACGAGGACGCTCCGGCGACGCTTCCGTCGTCGCGATCCCTCGGCATGCACGAGGCCGCCGCCTTCGGAGCGGCACCCCCCGTTCGCCGTTTCATCCCCCGCGATCCGCAGGCCGCGACGAGGAGACGATCTCGCGCGGCCCGTTCCATTCCGTCCGCGCCGCGAAATTTTCCCCCGTTCCTTTGTTCTGCGTGGCGCGAAAATAAATTAGTGTTTGAAAAAAATGACGCGGTGCGATTAAAAGAGATAAGTCTATGATTATCGTCTATGATTGCGCGGTATTCCGATAACGTTCTTTGTTATTGTTCTGGAAGAGCCTCTTCTATCTATTTTACAAATTGCCTTGGCCCGTTTCAGTCGGTACCTAGAGATAAGATTTTTTATGAATGATTTCTTCGTTCTTACATGCCTGCAGTAAGAAAGCATTCTTCAGTATAAAAAATAAAAATGTGGAATGTTCCTCAAAATCGAGGCGTTAAAAAAATTAAATTGTGACTCATGTTTATAAAACGACGCTTACAAAATCTGTGCTTAATTATTCTAAGATTGTATTAAAGATATAGCAAAATGTTAGTATTTATAGGATATAAAACATGTATTGTTTATATAAACGTTGAAACAATTTTATGATATTGTATGATGATACAAAAATATTGTAATATTTAATACTAGCAATTTATGCAGTAATTAAAATGAAAGTACACGGTTTTGTGTAATATAATGCTTCTTACAAATTTTTATTAAGGTATATAATGTACAAATTTGCAATTTATTGAAATATGTTATTATTGAGAACAAAACGTGAAAAATTGTAAGACGCTTATATTTATATCACAATTGCGATTGTTATAGGTAAACCAAATGGGAAGTTGCAAGGGCTATACTTATCGGATGGAGTGGACAAAGTGCTGTATACGGACGGACGAGGGATTGGCATGCGTAGCGATTACAATGGGGTCTTGCTGTTGGATACAATTTTGCAAACCCCGGTTTCTAAGAGCGAAGATATCGTGAAGCTGGAGCTGTTGCTGTCCGAGGCGACGATATTGCTTCAATGCCTACAGTGTGTGGAGTTGCCAGGTGTAGAACACTTGCTGGAGGTGCTGCAGGAACTATCGAGTAAAATTGTTACGGCACAAGCGAACCAGAAGAAGGGTATCAAAGCTCAAAAAGTAAGTACATGCACAGTTTATAAAATTGATCATTTTATATGTTGGAGAGATGTATCTCAAAACTATTGTAGTTATCATAGATGTTTGTGGCGAGAATTTAAAAGTAAAGAAATTATTTTAAAGATGTGTTTGTTAGAAAGCTAAAGTATTTTTTAGTAACTCAATCTTTATAAATATACATAGATTATAATTTTTGGTCAATTGATTTTGAACAAGTTTAATTTTAGAAGAGATTAAATTAAACAGCTGATTACAGAGATATTTAATATTGGAAGGTCTAAATTTGTGTTAGATATAATATGATTGCGAGAAATAATTAAAGATATTGCTATAAATAACTTGTTATATATTTTCTGCTGAATAAAGATTAATGCAATTTAATATTATAAATAATGTATGTAAGATACACATTTATTTAGTAAATTTTATATCATATGTAGCACTAATCATGTTAGTGTTAAAACTCCGCATATAAAAATAATGCAAAATTTTAATTACAGTGGAATACGATATGCTTGGAGCTACCGCACGGGTCTTTGAAACTCGTCTGTTCTGGTTTGGTGATGGAATTAAAAAGGCAAAATCGGCATATAGCAGCACTGCCCATTGCCTCCGCGATCAATGAACGACTAAATGGCCTATTGCCTAGTCTTGCGTTGGAAGGTGGTCCCACTGATAGAGCGTTAATGTTTAGCGAAGCAGCACGTCGTAATACTTTTCCAAAATGGCCACACATGAATTACAAGTATGTAATCGTGACACGAGTGTTTTTGTCAAACCGAGATAGTGACATAATCACTTTTATTCCACAATTTTTTTTATATTCTTCTATATTCATGTTTAGAGCGATGGATGCAGTTAGACTTACAATGCAGCCATAAAATTGTAATTGAACGTATATTTCAGATGGGCTTTACCTGACCAAATGGCGCAGGCTGGTTTCTATCACGAGCCGAATGCTACCGGTGATGATAGAGCGATGTGTTTCACTTGTAACGTGTGCTTGGTATGTTGGGAGCCCACAGACGAGCCATGGTCAGAGCATGAAAGGCATTCGCCCGCGTGTCCCTTCGTTAAGGGTGAATATACGCAGAATGTTCCATTATCCGTGACTCTCGCAACGGCTCCCGCTCGCGAGGCAGGCGATGCAGTGGACGTCATAGGTACTACTAATGTCACAGGCCTCGCGGCTACAGCCTCTTCCAATGGTTTTGTAAATATTTGGAACATAACGAATCAGTTAAAGGTAAGCTACGCGAGAAAAGTAATCTAAAGTAATTTATAAAGTAAATATAAAGTAATATAATATATATCATTATTTTGCAGAGAGAAGTATCATTTTATATATCACCCTTGGATCAAGAAATAAACAATAAGGAATCGATACAGTTTTGTGCTGCGAGAAATTTGACGCCTCCATATTTAACGAATCTAGGCTCGGACTCGGATCCACTTTCGGAATACAAACCCTCGTCGTTCTATAAAGTGCAGGTTACCGCGCTTTCGGTGGTGGGATCTCCGGTGACCCTGAAAGAGGAAGCGAAAAGCACCAACTCCACGACTTCGTCGTCCGCGAACATCGAGACGGCAGAGCATAAAATTCGACCGTGCTTAGTGTGCGGGGTTACAGTGACAGTTAATAATCCCTCGCAATTAAGAACTTTAGAGAATGTGTGGGCCGCCTCGAGCGATCTCGCGAGCTCGTCGTCGTTGGTTCGCGCGATGAACAGTGTAAATAGTGCTGCCAGTGATACTCTAGATATAATGAAGGTAGCGGGTGATAGGTACATATCGTCGAGGTTGCATTACTTAGTGCTGTACGACTTTCATCATAAGGCCGCGACGGCGCAACCCATCAAGGAGGACAATTCTAAAGAATCAAAGACTAAGAAGACCCTATCTGGGACAGGAACTAGCGCCAGCTCGAACGGCGGGCGCCAGGAGAGCTTGTACCAGGAGCTCTTTCTCGGTAAAATTTTCTATGAAGTGCCAGTTATCGAAGATGTAGACTCGGACATGGTAGTCGGCCCGCATTACGACGGTATCTTCCCGACCACCACTCTAACTGCCTCGTCCTCCAACGGCATTTACTCGAGTCCCATCGGTATTCCTTTCGGTCCGGCCCCGACAACGTCGACGCCCTATGATCCCAATTTCGCTCCTATCAACGGCTCGACCCACTTCGCATCGACATCCGACTTGACAACAATAAATAAAAAGAGCTTAGATCTTATGAAGATTACCAAGGCGGAACCGGTGGTCGTTAAGACGCTAGCGATAAACGCTCCAGATTCTCTCCGCATTACGTGCATAACTACGTCCAAGGACGGGAGATATCTGTACGTCGCGATGTGTCCCGCAGCGGATAACGCTTCCGTCGAATCTTCCTCGTCAAATACCAATCAGATGGACGTTGACGACGAAAGCGATTTCTTCCCCCAGAAAAGTTACATGTACTGGGACCATAACGACAGCCAGTCCGGCAAATTGATAAACGGCGAGATCCACGGTAACGAGAGCAGCGCGAATGCCATGCTGCTCGTGTACGCTCTGGATTTCACGGGCCCGGTAGTGAAAGTGGCGTCGGAACCGCTGGTGAAGCGAGAATTACCTTTGGAGCAGGCGCCGGTAGAGCATGTACTCCTTCCTCTCCAAGAGAAACAAAAGTGCACGTCGTTTTCTACTAATTCTAGTACCAATTCCACTAGTAATTCAGCCATTCAGGAACCCGCCGGACAAGTTGCCCTCGTATGTAAGGACGGTGTGGTCAGATTACTGAACTTGAGTACGCTGAAGACTGTAACGGAGGCGAGATTAGATGGAAAGAAATTCATTTCTGCGACTTATTGCAACAGTAAGTGTTCTTCTTTAAAGTGTTTCTAAAAGGGAAGCAAACGAGAGCTTGCTGGGAGATTAATCTGAAGTATTTGTGGGGATTGTGTCGAGAACTTGTGTGTTAAGGCTGCTGGCTTTTTCAGGTTTGGAAAGGCTGTGTGTGTGCACGAGCGATGGTACATTGCATTTCTTCATTACGGCGGAGGAAGAGGACTCCGCAGAGGAGAAGGATGATGTGGATGATGTGAATATGGGTAGTGAGGGAAGCTGTACTTGTGAAAATATAGCTCCCAGTACATCAACGTCGTCGATTTGTTAGTAAGTTTCACGCAGCAAACGTTTCGTTTGGAATTTGGAATAGCCGAACATTTTCAAAGCTGTATAATAAAGCTGTTTCTTGCAACATTATTTATAAAACACTGTGTAAAAGCAACATCTTTTATATTTGTTTATTAACTCTTAAATGTTTGTATTTTAAACGTTTCAGCGATGAGCTATTAGCGCATAAATCGAATTTCTCTTACTGGGACTTAGGGCTGTTGTATGAACTTACACGATTCAGTCGACATTCCCCAGCGTATAGCGCGACCGTCCCTCCATGTTGGAGCGAAATGATGCAAGCTCAGAGACAGAGACGTCATCCGCAGCATCTTCATCAATCGGAAGATCAGCATCATACAAGAACATGGCGGTTGCAAAATGATGCGTAAGACGACATAATTAGAAACGTTTATATATCTCGAGACATTTTTGAAAAAGCCGTTATTTTTTTAATTGCGGGTTCTTTAAATTATTAAATATCTATTAAAAATTAATAAATTGTAAATCACACACACAAGCGACACACTGCAATTCTCGATAAGAAATTGGACAAAGAATCTTCGGTTGAAAGAAAAAAAACACACAATTCTAAAATTATAACATATTTATATGTTATGTTAGGACTACTTGGGATGAACATGTATTCGAGCTTACTTTACCACGGAGCGCAGCAGGAAGTATAGGGCACGTTGATGTCCGATTTACCTTGCATGCGTTCTGTCAAGAGTTACCGACTATTCAAGTCACTTTGTTGAAACAAAATATAAAGAGGATCGGTCATCAGAAGATACCAACCACCCCCATAGACGAGAGAATTGAATTTAACTTAGGAGCCGAGCAAAAGAGCGAAAATCCGGTTATCACAGAGGAGTATCAACGTCAGCATAACACCGAAATCCTCTGTGGTCCTATCGACTTGCACCGTTGCGTAGACTTGTCTTGTCGTTCGGGATGTGTAACATTGACAAGCCCGAAATTATTTCGCTCGAAAGCTAGAACGTTGCTCGTTCACATCAAAGCTTTAGTGGATCAAAAGGATGGAGTGAGTAATGTATTTATCAATCTTTCATTACGTTCCGTCTTTATACACGATAGAATCGGTGTTTGAATATTTCCGTTTCTTTTTCTATTCTCAAGTCTGCGAAATCAAAAGCAAATTTAGCAGAAAGTAAACCACCTACTTGTAAAAAGCTGAAGATATTTGAGGTACGTCCGCTTGTACCCCCTAATGCTGGGGAACGATTTGACGAAGGTGCAAATAGCAAGAAGTTAGGATGCTACGTTGGTAAATA
The DNA here is from genome assembly GCF_030848795.1 of Temnothorax nylanderi. NCBI lineage: Eukaryota > Metazoa > Arthropoda > Insecta > Hymenoptera > Formicidae > Temnothorax > Temnothorax nylanderi. Next base: position 457,762 of record NW_027249095.1, on the reverse strand, counting down.
TAATTTAAGGACTTATTAATCTACTAATAAAATAAATTAAAATGCTAATCTAATTAAAATGAATTTATTCTGTATAATACATACATATATATATATATATAATGTCTTTATGTAATTTACGAAGAAAATTTTTATACATTTTTTATATTCGTGATAATTTTATTGTCGCTAGATTTTTGACATAATTAATAAGAAAATGCTGGTTGTTTTGCATTGAAAATTTTGCACATCAAGAAGCTATATGCACCTATTTTCTATTTAAGGTTGCAATTGGATTCACGAGATCTCCATCACCGTGAGATCAGTAAATCCCACCAGCATGCCCGACGAAAGGATGCAGAGATGTGCTATGTTAGAATCTAAAACCTTTGTCGATAATCTTTTGAATGTCGCATGCTTGCAAGTACCTGTCGAGTAAGTAACAAGGATAATAGAAACCTAACGATGTTTGAGCTTGTAGAAAAAGTTAATACCTAAATAAATACGTTTTCAGCTCTCCTGTCGTACAATCTATAGCTCTTGACATTCTAATATGGGTAGCCTCAATAAGATTAACGAGATTGCGCAGTATTCAGAATAGCACGGAGATTAAAGCTCTTCAATTGGAGACAATACGTTCCGTGCAAGGACGATTATCCAGCTTATTACGAACATGCCTCTTGCACGCTGGCAGAAGTATAGCGCACAAATGCGTTAAGTTGATTGTTCTTTGCAGCGGGTGAGCGATCATTCATAATAATATTGACTTACGATACATTATTTGAAGAATTAATAAACAGAAAAGTTTACTATTCTTTTTAGAGGGTTTTATAACATAGAGGATTCACCGGCTCAAACCTTCGACGAGGCCATGCTCTCTGTATTGGTCAACTTGCTGCCGTCGATAGTGGAAGTTCACTGGGCTGGTTCATTAAGATGGCTCCAATTACTCATTACGAGATTTTTGCCATTAGATAGAAATTACAGTATTGCCCATAAGTGTGTCTCCCTGGTGCAACAGATAGCCGCTGAGATATCTAATAGAGTGAATCCTTACCATTTGTTGCTCGCTACAAGGTTGAGTATTTCTCAACTGTTTCCTTATAATTTCTATATATTTTAATTGTGTTGTAATCTTAATAAACAAATTTTTTTTTTAAGGTTCGGTCTATATAACACGCCTTTTGAGACGGAACTTTTCGACTTAGAACCACCAATGTTACCAAAGTTTAGTTCAATACCTGTGACATATGCGTCCGTTGTAACCAGCGAGCAAACAGGCCCGTCTGTTGCTTCGTCAAGTGCTGCACACTCGTCCAAGATATCGCAGGATTCCATTGATTTGAGGGACCTACTCACACTGCCTACGCATCCCGCTAGTGAATTTGTAATATCCAGCAAATTAAAGGCATTGTGTGCCAATCACAATATGAAGGGTCTCCTCGAGGTAATATTATTTATTTAAAAATAAGATAATTTATGTCAACTGTATTCCACATTATTTTAATATTTGAACGTCGATTCAGGTTGAACCTCTTCATTTCACTTGTCACGCTGCCTCCGACGGCACGAAGATGGAGAAAATCGATCCTGGCACGAACACAATTAATATTGGACCCACTTTGTATGATAGTACAGCGACAAGCAACAACGGTGTGCCTGATATTAAAACGATACATCACACATATGTAAGTGTCCCTGCATATCTTAAATCTATTAAGAGTTGCGGTATCATTTTCGAGATAAAGTGATGTGAATTATTTTGTAACAATGATATAAGAGCGAACAAATGAAGCGCTACGATATTATTAATAGCGATAGTATAATATCAGCAGTAGACTCGAGCACAATTGTAAGATTCGTACAATCTGCGAAATAGCGTGCCAAATGAATTCTCAGCGTTCATAGAGTAGGCAAGGCGAATTACGTTCTTTCGCAATTAACAGTGGCCGTAACGACTGTTCAAAGTCATAAACTTGTAAACGGCATATATACAGTATAGATGTTAGAGTAGATGAATTTTAATTCAGATAGAAATATTAATTGTAGAACTTGGATGCTGGATCGCTAGGACCACATGTTCAAGCTAAATCAACAGCTACATTAAGCGATCTGCTTAGTATGTATACAGGAAGAGGTATACTAAAAAAGAAGCCATCTCCGCAACTATTGCTCACACCTGATGAACAATCAGACTATGATGAAGCTAATGAAATGTCTGGCGATAACCAGACTTGTTGGCATAGCACACAAAATAATATGCCTAGCTCACATATATTAAGTTCCATTGTAAAAGAAAAGTCATGCGTACAAAGTATCAATACCGCTGTAAACAAAGTTGAGGAGGGCAATCCTAAAAAGGTAGATTACATAGACAAAGACACACGCACCACTCTTTTATTTAATTTTTTTTATAAATTCTTGTTTCTGAGTTCAGTGATACACTTTCGTCGTCCTTTCGTCGTTTAATCGCTTTGTTAAATATGCTGTTTGTAAAATAGAGACACTCGTTCTATAGAAAATTCTCTGTCTGTCAAGCGCAGCTGAATGATGTTGAGTGCAAGTTGCATGAGTTACATGAAATTTATTGAATTATGTATTTGATGTTAATTATCCATGCATATACCATTTTTTTATATGCTAGGTTTTTCTCATTCTTTTTTTTATTGTAAGTTATTGTTACTTATTCACAACAAGGAACTAGCTACCAACTTAGTCTTATATTAACACCATCATTTAGACTGCGTATTTTTTATGTGTACGTGCAGCCGACACAGTTTGTTCTTTATTTTACACATTCGCTTTACTGTTTCATGCAATTAGGGCTAGTTATTATACCGATTTAATATATCACGTAAAATTTTATTTTACTTTCTATGTACATGCTATTGTACTACACGGAAATCGTGATTAGTATTGCAACAGTCCAGACAGACTCGTCTCTCTGTACATATACATCAACAGATCTACAAATGTGTGTATTCAGAAAATTACAAAGTTGTGATTTATGTTCCAATTTGTAATTCAACTGTTTGAGGTGTGTCATAATTAGCGACTTTAACACAATGACAAATTCTATAATTAATGAATTGATTTTTTATTCATTAACGTTTTATTGAATTAACATTCATTTTAAATTAATTGAAGATATGATTCTGTTATTTATTTGTCATTTTTAGTTTGCGAGAAGACCCTTATTTGTTCGCAATTCGAAAATTATGTTGATTAGAAATCCGATAGAGAATGTGTCATTAAGATTATGGTTGCGAGTCATGAGACATTATATATAGCATAATTCTTTATGTATTTCAGTATGTATCCGAAATGCAATTGCCTTTCTCCCACAGTAATAATTGCCGCAGTGAATAAAATATTCTGCTTTCTTATATTTTTGGCACATTGCATTTGGGAAGTGTGTAAGCTTAAAAAAATTATTATTTCACTAGGATTAATAAATATAATGTATGTTGCAGCGAGAAGACATTACATTCCCATGGGGAAGGTTGCTGTGTTGGCCACCTCAGCAAGCGTTGGTCGTCGAACGGATGCATTCGGGAGCTCGTCGATTTGTTATTTTAGACTTCGGGTCACCTGTACTACTGACCGATCTGATGATACCTTCGTGCAACGATTTGGTATCGCTGTCCATAGACATCTGGACTAAAAGCGAAGAAATAGATGGTACGCGACTTATCGTCGCTGGTGACATTGGAAGTAAGCCGTTGATTGTCTGTGATCTTCAGCCACCGCCTGTATGTAGATATCTCAAGGTAAATGTAACACATTAATAACAATAAATCTTTATTTTAGTTATTTCTTTTCGCCTACGATGTTCATAAACCGCTTTTTGATCTTATTCTTTTTATTTTATAAGTCTTCGATATCTCTAAAACATTATTTTAGGCAAATCGCGATTTTTGTCTACAATATTTTTTGTTATTCTTTTAATTTTTCTTTTTTATTCATATTAATTCGCGTGTGTCTGCTTGCTTTTTTTCTACGCTCTACTTAAACAATATTAATTGAATTTTTATTTATAAATTAATGTTTATTTTGTACGATTATTATAGATCACTACAATAGGACGCTATGGAATGTCTACAACTACGTGTAAAATACCATTAGGAATGTTTTACGGACATATGGTAGTTTTGCCTGGAGAAGATTACTCGGAAGTAAATGATGCTTCGTCATTTGATGCCGACATTTTTGATTCTTCTTTACAAGCTACCATTGATACACAGTGTAACATATTATCGGCTCTAGCGGAAGATGTACAATGCAGGTATATATAATTAAGATAGAATAAGAGAAGTAGCGATAGAAGAATAAGTATGTGCGTGTTTGTTGTTAATGCATAAAAATGTCTTCTTTCAGATTTAGTTTAGCTACTGAAAGATTAAAAACTTTGTTGGACCCATTACTGTGTTCGGAAACCCCTAATGTTATGCATATGCAAAATTATCTGTATTACAACAAGATACCTAATGAAAGTAAGGAACAGCCATCGGCGAAGATAATGTCGACGTACCAAGTGAGTTATAATTATGAATGTTGTTCTTAGATAAGAATGACTCAAGTTCATTATTTCAACGAAGAAATCGATACAATCTTGGTTGATATATATATCAGTACGTATATTGATTTATTATGTTGTAGGAATGTACCATGTTCCAACATCAATTAAATGTTGTACGAAGTGTCTGGCGACGTCTCGAGTGGTGGAGAGGTTTGCGGAATGTGCCAACAACGTCCTTCGCGAACGCACCTACTGACAAATTACGAGTTCTTGAAGAAACTCTACTTGACATTCTACTGTATACTGTGTACGAAATTGGCCCAGTACCTAGTGTACGTATACATTATACAAATATACAGATTTTATACAGATTTTAAATGCTCGAAGTTATGTGATAAATTGCCAAAATAATAAAATTATTTACGCTTTTGATATTTAATATTGGTACATAACATCTGGTTTTACTGCTCTATATATGACAAATTTTATGTATGACGTGACATTTCTTTTTAAATATAGGTTTACCGACCAACGTCGTTATATGAAGTTTTCACTCCAACAATTTGTGAGAAGTTTTTCCATTCGATATGCGTCGTAACGCCAGCCCCACGTTTGCAACTCCATGCTGCTGCGCTCTTGGCTGGCATGGCAGGACATCAACCATGGTGGGGCAACTTCTTATCCAACACTCTGATAAATCTTTACTCTTCGGCGTCCACTCATATTTTCCCGCAAGATAGGTGAGGTTTGGAATATCTCACTTTGCACTTAACACGCATATGAGACTTGTAAATATTATACATGGTGTAAAAATGAAAAGAAGCAAGTGTGAGAAGAGAATTCAGGAAGATTACTTTTTGTTTTTTTTTTTCGTTCTTATAACTATCTTATGTAACTTATAAAACACATGAATTAATGTTTAAATGTAATTTTATAAAACACATCTCTTTATAACCGAATTTTGTTTTCAGGGTGTTCATTTTATTAACATTCCTCGGACGGAAGTCATTAATAGCCGGGGGAAATAAATCTTCAGTTATTGAAGCTATGGTTCGTACATTGGGTAAATTACTGGCTCCTCTTACCAACGCGCCATCCAATTCCAATCGACTGGACGTCACCTTAATCGGCTGGGTATTATTATTTCTTTCGGTATGCTTAGACACTATCGCACCACCGCCCTGTTTCGAGGACAATCACGAGAAAACTAGAGAACAAGGTATTTCATATACGGCGTATTTATGCACAGCATTTTTACAATGTTTCCTTCACTAATCATTAGCGAATTAAAAAAAAAATTATAAGGGAAAAGCAATTCTATGTACATATTATAGTGAAAATATTTTAAGATAAATGCTAATAATTCCAGTGCTTTTTATTTATTGTAATTGTGTAACAGAATAATATCTCTATAATGTTTGTTTCGGAAGGTTTATTTTCTCGTTGGGAGTTCATTCAAGGAGAATCAGCCATGCAAAGGAGATATGTCAATGCTAACCGTTCGTCAGCCTCTCGTAGCTACCGCAAAAGATTACAAAAACGGTTATTGCATCATAAACAGCAGCTTCATGAATTAGAACAAGCAAAAAAGTCTGCAGCATCCAAAGTATATAACGTCAAAGTGATAATTTTGATAAATTTTCATAAAATGATTGCTAGATTAAAAAATATATACATATATTATATTATTTAGGCTACCAATATTTTTGCATAGACTACATATCAGAGTTTATACTTTGAGTTAATTTAATAATATATATAAAAATAATATATGTGTATATGATATATTCAGGGATTAATGACTCTTTCGTCTGACGCCGCTACATTGTACAATAAAGTGGAAGCAACTCTGAAGGTTCAAGAACGTTATTTCAAGAAGACACTGAAGCAACATTCCGCAAAGCATTACAAGGATATTCTCAAGAGAAACGAGTCGCTGCTTCGCAGCCCGTGTTGCAGTCAAGCGCGACAGTCTAATACTAGGTTGGTATAAAACAAGAATTTTAATTCTTTAAAAGCCTGATCTTTAAGACACGTGATGTGATTAAGAAAAATATCTATACATATTTTTTATTACATATATTTATGTATCTGCAGCAAATCATCGGACGTCATGGATTTGGAAGTGGAGTACAATATGACAAATCTATCTTATCAGAATGTTTTGCCAGTGGCTCGCGGTCTCATTGCGCTCATTTTACATAATTCGGCTAATGTGGATATGTTTCTGTTAGCTTGCAAGGTAAGGTCTACTAAGGTCTACTTTAAAAACACAAACTATCAACGTGCATGGGTTCTTTCTAGGCTCATATTGTAAGATTTTGTTTAATTAAATTTTACTTCAACTCGATCGAAGTCGAATTTCATTATTTGTCAAGTTTTTCAAAATTCGCACAATTGCATTGCTTAAAAAAGAACTTTTTGTGTGAATTTGACAAAGCTCTGTATATTATTTGTCTTCGTAATCAGGTTTTGTAATTTGTAATCTGAAATCTGACATACATTATAAAATGTAACGTGTATTAAAAAAAAAAATTACATAGACTAAAACGTGAATCTTCCGATATCTCTTATCAACAATTAACTGTATAGATAAGGCAGTTGAATCTATCTTGTAATATTTACGCGGCTTTGTAATTATACGTCTATAATTACATTTTTGAATTATCGTACATAGGTAGTCGCTAGGCTAGTAGTATCTACACGTCCCGCAATAGGCTTGTGCGAGCTTATGACCGAGGAACAACTCTTGAAATTAATCAGATTGGCAACGGATACATCTGACGCTGCTTGGTCGTCCCATGCTGTTTCCTGTCTTCTGATGGACCTGTTAGAAGGTGATTATAATTTATACTTGTTATAGTTCGCCACGAAGAAACTATTATAAATAATTCATAATAATGAAACTTTGTTTACGCGACAAACTTTTAAAGCATTAGAAAGTTTACTCTCAATTTTTTTTTTTTTTTTTTTTTTTTATAAAACAGTAAACCTTAGCGATTTGATTAAAGTATAAAATAAATTAATAAAATTTGATTTGTGCAGGAGGACGATTGTATTCTAGAGCATGTACTTCTACGCACGAAAGTAGTCCATCGGAGGAGATTTTCGACTCTGTTGTGATTCATACAGACGAAAGTCGTGCGGCAGAGGAGGACTCGACCAATGTTGCTAGCACCAGTGCACCTTCCGCTTCTACATTAGGTGAAGGATTCGCCGAAGGAGACGCAGACGAGGAAGTGCAAGTAGTAACTTCGACCACTGCTGGCACGTCAAAATCCAACGGTTATCTGCCGTCCCTTTTGGAATCCGACGATAGCGAATTGGAAGACTTTCTGGACGACATATTGGAGCGTGGCAGAAATATGTTGAAGAAAGACAGCACAGTATCGAAAATTTTAACTTCTGCCATTACTGGGTATCTAGATCTTTTCTCTTTTCTTCCTGGTCTTTAAAAAGAAATGGTTTTTAAATACTAACGATTAATCCTAAGCACTAACTTTTTTTGTAATGTTAAATGCTGGCACAGAATGTTCCTAATAGTTATTAAAGCAACACTTTGTTTATTTTATTTGCTACGATTGTATTTGATGTACACTAATTTATAACAATTTCCACGATAAAACAGTTTAATTTTATAAAAATTTTACACGGAATCTCATCTGTATCTAGCAGTGCTTAAGAGTTGATATTACTTATTTCTCACGTCAACTTTATATGGCACATCTGATTAAAAAGTAATAAATGATATATTTTTAGGAGCATCTCTTTAGCGATGGACGCACGCTTGGAGTACGGAGTTGAAATGGGCGTAGAAATATCATTGAGGATACTGTCTACGGTCGGCATGTACAATCTACCTCACAGCATAAATGCGACAATACACGTTAGTTTGTATATTATATTGCTTTTCTTATTTTTTGCATTGTTTTAATAACTAGGATATTACACACTTCTTCAAATGTATGTCTTAGATGTTTTAAAAAATGTTCTTAGTAGAGAAGAGAGAGGAATAATTATTAATACTTGTTAAGAAATAATTATTGTAAAGTCATGCCATTATGCAAATTGAATTTTATATTATAGGTGCCGACAGAAGCAAATCGCTGTTGTCAACAACCGTTCTTGCGTACCGAAACGAGTGATAGAAGTCAGGAAAGCGGAAACTTTTCTGATCCTAATGTTAACATTTCTAATCTTTTAATGTTAACAAGATGTTTCGAAAAGATGTTCACAGACTTATATCTACGGGTGAGTTATTTATTATTGAAGTAAAATACATTTGCGATATGTTATTAGATCAACGCAGAGGCTTTATCGTTTTGACTTCTGTTTTAAATAACGTTACTGATTTGACATTTTTCTTTTTCCTTTAAAGAAATCAAGAACTTATTTCTAGATGAAAAAATTATATCGGAATCAAGGCTACTTTTAATTAACAAATTTATTTCTAAATTATATAATTTCTTTAACTTAATTTGACAAACTAAGTTATATTTCGTACAATTGTTTCTAATTGACGCCGTTTTTTAAGAAGCATACACATAATTAGATGGATTTGCTTTTATTCTTAGATCTTTTGTATTAAATTGAATTTTTTCTGATATATAATGCATATATTTTTATCTTATGTTTAACAGAATAATAGTACGAACTTGGAACTTGTTCTCCAACTTTGGCTTGCGCTGATTATGGACGCTGCTACTGATCATCCAAGCTCGCAGTTTGACCCCTCTTTAATACCTTTGATTCCACTCAGTCCAGCAGCCATTTCCAGTCTAATATCTGCACTGTCGTGGTAAATTAATAAATAAGATGCGAATTACGATAATGACATTTAATCTATCCTAAAACATGATAATAATATTTTTAATGCGTAATTAATTTATAAATAAATTAAATTTTAAGGCATACTGGGGTTTCGTTACGCGCTTGGTGTCTTGCGTTGCAATGTTTAACTATTGTCTGCAATCAGTTACGAAGAATTTCCGATCCACCTAATAGTCCTTCTATGGCTAGTTGTATTGTTAAAGAACGCAATACAGGCCCTATGTTGTTGCGCCTACTTTCCGGCAACGGATTAAATATCAATACGATGGATAAGCAATATATTATGGTGAGTATACGTTTTCTTTTTATGATTTATATAATGACTTATATGCCACGCATGTATGAGAATAGAATAATGTTTAATTGCATATTTTTTATGTTTTATTTACGATAGCATTTCTATTTCAGGCCGGGCCTACAGTTTGCCAAGCATTACACGATTTTCTCATTAGGCTGGAAATGATGTGTGATGTTATTACGACGGATAGCCGTTTAGGTAACTCCCTGAAGGATTTTCTGCTACAAGTGATATATCAACTTGTGCAACCAAGTGGGCCTCTCATTTTAAGAAAGGGGCCTTTAGATGCGCAGTGCAAGCTAATAACATCTGTAGTTAATCTGAATTATGTCAATACCGACTTGGGCATCGCTATGAGCATATCTGAATGCGTTGGTGTGTTGGTTTCGACATATGTCAAAGAATCTGAAGGTAAAATTTTTTCTTTATCAAATATTTCCACAAATAATATTAATAATAAAAAGCGAAAAAGTTATAGTGAAAGAAAGACTGAGCAGTTAATTGTTAACAAGTCTATTTTTTAAAATAGATTTTGTATTGATTTTGAAAAATCACTTTTTATTTCTGATATACTGTTCCAAAAATTAGACATTGATTGTAAATGGTTTATCTCAGTTGTTTTTGTCTTCGCAAGATGATCGCAAGAGTCTCAATGCGCAAATGTTGTTCTTACAGTTGGCGCACAATGTGGAGGTGCGGTTGATTCGGCTAACCAATCTGGTAGTTTCGGTGGTCTGTTCGCTTGCGTGCTCGGCGGCGATGCGAGACAATGTCGCCCTGCATCGTGGGACACTTTAATCGTGGCTCTCATCAAATTAGTGTGCACTCTCATTCAGACTCCATTACCAAATGTACGTATTTTGTACCGTATACTCAAGAATTATTAAAGAAATTTATTTGCATTAGTTTACTTTTTATAACATATAAAATAATTGCATTTTATATTTTAATTTATTTGTGAATACTTCCTGTTCTATGCATTCTAGTGTGCTTCATTTGCAAACGTTTTACAGATTCGCCAAGATCATTCAGAGGAATCGGCGGAAATGGAATTATCCGAGACGACTTGGAGCTCTAAGAGCAATGTAACCGATTCTCAGAACGCGAATACTTGGCAAACGGACGAGAGTAAAGCAGCGGAGCAACGAAACTCTTTTCATCTACAACAACCTAAACCTAGCAAATCTTCCGTGCCTTGCCTCGCTGATACTGGTAACTACTAACGTATATAAAAGATAACTTACTGCTCCACAAGTACGTCAAGTTTTATTAATTATATTCTTTGTTTTTAAGTTCTACAGCACGAGCCGACTATGATGCGTTTACTAGGTGCTCTCGGTCATAGCACGGGATCTTCGCTAGCTATGCTCTTAGGCGAAAGTACGAGTGCGGCATCGACTACCGAACTCGGCGATCCGGCTTCGATACCGGATGCGACGTTCCAGCTCTTAACGACTCTTACAAAAAAGGCTAGCGATTCAACCCTAGTTCTCAAGCCGTTACTTCGCTATCTCTCCTCGTGTAAGAATTTATACATTATAGAATTGGAAGACTCATTATTTTCCGTTATTTAATTCTGCGCGAAAAAAAAACAGCACGAAATCTTTTTAATACAAAGTCTTGTCGAGAAAGTAAGATGTCGCACGATTACTTGCAGCATGCGGGGAAACCGAGTTGGGAGTTATGCAGCTGTCCGAACCACTTCTTTGGTACATCCTAAGGGTATTGGACAACGCCTCGTCGTTATCTATTTTTACCGCGATGGGCGGCGTAAAAGTGCTTTGCGAGAATCTCGTGAGGTCGAGTAACAGTGGTACCGCCGGCGCTTCCACCTCATCGGGGGTGATCGCTCTTGTCATGGAACATCTGTCGAACGCGCCAAACGTGATGCAGATGATGGCGAGCAGCAGTAAGAAAGGTGTCAGCTCGCTGGAAACTCACGACGACGGTTTACTGAATTTTGCGCCTCTCGGCTCGATATCCTGGTTAAACCCGACCGCGCAGCCGGCGGACGTTCTCATACAAAACGCAACTCCCCACAAACGCGCGAGAACACCGGCATGGTCGTATCACTTTTATCCCGACGAGGCGTGGGTCGACCTCACCATCACTTTACCGTGCGCTATCCTGCTTAGGAAAGTGGAGCTACAACCACATCTCACGGCGTTGTCCAGTAAGTTTATAATGCCTCAATTTTTATGAAGATAATGACGAAATCCTCAAGGTTTTATGATTAGCGTCCTTTTCTAGCAATACATAGGGTATTCTTCATTAAACGCATTTCCTTTAAACTGCGGATTATTTCGCTAAAATAAAAAATTTTTGTAAAAGAGTAACTGATTTAAGATTCACCAAAAAATTCGCGGTTCAAGAGAAGTGCGATTGGTGAGAAAGACAAACCCTGTAATTAAACAGAAAATTTTTTTTTTACACGCGCATATTTGTTTGACAGCATGTCCATCGGCTGTGGCGCTTGAAGTTTCGAGGGAAAGTAACGGTCCATTGACGCCAGTTTGTCCGCCGATGCCGACGGCGGGCTTGACGTATATACGCGTTACTTTAGCACAACCGGAAGTCGCGACTTCCGTATTGGTGCGCCTGTACAAACCACGGGACTCGACAAACATAAATCTCAGTCAAATAAGATTGCTGGGTACCACCGCATTCGGCGAAATTAAAACGAATCCGGACACGATAGACGAGGAACAACTAACGAAGACTAGGTAACATTATTTTCTCTCTTGTCCCAAAAGTGAGGCCATTGGCTCCGTTAATCTTTAACCGTGGGTTAAAGATTTATCACGGCTATGAGAATTCAAAGAATTTATTTCTGATAACGTTTATGTAGCTTGGGTTGGCTGCGATTACTGCATCAATGCTTATCGGTAAGCACGCTGAACAGTAATCTGGCCATCGAGGTGCTTAATTCCGCGGCTTCGGTCGAAGGCCTCGTCGAGGCATGCTGCAACCTCCTGTTACTCCCAGCACCGTCTCTCTTTACTCCCAACCTGGAGAGGGTTCTATTACAACTTGGCTTACACTCTCGAGAGCTTGGACTTCGTCTCATTGGTCTTTTACTCAACAACAGGTCCACCCCTTTCTTTCAAGGTATCGCTTTGTTCTCTGTTTTCTGCAAACGAAATCAGCAATGGCCTTAAATATAGATAAACTAAGCGACCGTCTTGAGCCTCGTACTTTGAAAGGGCTCTTGCATTTCAAATGATTTAGTTAGACTCTTCACGCAAGTACAACATGTTACGAACGAGGAAAAGATAATTCCTTTTTATTTATATCTTTGTTATTTATGAGATATGTAAATTATGACATATAAATTAGGGAATATGTAATATTTTAAATATCTGTAAGTAAAATTGATAATATTTGCTAGTTTATTCAGTGTTTTCTGCAAAGTTGCTTACATTATTTTAAAATCTTATAATAAATATTAATTTTTTGTTGGTATTGATAATATAGAAAATGTTTTATTTAGGATACAAATATTAAAGCTGTTTCTGAATAAAATATTTTATATAGTAATCTCTTTTTGTAAGCTTATTATGCTATGATAATATGCTATGATAACTGTGTTGATACTTGACAGGGGCTGTGACTTCCCAGGAAACGTCTATCGTACAATTGGTCGTTGAATTGCTTCAGCAATTGTGTTCCATTCGAGACTTTAGCACGGAGGCTCGCATGAAAGCCGTTCTTACGTGGTTGCAAATCTCGGCCACGAATGGAATATCTCAGACAAACAGTAATCCCAATTCAGTGAATCCACCAGCGGTATACATTCACTGTGTGTCTTCTATCATTTGGAAGGCTCATCAACAGCAGAATCACAACTACGACCTGCAAGTCTTGCTGACGGACGAACTGTTCTAGTAAGATTATTTAGTTTTCGCATATTCTGCTTTAATATTTCAAACCTTTTTATTCAAGCACACACATAAGTCAATTTATTCTATTATTGTATAAAAATTTTATTTTGGATATCTTCAAACTTTTCCTTACATGGTAAAGAATTCCAATATTATAAACATATATGAGATAATTTTAAACTTTAAGCCTATTTTTTTCATAAAGCTATTTAACATTTATTGCGTCCGACTCTTCAATTAATCTTAAAAATTTTTTTGTTGAACAGCTCATTGTACAAATGGACTCTAACTCTTGGAAACAATTCAGCCTTGAAGCAAGCGATCGACTCTGTCCTGTGCGCTTTCTGCTACGTGAGACCATCCTTGTTGATTTTGCTTTTGGAATGGGTACAAATCTTAGTACCAAATATCGCGGTAAATTCGACTGCGTCTGTATCCGACGATTGCAAGGAAAGCGAGGAACAGACGGATGATAAGAAGAGCGATGCAGAGGGATGGTACTGTCAGTTTGTCTTGCTGAAGCACAAATGGCTACATTTGACGGAGGGACAATTGCTGACTGTCGCTGCAGCGGCACGTTCGCCACCCGGTACTCAGCAATTGATCGATTCCGGTCTTCCTGCGTTACTGACAGGATCGATTACAGGTTGAACTTCCCTTTCTACATTAAATATAAAAGCCTTTTTTTTAGATAATCTATAATTCGTGGCAAGATAATTTTCTAAGTATAATTTGATATGTAATATACATTTTATTAAGTATATCATTTTCACTGATACATACATTTCATTAAACTTCTAAAAATTTGATTAAAAATGTGCTTAACATGCGTTGACAAAAAAAATTTAGATTGTGCTTCGAATTATAGATTGTGCTAAAATACTTCTAAATGGATTTCAAGCAGATTTGTTAAGGATTTATTAACGATAATGATTTATGCATTTAGATTTTTGTAACCTGGAGAAATCCAAGCAGCTACAGCGAGACAGTAAAATGGCATCGGGTGACAGCAATGAAACTAATGTGCCTGAAGATGTCAACTCGACGGACAGCGATAAAGCGGCAGGTTCTAGTTCCGGATCGAACAATTATTCTGGTAAATATCTTGGAAGCTTATTTCTAAACCCATACGTTTAAAAATGGGAATTATAAAGTTACGTAACGTTGATTTTCTTGAAAGTATATATAAATTTAGAACAGTAATATTAAAGATTAGACAGAGTTTAAAAATAAGCTCATTATTTATGCACAGAACATGTTATACTGATATGCAGTATTTTTTTCAGGAGGATTATGCATGACAAAACCAGAGAGTATAGCAGTAGTGATAGAATTCCTAACGCTCGTATGTGCGGAAGGTAGAATGCGTGATTGGCTTGGCGAAGAAGGTCGCGGTTTCTGGTTGCCGCTTTTGTCGCTTCTTAGTAATCGTCCTATCGAAAGCCCATCCGCGTCTGCGTCGAGGTATGTACGTTTAAGTGGCCTTTAGATAATACGTCACGGGAGATACGTGCAAAGACCGCGATGCTGTACTATTATGTTGTCATCATCGTTAATGATGCCATAGTCCGAGTCGAGCCTTAATCTTTTGAAGAAAACCCGTCCTATGTAGACTTTGGCTTCTTTTTAGTTTTGTTTAAATTGTAATTTTTGTAAATAAAACGGTATACCGGTATATTTATTATGACATATTGCAGTTGTTCGAAGACAAGCGCGTCGTATGCATTACTGGAAAGCGCTATGATCAAGTTCTTATCAAGATGTTGTTGGTGTCATCTGGATAATCAAAAATTACTGGCAAAGCTTCTCATCGAGATTATTTCTCAACAACGAACTACTTCAAGTAAGTGTACTATGGTATCAAATATCGCTTATATAATTCCAAGTTTTCTTAAGTATAATAACAAATTAATTAATTGAGTGAAATCGGTGTGCCTTCATTTGAATAATATATTATTATAATTACAATAGATGTGCGATATCTCCACGGGATTTCTGGATTTACGCGAAGATTAATTCTGCAATTGCTCTTGGAAGGAGAAAAGGTGTTGGTTTCCGTAACGTCGGAAGCCCCGATGAAAGTTTCAGCAACCGCGACGAATCATAGCATGCCATCCATGCCGTCACATCCTGCTTATCCCCTCGGTCACTATCATCAATTATTATATATGTCAACGCAATCAACGGTGGCAGATATATTACAGCAAGTGTCAGGTATGTCCACACAAGCACAGTTGTGTATTAGGCAAGATTAAAAATAATAATTGACAAAGGCAAAAATGAGTAGAAAATAAACAAGTATTAGAAAAGCTTTACTGATATATTTTTGACACTACGAATGCACTTATACAAAATTTTGATTTTTAAGGGACGTGGCTTCTTTTGTTACTTCCAAATACGTATAAGGGTAACGAAGCAAGTTCCAACGGGAACAACCGTTCTCGTGAATTCTGGGAATCGGGAATGGCGTTAGTGGTAGATACGCTCAGTGTTGCCGCTGGAAACACAGCGAAAGACAAGCGCGCTAAAGAAGCATCGAATAGATCGCAAGCTCGTGGTCCTATAATCAGAAAAACGCGTTTAAATTCTGGTACGTTTTAAAAATTAGGGATACTAATATGTATGTTTACATATTACTAATGCAATAAATAAGAGAACATCTACTCTATTGAGTATAAGATCTATTTCTAATTCTATTGAGAAATTAATCATTGAAAGGACTATATATTTTTGTATTATTTGACAGATGGAACGCCAGTAGCGAGCAAAGCCTCGTCCAATAATGCACAAGCAAACCCAGCCAACACAACAAACCAACAGTATCTAACACATTCGTCTCGTCCTAATACTCCTCTACCGCCTCAGCTTACAATCGCGCAACTCTTGGCGATAGCCGAGGATAGCGGTGTTTCGTTGTCCGAACCGTGCTTACATCTCATCTTACGTCAACGTAATAAGGACTCCAAAGGTATCTAATTTCTTTCTACTCATCTTGTATGACAAAACTGTTCGTACGGTCTCATTGTCAGTATCGATTGTTTGAAGTTGAAAGAATACGAATATCTTCGTGAGTCATTATACGAGTGCGCGCATTTGCTTGCAGAAGACGTGGTGCAGCCGATCGACAACGGACTGTTGAACTATAGAAGCATAGAGAGTTCGTTAGGCGTCTTCAGCGACGGCGGTGGATTGGCGGTGCTGGCGCGGCATTTGCCACTTGTGTATCCGGATCCCGGCAGGCCGTCGTTCTTCGTCGAAAAGTCACCGTCGCCGGAGCAGACCGACGCTGACTGGGTAAAATTGGAGACCAACGACGACATTTACGAGGCCTTGGAGGAGGGTACGAGAACGAATTGTCCACCGAAGACGTCGGTTCCTGCTCCGTACGTGCCACCGCATTCTCTCGCGGCTTTCGGCCTATTTCTGAGACTACCGGGTTACGCCGAGGTGCTACTGAGAGATAAGAAACGGGCGCAATGTCTGCTGCGGCTCGCCCTCGGAGTTTCCGACGACGGCGAAGGCGGCGAGGTGCTGACTTCGCCGTTGGCTGCCTCATTGCCGACCTTGCCGTTCCAAGTACTGAAGCAGCTACTGGACGCCACGCCGCCGACCACCGACGACGGGCTGCTTCTACGAGGTACGACCATAGAAGTGGGCGCTATGCTGCTGTTGTTGAACTGCCTGGCGATATTCACGCACCAAACGGGACAGAACGACGGTTCGGCCGAGCATAAGGCTGGCCAGAGCGGCAGCGGGGTCGGTGGTGGTAGCAGCGCAGGGCGTAGCGATGACAATTCACACCTGTACTGGGCGAAGGGTACCGGCTTCGGTACCGGATCGACACAGCAGTCGTGGAATGTCGAGCAGGCGTTGCTACGTCAACGATGCGAGGACGAGCATGTGACGGTGCTGCTACAGGTTCTCGCCAGTTATATCGGCACATCGGGAGGCGGACAGCCGCAGCAAGAGCTACCAGCTGCGTTCCCCGATTTACTGGCGCGTTCTTGCCTACTGCCGGCGTTATCATCGTACCTGCGGAACGATTCCGTTCTAGATATGGCCAGGCATATACCTCTGTACCGCGCGGTCCTACAATTGCTTCGTGCCATGGCTCTCTCCAGTCAATTAGCACCGCTTTTGTTACCGCGCGGCGGTAGATCTGGAGAACCGTCCGTTGTGTCCCTCTTGTCGAGCATGAAAGTGTGCGTGGACACGTATGTGAACAAGATAAATCGCACGAGGGGCAATAAAACGAACATGAAAGTGGTGCCCAAGTATCCCGACGATACCGAGCAAGACGAAGGCTTGGCCACGTTGATCCCCGATATACAGGAAAGCGCGACTATAGTGCAAAACGCCACGTGCCGGTTATCCGGTCTCGGCGAAGAATTACCCGGATCAAGCCCAACGGCGCCGGAATTACCGTTGCGCTCAAACCTGGAGCACCGGTACTTGGAAGTAATGAAAAACTTACAATTCGGTAAGTCCTACTTAGGATAAAACTCGCTTGTCGAAAATTTGAAGAATACATTTTATAATCACTTTATTTTGAATTAAGAATTAAATATTCCCACATAAAAGAATGTTATTATCTTTGATTTTAATATTTTGTACAGTATGTTAAATATTTATTCATTAAAGAAGTCTTTATGCGATTATAATTTGATTCTATGAGAGCACAGGACTTATCCATAATTATACAAAAAAATTTCATAGAATTTTCAAAATGTCTGAAAGATTATAGAGTTAATAATACTTGTATAGTAAATGAATACCGATAATTAATATTTATATTGGCACCGCAGATACCTACGAAATGATTACCGAGAACCCAGACGGCGGAGGCTATAAATTTACTGTTTCGTATCACTTTGAGTCGAATATGAGGGCTGCCGGCGAGAGAAGTCATCCGACACGAGTGAAAAGATTAGCCCAAGAAGCCGTCACGCTCTCGACAGCATTGCCTCTGTCTTACAGTAGTAGCGTGTTTGTGAGATGCGATGCGGATAGATTGGATATCATGAAGGTATATCGTCTTTTTCATGAAACTCGACTTGAAATCCTGTTGCCTCGTTCGGCTCTACCCGTCGACTTTCATTTTTAACATGTCATAACTCGATGGATGACTTTAAATATTACACAGAAGAAATGGACGGAAGAGCAGGATTAATTAGTCATCTAACAGCTGTTTGATCCTTAAGCACTGGAATGTATCTTGTAACGTAAAGGAGAAGAGCAATTTCAATTATTATTATTATATCAAGCATCAAAGGCTCTATGTACATTTCCACTTATTGAAATTATAACACAAAGAAATCTTGGAGATGGTCTTGTGCAAAATATATTTTATTAATTAGCGATAATAAATTATAACAGAGTAACAAAATACAATTTTTTGCTGTTGGAATTTCAATAACGTACGCGAGGAAGAATATCTTGTTTTTATTTCAACATTGTTCCAGTGCTTAAAGATAAGTTCAGCGAATTAAGTCTCTCGCATGTGCGCCGCAATGTAACACGATATATACGATTGTTGAAGGTACTCATAACGGGGCCAGCAGAAACGCCGTACGCAAACGGCTGTTTTGAGTTTGATGTGTACTTTCCTCCCGATTATCCTAACAGCCCGATGTTGATAAACCTAGAGACAACCGGCCGACACACCGTGCGCTTCAATCCGAATTTATATAATGACGGAAAGGTCTGTCTCAGTGTACTGAACACTTGGCACGGTCGACCTGAGGAGAAATGGAATGCGCACACGAGTAGCTTCCTTCAGGTAAGCTTCAGAAGTCAGGATCTGGCGAAGTTCTTCTGTTAAAAATTGATTTGTCTAGTGATCGAGGCAATATTGCGCTTATTAATAGAGTAGGAGAAAGACGTTAATCACAGTATCATATTGTAACTTTGTTGGGAACAGGTTTTGGTATCGATACAGTCGCTAATCTTAGTGTCTGAACCCTATTTCAACGAGCCTGGATACGAACGGTCACGGGGTACGTCAAGCGGTGCTCAATCTAGTCAAGAGTACAATGCGAATATTTGTCAGGCTACCGCCAAGTGGGCGATGCTCGATCAAATACGCAATCCCTGCCCGTGCTTCAAAGAGGTACGTTAAACAGTTGGTCTCAGAATGAGCGAGATTATATATCTTTTTCCAACAAACAGTCTGCGCATTTATTCCAATATGCGTACATAAATATATAAAAAAAAATCAGGTGATAATAATTACTACGTTAAATTAAAATATAATTAAATTATTAAAAGGTTAAATACATCGTGTTTTTAATGCGATAGAATTATTGTATTAAAAGCTACGAAGTGTAAAGATGTCTCAGCAATTAAATATGATCTTAGAACACGTTGTTCTCGCGAGTAAGAAAGCTTCGATTATTTCGCAACAGGTTATACACACCCACTTTTGGATAAAGAGGCACGAGATCGTTGCACAACTGGAGGGATGGATAAGGGATATGGAAATGCATGGATCGGATCGTAGATCAGGCCGTACAATTTCCCTTAATGCGTTGTCTTTGAGGGTAAGTGTTATTTTTGAAAAAATAATGGCTGATTCAAGATTTTCCATTTGTACAGTTACAGTTATAGTTTTACCGCGTGCTTCTCTCTTGTACATTCACAGAGACATTATAGACTATTGAGGGAAGAACTGAATAAACTGCCAACGCCCAATGGATTGGAGGACTTGGCCGAACCACTCGCGTCGCCAGGCTCGCCTATCGAACTGTCAGGGACCCCAGGCACAACACCGAGCACGCCGTCGACGGTTACGGCATCCGCGACCGCCGCAGTGGCCGCTCCTATCACCACTAACACTATGGTTCCAATCAGCAATAGCAGTACGAGTAGCCACGTGCACCACGACATTGACACGGACGTCGAAATGGAGAAGATGGTTTCGAAAATGTGTGAATAGCTAAAGGATGTTAATAGACATTGTTGGACATTTTGAAAAGAGTCTATTGTTTGTGTTACGAGATGAACAAATGGACATTGAACATGAACAGATGACACAACGGACTGAAATCAAGTGCACAGATCCTATCCTGTCCAGCGGCCGAATTACCGACGTTTAGCTAAGACATTTAGGGAAGAAAGCAGTAATGACTTTCGGCCGAATACATAATAACGCTGACGATAATTATTACAATGATGATGATGATAAAATGTAGGTAGAAAAATATAAGGTGTGGTAGAGCGAGAAATCTGAGTAAGAATTTACAATAGGGAGAAAGTGTGAAAGAAAAAGAGAGAGAGAGAGAGAGAGAGAGAGAGAGAGAGAGAGAGAGAGAGCCAGAGAGAGAGAGAGAGAGAGAGAGAGAGAGAGAGAGAGCCAGAGAGAGAGAGAGAGAGAGAGACAGGGAGCGAGCGAGCGAATGAGCATGCATGGGTGAGAATAAACGAGAGAGTGAAAGGGAGAAAGGAAGAACGAACAGATAGAGGCAAAGAATAAATAGCGCGAATGTAACAAACTCGTGCGTAGTAGATACTTTTTATAGCCGCTGCTATAGTACGTGTACGCTGCATTCTACTACTTCGTACTACCATAAGTGTACCACAACTGTTATTCGATATTTATTATACATGTTCCTCGTTTATGTAGCGTAACTCTGAATTAGCTGCACTTTCATGCGAATCTTCGGACATTACGTTTTACCGTTCTCTCCTTGTCGCTCGTGTCTTCCGAGAGCGACGCGGTCGTACTCCGCTGTCAATGCCCGTATAGGTGTACGTTCTCTTTTTAACGACGTTTTACTTTATCAATAATTATAGCGCTTGTTTCTCTTTTATATATACATACATACATACGTACATACATACATACGTACATACATATATATGCATGTGTGTGTACATATATATATGTACTAAGTATATATATATATATGTATATATATACGATTCTATCGCGCCGACGCGTCGTTCTCTTCGTTTTAAATATATCTATATTAGGATACAATATTATTCTACTTTGCCAAGCGATTTACTGGTAGATCTGTTTTTGCTAAACATCTCTTCAGAGTGCACGATCCAATTGTCGAGCGTTAAACGACTCGTTACTGGAAGCTGCGGGCGGCAAAGAAGAGACAATACACGCACGACGTCGGCGGAAGTCGAAGCTCGTGACAGGTGCAACTAATTACGAGTTATTGATGTAGCGGGTATCCCTGCGCGCAATGCGACCGAATCTAAATGACGACTGTCTGAACGAGACGACGATCTAGGTACGTCGTTAGATAACGTTTATTATAATAGTACGTGTTCTATGTCGATTGAACGAACAACTGGGAAAGAAAAATGGTATATCTTGGAAACAAAAAAAAAATAACGGAAGACCAGGTGGTACGTTTCTCGCGTAAACGAGAATTGCTCTTTGTAATTGTAACAGCTACTTAGTACACGTAAATTTCATATGAATCGACCATATGAACGAATAAAGTCACATTGTTTTGAGATAGTCTTCCATCCCCGTTCTTTCGTCCGGGTTTATTCTCATCGTTAACTCGAGATTACATCCCAGCCGAGGACAAAACGAAAGAGGTGCGATTGATTAATTATTTTCAACTATTTTCTCCTATTTGATATAATTTTATTTTTTCCAGATACTTAAAAATAATACTTAAAAGTGAGATGATACTTTAGAGTTTAGAATATTTGTATATTTTTAAAAAAGATGACACACTTAAAAATCTTATATATATATGCGAATTGTCTTTCTGAAATAATTGGGGGTAAGTGTATGTATATTGTATTATATTAATTCGCGTGCCCCTCGCGGCTTTGGATGAACTTCTGTACAGTACGTTATTTTACATTGTTCTTTCCACATCAACAGTTTGTTTACTTAACATTACATTTTTGCTTTTACAATTACTGTTATAGTTACGCACACCTTTACTTTGCGTTATATCTTGACTTTTTAAATATTTACTATTAATCTTGTATGTGTAAACCTTTCATATTTATCGAATCTTAAAAATCGACATTTAATACTACTTATGTTATATTTGTATGCGTAGGGTTTTCAAACTTATCACAAATTTCGAAATTTAAAACTCTAAACTCGAAACTCAGAATTCAAGATTTTGACCTAAACTCTCAACTTCATGATTTCCTAGCTTCTCCAGTTTAACCCTTATCTTTTCTAACAATAAGTTTATTCTCTTCTGCTTTTCCTCTTTCCTTCTTCTCGCAATTCTTATCTGTAATTGGGGTAAGTGATGATTAGTCGAGATAATTGGAGCGCGTGTCTTCAGATACTTTTAAAGAATCAGAGTCGCCGGGAGACGATGTACATACATACATCCCGCTTTAAATTTCGCGCCCTTCGAGAGTTCGGTAAATTGAATTGCGATAGGTGGCGGATTTGAATCTCTCGAGGGGGCTAACTTCTCGGAGGACGCGAGATGCACGACGGTGCGGCAGGTAAGACGGCTCAAGAATCTCTTTTTTTTTTAGAAATTGCAAGCACGCAGCGTGTGCCGCGCGTGCGAAACCTCGTATCCGCTTCTTCCCGAAAAGATTACCGCGCAAATCCTTTTATCGTTCGGTAAATGCACGCGCAACACGATTTATACGTGTCTAGTGGAGTTCTTACGAGCGTTGTCGATCGAGATCCTCGATCGCCTTATATCGTCTATCTTTTCGCGAATAAAAGGAAGT
The DNA here is from genome assembly GCF_030848795.1 of Temnothorax nylanderi. Classification (NCBI taxonomy): domain Eukaryota; kingdom Metazoa; phylum Arthropoda; class Insecta; order Hymenoptera; family Formicidae; genus Temnothorax; species Temnothorax nylanderi. The sequence continues at coordinate 434,574 of NW_027249095.1, read as the reverse complement.
CCTCGGCTGCATTTTGGCAATCCTTGTCGACGAACAAACGCGCGGGGGAGGCACCCATCGAAAATTCCCTATTTCGACGCGTCGAGAAAATTGCAATTTTTCACTCCTAAAAAGTTTCGCGCCCAACGACGGCGGGCGGGAAACCGGAGTTTCGGGCGAACGGCGAATTTCGCGGTTAACGCAGGTCAGTTAAATACGGACGCTCGGCCGCTCGTCCGCTCGACGGTGGTCTCGGGGGGTAGAAGATATATGGTAGGTATATCTTGGCGCGTTATCCGGGTGCGTTGCGCCCGGTAGGGTATAATGGTAGCCGCGGAGGAAGCGGAGGCAGCGTGAATTATACGACGGCGAGATCGTTGTCCGTAGCCGGTGTGTGTCGGGGTGGGCGGGGCGGGGGAGGGGGCAGGGGGCGGCGGAGGTCGCGAGGCCTCGGGCGGCCCGGAGCGGAGCGCACTTCAGTCGGTGCGAGCGGTTCAGATCGGTCGCGTCGTGATCCGCACGCTCGTATCCGATCGCCCGGCGTCGTCGAGCGCGGAGCCGATCGCCGATCGCCGATCGTTTCGCGCTGCTCCCGCGCCGGAGAGAGAAAGAGAGAGAGAGAAGATCAAGATCCTGTGTCCGATCGATCGACGATCGCTGGTCGCGCGGATCCACCGGCTTCGCCGCTCATCCCATTCCACGGGATTATTCCGTTGCCGCGCGCGCGCGCGCGCGCGCTCACGCACGCGGCATCAGGTTCGCGTTTCGGCGAATCCGCGCTGCTGCGGGTGGTAAGTGGTAAGTGTCTTCTCCGCGCGGATCGCCGCACACTTCGCGTTGTAACGACGGACGAGGAGCCACGCGTCTCGTGTCGTGTCAGGTGTATCCGATTCTCGCCCGCGCGGAAATGAGTTACCGCCGGCACGCGTTACGCAATATTTAAATTTGTATTTTTAGGCCTAGGGACCGTGCGCGCGCGCGCGATACGCCCGCCTGATGATGAGCTCTCTTGGTACCATCTTTGAGTTCGCACTTCGCATCTTTTGTAAGTCGCGGGAAGTCTTCTCTAGAATCTAAAAGATCGATTCGCGGTCTCCTCGATCGGTTCTCGCTCTCGAAGGAGATGCGGGATTCTCGATAGACGCCGCCGTGGAAGATCGCATCCCCCCCCCCTGTGTGATTCCTCCTCGCCCTCGGCAGTAAATCAGACGTCGTCTCTTCGAAGAAGGTGGAGTTATCGGTAAGCCGCAAGCGTGCGCGCGCGCGCGCGCGCGCAGCCGCTATTTGCATTAAACCAAGATTTGGAGTCAACGCTCGTAGCGGTACGTGACAAGGCAGGTGGGAACATGTGCACAGCGAGTGTAAATTCAACATAGGCGGTTTAAAATCAGGCGGTGCGTATGCGCTCGCGTGCGCGCGTGTACGTGTGTGTGCGCGCGCGTGCGCGTACATGTGTGTATGCGCAAGTTGAAAATGCACACTACCGGTTTCCATCTAGTTTCCGCTCCCCTTGCCTCGCACGGTCTTGTCCGCGGGCGCCCGACGTTAAGCCCGATTCACGCAGCCGCCGCCGGCAGGAACGTTATATACAATGTAATTTATGGGCATGGAGATAGCCCCCGCTAATCGTCACCGAAATACGTGCCGGATCGACGTGCCGATGACAGACGGGCCCCGGAGAATCGTCGGATTCTAGTTCACGGATTTTAGTCAGCCGCCAAACCGAACATTTGCGTTTGCTCGAAAAAGTAAGATATACAACAACGGAGAATTCATTCATTCTCTTTTGGCATATTTGGTTTTCCGATTGTCATCGCTGTTTCTTGTGAGTGATATGTTCATTCTTAACAACAGCTGCTTTTCTCGCAGATCACGAAGAAGACCGCGGCGGTTGGGCGGTTGGATCCTCCGAAGTATCTTGAACCTTCGCTTTAGGAACCGCATTCCCGTATTTCCCTGTACAACGTGAGGAATTCTCGTAAATCATGAAGAAAACTGTAGAGCCGGACACTCCAAAATATTCGAAACTTCGCTTCGTGGTCCGCATTCGCGTATTTTCTTGCACAGCGCGGGGGATTCTTATAAATCATGGAGGAAACTGTGAAGTTGGACGCTCCGAAGTACCTTGGAACTCCGCTTTATGATTCGCATTTGCATATTTTCTTGCTCAACGTGAGGAATTCTCGTAAATCATGGAGGAAACTGTGAAGTTGGACACTCTAAAATATTCGGAGCTTGCCTCGCGGTTCGTATTCGTGTATTTTCTTGGATAACGCGAGGGATTCTCCCTCGCTTTTCTTATGCAATTATGCGCGTATCCTTCAACATTTCGTTCCTTTCCTTCTGTGTCTAATTTCTTTCTTCACAAAGCAATAATAGTTGTTGAATTAAATTCTCCTTCGACTACCGTGTTTAATTTTAAATTTACCGACGCGCGATATATAGATCTATCGAGCGGATAGCGTCAATGAACGAGCAATTTGTTCCTCCGATGCCACCGATTCATTTTTTGTCGGCGGCTGTGCGGCATGAATCAAGCTTTATACGATGAAGCTTTGATAAGGAACGCGACGGAGTGTCCGATGTTAATTTTACATTCCGCAGCATTGCAAGGCGGCGTGACGCTCATCATCAATCTTTTAATCAAAGTATTTGTTTCCGAGATGGAGTTTCGGCACGACGAGACGATAACGTAATTTACGCCCATCCTTTCACCCACGTCGTTAATCATTAATTACAGCGAAGTCAGAGCAATTATTTCGCGAAAGATCGTTCCCCTTTGTTTAACGAAAACGACCTTCTGTCTCTCGATCATTGTATTAATAATTTCGAAGATACATTATCGATCAATTCGCAGGATAATCCGCAACTCGTGAGCTTAATTTTAACGGGAAAATTTCTTGACGAATCTGGAATTGATGTTTCCGTTGAAAAATATCAGGATAATACTAATTTTCGAGATGCGGAAGAAGAATTTTTTGCGGATCATATCTTTGGAAAGAACCAAATGGACGGCACCCTAACAAAACCACATCGTTCAGCTAATTTCAAATAGATTTCACGTTATCCGGATTTGTCCTACATTTAACAAACATTTTATTGATAAGAATGATAAGGTAAATTGTCTTTATATCTACAAGATGTTTGTTTCTCTAGGTAGTTGTTGAGCGACAAATAAATGGCAATGTCCTCTTACATTAGATATTATTGCGCACTTAAATACGCATATTAATATATCCAATATCGCCAATCAGGTCTCTGATCGATGGAGAAAGTGGCCGTCGTGGAAATACCGTATATTACCGCCTGTCCGAGGAGAGCGAGATGGCGGATTCCGTGAAACTTTGAGACAAAGATTTATCGATCGTCTAACCGATTGATCAAACTTGGTGCATGCGATACGCGACGAGAATAGTTTGACCCAGACCTTAAGAGATTCCCGAGGTCGGCAGCCGCGCGCCGAGCAGCTTTTATGTTTCACTCGCGCCCGGCCTTGATGACGCGGCGGATTTAAGCTTCGCCTCCCGAAACTTGGACATTCCCCCCCCCCCCCCTAAGAATATCGCTGTCTAAGAAAGACGGGAGTAAAAAGCTATATTTATATTTTCCTTCGTTCAGCCTTGACGAGCGACACGACGTGATTTTAAGCTCCTTCCAAATCTATCTTAACAGAAAGCATTATCCCTCAAGGAAACACGAAAAATAAATACGAGACAAGGTTGCCGCGTCGATTTAATCTCCCGCTGACGAGAAATCGTTTGTTTGGTTTCAGGAAAGCGTCGCTCAGCAGCCCGAGAGAGAAGATTGAATCTGTACGGCGCGGATAAACTCCAGTCGCGCTCGTAAAGTTCGCGCCCCACGTGAAAACCGAAGGTTTCGATCGTCTCATCGTCGTCGTCGTCGTCGTCGGTCATCGACCTGATTACGCGTGCTCTCGTCGCATCGTCAATTTGGAAATGCTTCTCGGGGGATCGTCGAGGGAAGGAGCGCGACGAAGCTGGCGCGACAGACGTAAGCTTCCGGCGGTGTGAAGCGCGAGACAAGCGAGGCAAGCGAAGCAAGAGGAACGATCGGGTCGAGAACGCCGGGCTAGAGAATGAGCTATAATACTCGCTCCTGAGCGTACAATCGGCGCGATGCGTTTCTACTCTTCCAGCCGGCCATTCTCCGCGTAATCAGATCTATACGCATTGCACAAGCACACAGGCGCAAGCGGTATGGTCGAGGTCCTCCGAGAGAGATAAGACGCAGGACGCAGGACGAGACCCCGCGCGTTCTTTAATGGACGTTGCGCCGATCCTCGTTGCATTCTGCTGGCGAGTCGTTTGCGAGGAAAACGAGAATCGAGAGGAGGAGGAGAGACCTTGAGATCTCTGTCTGTTGCGAGGGTTTTATGGATACCGGAGGCGAAGGTACCAGAGGCTCTCTCGGCTCTCGAACGCTTCGGAGTATCCGCGAATAATCGTCGTCCAATGACGCGCTCGGGATGATCGATTGACGCGCGGTGAGATCGATGCGAGATCGGTCTCTCGGTGATATATACTTATATATACCGGGTACATTAGTGATCGCTTTCGAATAGCGTGCGGAAACGCTGAACGCTGAACAGACGTTTCGAACGGACGAATAGATGCGCGTGCACCAGTGGGACTTGCAGAGATGTCGCGAATTTCGAATCGCGTCGCCACGATTGGCGCGGCCCTCGCCATCGTTTTGCTCGTGATACTCCTAGTAATCTTGTGGTCGGACGTGCGCAACGTAGACAGGATCGAGAATCTCGGCCGGATACGGAAGAATTCGACGATCGATGGTGTCGTCAATGAAACGAGGAGGAAGCAGATCGACGGTCTACGCCGCATCGCCACGACGGATCTGGTTACGACGTTCGAATCTATCGAGCAGAATCTCACGAATGAGGGTGAGTCTTAGTTATCTATTCGCTTGTCCCTTTTATTGACGGAGAAACAAACTCTTTGACTTTAAAATAAAGCTTAAGACGTGAAGATATGCAAATATATACACATATATTCCGCGATCTAACGAGGATTTTCAGTTCTTTTAGGTCAAGTCAAGTGACATTGTGCGGATTTATCAGTGCTAGACCAGCTAGACTAGTACGCTCGATTGATTTATGGAGAATTAACACGTATCTCAGGCACGAGTCGACATTGCAAAGGCCGCTACTCAAAGCGCATTCACCCACGAATTCCTTCTTCTTCTCATGCTCCTTACAACTACGTTTGTTCCTTCGTACGTGGACTTTCTATTTGTCCGCAGATTTTCTTGCGTTCTCGGGGTAGCATTCGCTGTGAGAGATAGAAACGTTCTTCAATTCGCAGAAAAGCATTTCTACCGAGTTTGACTTTCGAATAACGGCTCGGTGCTTAGATTTCGTTAGATTTCAATAGACGGATTAAGTGATCGCGCTTATTTAAGTACCTACATTGCTACAGTAAGCAGCGAAGATTATTTTCTTCTCACGCAGAAACGAGCGTATAGCATTAAAATTCTAATAGCCATGATAAAACGCTGTGTCAATACTCAGACCAAGACTGCCGTCTTGGGACGTCTTTGAAACCTCGATGCTTTCGATATTCTTAATGCGCAGCGTATATAAAAGAATGTGTGCCGTGCATTATTACGTGTAAGCACATAGGCGCGAGCGTATATAAAATCGTACGTATAACAACAACATCCGTGTTTCATACAAAAATACGTCCGCATCGCGTGCTTTACCGGCTCTCTGCCGTTCTTCTCTCCGCGCATCTTTTGCAACTCGTGATTTTCTTGCGCAAAAATAATTATCCGCACGAAAGATGTGAGGCCTGAAAAGGTGCGAGGAGGCTATTTTTAATGACTCATGTCACTCTCCTTTCTAATCAACGATGTATTTTTTTTTTCCTCCAAAAAAGGTAAATTTCCACACACGTACGGATGTTTTTCGTTCGCGGTCTCTCTTAACCGAGGTGAGCGTCTGCAGGGACTCGGAAATTCAAGTATCTTTTTCGGCTGTTGCGAAACCCTATCCTCCTCCTCCGTTCCCAAGCGAATGTTCCGAGAAGCGATATCGTTGTAATGAGGTAGAGATATACGTTTTCGCGAATTTGCCGGCAAGCTCGTTCCTCAAAACGCATACAACGCATAATCGCGACTGCCTCGTGTGACATCGCGCGCGCGCGCGCGCCCTCGTTGATAAGACGTATTCTCTTTGCATGGCCACGTTGGCATCGTGACACAAAACATCGCGCCTACACGAGCGTAGGATAGATACATACGTACGATACGAACGCGCGGCTCGCAGAAGGGAGAAACGAAGAGGCACGTTGATGTAACTAAAAGTGCAGGCCGCGTTCGAGCGGCGAACGCCACTAAAAGTGCGTACGTCGTGAAGGCTCGTGTTTCTGCCAGGGTCAGCAGACGCGGGTATCACGCGTTCAACTAAGCACAACGTCGTCATCGTGAAGCGTCTGTTACCGCGTTCGTTTTCGTACACCTTTTCGAACTCCCTGCCGACGAGGACATCCTGTTCGACTCGTGTACGTGGAGCGAAACGAATTTACAAGGCCCAGACGCGATGGTCTGAACTCTGAATGTAATGTAAATTTAATAGTCTGTTTGGTGTTTTTCAGACTCTATAAAGGAACTTTGTAATCTAGTTTTGAAAGTAAAAAACTTGAAAAAGAAATAGCCGGATTTTAAAGTCTTGCAAGAGGTAGATGGATTTCTTTTCAGATATTTCTATTAAAAAATTCGACATCGCATCATTTGCGGATTTAATATTGCGTAAACCGGCTGGCATCGGCTATTACCAGTCTGTATATTACACGGTTTATATCTTCGCGAGACGCAAAACGCTGTCAAAGTTGTCTTCTTATAATCGTCGGTACGCCGCCGTCGATTTTGTAATTTTCCCCTCGGGTATATACTTTAATTGTTCGCGCCGCGCGCCGTTTCCTGAGTTCCATTACTAGTTGCTCTTGGACTACGTTCTAAAGTGTTGCGTGCCGTTCAAGCGAGGCCTTGATTGTTAGCCCATATTAGCCGGCATGATGCAGCAACGTGCTAACGCACCGTCTCTCCGTAAATGTCCGGAGTAACGCACGAATGCAATGCACCTACGGAAATTCTTTATTAACGAGTTTGCCCAAGTCACCTCGTGCTATCTCGCTAGGCAGGAGGTTGGATGTAGCGACGTACGTGTTTGTACAAACCCGCATTCTCGAGATCCCCGGGATCTCTTCCAATTTAACTTCTGACATCGACAACGACGAACTCGAATTCGTAATGGATCCATTGATCGAGGAGAAAGAGCAATCTTGTGTCTATACGTTCCTGGTAAAAGCATTCGCTGGCTCGCGCCATCCGGGACGAAGGTGTTTGATCAGAGAACTCCATTCCTCTTGCTCTCCCACGCAATGAACATCCTTTCTTTCTTAACAGGCTGACCGGTTATTAGAAGGCGACATCGATAAATTTTCGAAGACGTCGAAGCTTTGTTACGCTACTTTATGTGTCATGTCTGAATAATAATCTTGATTTAATATACCACGGACTTCATGAAATTCTAAAGGAAGCGCACGTATCTCGTGTAAGAGGACTTTAGGTTTTTGCATAAAACATAAGATAACAAGTATTGCCGAGGGCCTTGATTGAGCGATGCGTTTTCGTGTATTTGGATTGTATATTAACATTTAACACGCCTTGCGTGTATTTAGATACTCGGAAGCTATAAACGAATCTTAAAATAGACTGATAATTTGTTTCGACAGATGGGAGAAAATTCGTTGTTTGGTTGGACTGAACGGGGATCGCTTAAACAGGCAGGTAGATCTACGAAACGTCGTATCTTTGATTGACCCAAGAACCGAATGATGTTTGAACCACCTCGGAAAGATTTACTCTGGCGCTGACGAGGCCGCGAATGCATAGGATGCGATATTGCTGCCAGACGTTCAAGCCTCTTGTCCGTAAACATTTCGGTCGGATTTACAGAACTCGGACCACTGTGCTTCGCAGGATATATCGGTCGCACCGGTCATAATTTACGTCTGAGACTATATTCGAGTTAAAATAGCCAAAGCCAGCCGGTACTCTGGGACGATACGCTAGCGTTCGATGGTCTTGAACCTTAGCGGCACCAATGCCGCCCGCAATTTTGTCGCCACCTTTGCTCCGTTATTCCGCTCCGTTCAATTTTTAATAAATTTTAGCGTGGCAGACCTTGCTTCATTCTCTCGCAGTTACTGCATGATGTCGAAGATATAGATTTCTAATAACGTAATTTTCGTTATATTTTCTTGTAGTACATACGTAATTAATTTTTTCACATCATTTAATTTTTCCACGATTTTAAAATCGTATTCAAGTTTTCCCTTTTAAATGAGAATTCGAATTCTTTCTTATAATAATTAGGTTACGGATGTAAAGTCAATTCTTTGTGTTAGGGATATATTTTATTAGAGAGGAAAATTTCGAGAAATAATAACTATTTATTAACTGTAGTATGTATACTTGGAGTAAGTATTCAAATTGATAGGCATTGACATTAACACGTTTTACTTTCGTCTCGATCGACCGATCGGTTGCATAAATTCTGCAGTATCTAATCTAGTTCAGTAATAATACGGTGGCAAGTGTTTATATTGTCGCTATTCAGAATAAACTGCCGTACTCCAAACTTATTTGCCGTGCTGACGTTGCAGTTGACTCTGCAAAGTGAGATATAATTTACTGCCTTCTTGAAACATGTCTGCATTAAAAGTTATTAACACGATTCGCTGAGATCATGTTTGTCGATGAAACTGGGCATAGCAAGTTACAACTTACTTGCGTAAGCGTGATACATTTCTAACTCAGCTTGTGAACCCACAGAAAAGTCTTTTTTCTCTCTTCCATTTCGAAACTCTTTCTTTCACATTGCCTCAGAAGTAAGTAGTTAATGAAACGCGAAGGAGATTTTATCTATATCCAGAAGTCATAAAGAAGCAGATTATACTGCCACATGTGTGGGTAAGATTAAGCGCACTTGCATACGTATAGTTAATAATTCAATGATACGTTTAATCTCTCCATTAAATTAATACAAATTAATGACTTCGTTAACGGTACGATCAAACATTCTTTTGAGCCTTGGAGAATTCTGCGCAATTTTTAACTTAAATTGAGAAGATAAATCTAGTGAGGATTATATTTTTAGTCGATCTTCCGTATCTTCCGGCTGGATGATTTACGTCTCTCGTGTGTTTCCAGGATCGTGTTTCGATACGGTAATTAAACGGCAACGCGCACGGGACACTGCAGACATTCTTTCTCTCACGAACAGTGTCCGCCTTGTGGCACGGCAGAGGCAGGCGAATGAGTGTCACTCGGCACAGCCGAGACGAAGCGTAAACGTTTACGCGAGAGGAGCGGTCTGGCAGTAATGAGAATGGATCTTTTGTACGTGGGGGAAACAATGTCACCCAAACGCCACAGTTCAACGACACGTGACACCCAGAGATTTCGTTGTAGGTCGGTTCGCAGAACGTATCCCTGGCAAAAAATAATTTCTTTAAATCTTACGGAGCAAAATAACTTCACTAGAGGCGTTAATGAGGGATTGTTTTTAATGGGGGATTATTCTAAATTCTTCTCTGTTTCAATATGTGCGAAAACATATTAGAAATATTGATAGGATAGAAGTCTTGTGGTTCATATCGAAATGTGGATTATGTATCTTCTTTTCTTTCTTATTTATTGGCGCTAAAGGGAACGTTTCAAGCAACACGTCAAAAACTCTGCTCTGCAATAATATGTGCTCTATGTGATTAGTTAATTTAGTTTTTGTTATCTCTTCTTTTCGACATAATCGCAGAGATACGATTACGTGCGTGTAACGTTGCAATTTAGTACTTATTAATATCATGTTATTATGCCGATATCTAAAAGCTGAGGCTGCTATTTATAGAGTTTCATTATCATTCCAACTTTCAATTAAACAATCAAGAGGATTACCGCGGTAATTATTAATAAAAGAGGCAGTAAAAATTTTAATTATTATTCTAAGAAACAATAATTGGCGTTTCTGGCATATGCGAAAGTTGATTGTAGAACGTTTCAAGGACTCTTCATATTCAAGGTTTTTGAGGAATGATTTCGAATTATCTGCAGCTGTTTCGTTATCGGATAGGATAATTCGATGATAAGTTAACTTTTTTGCAGATGTAATTATCGCGCATACTTTGCTTTTTTGCAATAATAAACATGCAATACAACGTTCCCTTCTCACGCGAAATCATTGCGAAAAATTACGATGTAATTTTAACTCTGCACTTAAAATGCAGAAGATATTTATGGCTTACTCGCACGTCTCGCTTATAGAAATGGAACGGAAGCGGTTATTGTTACCGTTGGGAGAGAAGGGATTCTTTTTGCGAATTTTAGGGCGCAAAACAAACGTGTCGTTCGAAAGGGGGTAGCGCACGTCCGGCACGTTTCCGTTGATGTTTTCAGGAATAATACGCTTTATAGATGAATTTCGCGCGGAGGAAGTTGAAACGGACAATTACTCTTACTCCTTGCGGTTTCGGCAAACAGTTCCGCGCGTACGGCAACGAAATCCATCGTGCGACGTGACGAAAACGTAAACTTCGCAACGCGTTTGGATTTGGTGACGTATATTTCGAGACGCTAAACACATATAGCGTGTTTTTAAGTTTTCCTGGCGTACACGGACCGCGCATTTCTGCAGTTTTAGGTCGCTACCGTACGGGAATATACTGCAAACACCGTAACGCTCGTTAGATGGATACTTATGCATCAATGCATTACATTTGCATTGCATATATTCTTCTTCTTCTTCTTATTGTGGGACTTTGTCTTGTAGTTCGACTAAGGAAAGGCTTTAGTGTTCTTTAAGCAGTATCTTCTTCTTGCAGTGGGCAGTTACTCTAGCCCTCTGATCCTTCTTCTTTCTTAGACAGGCTTGGTAATTAAAGAAATGCAGTTAAAAAATGTAGCCAACGATGGCAATAATATAAAGTTAGCATTTGATGCATGTTAACGGTATCTTGCAAAGATTATTACACGTTACGTAAATCTACAAGATTATTACTTTTTCTTTTATCGCGTGAATATATAAACTTGATCTACTTGTTGTTACTTACAGGCATACGCAGTGTTTTATCTACATATATCCGCAAATGAAGAAAAAAATCTCTATCATCAAATTCAGTCATATATGCGATAAAGAGTGAGATGAGTAACTCCATCGAATTTTCAATGAGAGAGGCTTGATTCAGAACATCCGCCGATCAAAGTGCGAGATTGATCTAAGATCATTTATATCTAATATCTAAACGTGAATCGTTAAAACTCGAGAAGTGCCCGTCTAATGTTGAGGACCTATTCAAACGAACGTTGCGTAATGGGTACGCACGGTAAAAATCGATCGATTACGCATTTAATATACAAGACCCGCTCGTTTTGTTGCGTCTCATTACGTTAAACGCGTCATAATGATAGCCACACGTGAATGATCTCGTTGTGCGTGCACGTATGCTGATATGCGGCTATGCAAATCCGCCTGGGTAGAGACCTTAACGCATTCGTGCCGAGCACGCTGACAACAAATGAACGGATAACAACGGATAACTACGCAGCCAACGATGTCTTCAGCGCGACCTAAGATCTACCTGGCTCTATCAAGATCGTCTCGCCTTTCCCATTTGAATATCCGCGTAACGTCCCGGAATTGTGCAACGCTCGACGCTGCACTCTCCTAGTGTTCGCCCACGTGTTCGCGTTTTGCAACCGGGCTTAATCTACCCGGCGCGCGACATGGTGTCCCTTTGTTCCGTAATCTTTCACGGTGCCACATATAAGTACAGCTGCATAGCGTTTCCTTTTCGCGAGCACACGTCTCCTGATATTTTATTCGAGAGGAGATGAAAAAAGATCGGGCGTGTGTGCGCGTATGGGGCCACGCCGTGTATATACGAGATCGTAAATTCGGTTTGTAAGGCATTCCGGCGTTTATCTCATGACCCGTGATTCAGACCTGACATTCGATACGTCTCGCGAAAACTGTCGTGCGTTAATTATAGAACCGGTGCGTGTGTTAGGTATGTGTTCCTCCAGACGCCGTACTACCGGGAGAGCCGGGGAGCGGCTTATAGGTAGAGCCCGATATAATTAGGCGAGGCGATTCCGCTCGCCGCGTTTATTCCGCGAACAATTTCCTCAAGGTCCCATACCGTGTTCCACGGTTCGCCGTTAAACCTAAATTAGTGGACATTGAATCGCACTCCGGTGTATAATAAACGCCCGATACGTATAACGTAAAAAGACGGCAAATCGCCCGACCGGATCGCGGAGAATCGGCGAGGTGCTCGTAGAAACATCGTAGAACGTGCTGGCCGATCGTTATTACGCGCAGTTACTCAGTTTATACTAATAGATTGGCTCCTTCGGCCGCTTGGTAATTAGTGTCAGTCAACATTCGAGCGTATAAAGCCGTTTTATCTTTCGATGAGTCATATTAACGTTGCCATTCGAATAAAAAGATCCGCGATCGATAATAAAATTTTAACTAGTGGTTAAATAACATAACTGACGATCTCTTTCGAGAGAAAAGCTGAGGGGCACTAACGGAAAATGAGACTCGAATGAATCGACACGTTTCTACCTGCTTATGCAAGTTGAAGGAGACCCGCGTGGTTTTCACTGAATTGTCTATTCTAATTGTATATAAGTTTCGAAATGTAAATTTTCGAAACTTTCTGTTCAGATTATTTAAATTAATAAACTCTACGAAGATACTATATTTTGTCAAAATTTGTTAAAACGTTAAATGCTTTTTATTAATACATTATCCCTATCAGAGATTCAGTTGTTTGCAACGGATTTTGACTTAAAAATCATACACGATTAATTGGTTTTTGTTTCAGTGCTTCCCGAAGGAATACGAAATACGAAAGAATTCAATGGCACGTCGTCGATCGACATGTTGCCGTCCGCTAAGGGCAATCTGGAGTACGTCAAGCCTTTAAAAATTAGTCAAAATCAGTATGAAGATCCACGTAAGTGTCTGAAGTACATAAATAGAATCTCCCTTAATATATGTGTTGGTGTATGTGTATGTGTATGTGTGTTTGAAATTGTATACAAAATCCGTATATATAAGTTCAAGCACTAGAATATATAATTATACAGAAGATATATTAGCAGATTTCTGTTTATACCCTCCCTCTATTTTTTGATTATCTCATTTCGTTTGTAATCTGCTCTATTTAACCAAATTTCTTCGTGTTTTCAGCCGAGCAGTTTTCCACGGCGAAGAGGCATCACAGTGGTCACTTTCGGCACGCAACGGCCGAAGTCTGGGACCCTCACCCGCAATACGAATTTACCGCCTTTGGAAGGCGATTTCGCTTGCGGCTGGCACATGACGCCAGTTTTGTATCTCCCGACATAAAGGTGAGAGGAACCGATCGAGTGACATTCCTCTCCGTTGCTAAATCATCTTACATGATTGCCTAAAACGTTATAAAATTATAACTGTCTTTATAATCGCGATGTCTTTGTACAAAAACCGGAGAGAGAGAGAGGGGTTGAAGCGAAACGAGCTGGGAGCCGCTACTCTGGTGGGCCGTTTCGCTATTTAATTGACAGCCTTAATTAGCCTTTTCACGATGACGTTGATGCAGGTGACACACATGAGCGAGAACACAACGAGGAGGGAACACGCCGGTCATCACTTGGGCTGCTTCTACAGCGGGTCAGTCGACGGCGATCCAAGTTCAGCGGTCAGTGTCAGCCTTTGTCACGGAATGGTGAGTCAGAGATCAAGCTTCAGAAAACCGTCGTCCCGGCCGCGATTCTTTATACGCGTCGCGCGCGCGCGCGCGCGCGCGCAGACCAGTTAATTCCACCCGATTATGAAGATGATAAATCTACCCGGAGCTTGTGTTCCGTCGTAGCGTGAGCTCGATTAGCATAAAGTCGCGTTGGGACGCTAAATATATTTTCCATCGCTCGGTGAATGTACATCGGGCTATCGTTGTGACTGTTATTTTAATTATCGACATCGTTGTCGTTGTTATAAAAATACACGCAGGCACAAGTTGATTTTTGGCGAATGCCGGAAGTGCCGAGGAGGAACGCCACTCGAATCGTACACGTGCATTAATCGTAAATGCTATATACTGCACTCGATTGCGCACACCGATTCACCGCACTTTGTAAATATTTACGATCCGCGCCGTGTGTTACGATTGCACACTTGCAACACGAAGCTGAAAGATAGCGATGTTAAAAGGGAGTATTATCCGTCTTCGCGACCTTTTATCCGAGTGCGTTAACATTAAATTGTTTTACGTCGTCGTAAAACGACAAAGACATTACTATCGTTTGACGTAAAATTAAGTTGACGTTTTTCATATAAGATATTTTTAGTCTTGTCGGAAAAAAATCGTTCTCTATAAATGTCCCTGATTTTCTCTTTTCCCATAAATTTGAAATTGATCATTGTAGCTTCGACACTTTCCCCAAACTTCGGAATTCTTTTCATAGCGTTGGAACGTTACGATTATCACGAGGCACAGAGTTCATCGACCCTTTTTTCTGGAGTTCGGTATCTCTCTTCAAAGCTACTTCGCTGTAAAATGTTTCGTTAGCCGATCGGTGATATACCAAAGGGATCGACGGTAATTTATAATAATAAATAATATATCGTCGAGTTTACTCACTTTTCTCCTAATTTATGGGCGTAATAAATATGCACACGTGGCACCGGGAGAGAAACTAGAAGTCCTCGCGTTAAAACCTGTAGCTATACTTGCTTCCACTTTCCAAAGGACAGGTATAAGTATAAAGCCGCGTTGAGCTTCCGGGAGAGATCGCGAATTTTTAATATATACTCAAACAAACGGGACATTGCACAATGCGAAATTTTACGTAATGGAGTACTTATTATTGCGTATAATAATATGATGCAACAAGCAATGATACGACAAGTTGCGTCAATCTACAAATTAGAAGTAGTTCAGTGATAAATTGTAATTTATTTTTCAGTAACAAATGACGGGGAAAAAAAAGAGATGGAAAGCGAGACACGTTCTACAGTACATATACGCGAGGATGTCTGAAAATAGTTGCACGCAAAAAATAGGTTCAAGGCCCGCATAGACCTGCAGGCATTAGCCGCGTGTATCGCGCGGGATGGTATACATTTTATGTGATTTGTTGGATTACACGTGCCGCGCGCACACTCGCGTTCGATGGAATCGCATAGCTGCGTCTCTACCCGAAAGCCGATTCCGAAAGCAAAAAAAAAAAGATACAACGACTCGATCGTATATCAAACACCTCGGGAATCGTCCGAGTCGCGCGACTCCGTGAGCCATTCAGCGGGAATGCGCGGTTGGTCATCCGCCGCGCGCAACACCTACTGCGGCGTTCCATGGGAACCGTGGACCGCGATACGATTGGATTTTATATCAAGAGGTGTTAGAGACCGGAGGAGAATTATTTGCGACGCTCCGCGAGCGAATTTATTGCGCGAGACGGCTCGTACATCACGACCGGACACGATGGTGGTGGACGTCGCGTTTGTCGCAATGTCCCTTCGCGATTGCGAAGGAGCTGTGCTTTTGCGAAATATCGAGGAAATGACAGGCATCTTTACGCGCGCGGAAATTCTAGTTGTCGACGTTGTCGTCCTCCAATCGATTCTTCGAAACGAGCATTCCGTCGAATAAATTAATCTTCGACATCGTGTCCGGGACTGTCTAGAGACTGTCTGAAATTTCTTCTCCAATAAGTCACAGTCGCCATTGTGACTTGTTGGATGAAGAGGCCTTTGATTTTTTTTTCCCCCCATTGTTTCTTACGTCAAGTCCGTTCTGAAACAGTTTAGAGTTTTCGTCAAAGATCGTTTCTTCCGATTATCTTATGCAAGCCTGAATAAGAAATTCATTAGGATCCATCAGAGATTCATCAAGATGCATAAAGATCCTCTGTCAAGTTTTTTTCAGGACGATATGCGGTATACATATAAGATTGATCACCATGATCGTGATGTTTCGTTCTCGAATAGGCGGGAGAAGCTATTTCGATGAAAAGGGGATCAAAACAGTTTTTTATAAGAAGAATTGTTAGTAACGTAAATAGATTTGCGAACGTTAGCGAACTGCGTTCTTGTTGACTCCCTTCGAGGTTCTTGTTAGCTCTTCTCCGCTACTAAGATCTTTGTCACGATCCTTTTCGAAACTTCGATTTTCTTCCTGGGAAAAAGGGCTCCGGGAGCGAAATAGAAAAACTTGCTCGCTTGTTTAACGTTCCTCGTAGCGATTTGGATCACGCTTTAATTTAGCCATGGCAAGGTTGGACCGATCAATCGGCCGTCTGTTTCAGACGTATTAGAAATAGGAAGAAGTAAGCACCCGGTTGAGCCGAGCCTTGACGTGATGTCTTTACTCTCGATAGCGAGCCGAGCCACTCGACCTAATTATTCGACCCTGCTCGCGAGACGAGCGAATCTCGGTCGTTATCTCGAACGTTCGAGCTCTCCTCGTCATTTTCCGATATCCGCTAATCCTTTTTACCGCCTTCGATTTCCCGGCGCCTGGATTGAAAATTATAAGCTTGTTGCCTTTCCTTTTTAAGCTGATCTAATTAGACGTATCCCATAATTCAAGACCTTAATTACGCGTCGTCCCATAATTTCAGACCTTAGTCACGCCGTCTCGACATCTTTGAACAAAAAAAAATCGTTTCCAATTGGAGCAAAGAGAATCCGCAACGCGAAAAATATCCGGCAGTTTCGACGGATGTCTTACGTTAACGGTATAAGTGCACGTAATGTATCGATTTAATACGCCTTTCGACACGTATGATATATGCGGCCGTCAAGAGCAGACCGCGCGCGCGTGGCGAGAAATCCAAGATAATTTCTCGCGGTTCAGTAATCGTCGCGTATCATTTTATTTGTTTAAATCTCAGTCACGAATCATCGTAATAACAGATTACGCTATTAGGAGAAGCTCGAGCTCTCTATTACGAACCGTACGGGATTCTGCTGACGAGGCGATCGAGTGATAACGAATGGAACGATGTTAACATTCTTGTATCTTATCCTAATGAATATGGGAAAAGCTTGCGGATGAATACTTAATGTAAAATCATACTCGATCTATATGTAAGATCGAGAATTAATTTCCTGCCTCCTTTTGCGCTGGCGACACACAAGTTTTAACAAATGGCCTTTTATATCAGTCTAATATAATTATATATATATACGTCAAAGTTTGTTCTTTCCGATTACTTTTAATTAGAATCCGTATATCTTTCTATGATTTCAAAATTTAACGATAGATTCGTGTCTTATAACAATTTATAAAAATAATTTTGTTTAGATATTAAAAAAAAATGCTTTTACTTTACAGATGCGAATGATAAGAGAACGATTGTTGCGTCCGGCGTAATCTCTCCTCAATTATTTGGCATATTAAAAGGCTCCCCGATCTTCTTGAGTTTTACATTTCATAAAAAACTTGTACATGATATCATTTTACGTGCTCCGTGAACAATCTTTTAAATTGCTAAAATGTTCGCAGCGTTCGAAGCACTCAATTTGCTAAGAAACTCGATATTGTTTTTTCGGCACGGAGCAGCATCATAAGAAAGCAAATCCGCAAGTTCTACTCGAGCCGGTACGACCAGTTTTGGATCGACCCGACGACCTTGACAGAAATGTGTAATATAATAGGCGGAATTAATTGGAGATATTTTGTCTGTGATGACATTTTGTGCGGCCGCCTTAACGAGGATCATCTCGTCATGAAAGACAGGCTACAGAAACGCCGAATTTGATTTGTGTCCCGACCGTACAACAGCGAAGCGTTGCGCAAGCTATACGTAATATTAATTTATTCGCTTAATTTGTTTGTGAACGACAATTTTTACTCATCTAAGAAGTTTCCTCTTAACTTTCTGTTTCTGTTTCGGTTAAGATAAAAGGCATTAAGATAAGACACGAACGTTTTTCAGATATCAAAAGTGAATGTAAAGTTAAAAGTTTAAAGAACCCGTGATACGCGCGTTGAACAATCATATTTTCTAGTAAGAAATAATTCGAATATTTACATGCTTATATTATTATTATTACTATTATCATTAGCGATGTTTTTAATAATTTTATAAAACTTTACATAATTATAATATCGTGGTCAAATTACTAAAAAAATAATTATTTAAATTAGATAAAATATTAAGATCGTTCTTTATTTTGCATTAAAAAAGATTCTCCGAATTAAAAAAAAAAATCTCTCAAAGGGTCTTAAAGAGTCTGAAATTTACGTTTAATATTAAAATATTCAGACGCGTTCTTGTATCAAATTACTGCAGTCTATTATTGTCTCTGTTCGTACAGGCCGCGCAAGGCGCGTTACAGCCCAGGCACCTTTTATTATGATGTATTATACCCCGTGTATTAAGCGGAACCTAAATAAAGATAACTCTGGCCTGGCCTGGTACCCTAACCGCCTTTATAATTTAAGCCGGCCGGCTCTGCACGGCGAAACGTTATGCACACGTGGTGTCTCGCATATTTTTTCTTCTCGGTAATACGGCTCGGAGCACATCTTTCTCGGTATTATTGGCCGATAGCGCTGTTTTTTAACTCTGTCGTCGCGACACGGTTTTTGATGTTTTAGCATAAACATGGAACTGCGGGCATGGAAGCGACGTCGAGTCAAAACAATCGGCAATGTGCAAACATAATGCACGCGTTCTGAGACGAAAGCGCGGCTGTATAGGCGCGAAGGATACATAGGATACGGTCAGCATTTTTATGGTTCGCAGTATACGGAGTAGGCATATGCTTGCTCACGATCTGACATCGCTTCTTCTCGCTGGAATATTCGTGAGGAAACACTTGAAAATTGCTAGTTAATTTATTCCATTCTTTTGAGGCTTCCGCGTTTTCTCTGTAACAACCTTATTGAACTACGAACTCAGAAGTGAGAGAAAGTCACGTTAAATTCCTCCTTCTTACCTTTTTCTAATCTCTTCCAGATTATGTTTTCGTCAATCGTCGAAGAGAATGAAGACATTTAAGGCGATTACGGCAAAGGAATCTTATGTAAACACCCGTCTCGACTGTCTGGATAAATGCGACGGTATTTTTGGAGTTTCGCATTATTAATTAACGAGCGGCATTTTCGCTGAATGACGTGAGGGGCACGTTGAATCGGCTCTGCTTGTCGAAAGGTCGATGAATTGCTTCAGCGGATAATCGCGAGGTCGTTACCATCCTGTATAGTTGTGTGTTGGCCGATCGAAAAGGCAAAAAGGGAGATGGGTGAGAGAAAGGGTAAGATAAAGACGGAGCGAGAGATGGAGGAAAAAGAGACAGGGAGAAAAACGGCGTTCCTGCCAAGAGAGTTCTCGGTAATCCTCAAGTCAGTCTTTGTGCCGCGGAATAGAGAAGGCGCATGTCTGCAAGAATGCAAATCGCAAACACAAGTGAATCGAGCTGCGTTGCTTACGGCCGATGATTGTAGCTAGCGTCACGTAAAGTTTCATTCACGTTATCTATACGCTGCGACAAGCGAGCAATCTCATTGGGAAACGCTTCTCTTTCTCGTTCCAACAGATAAACCTTGAATTTGCGCGAAAAAGTTTTATGTTATTGTAACCTTCCGATTTTCTTCACCCACATCAGAATTTGATGCAATAAAATATAAGTTTTTATTCCGTCGCTTCCCAGTATTATCAAAAAATGCGCTCCGGGAGCTCGAGAAATTTAGCGCTATTTATATGATAATTGCTAAGTTGATGCCCTATCCTCAATTTCATCAGATAAACCTTGAATTTGCGCGAAAAAGTTTTATGTTATTGTAACTTTCCGATTTTCTTCACCCACATCAGAATTTGATGCAATAAAATATAAGTTTTTATTCCGTTGGTTCCCGGTATTATCAAAAAATTCGCCCCGGAGCTCGAGAAATTTAGCGCTATTTATATGATAATTGCTAAGTCGCCCTATCCTCAATTTTATTGCATGCTCGACAGTTTCGGCAGGAAGTCACGTTATATAACATCAAGTAATTCGTATGCTGAAGAACGTCCTTGCTCTTGTATGCTCTCGGGTCTAGCCGTTGGAATGCGTAACCATTTTTCAACCAAATTAGTTGCCCGAGATCTTTCATAATGTAACTATAACAAAGTTCACGCGCTATAAGTCACAAGTATTTGAAATAGGTGGAGGCCTGCGCGCTCCCGTCGCGGCGCACGTGCGCGAGTGCCGAGAGTCTGTATTTCCGAAAAAATAAATAGATCAGAGAGTTCATCTCCGTTAGAATGTTTAATCAAGCAAGTTAACGTATCGTAGTTGGCGGATAGGATAACAACGGGTGGCGCTCCGTTTGTAAATAACGCTCTTCTAATAGCGTCTGTATAAGTCGCCGCTACTTAAAATAAACGTGAACCGAAATCTTCTCTTATTTCACGTAAACGTGCAATGTGTAATAAACTGATTATATAAAACGTCGCATTTATAAATAATTTCAGCGTAATTCCGTCTAGTCGTTAAGAAATGGTTTATCTCGAGCGAGAGATTCTTGACGCGATTACCTTTCCTATTCGAAAAGTATTAATTTTCTCCAGAAACGGAAAACTTTGAAAAAATTTTCTTCTATAAGTGGATTTTTTATCCAGATGCGCTGATTTTACCAATTAGGTATCGTACTCGTATGTTACTTCATAAATTCTATTGTGATTTTCAGACTGGTCACATGAAGACGTCGATGGGCAGCTATTTCATTAAACCTACCGAACATTGGCGCGAGGACGACAAGGACTCTCTTGGATCTTCGTTACAACATGCGCTCTACCGCGTGCCCACGGCTGCGATTAATTTGAACGATGACTCCAACTTTGATACTCCCGAAAATGGAGTTAGAAGTCGCAATTGCGGTGTGATCGGTAAATAAGAAGAGTTTCACTTATCTCGATTTTATTTACGATACGTTATCCGTTGTGGTATGTGGAGTAGCTCGTTAGTGACACAGTCGAGAAAAGCGGGTCATTCTGACGCGGAGAAGCGAGTCGAAAGAATGTGCAGAAGAAAATATACTCAAATCGACGAATTTGTTTCAACGGTGTCTATATCGCGATACACCGATAATCAATTCTCAGCGTTTTATCGAACAAAATAGGTCTGATATTTTATCTTGATATTTTATTTGATTGAAAAACAAGTTTATTTTTGTCGCTTTTCAATAGAATGAGAATTATTCGTCGTTACTATTCATTTATAATATGATTATATCTGAAATTTGACACGCATTGATAATAAAATTACATTAATATATTCATATATTCATATATTCGTAAACATATCGTTAAGAAGAATTGACATAAAATATCCATAGCGCATTAATACCGGTCGCAATAGTATATTAATACTGGTTCCATCATTGGTCGAGGGTAACGAGGGTAAGTCAAGAAGCATTTATTTATTCTACCGCGCCGGACCAGAATCTCATGATGTCCACGGTTATTCCGATATATGAAACGCATGTTCACGTGCTTCACGAGGCTTCGAAGAAAAAGCGTCGCGTCTTTTTTCACTCAACGCATACTCGCACGACCACCTGTACCAAAACAGGTTCAGGCATTTACGTCTTCCCTCGGGCGGATTCTGATGTACCATCGAGACAGCTTGGCGACGCGCGTACTCTCTGCCCACAAAACAACGTCGTTGATACTACACCGTCGAAATTTTCTCGTCTCTTTCCACATCTATCGCCTATTGGGATAGACCGCGGTCTCGCTTTAAATAACGCCGACCTCGGATCTATAATGTCTGCGACTATACGATACCCATCGTTCACTTCGGCGAACGACATCCTTGCCGATTCTCCTATTAAATACCGAACTAATTGATTTGATTATAATTGGCATGCTCACAGATTACGACTCGGACGACATCCCTTCCCCATTAACGGACGATAGTTCCGCTCGTAAAGTTTACGTCGGGGAGCGTTCGCGGGAGCGTAGATCATTGACGCGGAAAACCGCATCGTTGGAGCGGTTTCCTAGAGAGAAGGAAGAGGAATACGAGCGATTCACAGAGCTGACCGAGCATCGCCAGGATTTTTTTCAAAGATTGGATTACGACGACAGGTATAGGCACATATGCAAATTTATCTTAGATCTTGTAGATCTTAAAAGAGAATATTATTTATTCTCAAGTTTATATCTTCAATTATTTATTTCCAACTGCGGCCCTTAATCCGTTAAACTTACCGAGTGATTCTTGAATTAGATAATTACTGCGTTAGTGAGTGAGATGTTCCAGAATGGAGGCCAAATGAGTGCATAGTGTTATTTCTTGTAATTCTTGGAGAGACACTAATATTTTGCGGATTGTAAGCCATTGAGAAAGCTTTAAACGTATAAATTACAGCACGTTATTTGTTGTGCAATTTAAAGCGGATTTTAATTTATAATAATAGAATTCTGCCGCAACCTTTTTGCAGAAGAGTTGACTCCAATCTTTACGAGGAACAACGCTACGCTTCCTGCATATTCTGGGACGTTCTGTAACGAATCTGTAGCGTACGTCTTACGAATTCCAGGTATTACAGTGTGGCTCGTGAACATGGCTATCAAAACGAAGAATACGCACAGGACTCGGAGATGGACGCGGATCCCTTCGTGACGTGGAGACCGCGGCGTGCCTTACCGCGTGAATATTTCATCGAGATCATGGTGGTAGCTGATGCGAAAATGGTGGAATATCATGGCACTGGCTTGGTCAGCTACATTCTTGTCCTGATGAGCACGGTGGGTACATATTCTCTCCAAACGTAATTTGAAAATATTCAACTGTGCATCCTAGGTTTCTGTATTAATGTCACGACAGCGTCAGACGCGTTCCCTTACATTTCCCTACAAAAAATTATGCACGGCACGTTTAATGCATTCGTTTACATATATATATGGATGTCCCACAACGCGCTGTCTTAACTTTAATGATGATCTTTGATAAATTTGGAATTTATTTTTTTATTATATTGCAAAAACATCGAGGTATCTGTAGCTTTTTGAGTAATTAACTTAAAATAGCAAGTTTCTATTGATCTGAACTTAAAAAAAAGGGGATGATAAAAGAAATATTCTTTAATTAATTTTAAATAAATTTTAGTAATATTTTAAAGCTTTTTCTTGTAAAAGAATACAATATAAAAAATTAGGAGGGTGCATAAATGATAAATAAATCGTCTCTAAATTGATTAAAAAGTTGCGAAAAGTCTTAAAAGAGCAATTCGTATTGTCATGATAACAACACACAAACGTGGTCATTTTTAAATCCATTGATAAGGATCTAGTAAAACGGTACTATTCATTCTGAAAATAAAGATGAATTGGACGTTCTTCAAAGTAAATTCTTAATAAAAAAACGTAGTGGAAAAAAAGAGGAAGAGGAAGGAGATGGGAGACGTCGATTCATAATTCGACAATTAGCTTCGTCACGGCGGTCATTACCGAGTGCGCTACGCCAGTTATGTATCCCACGCGAAGGCCACACCTCACCGGAGGGCAACATCCTGCGAGGAGTTCGCTTTCACGAACCCACGCCTGTCGTCCGTTCGATGATTCAATCGTGTTTCTCAACAACAATCGATCGACTTTAGATTCATGAATTCTTTATGAATGAAAGAGAGCGCGGACAAAAGATTGAAATAGATTCTTTGTGTACACGGTGTCCCAGAATAGATCTCGTTTAACATATACATGTATAGAGCCCTTAATCGAGTAAGAAACTTTAGTCTTATTAGAATAAGACTAAAAAAGTAATTAATGACTAATTTGTTGCAACCGAATTACCGGACATATTCCCATCTGCTCCCCTGGAAAGATAGGTTTCACGAATCTACAAGGACCAGTCTATCGGCAATCCGGTGAGCATTGCAGTAATGAAGATCGTCAAGACCGAGGAAGTATTTGGTGTCAAACATAGCGGTAGTGACGGAATCGCGGCGGCCGAAATGTTAAAGCGATTCTGCCAGTGGCAGAAGCACAATAATCCTGACGAACCCTCTCCGGAACACCACGATGCCGCGCTTCTATTAACCAGGTTTTTATCAGAAAAATCTATATTGTAAAAATGTACATTCTTATATGTATAATATGAAATTTATCGTAAAAATTGATAGTTTTATATAAACAATATATTTCTAGTTATAAAAACGGCAAATTAAAAATTTTATCGTCTAAAACAAACTGAATTTTTAGAATGGAATTAGATAACAAAACGGTATTTATTTAAAATATATTCATAACTTTATCATCTCATTAATTAAAAAATTTGAGAATAAGTTGAAGCGTAATTAACAAGATGTTTAATGACGAATATAAAATAATTGCAAATGATGATCTTCACGGAATGTTTTAACTCGATTTAACTCGGATTTGCCAAAATAATCGTTTTGAAAATGAAAGTCCAAGGCTTAAGGATATGCGATATGTACAAACTGAAAATAATTTTCAGAGAGAATCTATGTCACAACCCGCGCCAAAAGCGTTGTGACACTTTGGGCTTGGCCGAGCTGGGTAGAATGTGCTCGCCTGGATCTTCGTGCGCTATCGTGCAGGATAATGGATTAGCCGCGGCGTTTACCATCGCGCATGAGATTGGTCACGTGTAAGCATATTATCGGTCATAAAGCATGCGACCTGTATACGATGCGTTCTTTAAAACTTATATATTACATTATTTATGTAATGAGGTAATCTAAATTCTTCCTGTGAAAGATACGTCGTGTCTTCTTTATGAAATCGTTGCTGGGCTACTTGCCACGTGTCTGTAGAGACTTGAATCTCGTGATTTCTCAATCTTGTTCTTTTCTTTTTTTACACCACATCTCGTATGCATTGTTACTATTATTATTCTTTAAACATTCATGGCACTCAGAGGAAATACCCGAAATGTATTACAGACTTAACATGCCGCACGACGACGACGCCAAGTGCACGGGTTTCAGGAACCGTTCGGGTGTGCACAACGTGATGTCCCGCATGCTGGACGATAATACTTTTCCCTGGGAGTGGTCCAAGTGTTCCCGACACTATGTCACCGAATTTCTCGAGTGAGTCAGTCATTAATTGGCGAATGACTCGGTTATAAACGATGTGCTGGGGAGCATTCTGCATGGAAAGAGATCGTTACTAATTGACTCATGACCTCTGTTTAAGACAGTACGTAATGCGATGTCAGGTTTTTGTCTGTGTTGACCGCGTTGATTTGTCTTTCTGTTCATAGCGATATAGCTCGTGGCATCTTTAATGATCATTAATGATCATTAGCCAATGTTCCATTTTTTTTCCAAAAGATTTATTAAGTTAGTTTTTAAAAAATAAGTTTTTCTCTTCTTTTAGCATTTAACTTTCAAATATATTAAAAATTTGCCAAATAAATAATCGTATTTAATTTTAAAGTTTTTCTTTAAAAGTTTATGTTCTTTAAAAAATTATCAAAATAAAGTCTATATACATTTAGCGAGAGACACTTAGTATGTCTCAAATTAATACGCTTAAATGATCTTAATCGAGTTAAATAGCTTTGTTTTTGCTAACTTCTTCCCATGAGAATAATTTAATTATGTCGAGTATTCTTAATTAGACAATTAATTAATTGCTTAAAGATCATTTTTAGGCTTCAGTTTTGCGCGCTCTAAAATTGCATTTTGAATCAAGATTCAAGCACGAGTAGAAAAGCCGAGAATAAACCGTTTGCGTCAAACGCGCCGATTTCCAGGAAACAGATGTCGGCCAGACAAATTCATTTCGATCGAGAAAGGCAATGTCGAGTTTTTCGTGACATCGAAGAGAGTCGAGGAACGAGTCATCGTCGTCGCTCAGAAATCCGGTTTAATGAGATTCTAAGCGACTGTTACACACTCGTAATACATTTTAAACGTTGTCACAAGAAATATAATTCTCAAAGACTATTTAGGTGAACGAGCATCTAAGCTCTCTCTCGATTCACGGAATCGGGAATCTGTGTTAATTTGTAATGATTTTTGTTCCAGAGCCGGATATGCCAACTGTTTGCTTGACGAACCCAGCAAAATGATGGAGAGACAAAACGGTCGGTTGCCCGGCGAAGACTATTCAGAGAACAAACAGTGTGAGCTCGTCTTCGGGCAAGGATCCAGAATCTGTCCCCACATGGTGAGTGATGGTAAGTCGAAAACGTTCTCTTTACGCGTTTGATTAAGGCATATTTGCGGTCGTATTACGGACAAAATTTTTCTACTCTTTCACTTACTTTAATTTCATTCAGCTTGTGTCTTTGGATATTTTACGGATTCGCGATGTCTTTGCGAAATGAGGAATATTCATTAACAATCGGAGATATTTTCTATTAGAAATACAAGCTCATTTCTGACTTCTCTAGTCCGTAGCGCTATTACGACGAAATTCGCTTAAGAATTGAAGTAAATTGGGGGCTTGGTCGGTTACCGGCCAGGCAGTGTGTAGGAGACTGTGGTGCACCGCACCACTGTGGGATCATCATCAGCAGTGTCACACTCAGCACATGCCTTGGGCCGACGGCACACCATGCGGTATCGATAAATGGTGTCATCGCGGCGAGTGCGTCTCGCGCAGAAACCTCGAGCCGGTGCACGGCCAGTGGGGTGAATGGGGAAGATACGGCGAGTGTTCGCGGACCTGCGGCGGCGGCGTCAAGAGGAAGTATCGCGAATGCGATAATCCGGCGCCGAAGAACGGCGGCAATTACTGTATCGGCGAGCGTGTTAAATATCGCAGCTGCGGTACCAGAGAATGCCCGCCGGGTAGCCCAGATTTCAGGTACGTGCTTTAATGCCTTGTACGAAGAAGACGTGTTGCACAAGTCCGCAAAAATAAAGATCTATTGATTAATTATCGACAAGTTGACCGATAAACGACGCGATATGGACGTGATTGCCTTGATTAGTCACGCAATAATCTGTTCTTATATACTAACATTCATTCCTTTTCTTTCTTTTCTTTACAGAGAACAACAATGCTCGAAATTCGACAATAACAATTTCAACATTCAGAATCTTGCCAGAGATGTTAAGTGGCATGCAAAGTATACTAGAAGTAAGCAATGATTTATTTATACACCATTTCTTAATTTATCGTTTTAATCTATGCGATTGATTTAATCTGATCTCCAATTTCCATGGAAGTTATGCGAAGATACGATCTTTTAAATATTTTTTTTTATAGTACTGCCACAAGATCGTTGCAAACTGTACTGCCAAGTGGAGAGCAATCAGTATTACATGTTACGCGACAAGGTAATCGATGGGACACCCTGCGGCCCTGACACTTTCCATATATGCGTTAACGGCCAATGCAAGCCCGCTGGATGCGATCACGTCTTGAATTCGACGGCCGAACTCGACACCTGCGGAGTTTGCAGAGGCGACAACGCCACTTGTCAGAGGATTGCGGGCGCTTACAATTCCAGTGTATACGGTTACACCAGGGTAGCTAAAATCCCTGCCGGCAGCAGTTACATTGATATTAAACAACATGGATGGCTGGGCTCTCACAACGATAGTAATTATCTCGGTAAGATTTTCCTGTATTGTTTCCGACAGATTTTTTAATTAACGGAACCGTTACATCTAAATAAGAATAATATTTTCATATAAAAATAGTATTGTCATGTTATTATTATAAAGAAAATTATACATGAAGATTTATTGTGAACCAAATATAATGTATGTTAGCTGTTTTAGTTTTTCTGTGAAAGTCTTTCCATTTTATTAATTTCTGAAAAAATTTCAACGTATATTATTATACAGCGCTGAGGATTGGAGAAGACGGCGAATACATCTTAAACGGGAACTTTATGGTAATGCATCGCAAGGTGATCGTACACGCTGGCGTTACTATTGAATACAGCGGACCGGAATCAGTTGTGGAACGACTGAACAGTTCCCGACCTATCGCCATCGATTTAATTTTGGAGGCAGGTTCACCGTTTACATTTTACATTTTACATTACGTCACTTAGCTAAAAGTAGTTTCTCCGACGATGTAACTCTGCTCAACCAAGAATACGGAATTCCAGGTATTATCCGTAGGGAACGTTTATCCACCGCAAATCACCTACGAGTACACAGTACCGAAAGGAATCCTAAACAGTTACACGTGGTTGCTCAGCGATTGGTCGGCCTGCAATCGAATGTGTCAGGGTATGAAATATCGCAAGGCCGAATGTAGAAGCACCGAGCACAAGGAAGCGGTGCCCGACGCTTATTGCAAAAACGAGGAAAAACCGCAGGAGGAAAGTCAGAAATGTAACGCGCATTGCACACTACAGTAAGTAAGGAAGGCGTGTGAAGTCGCAAGATAAATAGTATATTACTCAGAAAAATTAAAAATTTATGAGATACAAACACCGTGTACCGTGACCAAAGTGTTTAAATGGTTTTTTTTTTTACTTATGATGACTTCAGTTGCTGAATCTATTTAAATCGCTTTCAGATGGCAGATGACTTCCATGTCTGAATGCTCGAATCACTGTGGCCCGGGCGTGCGAACTGTCACCTCGCGATGCGTTCAAATCTTGCTGGACTCGTCGCATCCTCCGCGGCCGATACCGGCGCACGCCTGCTTGCATATCGAGAAACCGAGCGAGCATCAGTCGTGCGTTGGCCCTTGCGACGACGCTCATTGGAGTTACAGCGAATGGAATGCCTGCAGTGTCTCGTGCGGCGGCGGTGTGCAATTGAGGAGCGCGATATGCGTTGATTCAAACGAGAGGCAGGTACGAGACGAGAACTGCGTCAGACAGGAGAAGCATCTCAAGAGGACGTGCAATCAAGAGGCTTGTCCGAAATGGGACCTAGGAGAGTGGAGTTCGGTAAGATACGCGCTAAAGACATGTAAGGCGTGGTATATTAAAATTAAATGTTAATTCTATATTAATTATAGAGAAATATATTTTAATATGTATATATAGAGAACGAGAAAATAGATTTGCACTTTAAACATTTTTCTCTTAAGATCAGTATCTTCTAATAATGAAATATTGATCTGTCCAATCACGCTTTAAACATTTCACGCAGTTCAATAATGTTCATAAATGATTTGAATTAACGAGTGTCATGAAATGTTGTAGTGTTCCGTGACCTGCGGCGTAGGAAAACGGCATAGAGCCTCCTGGTGCCAGGTCGAGAATCGCGTGGTATCGCGCACCTTCTGCAGCGGTACACCGATCGTAACGACGGAGGCCTGCGATGCCGGTCCTTGTCATCAGTGGCATGCCGGCGACTGGAGTCCGGTACAGTACATTGGACAATTTTACCCCGTGCATTTAATAAGCTACCGAGTTGAATCCAGTCTCTCGTTGTACAGTGTTCAGTAACGTGTGGCGAGGGAACGTCGCGAAGAAACGTCGTTTGCAAGAATGCAGATGGTGCGCCGAGTGACGGATGTTCCATCTCTGAGAAACCAGAGACTTCGGTTACCTGCACACTAAAACCATGTCTCACTGTCGTAAGTTTGCATTTTATTTCTTTATCTGTTTATTGAGGACAGCAATTCTTTGGGGCAATAATACAATCGAATTACAAAAGGCTCAAATATAATGCAACAAAATAGTGTTAGTAGCATAATTATCGCGAGATAGAAAGACTAGAAAGTGTATAAATTTGTGTGAAAAAAAGATTGGAGAAAGAAATCAACATCATTACTCTTAAAGAAAGGCTCAACTATTACAAACAATAATAAGATCTACTTTAAATAATAATTTATTAGCAAAAACGGAAACACAGAATACTATGAAAAAGTTTGAACAATTTTCTTACCTTTTTCTTAGGTAAGCCTGCCGCCGATCACGTATTCAACGAATCCCCCACGTGAAGATTCGTTCCCACAAGAAAACGAAATCGACAGCAACGGTATTACGTTCCACTCGGGTTACAAATGGCACGTAGGATCTTACGGAGAGGTGGGCTTATTTACTGTATTCGATATTTCGTTCGACGATTCGTTCATTAAGACGTATAGCTTATTCGTATACTTTATAGTTTTCATAAGTTCTTAAGTTTGCAGTTTATAATTCGTACTATTTCATAATTCATGTACAGTGCTCGCGAAAATGCAATATCGGATACAAAAACAGGATAGCGAGATGTATATCCTCGGAAACTGGGATGGTTGCGCCTGACTATTATTGTGACTCTAATCAACAACCGATAGTTAGGATCGCGTGCAATCCTCACCCATGTCCGACTTGGAATACCGGCGACTGGAGCGAGGTATTGAAATATTTTATTTTGTTACACAAAATTAATATCATGAACGTTCTTATATAGAATTAAACGTGATATAAAATTATATTATACATTTTTTTATACAACAAATAGATGTTTCGCGAAAATAAAAATATACGTATAGTGATTCTCTGACTAATGATGCTTTCGATGATTTTATTGATTTAGTGCGACGCAGTGTGCGGTAATGGATTCCAGCATCGTCAAGTCCGCTGTCAAAGTCATCGCGGCGAAACTTTGCCAGACAAGGAATGTAGCGACGAGCAACCGAAACACGTGCGAAGGTGCCAAAAAGAATCTTGCAGAAGCAATCCTAAAAGCAGCAGGGAGAATAGTTTGGATTCTAACATCGTTCGTAGATGGAAAATGTCTAATTGGACTCCGGTAAGTAAACCGTGTTATCTAGTGAAATTATAATATTAAAATATGGTGTAATTCTTGTTAATGAGAGTGTCTTTTTCGATTTTTTAATCTCTGGATAATCAAGAAGTAAATCAATATGCGATGAACAAACGCTATAAATCTTTCTATAATTAAAAAACATCATAATAGCAACAAAGTTAAAGTTTTATCGGCATTTATCTTTATATGAAAAATAAATGAAAAAAAAAAATAAAGTGTATATAGGTGCTTTGAAAATATTGACGAACGGAATCATCGTTTTAGGAAAACCATTTTTAAGTGAGATGTCCTAAACAAAACTCTCTTAATTCATCTTATTTTAGTAAACTATAAGCGTAATAAAACAGTTAAAACAATTTGGCGGAATTCTATCGATGTCGTGAACATGCCGGTACCGGGCAACGGTGGTGTTGAGCGCTAAATTTTACCATCACGGATGACGATGGCCAGTTTGCACCGAATCGAAATATTTTGCAGTGCTCGAAATCATGCGGCACCGGAATTCAGACACGAAGGGTGGAATGTACGATGAGAAGAGGCAATCATGGGCCGGAAGTACCTGTTAAGGACGAGCAGTGCTTGAGAACAAAACCGCGCAAACCAAAATCACAGAGATTATGCCAACGTGTTGCCTGCGATTTTATCTGGCAGGAAGGCACCTGGTCGGAGGTATCCTTATACCTCAACCTTACGCCAGCATTGTCCTTGCTGATATGCCCAATTTTATAAACATTTCACAACCTTGAAAAAAAAAACGTGAAAATCAAGTTTTACATGCACCCGAATGTTGGTATATTTACAGCAAGGGAGAATAACAATTATTGCAACGATGGCATAAATGACTAATTCTAATTGATCGTACAGGGATAATGGGTTCCATACATATTATGGTGAACTATGGAAGATGCATGGTACCTTGATAACACACAGGATCATTATCAGATCCGTGCGAGATGTTCGATTTAATATTCTCTTTCAAACGATGGACTTTCCTCATGCATGTTATTAATCTTACATTACATTTATTAAGAAATATGTATACATAGAGTATTTTTCACTTAATGAGTGTAAAATTATGATATTTGATCACTAACGTGTTTATAACTTGCACTCCGCCTAGCAAATTTAGAGAATGTTATCGTGTTTGTAATATTCATGCATAATACTAATATCCTCAATAAAATATCCTGGGAAGGTAAAACACCGCATATTATACAGCCACCATACTGTACAGAATAATATCGTACAACCACTGGTTGTTTATGGTCTTAATAAAATGATAGTGACCTGGAATATATTATAGATATACATATATATTCTTGTTTCAGATTACGCATGAGCATGGATCCATTTTAAATTGATTGCATAATTTCGTATTATAATGAGAGAATGTATGTTATTGTTCCGGTTGAAGTAAACCATCAGCAAGTTGTCAACAGATTGGTGGAAGATTTAAGCAGAAATTGCATATTCAACTTGAATTGGATAGATTACATTCGTAATCGACGCATAAAAATGCAATTATTTTTAGCGAATAATATTAAAATATTATCGAGAGATAAAGAAAATGTTTGCAACTGCAATTAATAATTGTTCGTGATAATTTGCACATTCGATTTGTCGATACATTCTTTCATTATAACATTCATTACGACCTTCATTTCATTATTACTTTTATTAAGACACGACATTATCAATGTTGTAATGATCTCTGCGCGTTTGCGTTTTTCTTATTTTTTTGCCGCGATAAACATTTATTTAGTATAATGCAAGCCAAAGAGATTTATAAGTATGTTTATTTTCCTGTAAGTGTTCGGCGGAATGTGGTGAAGGAATGCAACGTCGCGCGGTCACTTGTCATCGAGTAAATCTGTACGGATGGATCGATCCAACGCCAACTGAAGGTTGCCCGATGGATCAAAGGCCGGTCAGCGAGCAGATTTGTAAGCTACGCGAGTGCAGCGATGAATATTATTGGACTGCTGGCCCTTGGAAAAAAGTGAGTGCATTCTTTGAAATACTATTCCGAAACCAACGTCGCTCTATCCTCTTTCCGTCTTCTCCATCTTTTCATTTCCAATTTTTTTCTTGTATTTTCCTCTACATTAATTTTTGCTCTTTGTTTCTACAGTGTAGTCAATCTTGCGGGCGCAAAGGGCGGCAGATCCGTAGGCTTTATTGCCACAATGCAGCCGGCAACACAGTAGCGCGGATTCACTGTCCAGCTGAATACAAGCCACAACGAAAGCGCAAGTGCAATCAAAGAAAATGCGGTCCAGTCACCTGTCTTGAAATCCAGAAACGACTCAAGGTTACCACGGATGGTGAATATCCGTTGTTAATCGGTGGTAGAAATATGACGATTTATTGTCACGGAATGTCGAGCGCCGAGCCGCGGGAATACCTGACTTTGCCAGCTGGCGACAGCGAGAACTTCGCGGAAATCTACGACAAAAGGTTGACGTTTTACTATTTTATTCTCAGTGTTTAGAGTATTATTTTCTCAACAATTCAACAACTTTATCTTCAGCGGCATCTTGTAATGATTTGATTTCGATGTGTCAGATTAAGGAACCCTCACACGTGTCCGTTCAATGGCCAAAGAAACGACAGTTGCAACTGCGTGTCCGAATTGGGGACGATATCTGGCAGAACGATGTTTAAGAGGGTACGCATAGATCCAACGACACTCTACATTATAGGTAAGCAGTGTAAGCACCATGTTCGTTTTAGACATACTTTGGATTTAATTTTTAATCAAAGAAAATTTGGAAATTGCGTTTATAGCGGCGTTTTACATACATCACATGAGTTATATACATTTGATACATTAGAGATGTTTTATGTTTAGCGAATGATTACACGTTTTCGTGGACAAAAGGAATGCAACGCGTGGAGTATGGCAAAGCCGGTGATTGCTATAGTCTCACCGAATGTCCGCAAGGACGTTTCAGCATTGATTTGAGGGGAACTGCCTTGGGATTATCACCAGAAATTACCTGGATTAAGGAAACCTCAAGCGCTTTTCTCGCAATTAATAGAATTGTAAGTAATTAATCTCCGACAGAAAAGGTGATCACCTCGCTATCTAAGAGCCATATTTCAGATTTGACACATTTTCTGTTTGTTTTATATTGCTTCTTTATCGTTTTACCTTTATATTTCACATATATATATAAAAGTGAAAACAAAATTGATACAATTTCGAAGAAAATCATTATTAATCAATGCAATCACTTGGAGCTTTAATATACTTTTTCATTTGAAAGTACTCTAATCTTTTTCTTAAAGGACTGATTCTAATAATTTCATTTAAATACTTATTAGAAAAGCGACAAATTTTAATAAAAAATGCAAAGGATTTTCTTCCTACTTCTATATCTATACTATAATTTTTGAGAATATATTCTAATACATTTTTTTATTATGAATATTATTTATAGAATAATCAACGAATCATCGGTAAATGCGGCGGTTATTGCGGTTTCTGCAAGCCGAGGACGGGCCTAAAGCTGGACGTATTACCTCCCTAGTCACAGCCATCAACTTTTAGTATTTCATCTATCTGTCCTATGATCCCGCGGCCATAAGTCGCGGCATCATAACCACCGATTTGCTTTAAATTCGATTAGTTTCTTAGTAGCTCCCGGAAAGAAAGTATATATATTTGTTCCAATATACGTATATTGGAGATAGCGATACCGAAACTCATTGGAACGGCGACCGATATACCGGAATGCACATGACACAATATACAATCTATCACTGCCGTCACGCATGTGCGATTATACTAAAATCACAAATTACGATTATGTGTTTGTGGGAAACGTGTCTCTATGAATGCAAAACTAGAAAGTTTGCAACAAGAAAGAGAGAAAAGAAAACAAACATTACCTAAAATGAATATTTTCGTAACTAGAACCGTTTTCCCGCCGCAAATCGAATCTCCAGCAGTCGTAACGCTATCGAAACGAATAGTAATCGTAATATGCATTTTATATACAAACTTAAAGTAATTGATAATGGTATCGTATTCTGTGAACACTTCGCGATTAATATTATGCTCTCTTTCGATGATCTTACGATCCTACAGTTTGCTTTTATATCGTGATGCCACTGCCGTTTTCTACAATGCCCCATCGATTTTAAAAAGTGAAGAGACATTAAGGAGAATTGATACCTTATTTTTACTTTTAACAATAAAGTATCAATATAGAATATACATATAAGTATAACTGAGATGAGTATCTTGATTAACATCTTGGTACCACAACAATTAACAGCAATTTGTAGCTTTCAGATAGAAAGGAACAGAATACTCGACTTTATGGTTTTTACGCAAGTTCGATATCTTATACGATGTTTTTTGCTTGCAATGAGCTGTAGAAAAAAAAAAGCTCGTAAAACTTGTTAAACAAGCTGTAGGATATTATTTTTCCTTTTTTTACTTGCATCGCGCGCATATAGGAGAATATTGTCCGTTTTATCTCGAAGGTATCGCAGTAAAATTAATAGCATAGACGTGTGCAAGGTGAATAAATCCACTAGTAAGGTTCACGGTGTACGCGTGTAAAGTAGTTTGAAAACGGTATATATTAGGTACACTGCGTTATTAGTGATTAACGCACGACATAATTTCGTCTCACGTCTAGAAAAGAAATGTAGGATGTTACGAAATAATTTTCCAAACTGTCTCTACAAGTATTCAGAACATATTGAAGCTATTTCTTCCTTAATGAAGATTGCCTTTGCGACTCATTTCTTGTCGCTTGGCAAATATATCTTTTGACAATGCATTTGAAGAGATTAACTGAGGTACAACGATTTTCTTTTTTTACGAGAAGACGTTTTCCTTAAGGGGAATGGCTTCAAATTGGTCAAAATGAATTAAGTTTGTGAAACTTATTCTCAGTGACGTTCCGCAATCCCGATGAAGATCAAGCATGAAATCCGTTTTTTTTATAATCGTAGCCGTTACGCGCAATCGTATTACGTTACTCAACCAAATCCACGAAATTTGTACAAAAGCCAATAATATTTATACTATGAAGTAGTGGTAAAGTCTAAGGAAACTTTATTCGTATTTTATCGCGCCGCACCAACTTAGGAACGATGTGTCGACGTTAACGCGGTGCCGATTAGTCCTTTTTTACATTAAACAACCAACAAGATTGGTCAGTACAATAAATCGCCTTTCTCTAACGATTGCGACACTCGCGTCATTAGATGTGAATGTCAAAGTGCCCACTTTGCTTGGACGCTTTACAATCCAGACGCCTGTTAGCTATATAAATACGCGTATTTCGACAGACTGCCATAGTTAATGTTAATATATGGTATAAATATATATACGTAATTGTTAAGTGTATAATCTGCCAATCTTGGCCACGTTGTAGCATAATAAGATTTGACGAGGACGGAGATAGTGCGATCTATCTCGTAAGCGCGAGTATAAACGCATTTTTTAAAATAAGCATTTTCGAAGTGCCGAAATTAACGATGTTCAGTCACGACGATGTTTCGATAATGTAAAAACTTCATGTGTGAAGGAACGCGATATTTACTTAATTTCTTGTATTAACGTTAGCAAAGCTAGTGACGGACGGTGCTGCGACCCGATCGACAGCGTTGTATTCTCATTACGTGTTGTCAAGGCGAATGCGTTATTAACGGTGACATTATCTCGCGTATGTCCTAAAAACGCTCCGAACTTTATGTTACGAGGCATATTTAACGCCTACTGTAGAACAGTGCAGAGCTCACAGCACCCTCAACTCAACTTTGCAGACAATTAACTGCCGCAGAACCGATTTACGAGCGTGGAGGTACGCTGTGCCGCGAACTTACATATCTAATATCGTAGGCAGCTAATTGATCGGTTGTTGCTCGATAATTAAACACACGCGTGTGAGAATCCGTTGTTTTATAATTCCATCGCTGACAACGTATTACATATAATGTACATTAAACGTCATAAATGTTCTAATGCCTGTTAAATGGGCGTCTTCGCGAACGCAACACATCTCCATTATCATGATATACAGAGCTCCAGGATTGTTCTTTTCATTGTAAATTTTTCAATTGAGTTGTTACCTTGTTCTCAACAAAAATGTTGATTAAAAATAAGAGATTTATAGCAAATTAAATTTCACGAAAGGAAATAAATGATAGTTATATTATTTAGTTACAAATTTAAATGGGTTTTATTTTAATCGACTTTGTTTTAAATATAACTGCATAGAGATATATAAAGTCAAAGATTGGAAAGATAATTGGTAATCATTGATATCTCTCAACAATTTCATTGAATCGCTTTTGAATTAACCTGAGGAAAATTGCGATACTTCTGTATATCATGATAGCTTGTATTAAAGAAATAAAAATCATCGGATATAATAATAATAATATAATTGACAATCCGCCTTTTATATATGTTTTTTATTTTAATCTATAGGTGTAGATCGATATAATAGAATCGTCTTATTAATAGCCGTAATTTCAAAGACTCCCTTCAATGTAAAAGCTAATAATTGTCAGTTAGGACAAAACCTGGTACTCAAAATTCATCGATATATATATTCTGGGAGTGATTTATTATATAGCTAAATGATTTGTGAGATATAAGAAATTATCCAGAAAGCACTCCTTTAGGCCTTTAGTGAATTATATAGACGTTTATGTATATATAACGTCTGTAATGTATGGATGCACACGATTTCGCTAGCCTTTTCAGTAATTATACTCAAGCCTTTACTGCCAATCCCGTATTTCTTTACATTCATGGCAATTGTACATTTTATATAAATTTTAAATAAATCACGAAATATATTTTTGTTTATTTTATAACGCATTTAGTGGTAGTAAAACTAGTTCTCGAGAAGGTATCATATAAATACCGGCTTTTGGCAATGTGATCGTAAAGATTCTATGTGAACCAGTGTATATGTCCAAATAAAAAAAAAGAAATGTCTCGTAAACTATTGTTAATATTATATATTTAAAAAATAAGAGTGATTTTGAAATTGTATAAACTTGTGTATTTAAAAATTATTCGATTCGAGCGACAAGATATCCTTTTTGAAACCAAGCAACTTTTATTTACTTTTTTTTTAATGTCTCACTTAAAAAATAATTAGCTTTTATTCGAGAAAAAAAGAGACCAATACGAATTAGAGGAGGGTTTCGTTGATAATAAATAGGCGTATACGTGAACATGTGAACATGAAAGAGATACCATTTATTTAGCTTATAAGAACGAACAAGTAAATTTACGTAGGAAGGACACTTTGAGTAAAACACATTCTTTTTCTAATCGTCGTAGTGTTCGGAACATAAAGAGGAGATTTAAAAACGAAAGGAAAGAACGGGAAGGAGAATGACCATCTTTGCCGATTTCTAGATTTTGCTCGAACAGCCATCACGCTCGCAACGCCTTAAAAACGATATCTATCGGGAAATTACTAAAATGTCTCTCAAAGCGAAAGCACGTGGATACGCGTCTCCTACTTGACATTCACGTACGCGTAATACATATTTATATATTTATATTCATATATAGATATTCATATACTAGAGCGAGGAAAAAAAAACAGAAAAAGTAACTGACTCCGAAGAGGGACGCGCATTGAACATGCCTTTTTTTCTCTCAACTCTCTTCTACAATGTAAGTCTAAACGGGCGTTTAATAAACTAGTAAAGTACAAACAGTTCCATTATGAGAGAAAGAGAGAGAGAGAGAGAGAGATAGTACATTAAGCTCAGGTTTACATACTTACGACTACGATCTTAACAAAAACGTGGTTTTGTACGCTCAACTTCGCGCCTCGCACAAATCGCGCTTGGCCACCCACCGATCCTTCCAATTCGAGGATCGTTTCATTTGGATCAACCTTTTGGGACGACCACTGCGGAAGTCCGATTAACTCGATCAGCGATTAATTTATCAAGTAGTACCGTTTGTTTTTTTTTTAATGTGGAAGGGCTCATTAATTCCTCGTTGTGTTCTACATGTGAGGAGATCGGAGGCCGATTAATATCCATTTCTATCAGTGCAGATTAACTTTGATCTCGGTTTTAATTTACTTTTTATCTTTTTTTAGTTTTAAGAATTAGAAAAGGGTAAAAAGTAAGTTAAACCGACATTAAAGTTAGGACCTGAGCAGAATGGCTGACTTATAATTTCAAGACAATGTTTTATACTTGAAGTTTTTGTCCTTAGTACAATACTGTCTTGTGTCTCAAGTCTTAAATGTGTGCACGAAGTGTCAACGACTTTAAGACCTGAGAGACAAGACTATATTCGTTACTGAAGACAAAGACTTAAAGTACAAAACATTGTCTTAAAATTATAATAAGTCAGTCATTCTGCTGAGGCTCTTAATCTACATTGGTAGAAATGGGCATGAAAGGTACCAGCCAATGAGCGATTAATCGCTGGTCAATGATCGCCGATTAAGTTAATTGGAGTTTAGCCGAGGTCGCCCCGGGAACACTGGCGCGGGACACCATACACGAAATTTTCACACTTCAGACGATATTACCGCGAGACACATCGAATATCAACGTGGGAACACAAACGAGATACTCTCTCACACACATACACACGTACACACACACAATCGCGCGCGCATGCATGCATGCATAAAATCCTCGACAGTGAAACATCCGTGGAACAATTAAACATCATCGCGCGACATTAATGTGTATTTCTATCGACGCAGATTAACTTTAATCTCGATTTAACCCACTTTTTGTCTTTTTCCAATTTTAACAATTAGAAAAAGATAAAAAGTAAATTAAACCGAGATTGAAGTTAATCTACATTCGCAGAAATTGACATAAATATATTATAAGAATACGCGCTGGGGCTCGTAAAAAAAAAAAAATACGAAACAAACTTTCCCTTATCTCGTCGCCTTATCGCGCGTAGGAGGTCCCTCAACTGTGCATCCCGAGGAAACGTCGCGAAGATGAAAGACGAACAAAGGGAGGGACTTCCGGCGACGATAGAACGCGACAGATCAACCCGGACGCGAATTTAAGCGTTTCAATCGTGTGGCAGGATTAAAGCGATCGATTTCTTTTTTTTCATATCGGCGTGAAAAAGGAATTTCATTTCAAATCTCGCTTTCACAAGTACCTCATCTTCCAAACGCGTTCGTTCGAATCTCAGAGTCCGCGCGGGGAGGCTCGCGGATTAAGTAAGAGTAGAAAGGGGAACGTCTCTCGCGACTACCCTCGTGTACGTGCGCGCGTCGCGATCGAGCGCACAGAATGGTCCACGTTTCTTCTCCGTCGCTACCCTCGGACGACCGCGGGGGACGTCGCGCGCGTGGGGGGGCGGCCCCCCCCGCGCGCGCTACGTCCCCCCGGCACAGAAGTGAAAACGAAACGATCGTTTGAGCAAGAGTCTAAAACACCGTTTCTCCTTCGTATATTTCTTTTTTTTTTCCCTCTTTTTTTCTTTCAGCTAGCGAACTACGCTCTACGCGACTGATACGAACGTCTATACGCGTGTGATGATCTGCCGTGCCGCTTCGACGTCGCTCGCGGAAGATGAATCCGCTCGGTCTAATCTAATTTGATGTAACTGCTTTCCATCCGTTAAAATCCGCGTTAAATAAAAATCATATCAGGGGATCGAGGGGGAGGGGGGCTACCCCTCGTAGTACAACCGAGTTGATTCCATCATCAATTTTTCCATCACGATCAGACATATCCCCGTTTGGACGGGATTATTAAATAAGGCGAATCGAGGGAGATCGCGGGGAGGCAGGGGGGAGAAAAGGAGAAACCCGTCAATCCGTCGGGGAATCTTCTTCCCGAGACCCTCGAAGCGACAGCATCACGTTGCACACGCTCGGAGGAGAACGGATCCGCTCCGATCCGAGCGACGAGGACCCGCTCGGATTTTTACAGCCTATATAGCTTAATATAATTTATATTATATAATCTGCCCGCGTATCGAGACGAATACGATAGGTACGATATATTATTGACAATCATTACGGCGGATCCTACTATCGATATATGCATGTACGTATTGCACCAACGTGCGTACAATTATACATGTCATATGCGTTATATTACATGTATAATTATACGTGCATATACATACACGCGCATATAATGTATATAATTAGGTACGCTTTGTGCAAGGTAATCGTTGTGTGACAAAACGGTAAGGACAGTGACTTTCAACACGCTTCGAAAGACAGATGCGCCTTTTGAATGAGATGCCGCTTTTTTTCTTTCTTTCTTTCTTTCAGTTAAAACGAGAGGATCCGGT
Source organism: Temnothorax nylanderi (assembly GCF_030848795.1). Taxonomy (NCBI): domain Eukaryota; kingdom Metazoa; phylum Arthropoda; class Insecta; order Hymenoptera; family Formicidae; genus Temnothorax; species Temnothorax nylanderi. The sequence continues at coordinate 393,576 of NW_027249095.1, read as the reverse complement.
CCAGTATATATATGTAAAGTATATATAAAGGTCTTTTTTTTTTGTTTCTACCACAGCCCATTTAAAGATATATCATTCGCGTATTATTATTAATATTATTACGCCGTCCCTCCGGTACGGTCGGCACGACCCTGCGCGAGCACGTGCCGAAAGATTCGCGGCATAAGAAAGAAAAGGGTCCGTCGGTTTCTCCAGTCTCGGCTTCCTCGCGTCCTACGCACCTATCCCGAGACCGTAATGTGTACGTTTTATTTTCCCATTTTTTTTTAATTATTAAGTTTGCTTGCTCAAGTGTCCGCTGACAGCGAGGCGAAAACGGAGATAGAAATATCGTTTACATATCGACGATATATTGCGTTAAAGTACCGCGAACGGGACGAGGAGGAAGCGTGATCCGAAGCGTTCTCCATCCTCTGACGCGTGTCTTCCCTTCCGTCGTTTCTTCTCTTTTTTTTTTCACCCTTTTTCGCGCACCTTTCCCTCTCGTTTTCGACTTTCGCTCGAGGAAGGATTGTCATTTGTTTCGATAATAACGCGCGATTGGATTTCTCGGGTTACGAGTCACAGCCTAGAAGCATTTCGCGGAGAGAACCTCGAGAATTCGCTCTTGGTAGTCGGGGGCCGATCGTATTAAAAAAAAAAAAAACGTTTACGCTTCTCACCGTGTAACGCGCGCGCGGAAAACGGGGTGGCTGATAAAGCGTTACGAAAATATTTTCGTTTTAGAGAGAAGATTCGCTTCCACAACGGGGCAGGGAGACGTGGAATCTCGAGGGGGGGGGGGGAGGGAAGATATTCAGCGATCGGACGAGACCCCGGATCTCTGGACGTGGACGACGTCTTCGAGGGAGAACGTGCAGACGTTGGTTAAACGTGTATAAGCTTCGAGAGAGGAGCGTTTGCGCGCGCGTGTTTCCGCGATCGTTTTCTTCTACGATATGTGTCGGAGTCGCAGGGATAAGATGGTGGGACCGTCGCTGGAGAATCGCCGTGATTAAGAAGAACGAGTCGCGCGAAGAATAGGAGTGAACAGCCATGGCGACAACAACGACGACGACGACAACACGAAGACGCTATTACGTAGTCGATACGATTAACGTTGACACACTTAAGGCATGCCGTGACGAGGATGCGGAAATCAACGGCGGGTCTGAAAACAGAGGCGTGGAGAGATCGCGAGGAGATCGGACAACGCAAAAACCACAAAATCGGGACACAAGACGTCTTTAATGTCCATTTCTACCAATGCGGATTAACTTTAATCTCGGTTTAATTTACTTTTTATCTTTTTCTAATTCCTAAAATTAGAAAAGGATAAAAAGTAAGTTAAACCGAGATTAAAGATTTCTACCAATGCGGATTAACTTTAATCTCGGTTTAATTTACTTTTCACCTTTTTCTAATTCCTAGAATTAGAAAAAGATAAAAAGTAAGTTAAACCGAGATTAAAGTTAATCGGCGTTGGTAAAAATGGACATAATACGTCTTACATGTCCCGATTTTGGACATTGTGTTGTCTGGGTATCTCCTCGATCGTCGTGTCGTTCGCAACTCTCGGCCAATTTCCACGGCCTCTGCCTTTCTCTCTTTTTTCCCCTTTTCCCTTTAAATTTCCCGTTCATCGCGGTCGCGAGGGTACGACCGTTCGCTGGTAAAAAATCTTACGGTTAAATATAAAAATAACAATCGCGGCAACACGCTCGTGCTCGCGCGAGAAACACGAGAAAGCCAATGCGGATAACGACGACGATGAGACTAACTATCGGTAGACCTAGCCGGTTACTTTCTGGTCGCTAAACCACCCTAAACCACCCTAAATCGCCCTTGCCTACGTGCGAACGCGAGGAAACGAAATGCGTGAGGACGACCGAGATTTCGAGCGTCGATTTAGAGATTGAAGAGCCGTTTCGAAGGGGGGTTCTCCGCGTTCCTACGTTCCCTCGTCGAAATATATAACGTGGTTTTTTCGCCTGCCGGAGGTTTTGCGCCACACGTGCGTATCTATTCGCTTGGGTATTCGCACGCGATAACGCTCCCGAGAACCTCTTCGGATCGAAGGCTAAGGTTTACGTATTCGAGGGGAAAAGGAAATGGATTAGGTAAATCATCCCGATAAATTCGTACGAAATGCGCCCCGGAGCTCCTAATAAAATACACGGGAAAACGATTACTATTATCCCGGGACGCGCGCGAGGGATCTCGACTGTGCGCGTTTCTCCAAACTCTGGAGCGTAAAATCCTTAAAACGATCAGCTTCGCGAAAAAAAAAACGAGCGCGATATCGAGATATCGGCCCGCGGTATCGCGAGACCCATCGCGAGTCCCGGTTTCCTAGAGGTACATTAAATATTATTGTAGCGTAATCGTTGTACAGTATCCTTTGTTTTAATGGTCCGCAAACCGAGCACCTCCGCTCGATCTCGTCGACGCGCGACGTAGGCCCGATCGCCCCGTTCTCACCCCGCTTTTTTTCCCTTTTTTTTTTTACTTCGTTTCTTCTCCGTTACCCTGAACGCACACGACGCCTCGAAGCGGAGTGATTGTCTTGAGTTAAATTTTAGTTCCACGAGCGGGGGGGAGGATCGATCGTTCGCCTTTGTTCGCGCCGCGTTTCCCGCGAGACGCGCCGTGAGAAAGTCAGATCGCCTCGATGGGTTTGACTCTCTCGGCCTTTCTTAATCGACTCTAGATTATAATGAGACACAGGACCGTGAAGCTAAGATGCTGCGATCGCTCGGCTTAATTCGTTGATGCGACGTCGTCGCGATTGAAAAAACTGGGCTCGCGACTATCTAACACATCGTTAGGAACTCTAATCGACAAGTTTTCACTCTTAAAGTCTAACGGACGCGAATATCTGTAGATTACATTCATGTGTATTTAGACAAGTAGCAGCTTGTAAGTTATACCCTTAGGCGAATCGAAGAACTCGTCTCCAAGTCTTAAAACCAAGATGATTTTGTTTTTTTGAGACGCTCGACTTACACGCATCGAGTCAAGTTAAAATTATCTGACGCGAAAAGTTCGCAGTTATTCGGGAGATTCTTTTGGAAATCCTGTCATCTCTCGGATTTAAGAGAGCTTGGAAAAATAAGCTCTTCGATTCTGTCAAACATTAAATTGTATCCGCACAGTCAAACCCATCGGAGTCATCTGATTGCACAATCGATGCAAGAACGGTCGAAACTTCCTATTTATAGGTAACTTCTACTAATTTATTCCCGTTATATAAAACAAAAGCGTGACTGTAAGTTATTAAAATGTTAAATGTATGCAAAAAGTTATTGCTAACTAGCATACTACATAACATTGATAATGTAATATTATATAATTAACGTTTCAATGTGCGTTTCAATCATCGTTATCTCTCGACTTACATAAGTACGGATCTGTTATCCGTTCAACACAAAGTCCATCGACCGTTCTGCCGAGCATTATACCTTACGGCGACGTCCACGTGACCCGCATTGCGCACGCTCTCGTCGACGAGTTTAATCGAGGATTTTCAGTGAGCCTAATGCGCTATAATTAGAAGTGGCATCATTTCGCGAGATACGAGCGCGAGTTCTAAACATATAAACGGCTTACGAGTCGCGTATGCGTCTCTAAGACGAACGGCTAACGATATCTACTGTGAGAGCCTTGCGCCTCTTCTTCCTCTTCTGTTCTCTCTTCGCGCAGACGTACCTATTGCTTATCTATATGATTCTATGCGGTATGTCGTGTAAAATAAGCGGCGATGTGTGTTACGAGTAAACCGGCTGGGCAAGACAGCACCGTTCCTCGACGGCCGAACTGAACGCCTTTAAATTTTTGCGCTTTTCACGTAGAAATTCCTGGTTGCTTAATTACCGACCCTGGTCAATTTTTTGCTGGGCCACCGGGAAACCAGCCGGTGATCTCGGCCGATCTCGATTTTCGATATTGTGCGCGAGAGGAAAACAAAAAGAAGAGACGAAGATCCTCTCGTCGCGTCACATTTATTCGCAAGCGAACGTAAGGAACGTCGAGAACGGTATCGAACTTCGAGCTCGGCTAGATCGTGACTCGGTTTCCCAATCCCCGACACTTTTACATTAGCTATTAAGTATGTACAACGACATAAAACAGAAAACAACGAACAACGCGACGGGAAGAGTCATCTCGTGGCAGAAGAGGGGGGGGGGGCGAACGTGCCGTCGAATCTCGTAGTTAAGTGTCTAACATCAGGAAGCTTCTCATGACCTGAGCTTATTCGCGCTAATTTGAGTTTCTAGGGCCGATAAACGCGTCTAACAAACGATCTATCCAAATTGTGCTACGTTCCGTCTACTTTGCTCCACGCTACTCGCAACGCGATTTCCAACACGGTCGGGGGAGAAAAACAAGTACGGATATTATACCGATCGACGGCGGAGCTTGAATATCTACGAGCTTCAATATTAGGACCTCAATTCCGCCTCTTCGCGCAGAGGCTGCGGAGAGTACGAGAGCGAAAGTAGGAGAGATAGAGCCGTACATTGTTCCCTAGCTTTATCTAAGAAGCTCTCGATATATTTCCTTATATATTATATATAAATATTCTCGCTCGGCGATCGCGAAGTCGCGATGTACAAGTCAATGCACTTTCTTCCCTTCATTGTGTGAAAAGCGCGAGAACGATTCCTAACACGCATACATATAAATCTATAACGTATCAACACATGTGTTTATATCGTGTGTGTATCGTTTATACGGTACGTCCCGTTTTTACTATATTATCTTCCGGCCAGTTTGAAGTCGGTATTCTTAAACTTATTAATCGCACATTAAAATAAAGCATGTTCCAAATTCGGAAAAAAAGTTAGAGGCAGAAAAATTAACAAAATGCGAATAATAAATAGCAGTGTTATAATTATTATTATAAAAAGGACGATTTTTAAACAATGTAACCATTCTCCACTGTGAGGCGAAAATTCATATAAATTAGGAATATAATACACAAGACTTACTCAATGAAGATCGTTGCGTTAAACGGGAAAAATAGCGTTGACATATAGAAAGTGAGAGACGATTTCTCTTCGTATTTTTTCCGAAAAGTTCGGCTTCTCTAAATTATATATCGGCCTACAAAAGATAATACAGTTGAAATGGGAACCCTGTACATTTTGATAACATTACACTTCGATTTTCGCTTCGCATTGTTGCTCGCAATATTACCTACCTACACATTTTCTCTACGCCGAATACACGTAAATTATGATACACACAATACGTGGTACTATACGTGAAGACCATCGTCTTGAACCATGGTCTTACTTATCCCCCGTTATCAATCGACAGAACGAAAGCTCCTTCGAATATCTGCACGCTGGTCTCTATCTATTATCTAAATTCGAGGTACGATATCGTAGTGTCAATGCAAAAAGAGTATCTGAAATTGTATATTAAGCGAACGAATAATAAATTTATATAATAAATAACGCTACGCGCTGAAACACATAATAGTAAATTGGTAATGAGCATAGCACGAGGCCCTACGATTTCAGCTTTACTCCATCCGAGACTTACAAGCCGCTTAGGCGAGTTCGAAAGCAGTACCTAGCTATTAGGAAGAACAAAAGTATACGACGTGTAGACAGTGTAAGTCGAAGAGGACCTCGATACTACGTACGCTCGACTAGCCAAGTCTACTAGTTCAATACATAGAATTTTTTCTATATCCTTTCTATATAGGAACAATTGAACGAGTAAAACATCAAATAACTACTACAAGTCAACTATAAAATTTACATAACGTGTATGTAAAAAACGAACTGAACCGGACTTGACTCAATAAAAAAAAAAAAGGATGTAACAAACTCATTAAAACTTTAGATATTAATCAACATATCTTAATTATCAACGTATAAATACTGATTGTCTACAAAAGCTCATGCCACTTTAGGACATGGCAAAGTGGCCGCGTCAAATCAATAACCGCTAATCTATAAACGCAAGTCGCAGGTAACATATTATACATATCGCAAGTAGCGGTCTCACGACGACGAGTCTCTTTAAGTAGGACAGAAAAACTAACTAGAAAAATAACTACGGCTCAACTATGCGTTGATAGCCCCGAGTACGTATCGATCGTAATTTACCACGCTACCATCAATTTAACATTAATCTTACAAAGCCGCTTAGAGAAATACTTTCACGATATTTAATGGCGGACGAGATTCGCGATTCTTCTACGACGAGAGATATGAGTTTTCGATACAACGTTATCGAAATAACGATACGATCGTTATCACGAGTGCTCGAGAAGTGCGTCATCGCAAAAGCATCATTTTTTAAGTTTTACACGACGACATATATACATAAGACAAGCATTTCGTCTCTAAGAAATTGATAGTTTAGGACGTGATTAGTTTCTCTAAATAATTAGTGCCTTTTTAAGTCAATCTTAAGGAAGGTATTTAGAGAAATTTACTATCACTCTCTTCCGGTATCAATTATCAATTTGCGGATTCACCCACTGCCGTAGTGAAAACTTATACAAATGTTTGGTCTATGTATGCATGTATGTCGTTTTTCATGATATACATATATATATATATGGTAATCATAGTTTAACAGTCTCGCGCCTCGAACATTGGTCAGTTCCTGCCATATTTTCGGCTATATTGTTTACGACATCGCTTTTTTATTTACATATACGGACGCGGCGCACTTATGCTGCACTTTGCTGCAACGAGCACACATACACATACGTACGCATACAATACGCGGAGTGGTCTTTAACGAACGGCATTTTCTCTCATTTACATATTAGCTAACTAGCTAAGATCACGTTTCACAAACTTTCCAGAATTCGATATTCGAATTTTCTAATACAAAATAATTATCACATCAATGCAAAAGATGTGGAAATATATCTTTGACTGATTATTAATAATATAATATCGAATAATTAAATTTTAGATAACTACGGACTTGTTATATCACGTGTCACAAACACGTTTAAATTATCATGTTGGAATTCATCATTTTTGGAAGTTCACTTTACGTACACAATTATCACAAACTGTTAATATTACTTTATAACCCTGAGAATACTTTTAAGCGACTTTAAGACATTTTTAGAAAAATACAATTATATTAGAAATTGATGTAAGATTTGAATATATCCATAATACGATCCTTTCAGATGTAAAATTCAAATTAAATATAAAACAAATTCAAACTCTCCTGCATTATATTAGTTAACACCTGCGCAAACTTGATTCATATCCCTTTCTATTGTCTAACAAGATAAATTGGCTAAACAAAGATATTTTTCTACATCGAGATATTTCCTACAATAAAAAAGAATATATTGAAGTCAATGATGAGTGACGTTATTTTAATTAAGAATACAATCTGCTAAATAAAAATAATAGATATGTAAATGCCGTTGGTCAAAAAACAACTGTTTACATATACAATACGTCGTGTCCACTACTTGAAACAAGAATGACCAATATCATCCTGAAGGTTCAACATGGAGAATACATTTTATCTGAGTTTAGTACTAAATATGTTAAAAACGGTACAGATTTGTCGAGTTTAGATTTAAATGTTAAGAGATAGTCGAAAATGGTTCTACGTCAATTTTTAATAATTAAAACGTCACATAATATTTCCTTGAGACTAATCGAGCTCAAAATTATATCAGATTTATCAAATATCAAATTATATCAGATTTATCAAACATTTAATAAAAAACTTGGAACAAGAATGTCACAAAGTCTCCACAGTACATTATTTGCAAAACTTATTTAAAAAACGCAATTTTACACATCAAATAAATCTTGCAAATTAGGTTTTTCTTGTATCGAGCCTTTCTAGCTTTCGTATCTTGATCACAAATTGGATCATACGACATCGCCTTGTTTCCATTTCACAGCCACACAATACTCGGTCATCCTGGTTTCAAAATATTGATATGTGTACGCGTTTGTATGCGCGTGACTGTGTACGCGTGCGTGCATGCGTGCGTAAGTTTGCATTGTTTGCAATAACATCGCATGCAGTTTAAAAGGGATTGTCAAACACATATCTATGCTGTATTTTTTAATTAACGCGCGATGTACGGTATTACGCCAGACTTTATATTCGGACGTTCGTGAAACACGCGTGTACTTCTTCTAAGCGCACGAATTTTCGTGTTCGTTCCGAAGAAGAGAAGTAGTCGAAAACGGAACAATCGTACTGGATCGTGTTTAATCGATTAAGAAAAATTGAAGTTTCGCGACAAGCTTATTTCCAAATTGTTCTAAATCTATATTCTGAAAAGGTGAATTTAAGACAATTTGGAATGACGATACACGCAGTTTACTGTAATACGCGACGCGGTTATCACCGAAAGAGATCAAAGCACGCGAAAGTTGATTGACCTCGGTTACTCTTTCGTTATATAATTAAATGCCAGATAATAGAAACTTTAGGTACTAATTAGCATCTGTTACAAGTACGCGATCGACGCATCGTTCGCGATTTCATCGCGATATGTTCGTCGCTCCGCTCGCAGGGCGATGTTACGTCTGATACAGAAATAACAATGAGTGATTTGTGAAGCAGGAACAGCAATACACAGCAACGACATAAAATTATATTATGTATATGTGCATATATGTTTTACACACGTATACGCACATATACATATTTACGTATGTACTGTGCAAAAGTTTTATGTGCGGGTGTAGCTTGATCTCGTTGTGCGTATACCTGTAGATGTATATGTATGTAGATGATTACTTCGCGTATGTGCGTGTCGTATATGTATTTCTTTTTTGTATTCGTAAAGTGAGGATACATCCGGAGCGATATTAGTAGTGAAAAGTCTGACATTAGTACTATATAAACAACATTTTAATATACATATACCTATATATATATATTAAAGCTTTTATATATAATAATATATATAAAAGCTGTACATATATATATTTATATATATAAGCTCGTGTTGCATGCGATTAAATATCGCACTTACACTTCGCGAAATATTCAAATCCTGGAACATCTACTACCACATTATGGGTCACACATTCAAGGAAGGCCACATTGAGCTAATCTAACGAGTTACTGCCGAACATTTTGAACGAGTACATCGGCGTTCTCTGCCTATCTATATCTCGTTTAACTTAGGATACGTATATAAACGAGTAATTGTACAAAGAACGGCTTCATCTATCATAATTCTAAAGGATGTAATACATCTGAGCAATCTCGTTCTTGCTGCGAGTTAACGCAGTCGTCAACGATTTTCGAAGCTAGCGGCCGTTCACCGGTTCAAACACGATCGACACTGCTCTCGGTTTATTTCCATTTGGCGTCGAGGAAAAAAGCGATATATATATAATTTTTTTTTTGTTTGACACGCGACAGAGATAAACCGATAAAGAATAGGCAGTTCAGCGAAACTCTCGTATCTAAATCGGTGTTCTCGAAAAGCTAAGTCGGTTACACTGTCGTAAGCATTAAAATACGTTACGGTAGAAAACTATGGAGTTATTAACATGTAAAAAGTCGCACGCGTCTCCAAATGTCCGTATTACGCATTAGTTTCATTCGTATGTATTACCTCGTGTATCGCGAGTGAAAGTTTTGAATTTAATGGGCGGCATTTTGTTTCAACAGTAAAATTAATCGTAATACACCAGCAAAAGCTTTTCAAAAACGTAATACTGTACGTAAGTAAAAAGCTGCTGGACTCTCGATTTAGTACTTTAAGATGAGCGATACCAAGTGGATTCAGGGCAAGTTTGCTAGGTATTGCTTGTGTAATCGTTGGTTCCGTCTTTCGTTTGACTTTCGCTGTGGGCTTTCGCATCTAAGACTGGGTCCTTAGAAGCCTCGACGACTTTCTTCTCTATGTCCAAGTCATAAAGTAGTGTAGCCTGTAGCGCATTATACATACCGGTCCGCGCGTATCGCGACGCCTTCGTCAATTCGTGGACGCTTCCAGCCAGAGTCAGAATATCTACGCACACGCACGCATGTGTTATAAATATTACAAGTTGCGACATTCGATATTAGACACGTAATCAAATATTTGCCGCGTATTCGAATAAATGTTCCAATTAGCTAAGATTGCTTTGTTGCTTTACTTTCTTGTCTTATTTCTTTAAAACTAGATAAAAAGATCATAGAATTGCCGCCTTTCCCCAAGAGCTATAAATTTTTAATTAATTTTGAAAGAAGTTCTGTCGTTTAAAGCAGATCCTTTACGAATTTTAAGATTTCCATCGATAAATTTTCAAAAGTTAGCTCTAAAATTTAAATCTGTAAGCACTTGGGAAATTGTCAGATTTTTATTTCACTATTTACTTTTCTTATTGCTTCGCAGGTAAAGATAATCGGTAGAACTCTCGAGGATTTATTCAGGAGTTAAATTAATTGTCCGTAAACAATTTACTTTTGCGAATCAATCATTAATTCATACCACATTCTTTCTAAAAATATTTATAAGAGCTCTTGCTTAACTATGACACTCACCATTGTCGTCATACGCTAAAATGCAATGTGGGTTCTCCTTCTGACGTTTGATAGCATTCGCGATCTCTTGTTTGCGACACTCTTGAACGTACTTGATAGCTTCCAGCCAATATTCCATGGCCTTGTGCACACGTTGATTCATCGTGGTCCCACGTAGGCGTTCCATCTGTTTCACAAAATTGAGTATATATTTAATACACTGCGTAACAAAAAATTGAAATAACAAATTAAAAATATTCCCTTTATTTAAAGAAAAAAATCTTCGCAGGCGATATTGTCTACTCACCTTTGCTATCAATGTAATGACACGAGCGTGTTCCCTCAAGTAGTCGATTATCAAACGATCCACCCTCGATGGATTTCCCTGAAGACGCGGGATGGGTATGTTATTCGCGCTGGTCACTCGTTTCCCCGGGAAATGCGCGGCCAATCCAGCCTCGCATTTCTTGCGCTCCTTTTCCAACTGCTTGAATTGCTCGTACGTTTGTTCAAGATTGAAATGCAATATACTCGAGGGACCTGTCTTTCTGGCTGCGCCACCGCCGTTTCTAAAACTCAAGTTTCCTCCGTAAAGTGCAGAGAAGAGTCGCGGCACAGGGTGAACCGGTACCGGAACGGGAACTGGCATCACCGATGGAAACGCTCCCGATCTCACGGTATTCGTGCCCGATATCATTCCCGAGTTAAAAATAATATCGGGAGGCGGAATCCCAGCTGGAATGCTCTGCATTTTCGATATATGGTGTCGTTGTTTCAGAATATGATTGAAGGCATCCTTGTCCAGGGTGGATCCCGTGATACGATCGGTCAAGTGACTTCCCGAGGGAAACGCGATCTCTTTGCCCAAGTCAAATCCATCAAATTTGTACGCGTTGACCTTAGGCTGCTTCAAATCGTTGTGATAGAATGTAGAATTTTGTTGCAGTATTTTCAGAGTGTCGCCACTGTTGGCAGTGTACTGTTGATAATTGTGACAGCCGTACTTAGCGATAGGCTGGTACAAGTTGCGCGAACTCAGATTCTTCGGAAATCCTATCGGTGAGTATGTCTTGGTTTCGATGGACTTCGATTTCGGATTAATCATCTTTAACAGGCTATTATCGATTCTACAGTCACTAGGGAAACAAACGTTCTCGTTCGTGTCCAAATTGCTCGCCGAGGACGCGACAAAGTTGTTTGTACCGGAGGGATAATAATCGATTAAGTTTTTGTAATCTTGGTCCACAGCTTGATCCAGTTTGTAGCTACGAGCTTGCGACTGCAAGAACTGTATCTGCTCGTTCGGTATGCTGATACTCGTCATATTTAATCTGGCGGTGTCGTGAACGTCCTTGAAGTCACCCATGCCGTTGCGTTGCATCCCGCTCCCGAAACAGGTGTGCAGAGCCGTGTCGGCGGGCGAGAAGTGCTGCAACGGCGAGTTCGACAGGAAGCCGGAATCGACGCTGAGATCGGTCATCGCCGAGTTGGGCCTGTAGCCAGGACCCTGACCAGGGTTACCGGTGACGCCGTACATGTCGTGCATGTTCACCATGGTATTGCCGTACGAGTTGGACGATACGTTCTGCCGCATGCTGTTGTGATACTCGAGCTCGCTGATGGGAACGGGATTCGGGGAGTCCAGAGCCAGGCTTAACGCGGTCACGTTAAAATTGAGATCCGGTTTGGCGCAGTTCGAGATTCGCGAGTAGTTTCCGGTCAGTTCGGTACGGCATCCCATCGAGGGGGTTAACAGGGGTTCCGTCCAGTTGCCGGACTGTTTACCGTAACTCGCCCCGCTCGTGGTCGTCAGCAGATCGTTGCACAACGGCATGTTGCCGCCGCTCGTGTACATGCCGGCGTCGTTCGCGTGTACAACGTGCGACCGTGGGTCGGACGAGTACGCGCTCGGCGCGATGTCGCTGCCGCACGCATTACCCTGTTCCACGGACTGTCGCATGCACGTACTGAGATTCAGCGTTTTCAGGTCGTTGCACAGATTGTTGGAATGATGGTACTCGCTCTTGGCGTTGTTGTAGATGTTGTGCAGCTTGCTGGACAGCGGATAACGCGCGACCAGATGATCGACGTCGGTCAGGTAGGCGTCCAAGCTGTCCGCGGCCTGGTTGGAGCGGGAATTGGCGTAGTCCGTCTGATAATGCGCGCCCCCGCTGTTGTAACTGTTGTGACAGGTGTCAATGGTAATAGAGTCCTCGTCGAGAATCTTCGATACCAAGTCGTTGACCATGGGATTGTTCAAATCTTGACTATCCTCGTCCTCGACGTTCATCTAAACAGAGTCGCAATTGAACGCGCGCGACGAAATTGGACGCGACCCGCGCTGCGCGTCGTCCGCGCGAGGAAAAATTCGTGAAAAAAATAAAACGCCCCTACTTACGTTTCTCTTTGTGCCGCAGCCGGTTAAGTCGTAGCCCCAATGATTGTACTCCACGCCGTGCACGTCCCTAGAGTAGACCTTCCGCGGTACTTCCAGCATATTGACACCACGCTCGGTCTCGTTATTCTGCGGAAAGCAATACGTACGACGTGAGATCTCGGGATTTGGGGCACGTACTTATCGCGGCGCGGCAGCGGGCGACACCGAGGACACGAGCGACCGTAAACTCCCGCAGGGAGAGATCTCACCCTGCCCTTCGCCCTACCTATATAGTACTCGGTCACGGTACTCGCATCGCGCTCGGCGACGGCGACGGCGGCGGCGGCAGCGGCGGCGGAGAGAGAGAGAATCTATCGATTGTTTTCGAATGGCGCGAGGACGAGGGCGGCTCGGGAATGCTACGCGACCGCGTCTCGCGACGACCGACGAAATAAAATCTTAATAACGAATCGAACGCGCGACGTCGGAGCTATCGCTGTCGCGAACGGGGCCGCGACACGGGGACGGGGGAGCGCGCGCACAAACACGCACGCACACGCACGCAGGCAGGCAGGCAGACACACACACACACACACACACACGCAACACCGAGGGGCAGATCCAATAATACACCGCGAGTATCCGCGCTCCTCGCCGATCGTAACGAGCGAGGACGGATCGCGGGCCAATATCGTCACCATTTGCACTCTCGCGGGCGTTTTCTCCCTCGCCTTTTTGGCCGTTAACGGTAACGGCTCCAAACAAACGCGGATCGCACCCGCCCGCCCTCCTTGTCGGACGTACGGGCCGTCGCCGTCACAATGGGTTCTTTTTTCCTACTCCTCTTCCTTTTCTCTCCGCGAATGTACGATTTCGAGTGTAGTTAGAATAAACTGTTGGCACGTATGTACTTCTTTCCATCAAACCGCGAGAGAAAGCCTCGATCTTTCGGATCGGCGAAGGCAGAGATATATGTATGTGTGTTGAAAGAGAGAGAAAGAGAGAGAGAATGTATTCTCACCTTGCCAACGGCGAAAGCATTGCTGCCGATAATCGCGGCCAAATTATGCACCTCGGACAGAGCCATCGGTAAAAAAAAATTCGCGGCGGTCGTCACCACCGTCACCCAGCACCACTACCATCGCTACTCGCCATCACCCTTTCGCTCTCTCGCCGCGGCAGCCAGCTGCGAGCATTCTCGATCGGTCCCGATTGCGACTCCAGTTACTCGTTACTCCCGCCGACCGTCACCCGTCACCACCGTCGACTGCCGTGCCGTTCGGTTCGCGTCCCCCGCCGCCTGCGCCGCACCCCGATGCACCTCACCCTGACCAACACCGCACTGACCTACATGAATCTCCAACCGCAAGAGACACGTACACTGACGCACAATCGCCGTGTCTGTGTGTTGAGAGATACTTTCTTCTATATAGATTTATAGATAATCCATCTAAAAACGAATCTCCTCTGTTATAGTTTTACTATTATAAATATTTATGTATTATTTATCATTCAAAATTTATTTATCACAGTCAAAACTATAATCAAATAATGTATAATATTTACTGAACTATCGTGTGTGCTAGGTGCGTTACAAAAAAATATTCTGATAAATTCACACACCTACGTGTTCCTTCTTTATTTTATAATAGTTTCTCGGAGACCGCAATGCAATGGAAAAATCCATCCTTTGTATATTTTACATATGTATATGAGTGCAGGTGCGATCACATTAAATGCTGGTCGTTTAATCATGGCAACAAGAAAATGAACGACATGTCCATTTTTATTATAAACTTTACGTTTATGATACAAACAGATTTTTCCTATAATAATGAAGCTCGTTCAGACTGTCTTTTATGTCGTCCAGAGCCCTGTGAGAATGTTGCTTTCTTGGAGCTGCTTTACTTATGTTCGGTTGCCATCTCCTAAACATAAAAGAGTTCATATTTATATATACACATTATTTTCAACTTTACAAAGAATATATATATTAACATGCAAATTATAATTGAATTATCTAAATCTACCTAGCCAATTCTTTGATTGTGCTAATGTCGATAATCCTGTAGTGCAAATGATTGTAAACCAACGGCATGTACTTCTTCAGAAATATGCTGTCCATGTAAACTGAATTTCCAGCCAACGGGCACACTCCTTTCGGGACGTGGTTCTCCAAAAAACTCAACGTCCTTTGCTGCGCTTCCTCCAACGTAGTCTTGCTCGTTCGACATTCATCGATTAAGCCGGTCTAAAATTAATTTTAACAACGATTAATGGTCATACAGTGCAAAAAGTGTTCGAGAGAAAAAGGAGATACAATTACCTTTCTGTGTTGTAACTTGCACCAATCGGACATATTCTCTAAGACTTTATCCGGCTGATTTATGACAATGTTCAAGTAATCGCTCGCGAGCTTTAGCTGTTCGTCAGTTACGAAGCACGCAATTTCCAAGATATGACACGTTTCCACCTCTAGCCCCGTCATCTGAAAAATCCAGTTCCTTTTAATTCGCTCCCTTCTTCGCGTCGTTAGACAACTCGCAGCAATTGCTCACCTCCATATCGAGCCAGACAATGTGCCTCTCGTTTTTAACTTCGTTTCGCGTTTCCACCGGGGTCGAGGTTGCATAATCTGTGCATAATGGAATATACGTTAGGGTCGAAATCACTGTTCACAGTATTTGACAGATTTCAATGATTTAAGAAAAAAACTAATATAAATCTAATATAAACAAATAGGTAATTTATATACCTATTTATTTGTATAAATAAATATATAATAGATATACAAAATAAATAGATTTAAGACAAAGCTAATATATAAATATATAAATAAATACAGATGTGTAAGATTGGGTATTACGCAATCCTCAAGTTTTCAAGCGTGCATTTCTTCAAGATTTATATGATAATCATGTAATTACCGTTTAAACAGCGTCGAGCCCCGCGATACAGGTACCTGGAAAGAAATCCAGTAGCGCGCGCAGTGATCATATTCGTCGACTTAGAACCAACCTAACTTTATCGTACACACGTTGCGGGATGTAGGTAGAACAATAAAAGCGTATAAATTCATTAAAAGAATCAAACAAATTTAAAAGAACAGCATAATTCAAATAAGGGGGAATCAGGAAGTTTCGTGTCAAAAAACTGGGGCAATCAGTTGGAGACCCGGCGATAGGACCTAACCTATCCCAGATATATTTAAAAAAAAAAGCGAGATGTATTGCATGCAGGAGGATTATGAAATTGCTCGTGCTACGCCCCTTGATAGAAAAATGCCGATCATTCGCAGCGTCGAAAATAAATCTGCGGTTAACAACAACGTGATAAACTTTTAAAGGGCGCTGAGAAACAGTTGGGCCGCACGTGAGACCGGTGACTCCGGTCCTCCGGTGAGACTCGCGCGCAGCAAGCGAATTGACCAATCACAGCTGACATTTCGGAGGCGGCCGCCCACGCTCTCGAGAGATCTCGATTGCGATTGGTCGACTCGCTCGCTGCCTCCGTTTCTCCGTGCGTCATGGCTTTTTAACGATACGTAAAGGAAAAATCCGTTGTCTCGCCCCTTTTCTCGCGAGATGACGATCCGATCTTTGCATGTGACACGTACTTGTGTATATTTTCCTTTTTGTACTCCCGTTTTCCGTGGAAGCGGGAATGTCCATAATATGTACCCTTGCAAGGCGGAGTGAACGTCAATAGCCCCTGTGGCCTAATGGATAAGGCATCGGTCTCCTAAACCGGGGATTGTGGGTTCGAGTCCCACCAGGGGTATGATTGCTTTTTACGATTCTAATTTTTCTTTTTTCTTTTTTTTTTTTTTAATTAGTCTGAAGGAGATCCTAAAAGCCGTCTGTATTGCCGATCAGACGCGACTTTTTTTAAAACGAATTAATTAATTTTTGTATTTGGTTATACAGATTTAAAAATCCATTTTTAAAGTTAAAGTATTATATGCACTAATGCACCCTATGGTAAATATATTCTAGTACTCTTCCGTACGGAAATTGCACGTACACATTCACTTTAATCGTTTTTTTTTATACATATCTTTTTTGCTAGGTGTCTAAGCCTAATTCTGAGAACGGTATGTTATTTCTTCATGTAATCCACTCTCCACGCCACATCGGTCTCATTTTGTACAACAACAAATTGTAGAATTTTTATATGAAGCAAATGTGTGTTGTCTTAGAGAGTAGGTAACGAAGATCCGCATTTCTGAAATTATTTTCCTTCTCGACCGGCGTGGAAAGTGTATCGGTGCGTGTACTTTAATTTTGGAGGATTTTTAAATTTATAAAGCTAATAAGAAGATGCGTATTTTTAAAAAATTCGGTATTACAGACGACTTTAGGATCCTCTTAATTGAGAAGAGTTGCAGAGAAGGTAAATCGTTGACATTAACGCATTTGGAATTTATATAAACATCTTGCTTGCAGAAGTTACGTTTTCCGAGATCGTTCGTATTTTATCTAATCGCAAATATGTACGGAATGAGACTAAATATTCAATAAAAAGACCTAATAAGATCTTTATTAATATCTCAATATATTTGACATAATAAACGTAGTATACATATATTATATATAACGTTTTTAATTTCTCTCTTTTTTAAGTTTTAAGCCAATTTTCTTCCTTTGCAGCGTAATGCTTAATAAATCGTGCAGATGGGTCAGTAATATTTTTCACCCAGCGTGGCATCCAGAAGTAAGGTGTAAAATTCTCCGCTTGCCCCTCGTAATGCGACTCGAAAACACGTCTAACGAAAGCAAAGAAAAAACGTAATACATTATCCAGTTCGGTCGAACGATAAGAAGTTTACTCACTAAAGATATCTCTATTCCATTACCTGTAGTAGTATGCTTCCTTCGTTTTCGGTGTGCAATGGGGATACTTAGTACCAGCGTTTTCCAAGTCCTCGTTAGAAACACGATCTTCTACGATCTCTTGGATTACTTGGAAAAGAGATTTCTTTATGGAAGCGACGCCGTCACTGAACGCTTCTTTATGCCTCCAAAGTATATTGTCGGGCAGTAAACCAGTCCCATCGAACGCAGATCGTAACAAATGCTTTTCAATTCCACCTGTGCACATATGAATACGATGTATACGTAGTATTTATTCTCTATCACGCCAAAACCTTTATTCATGTACAAATTAATAATTTAATCTATAGCATCTATCGTTTGTAACAATATTTAAGTGACCATTGCTCTACCTTGCGGTTGTCTACTCTCAGGGCTCAACGACAGATAATAGTTGGTAAACTGAAGATCTAAGAATGGGACTCTGAGCTCCAAACTGAAGGCACTGGTTGTTCTATCCGCTCTTAAACCATCATATAAATATATGTCATGTAACAATCTAAGAGATTCGTTGTGCGCGTCTCTCGCATTAGGTGCATCTCTGAAGTAAATGTAGCCTTGCGCCAGCTCATCCGCACCTTCTCCGCTAAAGATCACAGTTGTCTCGGTGTTTTGTTTTATATATTTCGAAAGGAGGTACATCCTATAAGTAAAGTTTCAATATCATGTACAGAACGTTCCGTCATTATGGTAGTTAATTAATTTTGATCTAAAAGAAAGCAAGAAGAAAAAGAAAAGGAATTACATGCAAATTTGTCCTTTCCTATGACTTTCAAATTTGTAATATTGAATAGTTTGGAAGCTTAAATCACAAATTGGATGCTGACTAATAAAGTGTTTTACCCAATGGAAGCGCGAATAGTGGTAATGTCATATGTTTCTAAAGAATATATAACATCGTTCAGTACATCGATTACATCTTGCTGCGTGAAGGTAACTTCGTGATGTTTAGTCCCGATGTGGTGTGCAACCTGTTACATAAGAAATCTCTTATCCTTCATGCAATTGCCAATGGTGAAAGATAAGAGAAGTATGAAAGTATGAAAGCTTCCACGAACCTGTCTAGCAGCGATGATATCTGGACTATCACCCATACCTATCGCGAAGCTCTGTATTTGATACGGCAGTTTGTTTTCCTTCGCAAGTTTCACCAATAAAGCGGCGATCAAGCTCGAATCTAATCCACCCGACAATAGACACCCTATCTGTCTATCGGTCATTAATCGTTTTTCTACGGCTCCTGAGAGCAGCTTTCGGATGTTGCCAGGAACATCTTTCGGATTCAAAGCTGCAATAAATAAAGCATTACTAAATATCCCTGTACTTTCGGTGTACATATTGCGCGATTAAATAAATAATAGATCAATTAATAGATCAATTTTATACCATAACTGAATATCATAATTTATCTCACCATCCCAAGGGATATACGAGTGGAAAGAAGGTTTGCCGCCGGGTTTGTGATAACGGGAGCTCTCCAAAAGCTTTGTTCGACCATCGTCCAAAATTTCATATATCTCATAATGTCCTGGAGGAAATGGCTCTAATGTCCATTTGCCAGTTACGTGTTTGGATATTGCCATCAGACCCTAAAACGTATAGTTGTTCTAAGTGCTATTTATAATTAACAGAAAATTTAATAATCAGGAAAGAAATAATCTGCTTGTCAAAATGCACCTTGCTCTCCGAACAGATGGCCAGTTGCCCATTTTCTGAACGCAATCTAAACAGTGGTCTTACACCGTACGGATCCCTGGCTATTAGTATCCTCCTGTTTAAGACGTCCATCAAACAAAATGCGAACACCCCGTCCAGACTTTGAGCGACATTGTTAGCGCCGGCGTAGTTATACATATGCATGATCACTTCCACGTCGCACTTAGTGGCGTACTCGAAATCATGTTGTTTTCGCAACTGCAACGTTACATTATTTTTTTTTACTCATTTCGATAACACGAGGCAGATAGCGAGGAAGCGATACGTTACATTATCCCAATTATATATTTCTCCGTTGCACAGGAGGAACAGATGCGGATGTTTGAGTATCCTCATCGGCTGCATTCCGTAGAGGCTGTCGACGATGGCCAGCCTGTGGAATCCCAGATATCCATTCTGCAAAATAAAATAAAAATTAAAAAAAAAAGAAACATCAAAACGAATAACTTGCGCGACGAATGAAGCGAGGGTTTGAAATAAGCTCCAAAAGCTCTTACCTTGACTCTATTGTCGAACTCTATTTTAAATGCCTCCGGCCCGCGGTGCGATATCTTCTTGAAGTTCTCGCAGATGCAGGTCAAGGGCTGCTTGTCCAGCCCGAACAATGCCCAGATTCCGCACATCTTGCCGGGAGAGCGGTTTGCCAACGTCGGCTGCCTTTGATGCCACGTGCGCACACGATCGGGCCGCGTGTCGCGAGAGACGTGCGAGAGACCTATCGGAGCCCCGAGCGAGATATTTAATTGCTACTGAAAGAGAAAGCGAGAGTCAGCGTTTATCTTCGATGACGCGATAAAATAACATTTATATAAATAACGAATTTTACTTGATTTCTCGAGGTACAAGGTACAACTTGGCTCCGAACGCAGATGATCACTCGTACAAGCGAAACGTTCGCTACCGTCGGCCACTGTACCACCACTGCCGTCAATTTGCCGGCCCGCGCTTTATATATGGCTCCCAATCAGTGACTCGGTGATTCTTTAATGCGATTGGTTTATACACTTCGAGCCGACGAGGAGCTAAAGGCAGGAACCAATCATATTTGAATGAATAACTGAGCGCTTCCTGAGCTCCTTCCTTTTCCGAATGCAGCCCATCGGCCATCGCTGTGCGCTTCATCGCGTTTAATTCTGATGCAACAGCCGTGCGTCGTTGAACGAGGCGGTGGGATAGAAGTCGGATAAGTCGACCGGCAATACCTGGTAATGATAAGCAAGAACCGTAACAATTATTATAAGTTCTCATATTTCCAAGCGATCGTCTTTCATCATCGAGTGACGCTTCGCAAGTATAATACGTTTGATCTGTGAGCTCAACGTTTGAAAAAAAACCTAAGCCGAAGACGATATCTTATCATATTTTAAAATTGATGACTTTGATAAACGCCGGAAATAAATAATTATTTCCGCGATATCGTTGAGAAAATAGCATCGCCGACTTTAACTATGATATGATTTTGAAGGAACGCTAACAGATACGACGGAAAGAATATTGGTTTACAATTATATTAAAGAGGAAAAGAACAAATTATAAAATTTTCTTTATTATTAGCATCAATTATTTTATCTGAATTTTTCTGAAAAAAAAAAACGTTCCAATTCGTATGAAAAAAATCTTAAAATTCTGAGAAAGTCTTAAAGTTTTCCAAGAAATTTTGTAATACGAAAAATTCTGGGACTAAAATTTTCCATCAAGAGTACCAAGAGATCCAGTCCAAACCGTAAATGTCGTTTTTCTCTCTAATTGATTGTATGTACATACAATCATATCGGCCCTGTTTCCGCTTATTATCACTGTTAAAATTACAGGATGTTTCTACAATGCGTAATTACACGAAATTATCAAGAATTCAAGTAAATTCGCGGAGTTCCAGGGACTCCGATGAGTCCGAGCGTCGTCGATAATAGAGTTTCTCTAATAAGATCGAGTCGCGACAATTATTTATAGAGGGACTCTAGTCGATAAGGCAGCGGCGCGCCGTCGCCGATAAAAGAGGTAACGATCGGTCGGTGGTGCCGCGCGCCGCCTTCGGCGACGGTGGCGGCGCGCCTCCTCTCCTTTCCGGTCTACCTTCTTTCCATTCGATCCCGTTTCTCTCTCTCTCTCCGCCGAACGGCCGAAGACGCGGTCTCCCCCGCACGCGTATTTTCGCGCGTGCTCCGCTACTCCGCCAGGCCAGGCGCGAGGGGGCCCCCGGCCCCCGCTGGTGTCCCGTCGTTCCGGATGCAGCTGGCGCGTCGCTCGCGTCGGGTGTGTCGTAATCGTGCTGCCGAGCCGTGCCACCGCGGGACGAACGCGGACGACGCGGACGCGGACGCGGCGGACGGCGGACGACGCATACTCGCCGCCGGTAGCTCGTGAGCGGAGCGCGGGGTGGTAGCGCGGCGGCCAGCCAGAGGCGGTGGAGGCGGTCGGAACGGCGTTGATGGCGGTGGCGGCAGTGGCGGCGGCGGCGGCGGTACGACTCAGCTGGTTCCTCATAGACTCGTCTTGAATGCTGCCGAGGACGCGGCGCGCGGGACGACGCGACGGACGACGACAGTCGGCGTTCGCCGGTGCTCCGAGGAGGATGCGCGTCGTACGTTGCCGGCCGTGTCACGGCCTATAGGCGCGTGGCATCATAGCCCGCTCCCCCTCCTCTTCCCCCCCTCAATAGGTAGGTGTATTTTGCCTAGTGTTTGCTGCTGTTGCTCCGAGTGTGTCCGAGTGCGCGAGTCCGCGGAGGTGCGAAACGAACAATTCGGTCGTCAGCGAGGAACCGAGGAAACGAGAGAGATAAAGAGAGAGAAAGAGAACGTCTCTCTTTCGAGGTTAGAGGCTAATATGGTGTTTCGGGCCATCAGGGCCCCGCTCGACGACAGTGCCTGATCCAAAAGTTCCGACATATAGAAATTTATACGCGTACGCCGTTACGTTTTATCCGTCCGGCGGTGAATTCTCGCGTGTCCGCTCGCGACCGGCCGGTCGATATCTCCTCCGGCGGACGACGGAGTGGCGGTAGGTCCGCCGCCGCTCCGGAAAAGACACGAGGACTAGGACGTGCCAACACAACGCGGGACGCTTCCGCTCGCGCAGTCTGTCAGCCTGTCCGCGCCTCGCCACTCGCCGCCCCTCGTCGCCGTCGTCTTCGTCGTTCGCGTCTCGGTCTCGGAGGCGCGCGCGCGCGCGCGCGCGCGGCTGTCGGCTGTCGCTCGCAGCGGGAGGCGACACGGCGTCGTTGCTCTCGACGTTGCGAGAGACCTAACCTCCACCAGCGCGCGCGCGCGCGCGCGCTGCGTGCGCGCGAATCGAGCGCGAGTGCGAATGCGAGCGCGAGGAGGATCGATCGACCTGGTGGCCATCCCGGGGCGACCGGCACGTAGGAATCTCCCGTCGGTGCGACTCGCGTAAAATCGGAGCCGCCGGAGCTCCGACCGTGCCCCTCGTGCCCTCCCTCCCCCCCCCCTTGCGAGGGCGAGAAGCCGGCCGAGGAGAACGAGGACGATCGTCCGCGGGGGATCCCCCCCCCCCGTTTATGAATTGACGACGACGTCGGGGAGTCCGTCTCGATCGATCACGCTCCGAGCCTAAGGTAACGAATAATATACGGGATAACATATGACATAATTGACATATGACAAAGCGGATTGTAAGTACATTGTGATTCTGTCTCTCTCTCTCTCTTTCTCTCGAGTCTCTCGGCTCCGTCCTGCCGACCGTTACGACCGCGACGTCGGACGTTGGCATTGATTCGTCGCGTTTATCGATTATACCCCGCTTAATTATCGTAACACGTGGCTGCGGCTCGCGTGCGCCAGCCGCGAGCCTCACGAGGGCCGCGTAGGCGGACGGGCGGACGTTTCCTCTTTTCGGAGCCGTCGGGACGCGCGCCCCGTCACCGTCGGCAGGCGTGCCCCTTTTGCGTGCGTTAACGTTTCAATTTCGACCCACGTATAAATGTTTTAACTCGTGTCGCCTTTCGTTTTGCCGCGTGTTTACAATTTAGCCGGGTTTCGAGCGAACGAGGATGTACTTAGCTGTGTCCGTCCGCGAGCTTCCGTGAAACGCTAGAATTGTTACTACTCTGTGAGAAACTCGATTATTTAAACTTATCTGTTCATCGGGCTGAATCTTGTTAAGTACCGGTAGATGTACAGGGTGCTTCAAGAAAATATTAACACTTTTTAGCAAGATATCATAGTAACAAATGTATTTTAGAAAAGAATATAATTAGTTTATGTAAAGGCTTACAAAGAATCAAACTCAAAGAATAAAACATATGTTAGTGGGCCATGCAGTCTTGATATATTGATAACGCATTTGGGTCTTGACATGGTTAAACATGATATAATATATCTAAAACTAAATGTATTTTGTGTTCAAACAGTCTTCGCTTGTTCACCATCGTTGCAATGTGCAGAATCTCCAGCAGAAAATTGCAAATGTGATTGCAACAATGCCCAAAGAAATGTGCTTCGGGGCTCTGGAGACCACCTGGAGAAGATACCAAGAGTGTGTTGACAATGGTGATGAACAAGTGGAGACTCTTTGGAGACAAGACGCACCGTTAAATACTGAAGAATGAAATTTCAACCTTGAGTTAAATAACATTTTGTTATTTTTAACTACTATGCGTGTAAAATGTATTATTTTAACATAAAACAGTATTATTTCAACTCCATTGTTTTAGTTAAATTAACGACATATTGAGTAGAAGCAGTGCCGACTTACAGGAATGGCTAAAAATTACTTCAATTGAATATAAATTTGGCACTACGAATTTAACAGTGTACATTTGTTGCTATGATATCTTGCGTTTATCAGTTCTGTTTTCCCAGAAACAAGATTACTTCATTTAAGTCTTAATATTTCTTTTAAGCATTCTGTATTATTCTCGTTACTACAGTTAGCACGATATTCTTAATGCAATTTTATGCATACCTATTTTTTATAAGCAAACCAAATATTAATTATATATTCGCGACAAAAACGTAGAAATAATTATATATCTTAACAGACACGCCGTCGGAACCGAACGTACAATTTCGAGGCTTGAGAAACGCGCTCGCTCTCCGAGCGCACTCTTTCACGAGTGTCGCTTATTCGCACGTGTAAACGAGTAAATAAAATATTCAAACGCTATCGCTGTTGAACTCGTAAAACTTGGTCGCGGCTCGGCTTCTAGAGAGGATTTTCCCGGAGCGCTCGCCCGAGACGCAGGTATATATCTTTAATAAGACAACACGCGAGGCAAGGTCAGGGCTTTTATTACTTTCTTGTACGTCGCGCCGAATCAATTTCCCTCCGGAGGCGACGGCTAATAATAAGGGCGCATTTATCGTCGAATAATTAATTAATAAACCGAGCTGCGCTCCGCCAAAGGCGGAGAAGAGGCGGAGGCAACGGGATCTCGCGAGACAACGGCGGGGCCGAGCGAGATCGCTGGCTCTTGTTTTATCGAAAACCCACGGCGAAAACGCAAGTGGGCGCTTTCCATTTGCATAACTTTTAACGTCACTCACGTCGACTTGAATTAGCTCGAATCGATTAACTCCCGTGTGGACGAGTGAGGAGGATTTATCACGTACATATAGAAGTCGACGCGCGCGACATACCTACCGAGGAACTTGGAGATACGTAAAATCAATGTACTTTGATTTCGTGGTGTAATTGATTAGACGTGAGCCGAACTTTAATCCTTTTATCTTAGTTAGGCACACGTGCTCGTATATAACTGTACGCTCGAAGGAATTTAATATTTATTTCCGAAGAGATTACATTTATATCCATTTTTTTAAAGACTGTGTATTTACATCGAGTTCCGTGATTTACTGAACGGCATGAATAGACTACAACGTGAATAGGTACGTGTGGAAAATAGAAGGAAAAAATGGACCAAAATCAAATTCTGCCTTTTAATGTTACTTTACTTTAATATTATTAATATATTAATATTGTATAATTATTTTATATTAAGGTAAATGTACCAATGTGCCAGGACACTTAAGACCAATGTCTGGACACCCTTATTATTTTAGTTTTTAAATAAGTATAATGCGAATTAAAATCAAAGATAAAAATATAATCCAAGAAAAATATTTTTATCTTTGATTCTTTGATTTTAATTCGCGTTATAACTTATTTAAGGACTAAAGTGATAAAAATGTCCGGACATAGGTACGTGTCCAGGCATCGGTACATTTACCTTATATCGTATTAATATATTATATTAATTTAATAAACAGAATTAGATTTCGGTCTACGTTTTCTTTTCCTTTGTTTCCTCCGACTCACTGTCAAAGCGGAGTCGCGCGCTCGCTGACACAATGACGCGGATTAAATGGAAAGCAGAAATGGAAATACGGCAAACCGGCTCGTGTCGGCCCGCACTACCAAACAGGAAGAAGCACCCAGTATTGCCGATCTTCAATGGAGCGTGATCGCTTCTACGATTATTATTGCACAACGATAGTAGCGTGAGCGGTTAGTAACGCAATCCGCGATAACGGGCGCGAAACCGCCGTCTGTGCGTAAGCGATATTGTCGTCGCTCGTTTTATTATCTGCCATCGAGACGAACGATTTTCTTGCTCGTGTACCGTGTCGACGTACGATCTCTGAATGCCCACGAGCTACGTCATTCTCGCGGAAAGGGAAAGGAGGTATGTGTTCTAAACGTGGGTATACATAGTAATTGCCGGGTGTATATCCGTCTATTTGTACCGCGGCACGATGAGTGGAAAACCCGTGCGAGAATATCAACTAATTGGTCGCAATTGTGCGTTGTGCAATCGAAAGAGGGAAGATATTTCGCGAAATAGTCGAAACAGAAAAGGGGGAAGTTGGTCGGATCGTTGGTCGCGCATCGCGTGCTGATAGTCCATTATTAATACCTATAATTGGGGAATAAAAAGATTTGTTTCGTATTAAGGGAATTTTATTAAGGTGCCTTTTCACGTTGACGCTCGACGCTCATTTTCAGCAAGCAACAATTTTCAGAAATAACATATTTTATTTATATATATATCCATAAAATATTACTTAAAGATATTACTTGAAAATAATTAATATTTTACGTATTTCGAAGTCTATGTTTGACTGGGATGAAAACAAATTCAACTTCATTTCTTTGCGAAATCACCACGTTCACCTTGTTGACGCTCATTTTCAGCGTCTCACGAATTGGCACCTTTATGTTATATTTTCAATTTTTTTAAATGTGGAGTCGTCACTTTTTCAGTCGCTCGATCGACCAACAAACAGACGGGCCGGTTGTTGGACTTTGGACTGTCCCGCACGACAGACGTTGACAATCGTAGCAACAAATACACGCGTTATTTGTTTTTCTCTCCCTAAAGGCGACATTTGCACAACTTGGCTCGACTCCGGCGAGTCCAATAACAAAGTCGTTCGCAGCGGAAACCGCCGCGGGACCGCTTCGGCGGCGCGGCAGACAACGTGGCGACGGGGATTTACCGATCAGCAACCGGACCCGCTCGCGATAACGCCTCATCCGTGAAAACTTTTGGCAACGCGTCGGCACCGACGAAATTCGCATCGTTCAGCGTTTCGCGTGCCGTTCCAAGTTTCAACTTGCGCGTATCGTAGCGGCGCGAATTCTTCGAGCGGCGAACAATCGCATTTTTGTTCGCCGATAAACGCGACGGGTTTTCGATGAGAGTAAATCGCTCGAGGAAACGACCGCTGGGAGCTCGTCGCGATGCCTCGGAAAGTTTTCGACAACTTCCCCGACGATGTACGATATATTCCTACGTTCGATCGTCATAAATCATATCTCGTTCGGTCCGGAAGGATGAATCTCTTTTCCCATCGCGCGCACGAGTTTCGCGGCTGAAGAATGTGCCAAAGATGAGATCACCCGCGCACCTGTATAAACGACACTCGCGCAAAATTCTCGGTAAAACTCTGTCGCAAACGGTGTAAACTAGTCGTATGAATAATACCCTCGATTTCAGCTGGAAGTGTCTCGCCTCTCTCTCGCTCGACAATCGCGACCCGCGATTGAGCGATATATCCTTCGCCGCGCGATTTATTTATTAATTTAATTCTCGCGAGTTTTGGAACGGAACGTAACGTAACGTTTTCGGAATGTGCTTGGCAATCGTCTGTCCTGGTTTACCAGGATCGTTGATCCTGCGGTTCCCTGGCACTTTTCCCTACGACGCTCCCGACGGATCGCTCATCCGGCTGATTCGCGCGCGGGATTCCTTCGCTCGCGCGGTCGCTTTACTCACTTGGACGATAATTGATACCGAGCACGTGCTTATACCAGTGATCGTCACGCGCTCGCGCAGCCAAGATGGATCGCCCCGTCCGCGTCGTCGTCGGCCACTTGGATGACCACGCAAAACGGCCACATAATAGCGTGTATATAATAGCGTGGATTTTATCGCGAGCCGAGACGCACACGCGATAAAATCCAGGCGAGGCGCTCTACGAAATCCCGCGTCGGAGGCGCGTCTCGTCATAGCGGATTAATTACCGCGTTCTCATTATCGCCCCACCTTTGTATCTTTATTAGATAACTGGTAAAACGCCGGCAATAACCAGCGACCAGCTGGATATCAATGTGCAGTGGCAATCTCATCGCGAAAACTGACCTCGCGTAGTTAGTTTAGAATCTCTACTCGTTTAGTGAGTCACGAGACAAGGCAAACCGACTATAATTTATATGGTTTACTGTAGAGGAGGCATTATAGATGCCTGTGACTTTATTACGACCACTTATTTCGCTCAGCTTCTTTTCTCGCCTTGTCGTTTGCGTAATATCGTGACGGAAGAGCGCCGAGAAGAGAGCCAAGATAAAATACGTATATTTTTCTTCAACGTAGACGTAGCCACGGTAACAATTAATCTCTCGAAATGTTTGCCGGAGTTATCGAGGCCACGTCGTGGCTGATGAAACGATCGTACGAGATAAAAGGGGGATTTTTCAGGCTTGAGATCGGTTTGGAGATTTTTCGTTAACGGACGATTCGTCGCGATGAGCGATGGAGCCGAAGGTAGTAAATCACGATCGTTTAGCGTGCGGGGTTACACGCTTAAAGGGTTCACCGCGTACGACACGACGACGGTGGGCGTCGACCTTGAATCAGCTGTTTGCTCTCAATGCCGACGAGTATATTAATACACCGCGTGTCCTGTGTAAAAGACATTGTACTCCCGGGTCGCGTGGCAACGTTTCGTGAACCTGCCTGCCGTGCGCGTTACCGTGTAACAAATACCTCCGCGAAAGTTGCCCCTCCGAAAACACCTGTTGATCGAAGCGCGAATAATTTCGATAAATGTTTTTTCGCGTTAAGAAAAAGAGGAACCTTTGTGTAAAAGCGCTCGCGCGTCGCAGTTAGAAGTTTGTAATAAGGGGGGTGTGATATTTACGAAAGAAAATTGTACGAAAGAACAAATGTTTATTTTTAAATATATACGAGATATAAAGTATATAATATATT
The DNA here is from genome assembly GCF_030848795.1 of Temnothorax nylanderi. Classification (NCBI taxonomy): domain Eukaryota; kingdom Metazoa; phylum Arthropoda; class Insecta; order Hymenoptera; family Formicidae; genus Temnothorax; species Temnothorax nylanderi. Next base: position 364,700 of record NW_027249095.1, on the reverse strand, counting down.
ATAATATATAACATATAATATATAGTTGTGACGAGAGATTTATAATTTGACATTTTTCTATTAAAAGCGACATTTGCGAAAATAGAAAAAATGTCAAGTGTAATTATAAATCGACCAATATTTGACAAAATGTTAATAATTATATTTGACATTTTTCTATTTTCGCACTATTTTCCATTATTATCGCGTAGAAATTCCATTATTAACGCAGCGAAATCGCGATCGTGCCAAGCGGAGCAGAATCGGTTATTATCAGATTTTTGTAGAAATATAGAGAGGGGACGGATGTAATAGCGCGGCATACGTCGTGACAATAATTGTCGCGGTAACTCCAGTAGCGGATTTCCCAGTTTTATACATTGTTTTCGTGACATTTTGCCGCGTGGCGTGTGATAAGACCCAGCGGTGAATTTCCTCCGTGATACTTCCGAGATAAGACGTCGATATAAAATCGCGTTTATCGGCACTCCACGGGACATTGTACCACGACAATACCGTTTTTAATTCTGCTTTTCTCTTTTCTATTATTAAAATGTGTCGCGTAGGGATAAAGGGGCGAAGAAAATGTACGATATACCTAAAATTAAAAGTTAGAAACAAAAGTATTTAATTATCTTCCTCTCTTTCCCTCCCTCCCTTCCTTCTCTCTTACTTTCTCTCTTTTGTTTTCTCTCTTTCGCTCGAGAATCGCGGGAGTCGGAGAGAAAAATGATCAACGATAAAACGATTTTTTTCTCAACTTCGGTCGCTCGCTCGCTCGCTCGCGCGAGAGGTTTCACATGATCTGTCACGTGTCTACGTCTGCCAGGCCGCTCGGATCGGGTCCACGAGCCGAATAGCGTTTTACGTCACGCGCCAGCACGCGGTAAACAAGCAATTCGCGCGCGACGGAGGCCTGGCGTCCGGCCAAAGAGCCGCTAAAGTTCCATCCGCTATTCCTCTTCGTCTTACGCGATTTTACGTACTCGCAGACGCTGCTCACGCCCGGCCCGCCGGTCGCCCCGAATCGAATCGCGCTTCGCGAAGCCATTATTTTAATTGCTCCGCTTCTCCGCAATTCGGTGCACATCCTCGGGATGTGCTCTCGGATGTGATCTCGGAGAGAAACTGTAGACGATGCGTGTGTGTGTGTATATGGAATAGGCGCTATTGGGCGCTATGTCGCTGGCGCATTGCGGTAAGCGGTAGGTACGCGCTCTATTTCGCCGATCGCATCGACGCGACGTAGCTAGCGTACGTGTGTGTGTATGGGGAAACTACTATGAGAGGCGGGAGAAGCCGACCTTGCGCGCGGGAGCGATAATTCTCGCCTTCTCTTTCAGCTTCCTCGATGGAGGGCACCGGTAACGACAAGCAGAACGAGTCGGACGAGTGCGACGTAAACGGGGACAATAGGAAGCGGGATGACGACGATTCGACCGGGCAGGAGGACGTCGAGCGTAAGATGAAGGCGGAGGACAAGCGCGAGTCCCTGGAGAACATGAATCTGAAGAACGAGATGAAGACGCTGAAGAAGACGCTGTCGGCCGACGACGAGGAGGCCGACGAGGAGGACGAGGGGAGCAAGGGGTCCGTCGACGAGGAGGAGCGCAAGGAGACGCGGACCGGCGCGGACGAGAAGAAGGTGCAGGAGCTGTCGTCCAGCGACAGCACCTCCACCAGCACCACCGACGACGAGTCCGAGACCAGTTCGGAGGACAAGACGGAGCCGTCCAAGCCGGAAACGGCCCCGACGACGCAAACGGAAGTGACTTCGCGGGAGGAGACTTCGAAGGAGAGCACGTCCAAGAACGAGGACATGACGGACGACAGCGATATCGAGGATGATCTGGTCTCGGCGATCAATTACAATACCATCACATCCTTGGCGGCGCTCAAGGATATGTTACAGTCCTCCGGGGAGGACTCCGACGGAGTGGACAGTTTCTTTCACCATTATTTCCTGTCGCATGTAAACCGGCTGCCGTCGAGGAACCAGACGCACAGCCCGTATCCCTGGGGTAGGAGATTGTCGGAGTGCCGGGAGGAGGACGAGTACGAGACCGAGGAAGGTAAGAGAAAGCGTTCTCTCTCTCTTTGTTATTATCACGAGCCCACGAGGAGAGTTAATTACCCCCGGATCGAACCCGGATTCCGGCGGACAATTACCGAGAAAAGCGTGCGGTTACGAAATATAAGCTATTGCGAGGAGCTCGTCCAATGAGAGCTAAGATTAGCTTAGCGTGTTCGCGTTTGGCAACGCACGGCGCGAAAAGTCACTCCACTTAGGTAACGATCGCTTAAACGTATTTAGAGCGCGTTTCTCTCCTGTTTCTCCTCTCTGGAGCCTCGAGATATGATCCTTGACCGTTCACGAGAACACGATCGCTCTTGATACATGAAATATCAAAATGTTCGCCATGTTATTTATTCCGCGCGTTTCCTTAGTCGCGTTACAATGAGTATTTATAATTTGACATTTTTCTATTCTTGTAAACGTTGCTTTTAATAATTTAACGGCAACGATCGCGATGTTTTATCGACGCGCAATAATCTTGTCGCGTCGTCATGAATTTTCCGACGATCCAACGGGGTCACAGACGCGCCTTTGTGCCACTCCTCGACCTTGGGGCTCCACGCGTGAATCGGATAAACGGAGAGCCTTGTCGCGTTTCCATGGCGTTGCAGGAGCCTAGATCTCTGATGACTTTTGCAGGGAAGAACGTCGATAGCCCGAGCGTCGACAGCAAGAAGGACACGTCGAAGGCGCAGGTCGAGAAGACCGACAGCGTTTCCTCGAAGACGTCGAAGGCGTCGAGCCCGTCGTCCTCGGAGAATTCCAGTTCGGAGAAGATCGACGAGAAGTCTCTGGCGACGTCCAGCGTGTCGGACGCGAAGCCACCGTCGCCGTCGTTAACGGCGACAACGACGACGACGTCGACGACGACGACGACGACGACGACGATGACGATAACGGGCGCGACCGCGGCGACGACGACGACGACGACGGTCGCGACGTCAGTCGGTAGATTCACCACGTCCACCGTGACGTCGCCGACGTCGACGACGAAGCCTCCGCTACGAAGGCGACATACCACCGGCCCGGGCATGACCTTCCCCGCTACCGATCCCCCTTCGTATTCCGCCAGCATGACCTTTTCGAGGACCAGCCCGTTGCCCAGCCCGCATTTCGACAAGCGGTTCTTCGACAGCAGCCTGATCGAGATGAAGAGCCAGGCGAGCAGTACCAGCACCCTCGATTACGACTCCACGGAGGAGGTGTGGGTGCGCAGGATGGATTTCTTGCAGGAGAGGAAACGGCGGGTGAGTGAGCTATTATCTCGAGTATTAACCCGGGCGATATTAACGGGACGCGCCGACAATTTTGCCGCTTAATCGAATACGACTAAAGTTTAATGAACTGCCGTAACTATTCGATATTGCAACAATATCGTGTTGTTCGTGTTGGAGAAGTGGAAAAAGCTTCTTGAGTAAATTTGCTGCTAAATTAAAGTAATATAATATAGAAACAAATGTCTCGTTATGGCGAAATAATTTGCGAATTGAGAGAAACTACACTTAGCAAATAAAATTAGTTTCTTTGCAATTCTTTTTTTTTGCCGTCAATATGTTATACGGTATGTATTTAAAAAAAGAAAGCATTTTTAAATGAAACTCGAAATGTGTAATTGCTCAAATGAATTGGACATTTGAAATATCCGAGCACGAAAATATTTTATAAAGAGCGACTGTCGCTCTAAAATTATCGAGCCAATATTACTTGATAATGTAATTCATTTATTGATAAAAAAAAGCAAAAAAGCATCTTTTTTAACACACCGTGTGTACTCAATTGATGTAACGTGCACAAAATGTGCTGTGCCGACAAACTTTGTGCAGGTTTTTATTTCGAGGAGAACACTGGCCTTCAGTCGAACGAAATCGTGCCGTTTTCGTACGTTGTCCCTTTAAGGATCGAAGAACCAACGACATGTGGACAATCGCGCCTCGTCGGCGTCGGCGTTCCATTTGCCCCGTCTATAATTGCACCAATTAACCAATTGCCGCGTAGTAGAAGCGGTCCCGTAAATTTGTTTACAGCGATCCCCCAGCCGGTCGATTCTTGCGAAAGCGGATCGCACGAGTAATCCCATCGTTTATTCGCGAATCGCTCATTGTTTCCACCTCGATTGCGCCACGATTATTCGTCAGTTGTACGTCAACAAAACGAAATTGGATTCTTCGTTGTCGTCATTGTCGTCGTGTTTGCGCGCGTTCCCCCGGGCAATGTTTTATTAAAAAATATACGCTTATTAAAACGCTCAGTGATACGTACGCGTCGTTATTATTGCACAAATGGGTTAAAAAATTCGTGTAGTCCTGAATATTTTCTCGACGGTATTGTTCGTTTGTCGGTCTACTTCTTTTCCTCTACTTTTTTTCCGCCCAGTGCGTCATTGTGCCTGCTGGGTAAGGTTCTTGCATTTTTATAAGCGCGTTCCTTTTGCATGTCGAGTGGCACAGATCGTGAAATCATCATTGCGAAGATATTCGCTATTAGAGCGCGTAGCCTCCGTAAATAGCAGGTCAAAAACTTGATCGCCCATATAAAAAAAAAAAATAATCGATTGCAAAGAGAAAACTTGAAGACTTCTGCTTCTTCAACTCTTTCTTCTTTCTCTCTTCCGAAAGTGGATTATCTTGACGAGTTGACGTAACAAAGTTCCTTCCCGAAGGAACAATCGACGAAGAAACGAGTCGAATACGGGAAATATAACGATTGCGAATTTCCGATTATTTTCGCGGTAGACGCAAGTGATTCTCGCACGATCGTTTTGATTGTTTTATTTCCGTGGCCGTTTGAGAGTGACGAAGGGAAAGACTGGATCATGTGTTTCTAAATGTCGTATCGTCTGCCCCAGATCTCCCGATGCGGCTCTAACGTCTCACGGAAGGGGTGAGGCGAACTGGTACAAGGCTTCCTTTAAGCTCTATCGATTTACTCGAAAGAGAAATTGTTACCGATGCTCGCGATGGAGAGGTCTTATGACGAATATAGACAGTTTGATGTGTCCAGTCCACCGTCCTCGTGCGTGTCCTCGCCCATAGGAAATATTGGAACAATATTAATTGGAACAACGGAGCGCACTCGAACGTCTTACGTCAAAGCTCGGACACTATTTTCTACGTTTTTCCCGGGATTCGCTGTACATTTCTGTCGCTTTCGTCATTTCGGTTCGCTGTGCATACACTTCGCGATTCTACCGATTTTTTAAAACAAATTTCTTGATTTATTAAAAATAGAGATATTTCGATTCGTGTATCGATATCGATCTTGTGCGTCTACAGTTTAATTTAATATTAAATTTCTTAGTAAGAAAGAGAGAGAACGAAAGAAGTTCTACAATCTTATCGGATCTGAGCGATATGAAAACAACAGTCACCTCGCGTTGTGTAACGTGAGAAAAATATTAATCGAATGGAAATTAACATAATTTTTTTACGTTGCATTCCAATTTTAACGCATATTTTATTAATGCGGAAAACGCGGAGACCTGCTTATCGTCCATTGCTATTTTTGTTGTTAATACCGTTTTGTTGATAAGCGTAAATTTTCATTGCTTTTAACAGTGAAAAAATTATTTTTTCAACGCTCCGCGCTATTTTTAAACAAAAAATAGATAAATTTTTTTCTTTGAGCACGAAGTACACTGAATAATTTTTTGCGTTTTACAATCTATTATAAAAGTTATCATTTCTCGTAACGTGTTAATTAATTTATATATTTTATATGATATAAGAACTAAGAGATAATACACGTGTATAAATATCAAATTTGAAGATAAGGCATGATTTCACGTTTTATGATTTCACTTTCAAAGAGCGCATCGCCTTCGCAAAGTTATACAAACTCAATGAATATTTATATCATGTTTTTGAGCAAACTAAAATGCGCGGATTACACGAGATTCTGTTTGCGAGATTATCGCGGTACGATCGTTATCTAAAGTACCTCCGAATTAAATTGTTATGCAACAATTTAACATATGTTAATCCTACTTGATTAATGATTAATGATTAATAATCTAAATGATTCTTTACTCTTCTTTACTTTTATTTGACCAGAATTCGAGTCGCGGCGGCGCAAACAGAAATTTGCGTTAATTGATTATCAAAGAAATATATAACATGTGTAATACATATTCTCACTTTGTTATGCAATGTAACTTTAGGACACTTCGATAAAGAAAATTAGAAAAATAAAATAAATAAAACTAACAAGTAAAAGATAAAGATATGAGGGAAAAGTGATATTTAGTTTCACAGAGATACGTCCAATATTGTCGCTACTGATAATTGATGTTATACTTCCGCTGTTTAACGGTGCGACTGTAGGCGGCAGAACTATAACGATAAGAGCTTTTCACGTGTAAGAAAACAAGCTAGCCGTATCGCGATAAAATTTGATAAAAATAGGTCGCCACGCGGATGATGCACGGAATTATCCTCGATAACATCGGCGATAACGTCGTTGTGACGATTGTCGGAATATTATTATATCGCGCCACCAATAAAGAAAGAGAAACGAACGCATCGTGGAGAATCCTCGAGATGCCATCAGTCAGCACTGAGATCTTGATAAGGCGCATCTATATTGCAAATTTTCCAAAAACGCCGCTTTAAAGTTTAAAGTTTAACTCATATTGCATCGCGATTTTCTTCATTCAGTATAAACATGACAAACACGTGTCCTTCTGTATTTAATTATTAGCGTATCGTTGTATTTAATCGTTCGACAACGGCAATGGATTGAAGAAAGATCGACTCGAAGACGTGTGACCCTCGAGGAAGATCTCTGTTCTGCGCGGAACGTAATCCCTCATTCGCGAATTTTGATAAGGATTTGATGGACGTATAGCAGACGCGCTTGGGGAACGTCGCGTCGGGAATGATAATTGCGGGACTAGTCGTAGTGCGGCGTGATAAAGAGACGGCGTTTACCGGCGAGGCGAGCCGATGTCCGTCGCTCGAAGAAGAATCGTTATCGCGATAACGAGTTGCGAGAAGATAGTAGTCGCGAGATACTGGGTATCCCCGCTGTCCGCGATAATCTTGCCATTCGGCGTCGAAATCTCGATGGACGCGCGATATCCGCGGGATGAACGCTTTGGAGACGCGCCGTTTTCGACTCGACGACCGTGAGAGGATGTCGGTGTCCCTCGGGAAAGTGCGGAAGTACTCCCTGGTGCCGTATCTGGACCGTTGCCCGGAGTATCACGGGACTTATAAGGTATTCCGCGAGAGAGATATATCCCCTTGCAAAGTTAATACGTCTAATCTCCCTCGCGCGGCTTAGTTGATATATCCCACGTTAGCTCCGACGAGAGACGAGGAGCTCTTTAACGAGAGGAGGAGAGAAAGAGAGAGATGGAGAGAGGAAGCTGGAGATGAGAACCTCCCGAAGGTCGCCATCCTGTCGCGCCCTTCTTCGATCTCGTCTCTCCTATTGTGCTCCGCGGGATTTCACGTGAATGCGTATAACGAACGGCCACGCGGGGCGCCCTATCAATATCCCCTTTTGTGCGCTAAGCAGCTTGTTATTTCGCGATTATACCTCGCGACCCGTCGTTACGCTAACAAAAGTATTTTTCCGAAAAATGTTGTTGCGCAGGCACAAAGGCGGGAATTATATACTGAAAAATCTCTTTCCCGAGATTCTGCGTTTCAAGCATTTTCTTTTTCCGTGAAAAAAGATTCATGAATAAAAATATCGACGCCGCATGCAAATCTAGAGAGAGAGATAACGCAGCGGTTCTGTAAAAACGAGAATTACTATAATTATTTAAGCAAAGTCTTAATTTTTTTGCTCGACAGAGGCTGAGACAATTACGGCATTGACGTATCGCAGCCGACGAAGTATGATTCACGATCTGTCGTACGGGGCGCGATATGCAGTTCGGACCAAGTAACGGAATAAAAATAGAATTTAGACTTGCAAATGTTAAAACGTATACTCTAGGAGCCGCGAGCGCGAAGCGAAATGATCGTGTACGCGCTGTTCGTTGGACATTTTCCAGAGTGGGATCTCCCCTTGGACGAATTCCAAAGATATTATTATTATTATGTAATTGGATACGCTTATCTTGATTATCTCTCTTTTTTTTTTCTCGCTCGAAGAAATCGATGTGAAATTTCGCCGCGCGGACGTATCAGCGCGTTGCACCTCGCCGACGAGACTAAATATAAGAATGTGTACGTAAATATATAATTGCGGCAATTGCGCTATCGTGCGATTAAACAGCGATATCTAATCGCCGCGTCTCTGCGTCGTCTTCGGCTTCGCGGCTTATAATAATTCTCACGAGCCGCTAGAGTTTACGAATAAGGAATCCCTAGTCGCTTTCGGGGATTTCGTGCGGACAATTCGATCGATCGTCTTTTAAAGCACTTTCTTCCTTTCAGGAGCTTGGCTCGCAACCACTACCAACGATCGTGACCGAGGACACGGATAATTCCGGGCATGTTTCTCAAGGTCACAGGCCACGAGCAGGTGAGTTGGTAATTGACGATCGTGTATGCGGTCGTTAAATTTTCTTCTCTTCCGGGGCACGCGAAACTATATTCGCGTTTTGCAAGCCAGATCCATATCGTATAATTATTCGTTTATCTGCTAACGGGAAAAATAAATTCTTTCTGATACACAGCAAAGTGGTTTACGCAAGTAAGAGAGCGGTAATTGCTACGTCGAGCGAAATACCTGCCAGATATATATTTATTTGCATAAAGTTAGTTAAGTGTTAAGTGATCAAATAAAATATTTATGAAATAATTTGACTTGCAGATACGTGGGGTTCGCACTCGAAGACAATCAAAAAGTCGTCTTACGGTAGCGCACCTAGCTCTGGAAAATCGACGCCCCTTCCGCAGCCGGCCGAGCCGTCGAGCTCGTCTAGTTCCGGCAAGGGCGGTCGAAAGACTTCCGGCACCCGGTCCGGTTCCACCAGTCGCAGTAATAGTCGCAGTAATAGCGCAGAACGTCGCAAAAGCGGCGGTGGTACGGATGACACCGCCAGCCCCACGAGAAAGCCGGCGCTCTTCGACGCTTTCAGACCCAGGAGCAAGTCGGACGCTAGCAAGAGGAAGCCCAGTATTATAGCTAATATGAAAAGTGCCGTTCAGGTACAAATAACAGAACGATATACGCATTAACTGTAAAGATGAGATATGCATGATTATAATATAATGATTAAATTTTATAAAATTCTGTAAAGTAGTTTCGAAAAATTTATATCCATTTTATGTCTGGTTTCAATTACGATATCAATAGAAGATTGAAGGAAAAGATCTGTACACATTAGAGAGTTTCATATACATTTTTATTATGTGCACAATATATTGTAACATTATTAACTTCTTTATTATATGATTGTCCAGCATTCCTTGCACAGAGGATCGCACGGAAGCTCGTCGGTAGATGTACATACGGAGAAGGAGCATCATAGAGAAAGCCAGAAGGAACAAAAGGAGAATAAGGAGCAGGGAAGCGGACGGCCTAGGGCTGGATCGGAAAGCAGCAGGAATCCCGTGAGCAAAGTCATGGATCTCATTAGGCACAGGAGCCACAGTGCCTTGAGCGCGGAGGACAAGCGGAAAGCGGTAAGCGGTCCTCTACATTTACCGTCGACACGCCAGCAGCAGTGGTCGCATTTATACTCGTTTATCAATTCAACATATCGACGGAAAATATTTCTAATTACGTTTAACGAAACGCAATAGACTTTCCATCTGGATACGCCGTGCAATCTGGATATACCGGACAGATTCGCGTATCAGTGTCGATTAAAAATGCCAGAGTTGTATTTCTACTGGCATTTAACGTAACATTGTTTATGATTGCCTAGGTTGTTATTTAGCCTTCAAATTTATATTTAATTTTTTACATATGTCAAACGCAGATATCAAGCTGTTGGAGTAAAGCTTTAAGTCGTGTTGCGAAGACTATAATCTAGGTAGAATCTACGTATCGTTCGGGCATTGTCATCGACGGTGCGTCTGGAATCCGCTTTAGTAAAGGTAGACGTCTTTTTTATCACGTGCATATATTGACAGTAGGCAAGTGCGTTTTCTACCTTCTCACTGTTCGATTCTCATCTCGGGAGGAAATTTATTACCTATCAAGCTTGCGCGCTGAATAATAACATATCGTGTCGTCAAATGACGCAACGTGTAATTACAATTGCAATTAGATATATAACTGAGAAGAATCGTGATTCATGAACGCGCGAGCGTTGCATTAAAGGCGCATCACCGGTGAATCGAGACACGTCATTTTTCATCATTGATAGTCACAAAGCTGTCAAAGATAACGTTAAAGAAAATCTTATTACACGCTTCATGAAGATATATTTATAAGGGAGCGTTATTCCAGTTCAGATACTTTTACGGCCGAACTACGTTCTATGAATACAGTTAAAGGAATCTTACATAAGGAGGGTACATATGTTATTGGAAAATTAAAGTAAAATACAAAACAGGATGGATCGACTTCCGTTTAATCTTGTTTACGCTCGAGCCGTGTTTACTACTTAAAGTCATCGAAGGTAATCAACGTGATTTATACGTCGTACACTTTGGAAATTTTAATCTTGTTTACCTTCGATAGTGCTTCAAATAGTGAGAGCAGGTAAAAGACCAGCTATCTAAAAATTATGGATCTATTCTTATATCTGCCCTGGTATAGCTTTCCCTTTTCGGTGGAGCGCGTAACATTATTGTCTTCCTCTTTGCTCATCATCTTTGCTTCAGGACACGTGCTGGCGTAATTCGGCCGTTAAGATCTACCGTAGAAATATCTCCCGGCGATAGAGGATACATTTATTTGCTCAAGACGATTAACGTGACACATAAAAGCGCCCATACACGGAGCTCCTGTAACATCTGCTCAAGTAATTATCGTAACCGAGAAAGACGTCTCCTGTTCGTGCGTTACGAATGACTCGGCGTGATCGGCGATCGCGGGTTCGCGGTGCTCGCGACGGTTCCTCGGGATCAGGTGTTGCCTGGGTGCTCGCGATAGAGCCCAAAGCCCAACGCGTGCAGTCGAGCACGGTCGCTGCTAGTGGGAAGTAGCGCTTTTCGTACGTGTACGCGTGTCACTGGCGGAGAAAGAGACGGGGAAAGAAAGCGAGTGAGACGTGACACGTTTCTCACCCAGTGACTTGCCGCTTGTTTGCGACGTCGAATATGTAAAAGGAAAAAAAGGAAAGAAAAAGAAGCGCGCGAACCCGTCACTTTCGCGATAGTGCGTGCGTATGTACCTGTTCGTGGACCGCAGAAATTCGCAGGGGTGATCGATCGACGTCAATTAGTTATTAGAATAATCGTGCGAGAGAAAGAGAGAGAGTCGTTTGGCGAACGAATTAATTATTTCCTCGCGAATGAAGGAACCGAGAGGAGATCGTTGCCGATCTCTTTCTCGGAGGAAAGCTCTTCCGATTAATAAATTAAAGCCGACCTGCCGACGCGCGAACGCGATTCGCAGAAACGTTTCTCCTGCGTCGCGTTTCAAGATACCCGATATCGCGCCTTCGGAATTGCTGAAGCAGATTCCGGAAGGTGGTAGACGTGCGAAGAAGAGAACCCCCCCGAGAAAGACACGCGCGGAATCCGAAAAAGATTTACGACCCCCGCCTCTTCGGCTTTGTCGGCGCGACCTAGATGAGGCTGCGATCCTCTCGCCGTTAAGTTACTCCTCGTCTCACAAGACGCTTTAGTGTCACGTCGGGTTACCAACAATGCGAAATTTGCAATGGAAAAATCTCGGCCTGTTTACGGCACGCTTCTCAAATCGTGATAACAGAGAGCGTTCGCGCTCTACCGACTATCTCGGATAAACACCACGTGTTGGAATTCCGTCGCGTTGACCGACGCGTGGAAAAGAAAAGGAATCTTTCTTGGAACAAAAAAAAAAAAACTAAAATTCCATCGACGGCGTCAAGTGCGTTGTCGTTTGTCTTTCGCGCTATATTAAACGCAGAATAACAAGGGATTAATTGATAGTAAGATTTATATCCGTACCTCTTGATTTATAACTTACCTTTTATCTTTCTCTAATTTTAAGAACTAGAAAAAAGATGAAAAGTAAGTTAAACCGCGATTGAAGTTAATCTACATTGATAGAAATGGACGTTAGAGAGAGAGTTACAATTGAATTACATAAATTATTGTTAGAATTGTTGTTGAAAATTGCTTGAAATTATCAGACTAAAAAAATAACGATCGTAGAAGGAGAGATTGAAAAGGGAAGAAAGAACGACGTCGCTCGCGAGTGTTTACGAGGTGCTTCAATGATAGCCGACAATGTGCGCTGCACCTGCGGCATATGGGTCACATTGTTTTAGTAATCGGTCTTTTTATCGCGCAGAGACAACGCGACACGACGCGTTACGTCGCAGGCCGTGGGACTAATTACCTCGCGTTTCGAGGCGCGTTACGAGATCTCGAGGGCGGAAAGGGCGAAGAGCTTTCGTCGACGCGGTTCACGATCGCGCCTTTACTCGTTTCTCCGACGTGGCGGGTCTTACGTAAAAAAAAAAAAAAAAAAGCGCGTGCCTGTAATTAGGAAATTACCAACGAACCGCCGTGTTCCGTTGACGTCGACGGCGTAAGAGGACGACGACGCGGCTGTGACGATCGGTTATGCGGATCGGCGGCGGGTCCAGCCGGTCCAGTGGTGGCGGATAAGCGGAGGACTGCCAGAAGATGTCTTCGTACTTCCGGTGGATAAAGAGCGGGAAGAAGGACGACGCGTTCGGCGCGTCGAAGCCGAGGAGCCGCTCCTTGGACGCCAAGAGCCTCGAGGCGTCCGGCATTCGGCTGATTTTGCAAAACGTACTTATATAGACTCGATCCTTATATATCTGAATATCTCTAAACGATGCCCTTAACGCGACGGTCGCTTCGTACTTATATTCCCGATACCCGATTCCGGAGGCGGTTCCGCGCGAAAATTGCACGCCGCTGTTCATTGAGATATCGCAAGCGGAAATGCGTAGATTGTCTAGAATCTAGTTTGAAAGGAATCTAGATTGAAAGGGATCTAGATTGAGAGGAAACGTACGAATGTACGAAAGACCGACTCGGTTCGAGCGTCGTCAAGACTGAGGAAGAGAGTGTCATTTCGCGGATGATCGATAGGAAAGGTTTAAAATAATTTATGAGGTAGAGTTCCGCGACATTTGCACGTGGATTTCTCCGGCGCAGCAATTTCAATAAGCGGGAATGTATTTGCGTAGCCAATGGACTCGGCATATGGAAATCGCGGGAATTCGTTTCGCGACCACCGCCAGGCGCGTACGCGACGGAATTGAAAATGATGAAAATTCCTCGTTCGCGTAAAATGTCGACGAATACCTGTCCCGACTGACTTTCGTTTCTCATTTTTTTTGTTTCAGAGAGCGGCGGTGCAGCATCAGGCGCAAGCAGCGCAGGGTAAGTAATCGTAATTAAATTGTATTAAGATCCGTTTAATCTTATTGTTTGGAAAAAAAAGACATGACGAGATAACGCGCGCGTCGGCAGATAAGCGCGATCTATTTTTATTCGGGACGGGAGGGCTCGTTAGGCGTCATTGAATTATTTCTTCAGCTGTTAGCGCATAGCGAGGATGCACGTGGAATATTAATTTCTGCCTCGGACACTCTCGGTGTGTTTGCGAGGGAGCCGAGTTATTATCTTCTCTTTTGCACGCGAAGCGCTTATTCCGGGTAGATGCTGTCATTTAGTCGCGAACGTATCGCGTCGGTAATTCGACGTGAATTATGTCGATATTGTGTTTCTATAATTTTATATATAACAATCTGAATATTTCGTCTATATTTCGGTATTATTCTATGATTCATTATGTAAATCTTACATTTATTTAAATGCCCCGCGGACATGCTTACACATTTATACATATTTTGTTATATATGGAGGGGTAAAAACCAGAGTGGCGTAAGTCCAATTTTTTAAAATATTTTACTTACACCACTCTGGGGTTTTTACCCCTCCATATATATATATATAGGACCGGTTGTTCCAACCTATTGATAAGCTAACTAATAGTTATAAGTCATATGTCTATCTTTGTCTAATGTAAAGGATAAACAAAGACATATATGATTTCATTTAACTATTAGGTAGTTTACCAACAGGTTGGAATAACCGGCCCATAAAATTGTGCTTTTCCTTGGCTAAAAGCAGTCGTACTATACATATATGATATAAAAATCTAAAAAATCTAAAACTGATTGTAAATCTTATATTTGAACGTCTCTCATATTGAAATCTTACATCTATTTAAATATCTCGTGGATACTTATACATTTACGACGTAAAAGCTGTATGGCTCTAGGGGTTGTTGACTATCTTGAGAGGAACAGTGAATAAAAAATCGCGAAATAATTCTTTTAGATTCTAAATGGTTCTTTTAAATTCTAAAAACCATTTCGCGATTTTTATATCCATGCACTGTTCCTCTCAAGATAAATACTAAAAAATAGTACATGGACAACATATCCCTGGAGCCATATAGCCTCGGTCTCCCCTATATTGTATTTTACAATAATGCGATTTTTCCTTGACTGAAAATAGTCTACTATACATATATGATATAAAAATCGCGAAAATCCATTTAGCCATATGATATAAAAATCGCGAAAATCTAAAATTGACTATAAATCTTGCTTATTTAAATATCTCATACTGAAATTTTACATCTATAATTTAAATATCTCGTGGATGCTTACACATTTACAACTTATATATTCTACATTATACAATTGCGCAACTCTCTCTTGACTGAAAACAGTCGTACTATACGTATATGATACAAAAATCTAAAAAATCTAAAATTGACCGTAAATCTTACGCTTATTTAAACATTTTATATTTGAAATCTTATGTCTATTTAAATATCTCGTGAATGCTTACACATTTACGACGAATATTTTATATTATATATATATTTTACAGTTGCGCAATTCTTTGACTGAAAGCAGTCCTACTATGCACATACATATATACGATATAAAAATCGCGAAGATCCAATTAGCCGTCCATCCGTACAGAACCGCGTTGCCACATAAGCGCGCTCGGTCGGTCGAAGGTTAGCCGTTTCTCGCGCCGATGGCGCGAGGATGCTCTCAACCGGCGCGGAGCCGCGGGGCCGCGGCCGGCAAGTGGTGACGCGACACGGCGCGGCGTGGTGACCTGCGCGGAGCCAGTCGCAGTCGGCAGTGTCGGCGTCGGCGTCGGCACGTTTCTTTCAGACACTTTCAGTAGCGGCACGGCGGGACTCGAAATCGGAGGACCGCCGGCTCTCGGCGTGCTCGCGTTGCACCTTGCACCGCGAGGACCGATACCACGTGACTCGAAGGCTCGACTCCGCGGTCTCCGCGTCTCTACCCCCTTCTCCCGCGTCTTCCTCGCCGGCATCACGTCGTCGACGGCGACAACAATAAACAACGGCGGCAGCGCCGGCGGCGGCGGCGGCGGCGCGGCTACGGGCCAGTACGGGGGCTACGGTACCCCGCGCACGTAAACACGCCAGTCCGGCCCGTCGCGCGCGCCGCGTACCCGCGTTGTGTCAGTTGTGTGTGTCAGTGGGTTAGTGCGGCCACGTTCGCCGAAGGACGGGGCACTCAGGGCCACGCTTCGATCAGCCCTATGTCACGGCGCCACGCCGCTAGCCCCCGTTAACATTCACGCGGTATACGCGACTTCGTCGAAGTGCAATTCGAATTCCACCCTCTCATTTCCCCTATCGGGGGAGGGAAGGGAGAGCGTCCGAAAGGGTTGAAGCGGGCGAGCCTCCTCTCTCTCGGACCCTCACGTGTCCGTCGTTCGCCCTTTTCGAAAATTGCGCACGCGAGGGAAAGGGAGAGTGAGATAAAAAGAGCGAAGCGAAGACAAAGCGGATAGTATTCGCGCCGTCTTTCGTAAGTACCCCCTCGCCTTCGTTACATCGGAGCTCGCGGTTTATCGCCTTCTCTCGTTATCGTCACCTTAAACGGAGCCGGGCGTAAAGTCCATTCTCGGAATACCAGCGGCGACGTCGTGAGAACGCGAGAGAGCGAGATACGCCCGCCGGTTCTCGGCCGGCGTCTCTCCATCTCGACGCGCGCGTTCCTCTCTCTCTCTCTTTCTTCCCTCTATTCTTTTCGTCGCGGTATTACGTAAGCGGATCGCCGAACGCCGAATTTTTATCGCTCGGGAGCCGCGTGAGTCACGAAAAGGCCTCTCCTCGCAACTACGTTGCTCCCGAGAGCGTTCCCGCTCGTTCCCCCCCTCGTCCGCGATTCGTCCCCGACGCTCGGGAACGGAATTCATCGTCGGACGTGAAAAGGGACGAAGGGAGAGGGACGAGGGTCGCCGGAGAGCTCTCCCGGCCCTCCGAGACGCAATTAAAAAGTCTCCTTTCGTCTTCGCCCGGCCCCGGCCGGCGCTTTCGGCGAAATAGGTCGCTGGAGGGAATGAGGGGAAAAAGGAAGGTCATCCCTTTTTACGTATTAGAGAGGCGTAATATGAGCGCGCGCGCGCGCTCGCTCACACACTCGCGCTCACATGGGAGCGCGAGGAACGATACGGGGAACGAGTCCGTCGCGTGTGACTCTGATTCTGTCGGCACTCGGCGCGTCGATGCAGGCTGGAGGGTCTCTCTTCGTCGGCGCGTCGTGTCGGCCTTGAGGAGAAACCGGTCTCTCCGGGAGAGATTCGCGCATCGATTGTTCCACGTTTGGAAACCGGAAACGCCGCGCGTCACGCCGCGCGGAGGAGTCCCGACCGGCGGAATATTGACGAGGAAAATGAGCAGCGTGCGAGCCTGCCGAGAGAAATTGACACGGGCTAAATAAAGCCCGTTTTAATATTTCAGAGCAAACCTCGAGAACATAAAAGTAGAAAGAAAGATTGATACTTGTGTGGTAAAAAAAAAATAAAGAAGAGTTACGTCGCGAAATCGCGAGCTATCCGAAGTCAAGCGCACGTTTCTCTCGTCTCGTTTTCTCTCCTCCCTTCTCTTTCCCCGTTTTCTCTTCTCTCGCGACGCGTACTTCCATCGCAATCGTCGGACGCTCGATAAGAATGCGACTTCGATAACGCTCGCGGCGACGAACGAACGGGCGAGTGCAGCCGAGACGGTTGGCTTTAAACTCGGCGGCGGAGTAAACACCGCGGCGTGGCCTATCGTAAATTTTTTAACGGGGGAGATCAATCCGCGTTCCCTCTCGCCTTGACGTCGCGTCCAGGTCGAATCTGTGGGAGGGGGGGGGGGGGAAGAGACTCTGAATGAGACGGCGCGACGAAGGCGATTGCTCGTCTTTACATCGGATATCGACAAAAAAAGAAGTATAGTTACGCGATGTTTTTTTCGCGACGCGATCCACGCCTCGTGGAATCGCGGATCGTGATTTAACTGTTTAATGTGCCGTAATGGATGATAACGCGGTAGCGGATTATCATACGATTACCGGGGAGAACGTCAGGAAGCGAAATTGCTAATAATTTAATCTTCATTTATCCCCCGTATATCCGCGTATATTTTTTAATCGATTGTGTCAGATACGAGAGCGCTGCAGTTTAAAACCAGCGCTGCTGTTCCATTTTGAATAATCTCGCGCGAGCAGAAAAAATATTATCGCAAAGAGAATTTTTTTTCTATCTGAGAGACACGTCGTTGGCGAGCAGAGCGCGTGGAAAACGTGCCTATTCTCTCGTGTTCTCTCGTGCAAAGAAAAAAAGCATTTACCCATACGTGCTATTTTTGTTGAACTTGGAACAATTACGTCACCGGCGAAACATAAATAATTTATATTTAACGCATTAAATAAATCAACCGATGAAAAAGGAATTCGGAGCCGCGACAGGGTGCCGTTAATAATTTTCGTGTGAATTTTTGTGTATCTATTCTAATTCGCAAAATTGCGCGCCGATTATTTGTCGGTGTTGAAACGCAGCTTTTGTTGGAACGGTATTAACAGTATTTACGATATTAAATATACATTAGAACGATTCGCTTAACAAGATTTAAGGTAAACGAGTAATTATCCTTAATTATCCTTTAATTTTCGGTAAGACTCGAGGCGAGCGGGTGAAGAATCCCCGCGGAGATTTGTTATTCAAGTTTCACGGGTGTTCGCTAAATTGAATTAGCTGCGCTTCATTCCCGAGACATTCAGATAGGCTCCGCGGTCTTCCGTAGCTCAAGGTCTTCGCGAAGTACAGTACGGTCGCGATACCAAGCCTCTCGCTTTTCATTTTTTATTTGGACTTGGGCTGCGTTCTCGGGGAGCGCGCTATTATAGCGCCATTGCATCATTCTATCTTTATCGCTCATCAGGTGTAAAGCAAGGATAGAATAAGCAAACAGCGCTAATACCGCGCTTCCCGAACGCGGCCTTAAGTCTTGCATTTTGAACGTTGGCCGTGTAAACCGACCGCGGGGAAGCGGGTCTCCTCTAAATCCGTTCTTTTCTCGGCTTTTCATCACCGTGACGTTTGTCAGAAATATAGAGACGTTTCTTCTCGATCTTTTGTTAGTAACGATAAACGTTTCATCACGCTCGGAAGAGTTTTCGAGGAAAGTGCGAGTGACGTGTACCTACGTGAATTTTTATCGCGGCACATACATAATTCTCTTTTAATCGGAGCTTCAAATTTTTCGTGATTCAAATCGCGTACTCATCGCATTTGCATACAAACGACACGTACGTGAGCGTTTGCGACGCGAAGACACGTGTCCCGGGTACCGGGGTATTATTGGTTTTGAGGAAGTCACACTGAACTATCGTCAAGGTTGCAGGACGGCGCTTCGCGGTAATTCTCTCTCGCTCGTGAATATTTCTTTCGCGTTCGCGTCGCTCCGCGCGCGTTTCGTTTACGCGCGTCCCGCGAAAACCCGATATTAAACGTCGCCGTTTAACGAGATAAACGAGACGTATCCCTTACACGTGCGTGTGCGCCGAGTCAGCAATTTTGCGCGACGTTGCATGCCGAGATCCTATTTTTTTCTTGCTTTTTCGATCACTTTTATCAATGCAAACGCCCGCGGGCACGCGAGACTTCGCCAATCGAAGCGGAGCCGATCGCGCGCACGTCCTTTTATCAGCTCGCGAATTTCCGTTCTAATTGGACTCGGGACTCCGCTGTCGATACGCCGCTCTCGTTCGAGGCTACAATTTCTTTGTACGTCCCTCGACAGCTGGGGGGGCTGGCCTGCCGATCGATACGACCTAGTTCCTCACCCTCGACCTCGAAATTCGCCGTTTCGGCGACCCGAGCCCTAGAAATCGGGGGCATTGCCGTAATGCGCCGCGTTTTACATTTTCCAAGCGTTTCTAAGTATTGCCGGGACATAGAATTCTAAGAGGGAACACTCGCTGAGACGGCTGGCAGCGGTATAACGAATACTAACGGTGATAACAGTCGCGTGATATACGCGGGCAAAAGCGTCGTTCCTGGCTCTTTAATAATTGGTGCCGGCACTGACTGCTTCCGCTAATCACGCAATCAGCCTCTCGTGTGTCATAAACGTTTCCTTCTGAGTCCTAATTTTCTTCTGGCGTACGCGACCGCGTGTCATCTGGCTTTTCTTCGGGGAATTCAGGGGCTTGAACGTATATGTCTTCTTTGTTGTGTATCGACGCTGCATTTACGCAACGCGATTACCGTGACATAATCGTTGAGTCACACTTGAGAAATAGAAAGAGAGAAAGGAGAGAGAGAGAGATTGCGGGAAAATTTGCGTTATTACGACAATTATCGTTATCGTTGTACTCGGGCTATTTTTAAACGAACGTCACATTTTTGGAATGTTGCGATGGAACGTCTGATAAAGGTCTAAATGTCGCCCGTCGAAAACACTCGCGACAACTCCGTGCTTTCGGGGTTTATTAAAAGTTTATTCCCTCTGCCAGAATTTAATTGGCATCAGATGTTCTTGTTTCTTCCTGTCAGATTCTCGGTCGGATTGACGTAATACACGGTTGCCGCTTCAGATTTTCGACGCGCAGATAGATATATCATTAGCATGTACCTACGTAGGAGTCCGCAGCATCGAGCTTCGCGAGTAAATACGCGGCGAATTAAAGCGAGAGATATTATTATCCCTTCCTTTTATATAATTTCATAGAATAATTTTATCGTGAGAGATAAAATGGAATTGACTCGTTCCTTTTATTTGCGCGAATAAAACTGTTGGCGAATAAAAAGCATTTCGCAACCCGGTGTTATTCGCAAAAAAAATAGAGCATGCAAATAGTTTTGCGATCTCTGTTCGTGAAACAAACGGCGCGATAAATATGAAGTATTATTAAACGGAAAGAGGAGTTTAGATTAAATATCACGCGGACGACGTGTAGTACTCTCATCTGCTTCATTCTCGGCGGCTTGTTAAATCTTCGAGTTGAACGCCGAGATTTGCTTACATCATTACGCGGAAGTGGGGAAACGATCGTGGTGTGTACATAATGTGAACGGACGATATACGCGAGGGGTCGGTGTTACGCGCTTACCGGATCGCTGAAGGAAAACGATCGATGAAACGGCGAAATGTTGTCGTCCCCCCTCGTCAGCCCCCCCCCTCTCCCCCCCCCCGCGCGTAACAAACAGCGGTTACATCTCTTCGTCCGCGGGAATTACTTGACGCCTTGACGCCGTTCTTCCGCAGATTCCGTTCCCTCCGGCCCCTCCCCCCCGTTCCGCGACGCCGATGAACGGCTCCGGAACTTGAAGCGGCCGCTTCCGCGACGGGAGATATCAGAGTCATTGTTCGCGCGATACACGCGCATTGTCCGTCTCGTGAAATGCACGGAATAAGCCACCTATTGTCCCATCATCATCACGGCACCGACAATGGCGGCGGC
Organism: Temnothorax nylanderi; assembly: GCF_030848795.1. Classification (NCBI taxonomy): domain Eukaryota; kingdom Metazoa; phylum Arthropoda; class Insecta; order Hymenoptera; family Formicidae; genus Temnothorax; species Temnothorax nylanderi. The sequence continues at coordinate 343,818 of NW_027249095.1, read as the reverse complement.
GGCGGCGGCGACACCAGAAGCAGCATCTCCTCCTCCTCCGCGTCGTCGGACATCCGGAATCAGGACACGAGGTTTCTGCACGAGCTGTTGAACCAGAAACAGCAGCAACAGCAACAGCAACAGGACAGCAGGCTCTGTCTGCACGAGCGACACGCGTCCCGCGGCTCCGTCAGCTCCGCGTATTCTTACGGCTCTTCGTCTTACGGCTCCTCGTCCTACAGCTCGAACTCGTCCAATCATCAGCAGACCGTGTACCACACGGTCCACGGCAACATTCATCATCATCCCCTGCATCACCATTATCATCACTACCACAACCAGATCCATCATCGGGCGGCGAGCACCGGTAAAGCGTCACCAACCTCGCCCAGCCCGACCAATGAGCACGAGAAGCAGCAGCAGCAGCAGCACCATCATCATCACAGCATACAGGAGATGATACGACATTTCGGCAGGCGGCTGGGACACATCAGACGCCAGAGCGAGAGCCACGAGAGCCCGAAGAAACGCGCGGAGGACTTCAGGAACAGGAGCCAGAGTCTGGACGGCGGTGCCAGGCATCATCCCATCGGTGGTCTGCAAGAGTCCGATTGCGAGACCACCTACAGGATCTACGAGAGCATACTCAGGCAAGGTAACGCGAACGAACGCGACCGAATTCCACGACGACGAGCGTTATACGTCCGGCCTCGTCGATCGTCGGTGAATACCGCGCCGTTCCTCTGCGGCGTATTGCGTCTACATGCATAGAGCAAATATAATTACACAGCAAAAATCATTTGCGAGACTATTGTGAGGTAGTCGGTGCTTTAATGTTAACATGAATTTTTTTTAACGATGTATGTAAAAACAAAAGAGCTACAACACAAACGTTGAAATAAGTTATTTGTTCTGCGTAGCATTTCGTTTAACATTAGAACTATTGACGATTAACGTATATTTATTTCTACTATTTAAACTTACTATCTGTGTCTTTTCAAAAAAGGGAGCAAATAAATTGATCGATTTAACATTGCAACAAAATTCACGAAAAAATTCAAGAAATGTGTTATGAATTGCGCGATTAAAAATGATTAAAGCCATTTTGACTATTTTAGTAATTCTATAAAAAAAGAGGGAAAAAAACATGGATAACTGTGCGGGTAATTGTTTAACATTTTTTAACCCTTGCTTGCCACACTTCTGAAAGAGGTCACGTACTTGCCACATTGGGGTGGAATCTACCCCAGCGACAAAAATTGTTATAACAAATAAGCTATTCAATATTTTAACTTGCCAAATTTTTTAGAACTTCTTAAGAGCTTACTTTTAAAAGTTATGTAGGTTATATAGCCAAAAATTAAAATTATGTATGATGAAAAAATTAAAATAGCAAAAGAAAAATGGAAAAATGGCTGTTTTTACAAAAAAAATTCATAATTTTTTTATTGACAGATGTCGCTATAGACCCGCTCCCCGTAGGTTTAGGTACTTAAAATTAAGGGAATATGTGGTCGTGGGGTTGGCTGCACCCCAGTGTGGCAAGCAAGGGTTAAATATCGCTACTAGTTATATATTTTTCAAAAAAGGGAGCAAATAAATTGACCAATTTAATTTTGCAACAAAATTCACAGAAAATCTCAAAATATGCGTTATAAATTGCGCGATTAAAAATGATTAAAGTTGCTTTGACTACTTTGGCAATTCTATAAAAAAAAAGGAACAAAAACATGGATAATTGTGTGGGTAATCGTTTAACACATTACTACTGATGATTAACGTATAATTATGTCTATTTAGATATACTATCTATATATCTTTTAAAGAAGGGAGCAAATTGACCAATTTAATATTACGACAAATATCACGGAAAATGTAAAAAAAAATGCGTTATAAATTGCGCGATAAAAAGTGATCAGTTATTTTGACTTTGGTAATTCTAGAAAAAAAAGGGAGGGGTTAAAAACATATAATGGATAATTGTGTGGATAATCGTGTCTCTCTTGAGCAGACATACTATTTCGATTTTCCGGCCGTGTTTCGTTACGTAATATGTTTTCGTATCGGCTACGGGCGCGTGCGGAAATTTCTCTCGCGTGTCGCTAAATTGACCGTCCGCGTACGATATTGTTTCTGTTGCACGCACGCTCCCGCGGGTACGCCAGTTTCATACCGACGCCAATTTAGACACGATGTACGCGGAACGTCGTAAAATAACGGAACGGACGTGAGATGCGTACAGGCCACTATTTAACGAAATAATTATTAATACGTAGATCGGAGAACGGTGCCTGTTATTCTTCTCGTAAATCAATCGGCTACTGCAGTATTAACACATTGTAGCGGATATTCTTAGCGAGAACTCGAGGACTTGAGATGTCAATTAGAGGATTTATTGGATCTCACGATGGGGACTTTTTTGCGTCTTTACACAAATAAACGTTGACATATCCGATGCGACCGAATGTAAATATACAATTTTAAAAAGAAGGTGCATACCTATATCTTTTTCTTCTCGACGTTCTCGTGTCAGCGACGTAATTCCTTTTTTTTCTCTTCCCCTGATTATCATCTCTAGCGTTTTCTCGCAATCTCCGAAACGATTCTATTTCTGGCACAGTCAACGATTCGCTTCATCCCGCAAGCTCCGGCCTTTATAAAGCTCGGTGATTATTGGTGGTAAGCCATGCCTTGACCCGACCGCGTTATATGTAACCGCATATGACAATTGCGACGAGCGTATAATGACTCATTACTAGTGTTTTGTCGGTATTTCAAACGGGGCATCTAGGACCGGTATTCATAGTCCGTTCTTATTTCAAGACCGTTTTAAGTATCGTCTTAAGATGCTAATACGGCTTTGTGATTGTTTATAACATCTTAAGATTAAGTCGGTAGAATTAAGTGCTTAAGTCGGTCTTAAATACAATATCCGACTATGAATATCGGCCCAAGAGCTTGTTTTCCCGTCAAAAGCTGTCAAAATAACTGAATTCAAATCGAGGTAACGAAGTGAAAATTATCGACGTTCCCGATCTGTCGCGTTCTACTCTAGGGCCGGTATTCATAGTCAGATCTTATATTTAAGATCGTCTTAAGTCTGGTCAAAGGCAGTCTTAAGATTCCATCCAACCAATGAAATGATCGTATTAGCATATTAATAGCGAATTCGGTTGGACGCACCAGTGCGCACTCAATGCACAAAACCCGTCGTACGCAAACGTAAAGTGTATGTTTGTGTTTTTTAACATAAACGAGTTAAGTCACGAAATTCTCAGTATTCTTTATTGTACTATTTGGTAAAATATATATTAGGCATTTTATCAGGAGTCAAGATATTTGCAATTTACTTTAAATGTTAGAGATTAAATCAGTGTACAACAGCTTTAATGTGCACTGGTGCGTCCGAATTCGCTATAAGACATTACTTAAGACGATTTTGAAATAAGATCCGACTATGAATACTGGCCTAAGGACTGTTTTTACTATGCGACGTGTTTTTCTTGGCTGATCAATGTTAATTGATCTCTTACAAGTTTTCCGCTCGCGGGAAACCCGCGTGAACTCGCGTCGTCGTTCATCTGCCAAGGCCGTGATCGGAGGGGCAAACTGAGGAACTTGCCAATTAGCGAACTAATTTGTTAAATGGTACGCGATCCCGTCGACGCTTCTCTCGCGAAATCTGTCGCGACTATTCGAACTATTCGCGAACGGTGCGTGATCTGGCTAACGTCCGCCTCGTTCTTGAGCGAGCGTATCGCGAAACGCGCCCGTGAAATAAACACCGCTGATAGAGAGCACGAATATCGCTCGGACATCTCGCGCTGAGGAAGCGGATTTAATCGTAGAAACGTGCGCAAACGGCCTTCGCCGAGAGAAAAACAAAATTCCAAGACCCCGGGACCGAGACCGAATCGTCCCTCCGGGGAGCGGTCAAATAATCTCGTTCTAACTTCACGAGACGTTCATCGTCATCAGTCCTTGACGAACGGTATCGAACGTTTATCAGAAGCATGACGCGTCCGTCTTAAGCCTCGTGTCCACGCTACTAGAAATCGCTCCGGGATCTCGAACGGAGAAAAAATTGACCAATCACATATAAACAATTCGGCAATTGACCAATGCGATTGGTTAATTCTTTCTCCGTCCGAGATTTCGAAGCAATTTCTAATACCGTGGACACAAGGCTTTACATTGCATTATAAAACTCTTTCTACACATTTCTTGCTTTAAATCACGTCACTTAACACGATTGAACATATTAACTTTTAATTTAATACGATTAAACGTGTTAAATAACGTAATTTAACACATAAAGAAACATGTAAAAAGAGCTTTTGTGTCATTTTTAGATGTTTATACATGTAAAAATAACACACTTGGATTTGCAGTGTACTGACCATTCGCTGACAAACGTACGGGGGAAGAGGTGCAAGTCCACCGTTTCCTCAGGTGATTACACTTTGAGAGAAAACGTGATGACATCACGCGGAAAAATTTTTTTTCTACGCAGAACTCGATAGTAACCCGACAAATACTGATTACGTAGTTCTGGCGATGTTTCTGTTTTTTCTTATAAAATGCAGATAAGTCTCATTTACATAAATTAATATTCGCTACGGCGTACACTACGTTATATTTACATTCGTCACAAACAGATACGTTATTACATCATTTTCTTCGGCGGGTTATGAGAAATTGAACCGAAGAGAAGAGAGTGAGAATAATAATCGCGCGAAATCGTCCCGATTGAAAATTCGCACGAATTTCAAAACGGGATATTAGAGGCTTGTGATATTAGATCCTTTCCAGCCAGTAAAGAGATACACCGGACGACGCGAGTCGTGTTACCACATGGGCGGAATGTAAATAACGAGTCACGTTTTACGTAATAATCACGATGACAAATTTCGTGCATCCGTCGATAAATTGTCTAATGTTACACGGACTGTTACGACCGAAACCTAAGACGATTGGATTAATCGCCAACCATTAAAACTGTTTACTACGATAGAAGCACGTGTGATGTGAATGATATGATCAGAGTCGATCGAATCAAAGTTGACAGATACGATTAGGGATCGCGATGCTGGAAAAATTTTTTACTTCACGAGGGGGAACTACTTTTCTCCTTTCTATATACATATTTTTACAGATAATATATTTTTTTTCTTCACAGATTGCGTCTCTTCTCATCAATTTGCATCTAAAAATATTAAAGTGAGTTCGTTGGAGGGTGAATATTTTACGTTTTCGCATATTTTGTCAGTTCGGATAAGTAAAGAAGTAAAACATTCGCTTTTCGATGGCTCTAGCTTAAAGATTTCCAACCTTCTTTCGCCAAGAAAGCCACATTTTAAAGTCTTTGTGATGACTGGGGGCCGGGGATAAGTTTTATTTTTGAAAATCATATAAAAAACAAATATCTCTATTTTGAAATATTCTTTTATATTGTAAAAGTCCGACGCAGTGACGATTAAATCGCTGAAACCAATCCGCGCATTTTCTATAGTAAACGTTATGTATGCTATAGATAAATCCGCTTTACGGAACTCAGGGCAAAAGGCAATAAATAAATATATATATTTCCCCTTTGGTTTCTGCGATTCAATATGTCTGTACTTCAGAGGTAAAGAATCGTATCCCCGGTTAAAGTGGCATTAATACTTTTTGTCAAAGTGCTATTAATACTTTTTCCAATATACCAGGAGCTTAAATTGTATAACGGTAAAGGGTCTCTGTGTCCATTAGTGCTCCTAAAATATAAATAAAATATATAAATGTTTAGAAAATCTTATTGGAAATTTTCATAGAAATAATAAACTTTAAATCCTATTTTCTCAAAACTTACATATATTTATATTAATCACGATTAGAGTGACAAGAAGAATCGACTGAAGACCCCTATTTGTTCGCACATATCGATGCGTCTGCAACATCTTGTTTATCTTTCTTGTTATCTTTCCCTAAAATTTCTTTTCGTTTCCACGTCAATCGACTACATACAATCCGTTTGTTTCAGGCGCGCACAGAAGAAGTTCATTGGATCCTACGGCACGGAGATTATCCCTCGGGACACCCGCGATACCTCACCGAGCGTCCGACGCTTGCCTGGATCCGGTTCACGCTGCCATACTCTTCAGGGATGCGCGAGGGGTAAGTTGATCGCTCCCGTCGCCAATCGATCGCGAAGCGGCTGTTCGAAATTGATACACTATTATATTTGCGCTAAAAGTCGCAGTGCTATAAATATATCCCAAGTTTGTAATGTCCAGTTCGCGACCTGCCTTACCGAGACAAAAGTCCATTGTGAGATTCGGTGGCGTCGATAAGGGAACCCCCTGCCGACGATAAACCGGAGCGCTGCGATAAATTTGCCGCGCGTTAGTAATTTATCCCACGGCACATCTCGCCGCTTCTCCCTCGGTATCTCTCCGGCCTTATCTAAACCCCTCGAGGAGCCCGACAATTCTGGCGCGATTGAACGGTATATCTCGTAATATCTGCAACGTAGATTACGCACATACTCGACATTCCGAGGAAGATTCTCTCTCGCGTAACATCTCTATCAAGATTATCCCGATAGAGAGGAGTAATATCGTTCGCGGGATAAATATCACATCCAGCGCACGTTTATTCTCTCTCGTAACCGGTCGTAAATAAAAAAAGGAGCATCTCGCCGCTGCCGGACGCGATGTTATTTTTATTTCACGAAGCCACGAGTTCTCTCTCCCTCATCGTTTCTTCCGTTTACATTTACCTTCCCGTTGCACGCGCTAAGTACATATTTGAGCGCTTATCGACGTCCTTATCTCGATGGCTGCCGCGACAGAGACGCGCGCTCGAACGTCGCGACCTCGGGACCTCGCGGACTCGGCGTCCCGCGGGAAACTTCGTCCGAGGAGGCGCTCCCTTCCCGCCCGCCCCGGCCTTCTCCCTGCCCACGAGGGGGTACTTAAAATCCGGGATAACGCGCGCGGCGAATTTAATGAATCGCTCCGGTCGCGACGACGACGGCGCCCGAGGAGGCGTCTCGCGTCCGCGCGGCGCGGCGCGGCGCGCACATAAGCGATGCGCCGTAAATTTCATACACACAACGTGTGTCGCGAGGCCGTCGTCGGGCGCCGGCCTGGACGGTGTGATCCAGTTGAGCACGAGCTACCGAGCTGGCGTCGGGGAAGTCGAAGACGGCCGTCAAGTTCCGCGATCTCGCGCCTCCGCGTCTCTCCCCTTCGAGGAATCCTCGCCGACTCCGACCGGACGGGATCGCGCGATCGGCTTCACCGGTTACCGTTATCAAGGACGACGAACGTCAACCACGTCCGTCGTCGGGGAGTCTAGTCGGTCCAATTTCGCGCCCGTCACTTCGGCGCCGATAGCTCTTCCGTCTCGGTGAAATTTTTCCGAGAGTTCCCTCTTTCTCTCTCTCTCTCTCTCGCGGGCGGGAGAGGGAGGGAAGGAGAGAGAGAAAGAGAGAGAGGACGGGAGAGTGCGTGTCCGAGGAAATCGGTCGGTTCTCTCGCGGCGCCGGCGGCGCCGATAGCGCTCGATTAACGCGCGCGTTTCTGGGGTGCGACCGATTAATTGTTATCTCCGAGCGGGCGTGAACGTGTGTCTGTCGTCGCGTGCCTCGGTCGGGAAACGCAACATTTCGACAAATTCTCCGCGCGACGAGTTCGGTGCGCGGCGAGTTCCGCGCGACCGCCGGTGTCCACGGGTCAGTATCCACGTTGCGGACCGTCGCTCTCGGGATTTCGGGCGGGAGGGACTTTTCGGGGCGAAGCAACGACGTAGTTTGATCTCCGGCGGATCCCCTCGGGTCGACGAGCAACGGCGCGAACACTTGTTGCTAGAAAAATAACGTGTGCGCGCGCGGAGCGCAGTGATTAGCGCGGACGCGCCGCGCTCCGTTTCGGAACGGGACGTCCCTTCGCGCTGACCCTGACCCGCACCCTCGCACCCACTTTCACGGCCAGGCGGGTGCGACGGCAGGGCGGCGTGATTGTCAAAATAGTCGAGATAAACCGGCGTGGTCGCTGGCTTTTCGACGCTTCGTCCCGGAGTCTCTCGACTCTCATCCGCGCCGCGAGGAGTGGGAAAAACTGGTTTTCCGTGTCGTACGCGGAACACGGAGTTTTTATTGCGTCATAATTATCGCGGGACGCGACTCCGTCGCGTCTCTTCGCGCCCTTGATCGACGTGCGCGCGTGTATATTTAACGATGAGAGGCGTCGAGATCCGTCCGGTGCGCGAAGAGAGAGTAATCGCGGTATCCCGCGGTCCACGGATAGCCGGCGCGGGGTCGGACTGTTTGCAAACAATTGCGATTCGGAACTATATTTAGACGCCGCGGCCCCCCCGTTTACCCGCGAACCTGGTCGAACGGAGTCCCGAATAATTGGACGCCGCCTCCCAACGCGCGAGAAACAAACGGAGAGCTTGTCCTCGCGCGCGCGGAGATGATTGACGCCCGCATTCGCCTCCTAAATCTCAAGTAATTCGACCCTTCGCCCACATCTGGCGAGCAAACGCGTTTTAAATGTATACACGCGGCGATCCCTATCGTTCGGCCTGCGTTTCAGATAACGAATCTTGCGTCTTGGGCTCGGCGCGCGTAATCTTTATCGACGCGGGAGGGAGAGGCCGCTTTATACCGAAATAATATTTAGCGAGCGTATCTCGCGGATCGTGCACGGTGGACGGAGAGGTTTCGATAATCCGCGTCGAGGATCTCGTAAACATCCGAATTTCTTGGCTTCTTTTCGTCGTTTCTTGGCGATCGCGCGCGGGAGTCGCGACGACGCACGAATTCTCGCGGAATTCTCGCGTGGACGTCCGGATTTACATAAATCGCGTGCTCAAACCGCTGCGCGCCGCGTTTTGCGGAAGAATCCGGACGCCACTCGCGAGCGACGGCCGCGGTTTCCGCCCCGGTTCGCCTCCCCCGCGAGAAGACGAACCGCGTCAACAAGTTGCCGCATCGAGAGTTGTCGCGCTCGTTGTTGGCCCCCCCCCCCCTCCTTCTTCCATCTCGCGTGCGTGCGTGACGCACGCGAGTACTTTTTTATCTCCCGCGGCGGCCTTGCGGACGTCCCGCGTGTATCGAAACTTCGTCGTCGAGCGCGCGCGCGCCTACGCTCGTTATTGCAAAAAAATTCCGTTACACGCCCATAACGATAACAAGCCACGTCGGTGAAGAGCCCGCCGGCTGTTTCTCTCGTTGTTCCTCGCTCGCCGAGGCCGGAGACCGCGCCGTTGAATTAATCTCGAGTGACCGACGAGAAGGAAAAAGGGCAAAAGAGAGGAAAAAATTGAATCCGCGCGGTCCGCTGGTCACTTTCGGCTAAATCTCCGCTGGGAACCGCGGACGTTTTTTAAAAATTCGACGGTATTTTTAAATTCGACCAGGACGCGTTTCCATTTTCTCTAGAAAACACAACAGAAATCCAGGAGATAACTAAGCGATTCCAAATCCACTCCGAAAAGTTCCGTGATACGTGCTCAGGCATGCGAATTGATTTCACACGCGGTTTCGTTTTTCGATTTTCGTTTCTTTCTCTTTTTTCTCTCCTACGAATTAACTCCGCTCGCTCGGTCAAACACCAGATCTTATTGATGATGTAATAAATATAGCTCGCGTGAAGAGAGAGGGAAAGAGAGAGGTGCTTGGCGCCTCCTTTATCGCACGTTTGTTTATTACGCTTGTTACGTGTGTCGCGCTATCTATCGTTCTACTATTCTTGGCGCGGATCGAATAAGCCCGGTCGTGCAAAGTTGGAAAAAGACGACCCTGCAACCACGGGGAGGAAAAAAAGCGGGGCTCTCTCTCTCTTTCGAGCCGGTGATCCACAACGAATCCGCACCCCGCCACCGTCGCCGTCGTCGTCGTCGTCGTCGTCGTCGTCGTCATTTTTCCTCGAGATACTCGCGTGGCGTTTAATAAAATCGCGTGGGCCGCGCGATGCTGTCAACCCTGCCGGCAATTTAAAACCCGGTAGTGTCCTTGCGCGAACAACACGTAGATAGATCCTCGTAAATTTCTTTCATCTTCTCTCTTCTCACACGCGCGCGCGCGCGCGCGATATATCCCGTTTAATAAATCGCAGCGCGCGCGAGATTAATCCCCCTCGAGTGTCTCCCTCGTCGACCGAGACAGCGGAAGACGACGGAGACATCGGTTCGATCGATCCGCTCGCGAAAAGTGGGGAAAAAAGAGCGCGGATCTCTCGGTGGGAATGTGTTATTAACGCTAAATTGCGTTACGTCATCCGACTCGGTCGTGTGCACGGCAGACGCGTTTGCCGCGCACTATCGGGAGCCTCGGTCTGTTGACAGAGTCGCGAATTCTTGGCAGGCTTGCAGCGCAATTAGCCGGGCACGCCCGCTCCATCCTGCAGCCGTTGCCGCCGCCTCCGCCGCCGCCGCGGCCGGCGCGAAAGAGTTATGCCACCGTCGAAAATATCCCGGACAGCGCGCTCGCGGGTAACACCGGCGGAGGTGTTAAGCGAGGACGTGTTAACGCCGTGCCTTAGCTCGTCGTCGCGACGACGTAAACACCGTCGCGCGCACGCGAGATCCAGCAGCCGCAAGCTACGTTGAGTCGCGGCTCGATCGTCGTCGAGTTTCGCGCCGCTCTCGGATCTCGGGGATCTCGGACCGGAAGGACGCGCGACGACGACGAGGGCAAGGACGAGGTCGAGGTCGAGGTCGAGGATCTGGGGATACGTGGATCGAGCTGTGATCGATAATAGACTTTGAACGCCGTACGCAGCGAGTCTCCGTCGAGACGGAGAGATTCCCTCCCGTAGGAGTCCCCAAGGAGCGGACGGATTCGTTTAGAATAGCCGTTTTTTTAATCGACCCGCGAGATGTTGTTCCGACGTCAAACGAGCGAGCCGACCGGAAGTATCGCCAAGAGCTCGGACGTGGCGCAGGCCACGAGCTCCGGAGTCCTCACGAGCTGGTACACGAGGATCAAGAGGCGGCACACCTTCAGCCCGAGGTCCTTGCTGAAACGGACCCTGGTATTTCCTTCTCCTTTTCCTTCTCGCAGCCCAAGATCTCTCTAAGCCTCCGTAATCTTCCATAAGTGCTCCGTAAATGCTCCGTAAATCCTGAAAAAGCGAGATGAAAGAAGCGAGAGGAATGATGGATTTCTCCGCGACTAAAAGAGCTTCCCAAAAAGAACATGAAAAAAATATTAGCTTCGGCACGCGAGTTTTTTTTACGCTCTGTTTGAGATTAAGGAAGAGAGAGAGATCGGCTTCGAGAAACCACTGTGACTTTTAGCGGCAATATAATTTGGTGCTTAACGAGCAGATCTTTTTTTCGTATATAAATAGTTGTCATTTGTATAGCGATACGATCTCGACGACTGCATTCGGCATGTAACTTTACTAATTTCTTTTTCTAATTTGCAGCTGCCGGTAGTGGATCCCTTCCTGGAGAAAGTCTCACTGTCCGATCTTGGTGAGTTCTGTTTTGCGACACTCATTTCTTTCGTAATCAATATCTTTTGGAAATTCCTCGAGACGAGATTAGAACGCTTTTACTCGCAACTTGTAAGCCGATCCAGTCGACCGGATGAAAATCCACTCGAATAGTCGAACCTGAATGCTAATCAACCGAACAAGCAAGCTCTTAAACGACTTAAATTATAGGCCCTCGCATTCGCGAGTAATTAAAACGTTAATTCAGATCATATTGATCTTGAAAGGTTGAATATTACGTGAATAGAGACTGCCATGTGTGTCTCCGTGGATGTCTGTGTGCCAAGAAGAGAAATTTCCTTATATCGGAGGAATCGATTTAGTATCAAACGCTCGACGTTGTTATAAATATAACGTCGATCAAAGACTCTACTGGATTTCAAGAAGTCAATTTCTCGCTGCGGGAGAAACTATCGAGGTCTTCGGAGCGCGCGTATTTCCTATCATCTCGTTCCCCTTCTTGAGTTTAATTAAGGATCATAATACACGATCGTAAAGTCCACATCTATCGGATGTAATGCCATCATTGACAACTCGATTAAGATCGAATGTTGAATAGGGAGCGTTTGCGTTTTAATGAAAGAGGCCGACCCACGTTGCGATGTAGAGCGAGCGGAAACTCTCCACGTGTTTCCCGAGCCTCGTATGGCTTTCCCCTTCGAAATCGTGGTACTAGGTCTTCCGACGTGTCCTAGTGTATGGTGGCGATCGATGAGCTCCCGGGAGGCCAGCTGGCGTTAAGAGCGAGGAGGGAGGGACTCGCGATACAGCTTCCACTTCGTCGTACGGCGCGCTCGCATTCTACGTCGCACTGGGACGCTCCTCCTATCTAGGTCTAGGTCATGGGGCAGACCGCTAGGTTCGATAAGTTTATTATTACGTGCGGTGGACTCTCTCGGCGTCGAATTCTGTCGACACTACGGATTATACGGGTCCGTGGCACGATTCGTACATATATCCGCGCGAACCCGTTTGATTGGAAACCTCGACTCTATCTCAAGATTAAATGTCTCGTTCGTGAGCGCACGTGTAGGCACGTGCTGGTCTGAAAGGGAAATAAAATTCGAAAAGGGCCAGCGATAACGAGTTAGGTTTCGATACGAAAGGAATACGTGATCAGCTAGATTGCTCGTTTCAGTTGACGCAGCTAAGAACAGTGAGCATTGTTATTAGACCATCTTTAGGTGTTGTTTACGTCGCGAAATTAGATTATTTTAGAAAAAAAAGCAAACGTCCTGACGAAAAGAAGCGATGCGAAACTTGGCTTCGCTCTTTTGGCAAGGCGCATCAGCGACGGTTATTCTTGGCACGATGGTTGACGACGGACGACGACGAGGAGGAAGCAGAAAGCAGCGCGAGAGCGAAAGAGAGACAGCCGGTGCGAGCCGTTGACGATGGATCGACTGGGCAGTCGTGGTGTTCGCCAGCGACGAGGCTGTCGATTCGCGGGAAATCTGCGTGGAGAGAGTGACAAAGAGGCCGGAGATTCGTCGTTCGATGAGATCATGAGAGGGGGATTCCGGTGATGGGAGACGATCAGTGAAAAGTACGCCGAGAGTCGCGAGACGATTTAATTGATAAATCAAGAAAAGGCCCCAGAGCTCCTTTCGTGTCGGTTGACGTCACGATTACACCTGTGAGGCTGAAGCATGAGTAAACTTGAGCGGCGTACGCGTTTCTTTCGGAATGAAGAGCCACTGTCGAGGAAACGTCCCGAAATCCCCGGAAAATAGGATGCGTCAGTCGCGAGTATTCCGGGCGATTCGTTGATTCGCGCGGGACAGGTGTTACCCATCATCGGAAGCTCCGACACCGGCGATGTTAAATAATGCTGGCCTTGCACTACTACTCGGATTCCGAAAGTGTTCGCGCCGCTTTAAGGCAGGTCGCGGCGGCCTGGTGGAGCCAGGACGACGATCCCGTGTACTCGAAGGATCTCATCAAGGAATTCGAGGTGGAGAATCCGCCCCTCGAGGACGAGCTCGCTTGGATCCTCTCCAAAGGTAGACCGCGACGTAAAACGCGATCGTTGGCGAGTTGTCGAGAGCGCCGGGACGGGAATATTATGTTCACGAAACGTAATCGATTGAGCGTTACGTCGCTCTTGCATTCCACTTTTTCAAGTTAATTTAAATCAACCGAATCGTTCGGTCAAGATCACCAGTCGCGGAAACGAATGTCAATATTGTATCGCAGTTCTAGGTCAGGGATTCGATCGACTTCGCTGGTGACGGGCGTCCTACTCTATCGGAGCGTTTCTCATAACGAAAGCGAGCGGGATGAACTTGACGGAACGTATAGCAGGAGACGCGCAGTATGATTTCCCGACGGATCAACTCGGCAATACGATCTTTCCACACCTTCGTATGCGCGCGCGTTGTGCAATCGCCGCGCTACGGGAAAGAGAGGCCGCGTGGTTTCTAGCGGTTGGTGCATTTGTTCCATGCACCGGATGCACATACATGCAACAACGCATAAACACATGCAAACACCCGATGGGCACTTTCAACTCGCTCGAGCCGCCGGCTGTGCTTCGTGACTCCGCCGCGTTCTCCTTCGCCTCCGATCAGTCGTGCCGCGTAGTCGTGTTCCCTGGTCTGTCTAACGGCCAGATCGCAGACGCCAACATCTGCGCAATCCCGAAAGAATCGAGTGACCGCTGTGTAAATGTGTGAAACCTGTCGTTGTTGTCGCGCCCGTATCTCGTTCACAGTTTTTCTCGACACCGTTCCCTTGATGACGTATAAAAAAAGAACTACGCCCTAACTCGATAGTTTCCTTCTTCTCTCGATTCTCTTCTCGGTAATTGAAACACCGAGTTATTAATTCATGTTAATTATATAGATTTTACAATTTCTCGACATGCTTTCCTTGATGGCGTATAAAAAAAGGACTACGCCCTAGCCCGATAGTTTCCTTCTTCTCTCGATTCTCTTCTCGGTAATTGAAACACCGAGTTATTAATTCCTGTTAATTATATAGATTTAAACGTGCTTATTTTATCTTCATTTTGCGTACAATTCAATTCTTGGAAACTGAAAACTCCTTTTTTTTATCACGTCACGTAGCTAATGGGAGGCGATACATCGCTGTAATTCTGTTGTTCTTCTGATGCAATTTTTCATCATCATTTTCCCTGTGATGTTACTCATGGTTTCTAGCGAAACCAGGCAACAATATGATTCTTATCTGTTTACAATATCGTAGTCCTTTATCTATTGTGTGCATTTTAAAGTATGAGTATATCGACGATATTTCACGGATATAGCTTCTCCCCGGATGTACGAGCTTCCGAGTACAAGCTTAATCGCAATTTATCGATCATTCAATCAAGTTCCATTACTGCGTTATGTAATATCGTCAACCCGCCCGAACTCCAAATTAGGTCATTGAAATCCACATTTATATTATCAAAGGAAAATGCGTATTAAAAGAATTTCAGCAGAATTGGCATTTGCTCCAAATGAAAATTACCTGACAAAAGTGGTTTTGTTATAAAAATATGGAAGACTTTTAGATGGTTCTCTAACTTTATAAAAATCGTGGAAAGAGAAAAACCACCGAGTGACGACGCTGTTCCCTCAAATGTGCTCATATCTCGTAATCGCTGTGAAACTCTCAACTTGTTAGTGACGGACAATTTGTCGGTTATTAATTAAACATTCGCGTGTAATGCGAGCGTCGGGATAACATAAATTATGTGCGTTTGATACGAAGTTCATCGCGTACAAAGTTTTAACAGCCGCACCGCCGAGATTTTCACGCGATAATGCTTCGCCGAAATCAGAAAGCTCTTCTCTACTGCGAACTGTTTGGGCTTTCAGAGGAGGACGAGTCGCAGATCTTCGTCAAGTTCTTCAAGTTTCACAAATGCTACGACCTAATACCGACCAGCGCCAAGCTGGTCGTCTTTGACACTCATCTACTCGTTAAAAAGGCCTTCTTCGCTCTCGTCTATAATGGTAAGTTTGTTTTCGCCCGATTACAAGACATCCGTGTGAGAAGCGGCGCTTGATAATAACGAGATATATTTCAGGGGTGAGGGCCGCGCCGTTGTGGGACAGTTCTCGGCAACAGTTTGTTGGCATGCTGACTATAACGGATTTCATAAAGATACTGCAGATGTATTATACCAGTCCGTTGGTGACAATGGACGAGTTAGAAGAGCACGAACTAGATACGTGGAGAAGTAAGTACCTCTTTTTCTTCTTCGCGGCTTATTGCCGCGCGCGAATAGAATAATTAAACTGTAGCCCGTCTACCGGATACGTAACAATAGGAGTCTTATCGTTACTTACCGAGGAATTACATCCAAGAAATTATTGATTTCCAGAAGTCCTGAAGGATCAAGTCAACCCTCTTGTAAGCATCGGGCCGGATGCGTCGCTGTACGAGGCTATCAGGACCTTAATACAAAACAGAATCCACCGATTGCCTGTGATAGATCTCGATACCGGAAACGTCCTTTATATCTTGACGCATAAGCGAATACTTAGGTTTCTTTTCCTATATGTGAGTATGCGTGTCTGAATAAATGGCAGTCCACTGGCGCGAATCTATTTTAATCTAATTGCGATTTGACAGATTCACGAGTTACCGAAACCATCTTTCACCAACAAAACGCTGAGAGAGTTGAGGATAGGCACTTTTGAGAATATAGAAACAGCTACGGAGGAAACTAGCATAATTTTAGCGCTGAAAAAATTCGTCGAAAGGAGAGTGTCGGCATTGCCGATTGTCGACTCCGAGGGAAAGTTAGTGAACATCTATTCGAAGTTTGATGTCATTGTAAGTCACATTTTTTTCAAATTGCCCGCAAAGAGATGTTAGTGTATGTTACGCGCGCTAACGTTTAAATATATTGCTTTTTCAGAACTTGGCGGCGGAAAAAACATACAATAATCTAGACGTTTCACTGCGCGAAGCAAATGAACACCGCAATGAATGGTTCGAAGGCGTTCAGAGTTGCAAATTAGATGAGACATTGTTCACTATAATGGAAAGGATTGTCAGAGCGGAGGTAGGGGGAGCCATTTCTCTAAATTGAGCATAATCTTCCTGTCTACGAAAGTGGAATTGATATATTTTTGTCTCGGATATTTTTAGGTTCATAGGCTAGTAGTGATCGACGATGATGATAAAGTGATCGGTATAATATCCCTCTCCGATCTGCTCTTCTACCTCGTTCTTAGGCCTTGTGGTAAGTAAAACCATTTTTTAACATTCTTGATTGATAACTAATTACCTTCGGTTCACTTACAATTAACTTTTAAAATACGTCGTATTAAGAAGTTTATTTTCTACCTTTTTACGTTGCAACTTTATAGGTTTTTTTTTGTAACATTTTTCTTTGTAAAGTGTGTAACGTTATTCTTATAGTAAAATCAAATGCTTTAATCTTGGTATAGTAAAATACGGCACACGTTTCAATTTCTGGAGCAAAAACATCTTTTTCGTGGACCGTCGTATTAATGTCTCTGCTCGTTGGTTTTAGGTGAGGATGGCAGTAGCAATAAAGGTAGTTCTATATCGTTGCGAGCACAAGATTCTCTGCTGTCGAAGGCTCCCAGCTCCGCGCAATCGGAAACGTCGCTCGTCGACGGCGAAACCGAGCAGGACGCCGCGGAGGCGACGGATCGCAATCAGTCCGAGGAAGCGCCGGCGACACCTAGTCCACCGCTAAGCCCAGTAACGTCGGACATCTCGGAACCTCAGTCGACGCTAGTGAATCAGACTCAAGAGGCGACGTGGCGGGACGTGATAAACATTTGTGTCTCGGGCGTCTCGGGCGGGGAATGAGACGTCGCCGTTTTCACGTGCCGCCACGCACGGATTAGAACTTCGAACTGAATTGACGTCGCTTTTAATCGCAGCGGCGAACGAATAACGACTGCATATTTGTACATCCTTTGTTGTTATCGCTTGCGGCTCTTCGCGAGTACGCAAGTTGATCGGTGGCACGCGCGCCACGTTAGAGGGAGGGCAGGGGAGATACGAGATGCCCGTTTTTATCGGAGAAGTTAGACGTGGCGCGATAGCGTAACAGAGGAATTCGCTGAACGCGACGTTATGATATAACAAACACGATGCTCTGTATAGTGTATAAAATCACTTAAGCTTAATTTTTTATGGTACAAATGCTACACAGACATGCTACACATTAGACGTTCGAGCTTTTCGCCAAGGACCGTAGGTAGCTGCGCCATTATTTGCTCAGAATTGCGATTCTCCGCGCCCTTCTACAATCGAGCAATGGGAAAGAAAGGATGAATTTCGAAAGAACCGAGTTTTAGAGGTACGACAATGTCTTGGAGGTAAAGAAGTCGCAACTTAATCATGATTATATTATTCTTTGTGCAAATTGTGTTATTCACCCTTTGTGAAATGGAGAACGTAGATATTCGTTTTGATCTTGTGTATAATTAGGATATATGAGGTTAAAAAAAAATAGTTATCGAGTATTCCGCGATCGACAAAACCGAACGCCTGTCCTCGTACGCGTGAGACCTTTCATGTTTTTTTTTTTTTTTTTAACGCATTATATGTCACCGATCTAATTAAACGACTCTTTGAGATCTTACATACTCATTTGTGAAAACCGTTTTTTTTTCTTTTATTTCTACCGGAAAGATGCATTAGAGATACCTAATCTTAATTATTGATCTTGCATAATAAGTAGATCCATTTTAACACCACTCTATACGTGAATGGACATGGTGCTTTTAAGTTTTATGTAGAAATGACATCATCGAGTATATCAACCTGTATATTGTTAACACGTATTGTTAAAGCACAAATTATTTCGGATTATATCTGTAACACCCGAAGGATTGCCTCTCTTCTGTCCTCTTTTTGATATATCATTTTCAATGTATCGTCAGAGTCACGCAAATGTCGAAGAGTAAAGCGACTGCTCTGTACAAAAAGCTGCAACCTTTTTGGCTTTTATACTAAAAGATCATAACATTCACAAAACTCTCTCTTGAAACAATAAGACAGGATCGTATTCCCCATACTAAAGTAATTCACTAAAATAATTTTCTATTACGATACGACTATAGTTTTTCGTGAATATTTACGAGGGACACACACAAAATTCTTCTACATTTGTGTCCGTAAATAACAAGTTAAAATTGAAAGAATCGAAGTGATATACTCGATTATTAAGATTATTCGGTAAATCGGATAAAAATACTCGAGTTTTAATGTGATATCTGACCAAATTCTTAATTCTATACATTGTATAATTCTTACTGACGATACGCGGACTGATATAGCATCCATTGATACCGAAATAAGATTTTATAATTGTATCGCGAACCGTCTCAAGAGAATACTGATGACTTATTGAACAAAAATACTTCGAGCGATTAATTGCTTTATCCACGGTACGTATGACATTGATTTTACTTTCATTGGCAAGTACGTCGAGTTCTCTGAGTGTAGAGATAGCAAGCGAAACTGCGTATTATTGTATAAATCCAATTGCAATTATTACTCGCGTCATATTGTAAAGATAACGCAAATTATAATATGATGGAGTTTTGAGAGAATTTGTATAGCATCGTTTTACACTAAAAAGGAAGTTCCTTAATGGATCGAAACATTCCTGCAAAAATACGACTCGAGATATTTTTTCAAAGCGATTCCACGTAATCAAGTTGTTGAGGATGAGTATTAACCAGAAAAGTTTTACTTAGAGTTACGTAAATTGGCTTTCAGTTAGAGTATAAATTCGAAACGTTTGACGCGCAGATACTCTTTTCTTTTCATGTAGAAACGCAGGTGACGGTAATTACTCGATTTTGAAGGGAATAGTGCCTGTAAATGTAGCAAATGTATTCCTAGATACGTTCATTGGAATACACGTATATAAATATACTATCTGAGATGTAAGCGCAGTCGGGATAAGACAAAGCTAAACATTAGTATTAATTAACGGGAGGCGTAGAGTGTGGACGAAGATTTTTGTACAGCTGAAAAGTACTATTTAATGTGCTGTAGGCGCGCGAGCGCGTTGTTTCTTTTCTTTTTAGTACAAAATGCGTTGCAATCATTGCGAGTTGCCACGTTCCACTCTCTTCTACTTAAAGATACTAAAGATTACGCTGTAACATACCGCAGCGTGTACCGCGCACTTGGCTTCGACATAACTTGTTACTTGTTGAGAGCACAGTAGAGATTGTCGAAGAATTGTATTTATGCTTCTCTCTTCGTTCTACATAGTATTAGAGAGACGAGTTGAGAGGGGAGATAAGCGATTGAATTCTGTGCGCGCTGAATCCAAGAACCAAAATACAAGCTCTATCGAGATGCGGTATTAATGATAAATAAACTGTACAATAAATAATATAAATGCATATGCATTATGCGTAGTCATAACAGAGCGCCGTTAGCGTACTACCCCTATTACCCCTTCACCTTTGTTGTCCCTTTTTCAATATTTAAAACGAGAGAACAGCTTGTCGAGTAAAAAAAATTATACTGTGATAGAAATGTTTTATTTAATGATTGCCTAGATTTCTCTCCGTCATATCTTAGTCATTTTTTTTTTTAAGATGGGCTCATGAATACCATCTATCCATCATTTAATACGTTAGAATGTTAGATATTTCGAAACATTATTTTTGTTAATTTTTTAGAAATTTTATTAATTTTTCATGTATAACATTAATATTAATAGAGTTTTATTAATAGATTAATAAAATACAAATAGATTAATAGAAACACTACTTTTTTATTAAGTGCTTTTTTATGTGCTATTTTTTAGATACTTAACACCATAGTTTTTTTTCAGATCACAAAACTTTGTTAAGAAAAATAAATGACCTAGGCAGAAATGACGCGTCTCAAATGATAAATTGCAGGATTGATAATACTGAAGAAAAGTAGAAAATTACAGCAAACTTTTACACTATACGTCCTTAAGAGATTGTCTAACATATTTTTATTCATATAAAACATTTTATTCATAAAACATAATAAATATTTTAAGCCTCCGTGCCATCCTCATATCCTATTTCTATAGTGGTATCCGATCTCATTATTAGACACGTTAATCTCGATGTTAAATAAATCTGCAATGATAAAATGAATTAGACATTTACTTTAAACGCCGTGATATTTCGGAAAACTAAAAGTCAGGACTTACCCCTTTAAGAACTTCTTTCGTATCGATATTGTGCATCCGCAAATATCTATCGAGACTGGTACTCGCGACGTATGGATTGGTCGTACTACAACTTATTCCGGTTATACCACCGATGAATTCTTTGTACGTGTTTAATACGGTGCCTGCCTTTCTCAGATCGATGAGATTCATTCTACCCATAGTTGAGCCCACTATAATATGTCTTTAACATAATAAAGATACGACGAAATGAAATGATATTATGGTACATAAATGTATCACAGTTATAGTATTTTAAATGACGTTTTAAAGTATCCAAATAACTTTATACGCGTGCACTAGTCTTACTTTTCTTTGGGCAGGGTAGTTAAGCTGGTCCAAGCGTCTTCTGGCGCCATCATTTTCACAACAGGCCGTCTTTGGGCGCGTGGATCGAACAAGTGTATCTTTGACATTTATACATGGATCAGTAGTACGATTGTACTTTCACGATTGTAAAAAATGCGTAAGACTAATTTCACAAAGGAAAAAATGATTCTTACATGCCCGTGTCTACTGACTGAGACTATCTGTTGGGTTCCTGGCAAGAAACTCAGGTCCGATGTGCAAACAGGTCTTTTTAAATTCAACCAGTCGTGCGGAAGATCCTTTTCAAGGAATACCAGCTTTTGCTTCTCCAGGTTGTACAATTTCACTTTGTTTTCATTACCTCCGGTCGCTATCAAGTTCTTGTGCACACGCGAGTGGCACATACTGGTCAAGTTCTTTCCGGCGTTCACCAATTCCTGTCCTTTTCCGGTGGCGGATGACCACAGGCTCACTATCCCGGATTCGACCGATGTCAAGACAAGCCTGAGATAAAATCGTAGACCGCTTTATTAAGCAATATCGGTGCGCATTAGCATGTGGAACGCGCTCGTTTTGCGTCAAGATCATTTTACCCGTTGTATCGCGATATTCCGTTGATGCATCCGCTGCCCATGTTACAAGAAAACGTATGTGTGAGTATTCCGCTGTCCGAGTCAAAGATCTTTACCCTGTAAGAAATTGATGCAATTATCATCAATTGCAATTATATCATTTATCCTCTAAAAATCATACTTTATTAGTTTCAATATATGAAGATCACAATTTAACATATAATATTATCATAAAAACCATATTTTATCGCTAAATGAGAGAGTCAAGAGATGACTCAATGAGTCGAGTTTTGTGTTTACATTTAACCAGCGTTTGCTTCTCTCATATTTTATTGTACAAAACGCTATTTTTATCATACAAAATCATATCTGTTCTCGCGGTGGAAGTAAAAGAAGCTTTCTACGCCGTTATAAAAATGTAGAACGTCACCTTCTCTCCGCCTTGCCGCAGGCAACCAGAATCTCCCCTTCGTCGTCGTCGCCCCATGCGATCCTGGTCACCCGGTCGTCCCTCGTCATAAGCGACAGGTTCAGCAAATTCTTTACTCTGGTCTCCTTCTTCGTCGCTCCGACTTTTATTCCTACAATTTACATTTCGCGGATTACATAACCTACAAATTGACACGCGATATCGCGGGACGGAGCTACAAGATCCGCGGGATTACCTTTGACGGCGCCGGTCGTCGCGCCCACGAAAATGTCGAACTTTTTCCGACTCATGGTTGACGGGCTGTAAATCTTCTCTTTTTGTCGCACCCGGACGATGTATCCGTGCACCACCACCTCTCGCCACGAGAGAATCACTCCCCAACCCAATACAAATGCACGTGTCCACGTGCCAAAGCCAAACACAGTGCCGAAGCCGTCGAAGGGGGCGCACGCGCACCGAGAGGAGCGACCGAGGGCACCCGAGAGTACGCCACTTGCTCCCCGGAACTCGCAATCATATGTTGCAACCGCGATACCGCGAACTGCGGCGCCGTTGGGCTGCGTTGGTCAATGGGCACTGTCCCAGGAGGGACGGGCTGACGGGATCCTCGACGGAGCGAGGCAGAACGAGGGCGTTGAGACTCGCGGCTTGCACAGCTTAGGAAGACT
Organism: Temnothorax nylanderi; assembly: GCF_030848795.1. NCBI lineage: Eukaryota > Metazoa > Arthropoda > Insecta > Hymenoptera > Formicidae > Temnothorax > Temnothorax nylanderi. The sequence continues at coordinate 321,202 of NW_027249095.1, read as the reverse complement.
CACATGGACCTGCACGAAGCGACTTCGTCCGATCGCCGGTAATCGCCGATCAACGACCCGAGGCTTCGCGGAAACGCGGAAGGTCTCGGGGTGCCTTTGACCCTAATTCCGACCAACTTAATTGTCGATTAACTCGTCGATACTTGTACTATTTTGTCAATATGGATAGAATTAATTTTAACACAGTGGGTGATAAGATTAGGCAACGAATTGCGTAGTTGGAACTCTTTCCTCGAGCAATTAGTCACTGATTAATCTAGTCAAGGTCGTACAAGTACGGGCTGTTTGTTTTTTTAGAAGCCAGATCAGTCGATTTTACTGTTTGTAAATTTTCCTGTTTCTATACTGAGACACACAACTAGGTCGCAATCTCTTCAATTTTCCCAGCTCTTTGTTGTGGAGTCGATCAGCTTGCCCTCTGAGAGGCTTAATTATTGTCAGATTTAGCAGGGACAAATCCTTTATACATATGTGAATATAATGATTTTCTTTCATTTATTATATGTGCACTTGGAATCGATTTCAGTCACCCACCACAGCTGCAGAAAATAATAGCTAACTACTGATGTAATTTTGCAGCAATTTGGTCTCCGTGCGGCGATGACGGCCGCGAGGACATGTTTCCATGCATCACACGCTGCGCTTCGGAGGTGCAGCTGCAGGCAGGTGGCTTAGCTATCGAAAGACTTGGCGAATTGACGGCGAAAGCTCGACGCTTGACGCGAGTTTATTAGGCATCCAAGAGGATGTTTGTTGTATCTTATCTGAAGTCTCACCGTCGGTAGGTGACAGCTGATTGATATTCGTGTGTCCGGAGAAACAATCTCCAGGAAGGATGAGATGGCGTGGACCTTGAAGGCTCTTTAAAGATGAAATTGTAAGATGACGAACCGCTCGTGACATCCGTGTCGCGTAAGTTTACTGCGTTAATTTTACATTAGATTTTAATCGATAACTATATCACATCTGTCGTCATGTATGATTCGATTAGAATATTTATGCGTGTGATCGTTTATCTGTTATCGATAGGTTTTGTATGATGATGCGATTGAACTTCAAGACAACCCTGCTTGTATTGGTTGTCGCGGCATTGACCTTTTTACTCGTGTCATGGAACAATTGTGGAAGTCTATTGTTCCAAACGACAAAGTATCAACATAAGGCAAGATAGACTATATGACTTATATCTACATTGTCATGTAATAGCGAGAGCGAATAGATTTGAACATGTTAATCCACATTAGCTCCGAGATAGTGCATATTTTTATACGTCATATGTTTCAATACAGGATCGTTTGAATACAGAATCGGGATACCAAGAGATAGATTGTCATATAAACGGCGATTACTCCGTAGGATGTCGCAAGGAAGGCGACGAAGTATACATACCGTTTTCATTTATCCATAAATATTTTGAGGTCAGTTGAGCCGATGCTGTCGTTAGATTATATTATGCCATAGGTATTACAGTAACTTTCATGTACAATATTTTAGATTTATGGAAAACTAGCCACCTACGATGGTCTGGAGAGATTCGAATGGCTGCATAGTTATTCAAAGTTTGTAAATCCCAAGGGAAAGTATGACCCCCGAGGGGTATTCATGACCTTCGAAAATTACAACGTCGAAGTCAGGGATAGAGTTAAATGTATCAGCGGCACCGACGGTGTACCGATATCGACGCAATGGGAGAGCCAGGGATATTATTATCCCACGCAAATTGCTCAATTTGGATTATCGCATTACAGTAAGAACCTAACCGAGCCCGAGCCACACAGGAAGATCATTGAGGATTCCGATAAAGTTAAGCAGAACTGGAACGTTCCTCAAGGATCGGTTATGAACAGAGTGTACGACAAGCAAGCTAATAGTTACGTCCTAAAGTTCGCTACGCCGGAAACGAGCACGTCGGGGATTTCCTTAAACTTGGATCACGTATTAGACTTTGTATTGAAATGGGATCTTAATATTAAAGACAATGGAAGTATCACGGTTACGTTACAGTCGAGGGAGAAGAAAGAGCTGTACTACCTTCACTATGTTACCAACAATATAGTACTGTATAATTATAACAATCATGTACACTATGGAATCGGGCAAGCTAATCATCAATGGAGACGTCTTACTAGAGATCTCGTAGTTGACCTACAAAAAGGTCTTTATTTGAATGATAAAAGTAGGAAGAAATTGCCCCGGTCCAAATTAAAGGTAAACGGCCGTTCAAACGACAACTTCATATAAGTATCTTGGAGAATATTTTTTTGAAATAATTTTAAAATACAAATCACGCACGTTTTAGGTAGTTAAAATTACCTTATACGGCTCCGGTATGATTGACAATATGACATTATCGACTAGTGAGCATATGGAGCAATTTTATGATGCGGCAAGATGGTTTGTCGCTAATCAGAACATCACCTCTGGTGGCTGGCCGAATCCTGTCAGGAGAAAAGTATCACCTGGAATGGCTATACTTGAACCTGGATGGTATCGTTATGGCACATATATATACAGGTGACCCTCGAGTAACACGGTATATGAATTGCACGGTAAAAAATTGTGACAACCCTACTTTTTAAAAGTTTTTTTTTTTTATAATCCCTTGGAACCAAATGCCCAATTTTGTATGGATCTGGAGTCTTGAGTTGCACGGTTTTCAATAGCACGGAACGCGATCTCCAAAATTGTATGTAAAAGTCTCGAATAACACGATTTTCAATAACATGGAACCAATTGATCGTGTTATTCGAGGGTTACCTGTACATGTAACGGAATGGAATGGAACAAAGTTAACTTGTGTGGAGCTGATTTTACAAGAGAAAAATATGGTTACAGGTATTCCAGTATGGGCCAAGGTCACGCGATATCAGTGCTAGCACGGGCATATTATCATTCTGGCGAGGCGAAATACTTACAGGCCGCTATCAGAGGCTTGCGACCTTTCAGACTGACATCCGCTAAAGGAGGGGTGGCTGCGCTGTTCCTAGGCAAATATGTCTGGTACGAGGAATATCCCACTACCCCCCCTTCTTTTATTCTCAATGGTTTTATTTATTCGCTTATCGGACTCTACGATCTGAAAAGCATAGCGACGGGTAAGGACGCGGAGGAAGCGACTAGACTCTTTAATCAGGGTATGATATCGTTGAAGAACATGTTAACGTTATACGATACTGGTTCAGGTACGACGTACGACCTACGTCATTTTACATTAAAGACAGCACCTAACTTAGCCAGGTGGGATTATCATTCTACTCACATTAATCAACTTCTTCTTCTCAATTCTATAGACAACGATCCTATTTTTATTACGACCGCGGAACGATGGATCGGTTATATGAATGGCAAAAGAGCGGCGCATAATTAACCACATGTTTAAATAATATTCCATTCCCTTTTGTATTTTTATTATACTTATTTATTTAAATCATTTTCATTGTTTTATTTTTTATACTGCGGGCTCATTTCATATATTCATTCAAAAATATATATCTTAATCTCTTCTTTCACTTGATTGAAAGAAATATTTTTTCGTATAATTTTCATTTTATACGAGTGATAATTGTAGTGATAATCGCGTTATTGAATATAATAGGCGAAAAAGTGCGAGCGTATATGAGATCGAAAATTACCTACAATTTGTTAATATTATAGACGGCTAAGATAATTGTAATAATAGGAGAGATCTGTGTTCTTAATATACAGGATGATTTTTAGTTATATGTTGATATATATAATATATAATATAATTTTAATTATTTCAATTATTCAATATACATATATATAATTATAATATATGTAATTATATAATACAAATTATATTATAATTTAATAATCTTTTATATAATATATACATATTAATGACATATGATATATTTATTTTTCATTTATTATACTTTTATATAGATAACGAAATTGCCACTGTATATGTCTATGACTGACTATTTTTTCGTTTATTATTATGTGAAGTCTGAAAGGACGTATCATAATAAGTATAGATATCTTAAAGTATAATTTTAAATGAAATAATATACTTATAATAAATGATATGCTAATACACTATTGATATATAATTAAAAATCATCATGTATACACTTGTAAATAAGAGATTTCTGAAGAACCCCCTTGAACATTTGAACGTTGAACATCCGTTTCAACATTAATAATTCACATAATGGTGCTGCCAATAATTATGATAATTAATATTTATATAGCGTGATTCTTTTTTAACAGTCACGACATATTGTATAATTATACATAATATTTAAGAGAAGATTGTAATCATTTATTTTTTAATAGCGGCAAGTGATTTTTCGTAAATTTCTCAACTAGTTTTATAACTATGAATTTGCACTCCTTACTAAATATATAAATAATGTTAAATTATTCAATAAACATTATTGTTTAACCAGACAATGTGATTTGAATCTTCATAAGTAACATTACAACGTTACATCGATTCTATGAGACTAAGGGTCTATCCAGACAAACTTGCGTAGGTGCATGTGGAATAAAAATGAAATAGGCAGGAAAAAATTTATCTTGATACTGCGGCATAAATCGTATTATACTTTTATTTTTATTAAGGATCGAAATTAGATTTGCGACCAGCCGCAGTTTATAAAACATACAGAACACTTTGCGTGATATCTATGGTGAACACGATTTGGAAGACATTATCAGCGTAGCGTTACAAAAATATATATTACTCTGTTACACGACCTGCGTAAGGAATAGGCGGTATATTTGTTCGTGAAAGTTTGTTGTCGAATATAATAAATTGGAATAGAAATTATACGCGGTATTAAAACGTTGAGTATTTGAAACGTGGGATCGGTTCGGTTTTGCGTGACTAGTGGTAACGGTAACGGTAGGCGCGGCCGTAATTGTACACCGATTTACTCTCGATCGGGTTACAGGTGTACAGGGCATCGCCTCTGGTCCCCTGCGGGCACGTACAGACCGCGATGTGACGTCGGGGCGTGCACGTGGCACTCGAGCCACATTCGTGGCCGGTGCACGGGTTACTGCACGTGAAATCGATACACGCCCGATTGTCGGGGCATTCATTGTCGGTGAAGCACTCCCCGCGCTGACAGCTCGTCAAGGCGTTACCGATGTAGCCGGTGGGACACGTGCACACCGGCCTCTCCTTCCCGGTATTGTCATGGCCCGGCGTGCAAACCGCGTTAACGCCGCAGGGATTCGGCTCGCAGAGATCGCCTGAAAATAGAGATGCGATTTTGAGATAATTGCCTCCTCTTCTTCTCCGTCTTCTTCTTGAATTCGTCTGAGGAATCAAACTGACGAGCCACAAGAAGAATACGACTCTGGCTAATTAACGATCGTTATACCGATCCACTTACGTGGTTCGAACAGTCTGCAGCTGACGAAAGGATTGCCGGTCATGTGTTTCGGACAACTGCAAACGGGAGTGATGCCGCGTAGGTTGCAGTCGGCGTGTACGCCGCATACGCCGTCGCAGGGATTCGCGCATTTCTGATAGAGGCAGGCAGGCTTGTGCGTCGGGCATTCGGAGTGGGCGGTGCACTCCGGTCGACACGCGACGAGCGGGTTTCCTAGCCATGTCTAGAACAGGGAACAAACAGATTGATTCCCACACGTCGTTTCGTTTCGTCACCGTCGTTCGGAACGCTTAGTCAGACTTGTATCCTTATAAAAAGAAAACCATAAATTTTCTATGGACAAAGCGGAGGCGTCTTACTTTCGGGCAGCTACATTGCGCTCGATGATTGATGACCTCGCACTCCGCGTTCTCGCCGCACTTGCACGGGCTCTCGCATCTGTACGACGACGAGCACGCGAGGTGCGGAGAACACTCGCTGTCGCTCTCGCACTCGTGGCGACACCCGGCCAAGGGTGAGCCTCTGTAACCCGGTAGACACGTGCAGACCGGTATCTCGTTGATCACCTCGCACTGGGTATTCACCCCACACGGACTCGGCTTACAAGCGGCTTCTACATTCATTGAATATTTTTGATAACTTGCAACACATTTTCAATAGTAAAAAGAAAAAAGAGGGAGGTCTATGAATTATTATTTACATTTGAACAAGAGAGAAAGAGAGATAGGAATATCTAAAAGACATAAAAGACGACTAAAGAGCATCAGAAGTAATGCAGGAAGTTCAAGGGCCAATAAACTACACAGTCTTCTTCAAAGCATCAGGAACATTAGAAACATTAGAAAAATCTTTAAACGTCTGTCTTTTAGACATTCCTGTTGTCTAGATCTAGATTAAACGGCGAGGTTTTACGTACGAGGGTCAGCGACTTGACAGCCCGAGAACGGATCTCCGACGTGTCCTGGTATACACTCGCAGGTACCTATGTGATTTCTGGTCAAACAGTTCGCATTTACTCCACACAGGCCCACGCAGGGATCGACGCACCTATTGCTCGTGCACACCCTGTTGTACGGGCAATCCTCGTTGACTGAAACGCGACGAGGATGCTAAGTAGCGTGCACCGATTTGTGGAAACTCAAGAACCGCAGGTGTATAATTCCGATTCGACTTAATTAACGAGAGGTTTGCTCTTCCAGGAATTATATAATGATCGCGGATCGTTTTACTCACTTATGCATTCGACTCGTACGCACCGCGCGAGCGGGTCTCCCATATGTAGATTCAAGCACGAGCACACCGGCCGTCCCTCGCTCATCGTACATCTCGCGTTGACGCCGCACGTGTAGCTGTCGCAACCGCCTGTGGAAGACGAGGGTCGGGGATGATTCAGCGAGCACGCGTCGGTTTTTTTTTTTTTTTTTTTTTGCGTAATGACGAAGCACACAGAACTTACCAGACGCGAGTACTCGCGACTGAACGTAGTGGCTGCCGTTCACCACCGTGCTGAACAGAAGCAGGAGCAAGGCTGCGGCTTGCGAGTACAACATTTTGCCACTGTGCCGATACAAGATCTATCGAAAAGCCGATGAAATTTATGAATCTATGTAATTTATCTGTGTATCTATCGAAAAAAATGATGAAATTCTGGCGATACGGGCCGGATGGGCTTCTTCTCCGCTTAAGACGTCTTCGAAACACCTTCAAGACTTTCCGAATAGACGTCTAAAAGTTAACGTGCGTTTTGCACAGCACTTTGTCTTTAATTTTTATTCGCACTTGACATCTCTTGAGATATATATTCGCTTTCTTGCATTTAGAGATGAGTAAAAGATTATTTTAGTTACTTGAATTAGAGAAAGAGGCGATTCGCGTTATCAGTCATCTCACGACTGGGAAAACATCTTCGCTCAGAATCTTCAAGTATAAACATCCACATTCGTGCAATACAAATAGGAAATAATGAGCAACAGATAATGAGCGGCGATGATGCGGGTAACGCGAGCAATGAATAATGCATGAATCAGCTTTATCTGAATAACTAGATGAAAAATTTACCCGAACAATGCCCACCTCTGCTTGCAACTTCGTGCTCGATCGGCGCGAGGAAGACTAACACGGCGGACTACCCGCGATCGCGACGATCGCGTAGATGACGCGAGATGACGATCCCAGCCCCACCATCCGCGACCTTCGCGGTCCCCTCTTCGAACTTCACCCACGCACGGCCCTGATTATATTCCTCAAGGTATTCGATAAATTTCGCCTACGTTTTTATGACGCGTTTAATTCCGTTTTTTTCACTCCTTTTTTTTTTTAATGTAATTGATGAGCATTACGTGCGCGCGACGGGTTTCCCATGGCTGAACGCGATCGGAGCACGCACGTCAATTATCCGTCCATGCCGACTTAGGATCACACACGACGGACCGTAATGATATTCCATATTCGCGTGCGGTACAATACGGTCGGTCAAAACAAGCAGGTATGAGTAATCACGCTGCAGCTTCGTATGCGGAGTTCCGCGACGACGGAACCGTTTCGCGCCAAAAATGGATCTTCGCGGGCGTACGCTCGATCCCGCTCGAACGGCGCAGTCGGAGTAAATCCGGTATCTCTCGGCTTGCTCATTCAGCTTGCAGATCGCCGTTTCCGTAGCGTGCTAACTTCCTCTCGTTTTAGAATATGCTAATCTACAACAAAAGTACAAGATAAAAAAAAAAGTAGAAATGTACGTCGCGTATGCAAATAAAATATGGTAATGCGCCAGTATCACGCCGCCCGAGTGATCGCACGGTCCCGTTTTTATATTGTCGTTTCTGCGAACAGAAACGGACTCGCGGCTCGATGTCGCAATCTCGAAACGAGAAACATAATTATTCGCATATTTGTAAACTCTTTCATCTGTTTTCCTGGTAGTTATCAATGTAAACAGGCGATTTGGTAAATGCCAATTTATTCTGGAAGTTGGCCTATAAGACGCTTTTTTGCGAGATATTAATCGAAAAATCGATTCCATTTATAAAGCAGAAGACATTTTTTTTATAAAGAAGTGTTCTGCAGTGGTCAAGAAAATTGAATGGAATTAATAAATTAGCGTTATAAACTTTCCAAGTAAACAAGCCAATAATTATATAAAACTCGTGTTATATATTTAGGAAACTTCGTACAAATACATATACGTTTATAACTTTAAATAAATGCAAAATACACATATATTTGCCATATGGAACACATATCTATTTACAGGGTTGTCCATCAGAAGTAGAACGCTTAAATAAAATTCCTTTCGTGTTATAAAGAAACATGCGCCGATTTAGTTTTTAGCCGTTTCTGTAATCGTAAAGCCTTTAATTAAATATTAGACCATTAAAATAATTTTACACTTTGGAATCTTAACTAAAATATATGATAGGGACAATATATCCTTGAAAATTCTAAAAATATAATTTTGAAAAAAAAAATTTTTTTTTCTGCATTATATATATATTTTTTTAAACATACTTTGTCCTCAATACCTTTTTCGCGTCAAATGCAATGGATTTATTCAAGCATTCCGTTTCAAAGTGAACCACTCTGCATGCTACATACACATGTCGATATTACTATTTATGTACATGGCGGATCTTTATAAATTTAAAATTGCTCGTGTTTGGTGCATTTGTGTCCGATAGATCGATAGCGTACGCAATGGCTTTGTCCTACCTTTCGTGATACAGATATGATATTTAATGTCATGTAGTTGAATTCAATCTATCTCTTTGAAAATCATAAAACCTTTAAACAAGATATTTGCATTTATAGCGAGATATTTGAGCCAGAGTATAATCTTGTTCGTGCGTGATTATGTTCACTTCAGCTTCAATTTTATTTGCACTTGGATTCTCTTAAGAACTCTTCGTAAGCGGTCGCAATTTCATCGTCATAATTATCATCTTCTTCTTCGGACGTCCTGTAACATTATGTATAAAATAACATTAGTGTATATCTTTTAAACGCAAGAATTTTTGTTAAAATTATTTTTGTAAATATTACCTATATCTTACTGAAAGTACAAATATGAAATTATAACGTACCCTTCGTCTAAATCCGCTTCTGCATGTGCATCAAGAAAGTCACTTTCCTCGGCGGTCAGAATCTGGCCGTCAGGACCGTACATGACCGGTTGGTTCAGTTGTACTTTCTGTGATACTGAATGCTGTATCTTCAACGGTACAGAATTATAATTAGACGTGCGCAGCTGGTCAGACTGTCGCTGCACCTCGTTAAATAATGCCTTGCTCGACCCAGACGAATCACAACTAGTACTTCTTCCCCAATCCTTTCGTAATTCGTGAACGCTGTTCACCATATTTCCTACGTGCGTATCAACCTGCCCGTTATTTACAAGCTCCGTTAGCGCCCGCATCATATTTTCCATGTCTTTACTTCTGCTCTTATCCTTCTCCAACACGTGGCCCGCCAACTATGCGTTATATCAAGTAAGGCAATTAGAATACAGATAAAAATTACTATTTATTACTATTTCTGTTATCTACGACTTACTTTAAGCGCTTGGCATATATATTTGACAGAGCTCGACGCTGGTCTCTGCAGTACCCTAGTAATAAACGATACTAATAGTTCCCCTAAAGTGAAAGCATAAGATTCATCCATCTGAGCGACCAACTCTGCTAAAAATAATATCAATCCGTTACACTTCCGTTGGTCCCGTTTCTCTTCGGGCTGTTTAAGCCATTCGGATTCGAGTAATCCAGTCTCCCATTTACATCTAACAATAACAATATCGCAGATGTATATAAATCGTACAATTTCGATTATGTCATATGCATTTGGACTTACTGGAAGCACAACAAGTCCCTGAATAGCTCTTTGGAAAACGTGTACAGCTCTTTGGAATCTTCTAAGCTGCTATCGAAATATTTACACAATCGGGCTCCATTATATCGAAAATTACTTTCTGCAATAGACTTAAATAATATAAAGTTAGTAACACGTACTGCAGAGAATAAAATAATGAACCGCTTGCAAATAAACCGAGTCATGTACAAAATTACAATGACATACGAGTATGTATTCGCAGATGAAAGAGAAACTTTTATACCCATTCGATTATGGTTGTCACAACCATCTGCAGACAGCGCATGTTCCCACTCAATCTAAGCTTATCCATGAATGGTGGAACTAGATTTGTGAACTCGGCAGGATTCATAATTAAAATGTTGATAATGTTGTGGAGATGTTCATAGGTTTCAAAGTTGTAAGCTTCTTCCTTTTCATTCTGCTGCTTCTCCTCCTTCTAATTCGAATATTATTGATATATATATAAATGTTGCGTACAATGTAGCTTCCTATGAATGAAGAGAAGATCAGGCTTTTACCTTGCCACTACTTACATCATCCTGATCGTATCTATAATTATTGTAATTTCCTATGTCCAAGTCTTGTATATTGCACTGTTGCTCCAGAGCATCTTCAAGACTACTGTCATCTCGAAACAACGGAGGTACAGACTCTTTTGGTGGTTCTTCACGAGCTCTCGTAATTCTGTCTTGTACGGATCTTGAAGTCTTTGGATATTGGTGAGTAGGTTGCTATCAGCAGATTATTCATGGTCAAAGTAACCGAATGTAACCGATATGGTGAAGATTCAATCAGAATAATATAGATTACTTACGGAAGACAGATATACGTTAGGCTCTGCTGGGGGAGACTGCGACGAATGGGACTGAAGGAGCATAGATCTTGGAACAAATTCTGCAGCCTGTGGCGATAGCGCAAATTTCTTTTCTTCCTGACTGTGTTGCGACGTCACTGGAGACGTCGAAGAGTCAGATCCTGTGTACAAATAGTTTTATTTTAAACCTGACGGCCGACAAGCTTGGAAATTTGTTGCGACTAAAACAATGCTAACTTGTACTGGATTGACTAGCGGTTGATGCGCCGTGTGGTCGCCTGAGTCCTCCACTGTTTTCCTGCATCCAAACGCGATGGCCACGGCCCACACTGTGTTTCACGATCTTCTCATCCCTGCCAGTCTCCCTATCCCCTCCGAAAGAATCCATTCTCTACGCAAACTGTTGATCGAGAAGATTAGATCTATCAGAACCAGTTTTGATGTTCAACAACATTCTTGAATATATTGTACTTTTTTATATTTTATGGTTTATAATTTGGATGAGAATTTTATAAAGTTGCTTTTCACGAAAAGTTAAAGAGAGAATAAAAAGTACAATAAATTGGATTGTTAGGTTGTATTAGTATGCTTTAAAAGTTATTGCATACGAGTGATCAGATAAAAGTGTTTGTATGTAAATATACTACATTGTAGTTACATTGTCCAGCAGAAATTGTGCTATAATTTTTACAAATACGCATATAATGGTCTTTAATCCTTTGCAATCCTAGACTCGACGTAACGCTGCACGAATCTAATCAGCGAACTATATTTTTGAGATAAATTTCTGATTCTCTCATAGGTCTGTTTGTGTTGCTTACACTGTTTGCACTTAGAATTTTTACTTTCTCTCCCTCTCTTTCTCTCCAATGTTCAAATATATATTTTGTTTTAAGTAAAAGAAATTTTATGGATTTCAAGCAACACGAACGAACCTAATGACAAGACGAGACTTGGATTTTTGCTCATTCGTGAAAAACGATTTGAACCGAAAAGAGATGAGGTACGCAAGTACCCGGAGTACCGGGTGAGCAAAGAGAATTTTAATTCAAGGTAACACGTTCTGTGTCGATTCCACGATACCCGCAGGGATGCTTCACGCCATGTCAACGACATTTATCGGGTCTTCCACTTATTGAAACAAGTAACAAAGATAACGGTAGGTCGAGTCAACGTCGCTGCGCCTCATCACGAGAGATATACATCGAAATCGCAACACGGTTGCCTTAATCGTTCATCGACATTACAAATCCAATGGGATACCTTTGGAATATGGGTTCACAGATCGCTCGTCGAATCACGAGAGGATAAACGCAGCCCGATAACGGTCCGTTAACTTCCAGCCGGCGAGAAAGCGCAAGAGATTCGCGAGAGCCGGTTACATACAGGCATCGCAAACGTGAACCCCATCGGCTACGTGTGTCGCGCAGCCTCGCCTCGCCGTCATTTCTTATTATCGTTCGCGTCCGACGTCGAACAGCGCCGAGCGGCGCGAAATAAACGCTCTTCTTCCGCTTCTTCCTATATTATATGGCACCCGCCCCTACAACTGGACTAACTGGAGTACTGGAGACACTGGAGTGTCGAGAGATGGTGTCGATACGGCAAGCATCAGAGACTTTAGCGGTGTCCAATGTCGGATGATGCAACACTAACCAAGTCTGAATACTCTGTACTCTGTAATTGCGAGAAATAAAGTCGGAAATCGATTGTGGAAAATTTGACTCTTCACGTGCGTTCTGTAATGTATGTACACTGAGTACTGATAGTACAGAGAATCTATAGTTCACGTGACATATGATATAGGATTTCATCGTATTGTCAGCACCAGCACATTTTAGAACGCATTTAGGTTGCGTATATCTCCTAATTATCCATTAGCGAGCTATAATTATAGAGACCAGACCACCAACTGTAAATAAATATTTGTCAGATTGAATCATGAAACATTTTTGGAATTTTAGATATAGTGCAATCTCTTTACCGATCAGGTTCTTCTGATACTTTATCGACAATCTTATTTGTAATGTAAATGAAATATAAGGAAAATAAAATTAAAGTTTTTAAAAGAGCTATGAAGTATTATTTATTTTACCTTTATATTACCCTTTCTTTCTTCCTTTTTTCCCTCTTTCTAATACTTAAATTCTTTTCATTATATTGATTTCCTAAACACTTGAAGACTCACTTTCAAGACTTCTGAAGCTTACGATCTAACTTGAATTCCTGGAAATTTGGAAAATTCTTGAAAGTGTAGAAAATTCCTGGAAATACAGAACATTTTTGAGAATTGACAAATTCTTTATGTTGATAAAATCCTTAGAAATTGACAAATTTCTTTGTTGATAAAATTTTTGGAAATTGACCAAATTCTTTATGTTGATAAAATTTTTGGAAGTTGATAAAATTCTTGGAAACTGAGAAAATTCTTGGAAATACAAAAATTCTTAGAAATTGAAAAAATTCTCGGAAATATCAATAAAATTCGTGGAATTTTAGATGGTGCAACCTTTTTCTCGATTATGTTCTCCTGATAATTTATAAACTTTCACGAATTTAGATTTTCTCAAAATTTGAAATAGTAGAAATTCTCGGTAATCCTGCATTCTTGGGTATGGAGGAATATTTATATACAAGACAAGTGTTTTGTATCATCAATACACGTTTTATTATTTCTTTTTATATACATACAATACATACATGCATCTTTTGCCAACGTGCATATCGCTATAATTCGAAGAAAATCCAACATTCGTACGGCCAATGAAAATCGCCGTCTCGCTTCTTTGTTCGCGAATGCTCACCTCATCGCGAGTGGCACTCCGATCGGATTATCTCGGATCCGTTTACAAAAGTGAACAAATTTTACTAGATTTCGACAAATGAAATCGTAGATACGCTAGTGAATTTCCTGACTTTTGTAATTTTCACCTCATTTCAAGATACACAATCGACCCCCAGATATGCTACATTTGAATGTGGCGCGATGTTCCGGACCAAAATTTGATTGGCTGTTGTATTCTTCGGCCGCCATTATGCGCAATGCCTGTCTTCTTACATCATGATTCATGATTCATGTTTCCGTCCGCAAGTGTATTGTATTGTACGAATCGTCTGGAAGCGTCCGAGAGGTGTTTATTGCTGACGCGGATGGTTCTTTCTTCGAAAAGTGGCTGGAAATATTAGCCTAAATTGCAAGTCACCCACGTGTTCGGTTAACATGGATCTGGAGGATCGTCGGAAAAGTTCTGAGAAAAGGTTAACGATAGAGTTAATGTCATCGCCTTATTAGGTATAACCTAGTCTGCAAATTCGCACTCCGTTCTCTGGTACTTATCTCGCTCTGTTTCTCGTTCAGCTTCGACACCGACGACGATTCCGAGTACGCTATGATACGGCAGATAAAGATGGAGCCGGAAGCGATGTTCTCACCTTCCGAGGATGATATTATGGCTCAGCTGCAACAGGACAGTTCCGATCTGGAGGTCGAGCCTAGCTTCACGTTGGAGGGCTCCCTGAACGGCGATTACTCCAATGACGGCGTGTTGATGCAGCACATGGACATTAGGGAGCCTTTGTCCACGTTAAGGAGCCTTTTGGAAGACAGGCTCACCATAGATTTAAAGAATTACTCGTTTTGGTTACAAAACGCGCAGATGGTAAGCGATGAGATATTGTGCGGAATGTCCCACAGATCTTCCGTAACAACCGCTAATGGCAAATTCCTGAGTCTGCCCTTATTTCGAGATGAAAACCTTAATATCGAAAGGCCGGCTCTCACGGAAGGTCTAGGACATCCTGTGGTCTAATAGAATTCAGTTGGAGGTTGGTGAGCACTGATGCACATTAACCTTTAGAGGCCGGGGGTGGTCGAAATATCGACCACCCAAAAAACACAAGCTATTTGATGTTTTCAGGCAAAATTTGTGTGTTGAATAAGGGAAAAATAGTAAAAAAAAACAAAACTCTTCAAGTCCTTTTCCCGGCCTCTAAAGGTTAAAGCCGTCGTACACAAATCAACATAATGATATGTGTAATATAAATGTATTGAATCGTGAAAGCCTCAATGTTTATCGTGCTATTTCATAAAACATGTATTCGGCATTTTATCAAAAATATTTGCATTTTACTTCTGGATTAGATCAGTGTACAACGTTAATATGTACCAATGCGCGCTAGTGCGTCCAACCGAATTTGCTATGACTTTATTTAAGCCTGAAACTCATGTGTTTGTCGCAACAGCTGGAAAGCCATAAGAATTTGGTCGATCAATGCGTCCAAGGAGAAGGGCTGGTTCAGATTAATGTACAAATAAAGCCGATGCAAAAACGTATCAATATAGTGGACGTTCTTAAACCAGCAGATGATTACATTGAAGTTGTGGAAAATAATTGTATGTATTAATGCCTATACATCTGTTCTCGGTTTAACTGTGATAGATAATATTTTTATTGTGATGCAGCACCGGTGTCTACTGCTCAGGAAAACAAACGGAATGTCATAAAGTGGATGATAGATGCGCAGTATAAAAAGGAGCAGGTAATTAAAATGCTAATTTATTTTGTAATTGAAATTTTTATATATGAAACATACATCTTATATGATTGGTGTTTTATTTTGTAAATCAGGACGTAGAAGAAATATGATTTTGTTTGCTTTATTCATACAAAACATTTTTATTTTCTATGGACATAACTTCAGCGATTTAAAAAATGTACTATTGCTTCAGAAACAAGTAGATGTGTTTTTATACAAACCATTTCAATTACCGTCAGTCCTGAATTTGTCTCTGAAATTATGACCATATAAAATGGAACGTCCTATCAATGATTTTCTAAAAAATGCATATATATTTCTTCGGGAAAAAAAGGAACGATTGAAAATACCAAATGATCCAAGAGACTGGTCAGAAGCACATGTGAAACATTGGCTGCAATGGGCTGTTAGACAATTTAACTTAGTATCGTTACGTTTGGTTGATTGGAATATAACTGGAGCGCAATTATGTAACCTTACACTGGAGGAGTTTCATGCAAAAGTGCCTCTTGATCCAGGAGACGTGTTTTGGACACATTTCGAACTTCTCAGGAAATGCAAATTCGTTGGTACGTTTGTAAGAAATATAGTATTACACAGTCCGGTAAAGATATCTGATAAATTCAAATCACTGTTGGATTTTATTTTATTTATTCGACGATTACTGTTTGCTTGCAGCTGTTGTACAAAAAGATGCATCGGATTCACCCAACGAAGGTGTTATAGAGAAGTCCATTAAAGCACGTAGTCAGAAAGTAACGAAATCGAAATCTACGGTAAATCAGCAGGCGCGTTTAGTTAATGTGCCATTGGAGAATGTCGATCCGGCTTCGATCACTATTGCCAGTTCTAGTCGAACCGTTAATAGCGGCCAGATACAGCTGTGGCAATTTTTGTTAGAATTATTAACGGACAAGGAATATAGAAGCGCGATTCAGTGGGTAGGGACTGAAGGAGAATTCAAGCTTAATCAGCCGGAGGCAGTGGCGCAATTGTGGGGAGCCCGCAAAAATAAGCCGTCGATGAATTATGAGAAACTGAGCAGAGCGCTTCGGTATTATTACGACGGCGACATGATTTCTAAAGTTCATGGCAAACGATTTGTCTACAAATTCGTTTGTGACTTAAAACAGTTGTTGGGTTACTCAGCGGCAGAGCTGAGTAAACTTGTTGAGGAAGGAAGACGATATTTCTGATGAAACCACATTTTTGATTACTACTAATAATAAAATAGATTTTATTGTAAGCTTCTGTCACGTTGTCATTATTTTATATTGTATAATTATTTCTATTTTAAATATCATATATACGGAAAAGGTCTACAGCATATTACTATAATATAGTATATTACGGTAAAATCTCTTATCAGGATACAATCAGATCTTTTGAGATAATCTTTTATTGATTGGATATCATGTGCGTTATTTCTTCATTAGCTTTCTTTGCATTCTTTTCCAAATGAATAAGGGACTTTGCAAGTAACGTCACATCGTAAACAAATTACGAAATATAATTTACTGACGGTTACGTAAAAATAGATTTTGGGTTTAAATTAGAAGTATTCATTAGATCTTGGAGCGTATATAAGTGTGCGTGAATTATAATCTAATATTAAAACAACTCGAAGATTATGTTGATGATTATTTAATATCCGTTTTATGTATCGTGGATTTACATGTGGATTTTTATGAGCCACTTATGTATCATTACGGACTTATGTACGGATAATATTGTATATATCTTCCTGTTTTTGTATAAAAATATAAAAATATTCGATTATGACCAAGAACTTAAAGAAATGTATTATATAGTTTTCATGCTAGATATCGCGTCGATTTAAGGAGCTTGTATATACGAGAAAAACAGTTATATAATACAGTTGTTGAATATATATTTCATCAATATTGATATATTTTTTTATCATAGAGATAAATGTGAACACTCTAAGGGGGCCGGTTGTTCCAACCTGTTGGTAAACTACCTAATAATTAAATCATATATATGTCTGTCTTTTCTTCAAATTAGACAAAGGTAGACATATGATTTAACTATTAGGTAGTTTATCAACAGATTGGAACAACCGGCCCTAAGTGTTAAAATTTCAAGGCCATCGAAAATGTATAAATATTTTATAAAATGCACTTTGATAAATGACGTGAAGACGATGTTGTAAACTAAAGTTGTTGAATAAACGATTTGCCTTGCAAAGAATTGCAATATGTAGTTGGTACATCTTTTTTGCATAATTCTGTTTTTATTACAGCAATTCTTCCTCATTTAATTATGACGTTATGAAAGTTGGAGGTGGAACTGAATCTAAATTTTCGTTAACGGTTAATGATTTTTGAGATCAACGTCGAAACTGCATCTCTTTAAATATCTTTTATCTGATATTAATAGACACGATAGAAATCTGTATAGTGTTTAATAGCGAGAGACACCCCGCGATTTGTATAATAATAATTTTATCCTCTTTTTGATATTCTTTGTAGCTCCACAAGCTAAAGAAATTCGGACCGATGGAGAAAGAGAAGCCGATGCAAGTTTCCTTTAAACCACACGCTAATGAAGAGTCAAGTAAAACGTTCGTTCCCTCAATCACACAACAATCCGGAGACATAAAGGAAAAAAAAAGAAAAAAAAATACGCAGGATATGTGAATGCGGCGCGGCATGTTGTCGAAACGCGATGACGTTTGTATCTCTGTTGCTAGGACTGACTTTTGATCGGCAAAAGGCAGCACTCATCGCCAATACCAGAGAATCTAGCCTGTGAGATATCGGACGCGACGTCACAAGTTAGGGTCTCAGGGAACCGGCGACGCGGCAGGCTTTACAATCAGCCCGCCCGCCATTGCCCTTTTTTCTCTCTCTTTCTTTCTCTTTCTCTCTCTCACGCTCACCATCACTCATTCTCTCCATCTCACCCTCGCGCTCCGCGATCATTCTGCCCTTTCTTTTTTGCAAGAGAACCTTATGCAAATTCACTGCCCTGGACAGTGCGTCGCGAATTATTATTATCCCAAAATCTCCCGAAGGAATCGTGGCGATAAAGTGAAGGTCCGGAAAACTATTTCGTAGTGTTTCAACGAGTCGCGCTTTCGCCGAGATTTCTAGTCTGGCTCGGAATCTAGCTGGATCTACCAAGATTCGCGCTTGGAGAACGAGAAACGGAAGTGCCAATGAAGGAACAGAAATACATTTCTTGCACTCGTTATGCAGTTACAACGCTCCAAAGAGAGAGTACACAAACGGAAAGGGCTTCTCTCGTACGTCGACAAAATCGTTCGCGCTTTGTCTCACTCGCAAGAGAACGATTGCGAATTATACGTTATCCTCCTCCTCACACGCATTCACACACGCATACAACACGTGCACATATACACACACATACACACGCATTTACATCAAGAGAAAATATACCACGTGTACGCATTCATAGTAAGGCGCAAGGCTCCGTCGATTTATACATTCGCGTAAAAAAGGAAAAAATAAAACAAGAGGCTGTTCTCTCTCTCTCTCTCCTCCGCGGAGAGATTCCTTCCGCACGCGCGGCGCGGGTCTCGCGAGAGAGTCTCCTCGGGAGCGGTTCCGTGCAATGCCAGCAACAACGTCGCAGCGCCGACGACCGGGAAAGTTAGCAAGTTGTACAGTGGACTTCGTATCTCGCGAATTTCCATTCCCTACTATACAACCTACTACCTCACCCAGACGTCGTCGCGGGGGCTTCTCCTCCCTCGTCCGCCGCTCCATCCGCCGTTCTTCTCTCCTTCGCCCTTAATTCTGCCGACCGAGTTTTCGACAGGTCGCTTCGCCTCATCTCCCTCTCCACGCTTAATTCTCTCGCGCGCTCGATTCGGTGCGTCCGAAATTCGCGACTTACATCCATTGACAATATCCATATGCAATTAAACAACGTCGATACAATATTGTATACACATTGTTGGACGCGTCGATCGTAATTATGGACTCGCAATCCTTTTCTCTTTTGGTATTACAAAAATGGCCCGTCGCACGAAGGAGCCTTCATCTCCGGGTCTTTTCGGTTATCTCTGGAGAGATGTGCTTCGTCTTACAATAAGAATATCGCTTTACAATGTATTATACATAAAGAGCGCGTTTTCGGGGCGCACAAACGTCAGCACGTTTGGTGACTCTTTAAAGTTTACGTCTCCTTAGACGACTAGTGTCCCTTAACTTTAACGACGCATGTCGATCGCGCTTTAACGGTCGGCAGATGCAAAACGGTGGTGCCCTTTTCACGTGCGAGGAAATTACTCGGCAAGAAGTCTGTCGCTGATAACCGGAAGTGCCGCGAGCATTCGGGGGAACGGAGGGTTGGTGATGATGACGGTGGTGGTGATGGTAGTGGTGGTCATGGTGGTGGTTGACGGTGGTGATGGTGATGGTGATGATGACGTTGGAGGGGGAGGAGGAGGAATCCGTCGAAAAGTTTTAACGCCGGCCTGACTACATGTACCGGTAGATAGGAGCTTGCGGTATGCATATAAAAAAGCCCACAAGTTCGGATCTACGGGTTAGTGTCATCAAGTATAGCCGATTACTATCGTCCCTCGGGATCTATCCGCGCAGACGGTCCAGCCGATCCTTGGGGAGCCTGGGATCCAGCAGTCCAGACGGAGTCTGCGGCGAGAACCTGCGGAGATGCAAATCGGCATTAGCGATCGGCGTTTGCTGCGCTGGAGAGTATTAACGTTATCTTTGAAATTATTATCTCTTGGCAATCATTAGAGCGTTCCTTGTTACCGGGTCTAATAACTCTTTTTTTAAGCCGCATTTCGAAACGGATAAGAAACTTTTTTCTTTTCGCCCTCATTTATGGCTCTTATTTCTAACGTCTTGTTACGCGAAGATTCATTGAAAGCTTTCGACCAGGTTTGCGAATATTCGGGAAGGTCGCGTTAAGAATTTCTCTCCGCGGCGATCCTTCGGTCCCGGTTCGGCGACGCCGTTGCTGGGCCGTTGCCGGGCCGCCGCGGAGACCAGAAGGGCGTAGAAGAAAAAGTCCGTGGGTCCTACGAGAAACAAGAAGCCAGCGGAAGAAGGAGAGAGAAAGGGAGAGAGATAGGAGGAAAGGGCGAAAGACGGAGAAAGAGAAGCGGGGAGAAGAAGAGGAGCAAGAAGAATATAGGAGCGCGCGCGGAGAGTAGGTATAGGCTCTCTCGGACGTTGTAAAAATCCCCTGCATCCTCGTTCGTAGACAGTTTAATGGCCTCTGCTGTTCTCTCCGCTGCTCCGGGCCTAAGGGATGTAAGGCGCCGTTTCCAAGGGGCCGATCGCGCCGAGAATCGCGCGCGCGGAATTTTTTTCCTGGCCGATATTCTGATGCGGGACTCCGTTAAATCGCTCGCCGTCTCCGCGTTGATCAGCCTCAAATATATGTATTTCATATTATTATATATAATAATAATTAAATTATATATATATATATATATATATATATATATATATAATATCGCTGTGGAACAAAACTCGCGATATTAGAAATCTCAATTTTTAATTAGTGGTCATTCCGTGGATCGCGTTTAATTTAATAGATCGAAGAGACGCGGGTTATTCGGATCGAATCTTTCGCAAATCTTTGCCCGTAAATTTTAAATAATTCGTCCGCTCATGATCTCTTTTATGGATAAATTATTCTCACGCACGCTACTCGCGCGTAATAATTTTGAGGATGCGTATACTCGTACCGGATACGGTAAACGGGACGAGAAGGATACTTTTGCATTTCTATTTCTCGGAAAGCGAGCGACGGTTGTTAGACACGCATGTGCCTCTCGCCTTGTTGCCTTGGCGAACGATACTTTGGCGAGAGCGACGACAGCGAGAGAACCGGGCGTTGTGGACGATGCTTAAGAGATGCTCCAGGATCCGCGGCGAGGAACCCCGAGACGCGAAACTAGTCGGGCAAGAATATGAAAAATAAATTATTATCTCGCAGCCCCGTCTGGATACATATACGCAGAAAGTGAATTTTCGCGTGTCCCTCGGTGTTCTGCATGCAGGCTGGAAATTGCGTATTCCTAGCGCGATCCTCCGAGGCCAATTGCCAAGCTTAGCCCGCTCGGCCTCGGCTCATTTTTATTTATTAATAACGGCAACGCGAACGAGTGCGCAACAAATGTTACACGAGGCCAATTGCCGATAAGGCATTAATACACAAAGGAATCAAATCGATTTAACGCAACGTGCCGCCGCGCCGTTGCGTTAAATATCGTTACGTGATCGGAGTTGTTAAAAAGTGCGGGATCTCAACTGGGCGAAATGCATCTTGCGTTCCTTCGTGACGCAGGCAGGGTCCTCCGAAGGGCGGCAGGGCCGTATAAGCGCGCACGGTCGGAAGAGAGAAACGGTGGAGTGAGGAGGGGGAGGGTGGGGTGCGGGGGCGCGAAAGGGCGACGCGTAATCAGAGGGGCGTTGAATTCAGGGGATATCGAGGAGAAAGGGAGAGGAAGAAAGCGAGAGAAAGGGAGAGAGAGAGAGAGAGAGCGCGGGAGAACGGTGATTCGGGAAGAGGGGCGCGAGGGGATCGACAACGGGGAACCGGGGGTCACCGCCATATTATATTTAGCGAGACACGACCGTGTGAATGAACTGAGTCTCAGGGGCGGGCCCACCGCGGGATACCCTTTTCCGTCTCGTGTCTCGTCCTCTCCTGCGCCACGCGCAAATTACGTTCTAGGCCGGACGAAATCGTCGCGATTACGACGAGCGAGTTACCGCGAGTTTTCTCGTCGTTCACGTTCCGCCAATTCGCGTGTGCTGGTAATTCGCCAGGTCTCCTTTCTCTCTCTCTCTTCGCTCGCCGTCCGGGCGATATCGGCTGATAGCCGTGAGTTCCGACAGTCACGCCGAATGAACTTGCGAAAAAATCGCAAGCGGCACTATTTGCGCTGCCTATTTTTGCAGTGGAGAGCCCTGGAACGAGCGCGGTCTGTTTTTTTCCTCAATATGAAAGATAAGCGTTTTTTTTTTGGTGGAATAAAAAAAAGTGGCGACAGACGAAGAGTGGACGTTGTGCCTTTGGAAGATCGCGACGTAGCTCGGCTTCGACAGCGAAAGAATTATTGAGTTTCCTGGAAAGTTTGCCGCGCTTTATTTATGCAAACTGCAAAGCCGTCGTTAGTTCCGGGAAGACGCCGCGTGCAATGGTTAGAGCTTTCATTAATGAGTTTGCCGAGCGCTGTCGATGAAAAAGAGGATTAGCACCCGACGCTATGTTGCACTCGGTCGAAACTAAGTTTTACTTCCGTGAGACGCAGCTACTTTCTTGTTCGTAACACACTAAAGGGCGTATCAATCAGCTATTTTTTCTAACTGATTGACTTAAGCTATTTTTATTTGTGGATACCGCTGTGGAAATATTTTTACGGATGAAAGATACTCGTCACACACACACACACACGATATTTGCCACGTTACGAAATCGTTGGATTGCGCAATCAATTTTACAAATTCACGTAAACCCGGGGCCGAAAGTGTATACATTCGCGGGCACCAAGGCAAACAACGTCATTCTATCTTATCGTACTTTTGCTACCGAAATAAACTTCAACCTTCGTCATCGACTTCGTCGCCGATCCGTATCAGGAGTTTAATGAATAATTATTTTTATTAGAAATGAGCCTAATGAAAATGTGCATTGTCCTTCGCGCGTGTTTAACTCTGCAATAATTAATGATGGGATCTGCTAGGACCTCGGCTAAAATACAGATATATTTATTTTTAAAAATGTGAATTTCTTAAATAGATCGATACACACGTATCTAAAAAATTATATATATATTAATACATTTATTTATATTAATTTTAATTTATTAATAGATATATTTATTTCTTAAAATTAATGTGAATTTCTGAGTAAATATGTGTGTTAGAATTTGAAAATATTATATATGTTTATAAAATTTTCAGGCTTTCTCATCTGTATTGTAATTTATCACTGCAAACAATAAATCCACATTATTATGATACAAATGAGTATTTATTTGAAAAAGTTGCCAAGGTCCGTCAAATCTCATCGGATTGGAAATGATTATAAAGAAAACTGCGTCAGATCAGCGCGGGAATACCATTGCTTGGTACGGATAAGAGTACCAAGCTAGAAGTACAATTTCGAGGATTCCGGACACGTTGTCTGTTCACTGATCCGACATCATTGCCGCGATCTCTTTGTCGCGCGCTTGTTCCGCCAAAGGGACGAGCGGAGAGTATTCCTAAGACATCGGCGATGTTCCCTTTGGTTCCTGAATCATTAAAATCGCGCGCAACGTACCGGCGATGCGGCGACGCGACAGATGTAGGAGCGCTGCCGCGAGAGAAGACGCATTTTTCCGGCGAGCCGCAAGAGAGCCGAGAGGAGAAAGGGAAAGAGTGAGAAAGACGAGGAGAAAAGGGGGCGATATGCATCGGACAAGAGAACTGCGGCGCGAGAAGCGAGAGAAAGGGAGGAGGATGAGGAGGAGCAGGAGGAGAGACAGAGACGAGAACCGCGAGTGCGGACAGAAGAAGCGTCCCCATAGCAACACGACGCGACCGAGCTCGCAATTCGCAATCCGCCACGTTCTGCACGCGCGCTTTTCTACGTGCGTGTGCCCGCGCGTGTATTAACGTACCATACACGGCAAATTCATTTCCGGGCAGCACGGTCCGAAAGCCCGCCCGTTTTTCACCCGGCTACCGCGCGAGTAGGTACCTGAAGGAGGTAAGGTCGCCAACTGGGAAACGATAATCGATTTAACCCCTTGAAAACGACCCGACCGCCTCCTGCCCCTTCCGCCCCGTCCGTCTTAGGCGAAACAGGTGGAACTCCCGCGCGTTTTATATCGTTAAGGGGTCCATATGGCGTAAACGATCGTCGACGGATGCGAATGGCCCCCGGTGGTCGGGGAGGGGAGGCATCGACGTTGATTCTTTCGTGGGATAAAAAAAATTTGTGTTCGAACTTGAGAG
Source organism: Temnothorax nylanderi (assembly GCF_030848795.1). Taxonomy (NCBI): domain Eukaryota; kingdom Metazoa; phylum Arthropoda; class Insecta; order Hymenoptera; family Formicidae; genus Temnothorax; species Temnothorax nylanderi. The sequence goes on along the minus strand of NW_027249095.1, from coordinate 296,651 downwards.
GCCAGCTTCGAGGCGGGGCGAACAACCGCCGGGTTTTGGAATTATATTTTTTTTTTCCGCTCCATATGCACCCTTTGATTACTTCCTTTTCCTATGCAGTTACGTTATACGCAGTTGATTTTCATCAAAAATTAACAAGTACTATTACGATAAAAGGGATTGACCTTTTTATGGTTCCTTTGCGCCTAAATCTGTACTGACATCGAGACGAATATCATTAATCCTTGGCTGATGGTCAATGTAGACCCAATGGATATTCATTTACAAAAATTATTCGTACGTTCCTTTTACATCGCATTGTTGGTGTAAAAAATCGAACTCGAAAACTGCTATTTTTTACCGCTGCTTTATGAACTATATTTATACGAGTGGCTTTTTTGATTCAATACGGGTCATACCCAGCCACGATCAAAGGGTATTTTTTTTCAAGAGCTGAACAATATATGATCGAAACAGATCTATCAAGTACATGATTTTGACAGTTGCCGAGCGTGCAAAATTATGAAGTACTGAGATACATTCGATATATGTTACAATTAAAATAGAATGTGTGAGACGAGATAGAAAAGTCAGAATCGCTAGTAGCCATCGCGTTTAGGTTCCATGTGAAAAATAACTTTAAAACAGAAGTATTGTTCACCGATTTACAAATCTAGTTATAGTTACAGTAAAATAAGCCAATTACAGTCATCCTTAAAATGATTCCGTGCCAAAAAAGACGTAGCGCAAGCAGCCTCGAATATATATATCTACTCAATATACACTAGCAGCGAGAACAAAATGTATTCCGGCGGGAACGATATACACTTTACGATGAAAAAGAAAAGAAACGCATCTCCTTCCCGCATAAAAATTACTCCGAGAAAGCTTTTGTGTGCGCGGAGATACTTTTTTCCAGCCACTGTATATCTGAATATATTCCTCCAGCCTCCGCGTCCGGACGGAACTGGTCAATCCTGTCTTGCGGGACGAAACACCGGGAGAACGAAGGACCTTCGTCCGAGGCGAGTATCGAGCCGCGCTGCGCCGCGCGATGCAGTTGCATCTCGCAGCGCAGCGCAGCGCAATGCAGCGCAACGCGGCGGGAGGAGGGACGACACGGTGGTGAGCAATCGGCATGCGGGAGCAACAGAGAGAGAGAGTGTGTGAAGGAGAGCGAGAGAGAGAGACAGACGGAGAGGGGAAAAAAGGGACACTATGCCCCGCGATTCACGCACTACACACCCATGAAGGCCTATCCCCGCCCATCGCCTAGACCATACCGGCCAATGACTGGCATGCGCTCGTTCTATTAGAGAGGTCGTAGGCACGGCCTAGGCCCGGCACAGCACATACGGCACGCACACGTACCCGCGCTCTTCCCTCTGCCGAACCCCGATGGGCTCGCGACCCGCGATTTACCAATTGCGACCGTCGATTTTACCTGCCTGTCTTCCTCGCGGTCGCGACGTACGTGTTCGCTTCGGCCCCCGCACGACCGTGCCCCTCGCGGCCGATTCGCGTTGCCTCGGCCTTGCGCCAGCTGCATAATACATCCACCGCTAAATACCGATGCCTCGACCTTTCCATGATTTCATCGATACTGAAGGCAACTCTGGTGAAGGCAACGCGCTCTTGAAGCTCGCTGGTCTCTTCACCCCGTTCTTGTGGAATTACGACGTGAACTTCCCTCTTGCACGTCGAAATGAATTATTTTATGCACCCTCATTCGCGTTTATGTTGCTCAAATACATTGGCGGTTCCCTCCTTTGTCTAAAGGCCTGTTCGTTTGAGTTGAACTTCTTGCACGGTTCTTGCAGCTTTCCTCTTTTTCTTTTCATGTTGGAGAGAAAAGGAGAGAAGATGAACTGTGCGAGAAGTTCAGCTAAAACGAAACAGGCCTTATATTAGCGGGTGCACCTATAGTACGATTCAATCTGCGCGTCTTGATAACGCAGTAACGGATGATGAAAACGCGGGAAACTGAGTCAGATTTTCAGTACGGAAGAATATATTCAAATATGACAGTGGTTGGAGAAAGTATATCCGCACACAAAAAAAGCTCTTTCTTGGAGTAATTTTTACACGGGGGAGAGATGTGTTTCGCGAGGACATGAGACTCCGATGTTTTATTATCACGCTTTTCTCGAAAGTTCGAGAACGTTCGCGACCACGGTGTTATTCTCTCGGCGCGTTTCGATGGTCACAATGATAATCAGCTGTTTCGCTGACATACAGAGATCTCGCGAGCAAAAGTTGAATGAAATTGATCGTCATTTCTTTGATGTCTATATTTCTACTGGAAATTAAAATTTAATCTCGGTTTAGCTTACTTTTTATCATTTTCTAGTATCAGAAACGATAAAAAATGAAATTAATTTGCACTAAAGTTAATCTGCATTAATGAGAAATGGATATTAGTCTCATAATGTCATAAAAGATAATATTTTTTCAAAGAGCATCGAGGCAATGGAAATCAAATAGTCAACTCTGTTTGACGACAGAGCCTATTAACTACTAATGAGTTTGAATTTCGAACAATAAGCTTCATAACAATATGACTGAGACTTGTAGCTTTTAATTCTATTGCAAATCGAGAAAAGAGAGTCTCCGATATATTTTACTGGTCAATATTGGACGTGTGCGTGCCGATACGCGAGAGAATTAATTTATTTCAACGTATATTGCAAGGAAAAGGTGACTTCTCCCGTTTCCAACGTCATAATTCAATACGACTGCAGCGAGGAAATAGAAATCTTAAGACTTCGTGATTTATGTCTCCGCAGGAGAAGGCATTCTCGAGTTAACTCGGGTTAACAGTCAAACGCGTTACCACAACGCTGAATTATATTCTCGCAAAATTCTGTCGGATATCGGGTGACGGCGACGTCAAAAATATCGTACGTTTTCTGGCATTTTATTATTAACATTTCAACAATATCTGTCAGCAGTATATTTTTACATACTTCTTATATGAGACATAAAATTGGATTTTTAAGAAACCTAAAAGAATTTCATCAAAGAGCGTATACGATAAATAATTTGCTTCAGAAGTTACGATATACTTATCACATACGTGCCATCAGCAAGATGAATCTTAAAATCTTGTTCCAAATACAATTTTCTATTTTTTTTAAATCTTATCAGTATAGTGTATATGTAAATTAACAGCCTTGTGAATAATTGTACCGTTCCTAATTATCGCGATCGAGCGATCCGTGGGTAGTTAACGACGCTGATCGCCTTCAACAAAAGGAACGTGATCCCTCGTTCGCGTTTACAAATTCGCGGGATGACTCAGAGGGACGGTTCTCCTTGGAGGACTATCGGCCGCCGGTCCGTCCAGAGATACCGTTATCGAAACGGCCGCGAAATATCCACAGTACGCAGGGGGATCTTTAGACAGTTTCGCGATAATCAGAGCGCGACCCGGCGATGACACTCGCCGACAAGTTATGCAAATGCGAGCGTACGAAGTGCCGCGGTCTCGGACTCCAGCCACTCCAGGTCCGAGTGATAACGACGACCGCGGCCTCTCGATATCCGCGGCAGATATATACGCGGAGTCGCGACCGCGGCGTTACGTGTGCCATGTAACCGATCATCTCACTGACCTAGCCAACGCGGCCGGTCGGTCGGTCGGCCGGCCGCGCCGGCCGGCGCGAATCGCGCGGCCGAGCGTGCCCGTGACACCGGGCGATGTCGGTGGCATTGCACGTTGCGTTGCGCTCGCGCTGCACCGGAGTCGTTGCACCGCGCGCGCCGGTAATCGCACACGCGATTCGCATTCGCCTCGCGCCGAGGCGGCCGTGCCCGGTCTCTCTCTCTCTCTCTCTCTCTCTCTCTCTCTCTCTCTTGTTTGCACAACTTAGGTATTGATCTTAGCCGCGCGCGGAACTAGTTTCCGTCTTCGTCCTCATCCCTCCCGCCGGCATGGCACCTTCCTCCGCCGCCGTTTCTGTTTTCGCGATCGAATTTCGCAAATAAGCGGCGCGTCCGCCTCTCCCCCTTCGGTCTCCGCGCTTCGTTTAACGCCGCGTTTAAAGCGTACGACGTTGAAATGAAACGTCAGCGTAACTGCGGAACTGCGGCGGAAACGAGAGCGAGCGTGAGAAAAACGTCGCAAATTCAGATTAATTTCGCAGAGGGGAGGAGGAGGTAATATATATCTCTGGATGATAACTTTGCGTCTGGCATTTATCCTAAGCCGAGTCGGATCTCCGACCTTTTACAATATCGTCCACCGTGAGACCTACGGGCGTGCGGAGGGGCTCTCTTGCGCGATAAAAGAGCGAACTGCGAAAAAGACGAATAAGCCCCGACTATATTTAGCCCCGGCCTGCAATTTATTGCGGGTGTTTGTCCTTTTCGCTCGCAATCACCGCCGATAGCTTATCGACGTACGGCGTAAGTGACAATATGCGGCGACGCTATTCTCCAAGAGGCCGGCGATAAATCCCAGCGAATTTTCCAGAGCGTTTCTTTTTTTTTTTGTTTGTTTTACATCGGTCGCATTACAGCCCTCCCATCCCTGCCCTCGAACACGGTACGCAGAGTCGCGTTTCGCTGCGATCAATCGATCCAACGACTCTCTCTCTCTCTTTCTCGCATTCCGATAAAATACGAAGATTCATCGAGCCCCCCTTTCCTCCCGCGCTGCGCGAGATTTTTTTCCCCTAATTCGCATGACGTAAACGACACGTGACTCTTAAGAAATATCGGCTACACGACGTACAACTTGATATCGTCCATTATCTTACGCCTCTCCTTCTCTCTCCCTTTCTATCTTTCTTCTTCTCCTTCTCCCTCCGCGATACGACGCGGCCGAGAGCATCACGTTTTATTGGGTGAAACGCCGAGCAAAATAGTGGCAATGCCCCTCGGTTAGGGAAACGAGCGCAACGCGGTCCAAGTTCAACGATTATTTATGCGCGCGTTATCGGGCCGGCAAAAAAGCATTCGCGTTAATTCGCGTACGCGCTGCGTCGTGGAATATAAAAAATTTTCTAAGGTGCTCGCGCGTGTGGAATAACGGCGTGGCGACCGGAGAATCACGCGGCGATTCCACCTCGCGATAACACCGTATATTTCAACATCGCGCCGATGAACGATCGATCGGCATACCTTCGGTCTGTCGCGATCGATTGGCAATGAGATATTAGTATAATATCGCCTTGTTTACATATTTCTCCAAACGGCCAGCTCGATCGATCTATTCGCGCTGTTTGTCTCCCTTGCTTTTTAATCCTCCGTTTGTATACGTGGGTCTATGGCGTCCGAGCCAAAATGATATCTGCTCGTAACTGTAAAACTTGCAAGCCTGCCAGAAAATATTAGATAAACGATGTTTATCAAAATGACTGTAAAATCGTCAACTACAATGTAGACAGAAATTTTGTAAATTTTTTTTTTTTTAAATACTTTAAGGGAAAAATAGCGTCAAATGTGACAGACTCACGTATACACTCCGAAGGTGTAAAAAAAAAACGTATACAGATGGAGGGTTAATATTCATCTTTATCTTCCTCCATCTCTTTCTCCGCCTAATATTCTTGTACCTTACATCAGGTCCATGTCACGACACAGCGAAGGGCACACACAGGGATGCTATCTAAATCCAGCGTCAAACGTCGTTCCCCGCTCCTCTCCACTCCTGTCCCGGGAAATGTCCCACTAAACGGAATGTCCCGCACTCTCCCGCACACTCCGCGTCGACCGGAAACCGATCATTGTTCCGTATTAAACGGGCAAAACAGCATCGCTCGCGTCGGCGAGCGTGTCCTATGCTCCTAGATTCCTCCTTTTCGCTCCGCGAAACTGTCAAAACCGTGCGCATGCGCGAGAGGGGAAACGAGACAACAGGGTGTCATTGACCCCGGACGTATGTATTCACCGAGGTTAAGGGTAATTTTATCGCCTCTCTCTCTTCGCAGCGAAAAATGCTTCCTTCCTTCCGCGCCACGTTCCGAGACAAAGGCCGATTAAAGTCGCGACGGAATCCGCGACCGTCGTCGCGGAAAAATCGGAAAATAACGTCGCGGCACCCGCGCTCCTGTGCACAAAGTCGACATCTTTCCAGACTAGATACTCCCTAAATCTCCTCGAAGGTAGCCGGAATTTTGTGCTGGGATAAACGCACTCAATCGCAATGCAGCTGGCGAATATCGCGAGAGCGAGGAAAACGAGAAAGAACGAGGTGCGAGCTAATACGGGGCACGTATGTCGCTTAATTCAATTGGAATGGGATCGAGCGTGATGCGAGAAAGTAACGCGACAACACGGCGGATCGAACGGCGGGCTCCAAAGTGCGCCGACTGTGCCCGAGGTTGAAAAAAAATCGTCCCGATGTTCCACGACCGCTCCGCCGCGAGCAGCCGTGCCGTTCAAACTGCATTGAACTCTGAACTCGATGCGAGTTCGAACGTCCAGCAAAACGTATCGTCTGGCCTCGAAGTCAACGAGAAGTCCTCGACAAAGAGCGAAGACGCTTCACCTCGAGCGACGAACGACGGCGTCCGAGCGATCTCCTCTTTCCGCGACACACACTCAATATTTCACTCGCGACACCGTATCGAATTCGGGGAAGATTCCCCGAGTTCGCGCGAGCGCGCACGCAATGACGTTCCTCTCGAAACGGAACGGAACCCGATCGACCGTGGGGCAACGCGATATTGTCCCGTGGCGTTTTGCGGCGAAAGACGCGTTCGTGCGTGAGGCCACCTCGTCCTCCTCGGCGAGAGCGCCGCGAGTTCTCGTAAACCGTCATCGTTTTTCCCCGTTGTTGCCCCCCGTTCATCGTTGCCGAGTCACACCTCGTACCACGTGCGTCGCGGGGCTCTGAGAATAGAAGCGCGAGGCATTAATCTAATTTTCACCAGGCCAAATTAAATTGCGATCGCCGGGCGGGAGGAGGGGGAGGGGAGTGAAAGAGAAGAGGGGGGAGGGAGAGAGTGCCGCAGTCAGGCGCGATCGCCGCGGAATGCGAAGAATAATTTTCGTGAAACGTCGGCGTGGCTGACCGCGGAAACGCGCGCCAGCCATATGCGATAGCCGTCGAAAAGGGGGGGGAGGGGGTGGGTTCGATCGCGAAGGGTAGAGCTAGCCAGACAAGAGAGAGAGAAAGAGATAGAGAGAGAGAGAGAGAGAGAGAGAGAGAGAGAGAAGCGCAAGCATCATCGATAATGCAGCGCGCGGTCACCGAGACCTCTCTCTCTCTTTCTCTCTCTTCCTCTCTCTCCCTCCAACTGTTTCTCATTCTCTCTCCTCGCTCTATTCGCATTTCCTCTCGCGACTCGTCGAGTTCCACAATTCCGTCGGCGATCCCACGTATTCCCAAAGTGCGCACATTCTCACTGGCACTCGCGGAAAACGGAGTTCCCTCTCTCCCCCGGGGGGGAACACTCGCGACACTCCGCGGCACTCGCAAGGAAGAACTCTCGTCCGCGGCACCGCAAGATCGAGGAGACGTCGACGTTGCGCGACGCGACGCACTCGTCATCCGTCCGGTGCGTCGTATATGCACGCACGACGTCGGTCGGCCATTCAGCACTGGCGTGCCAGAGACTCACACACTCGCGCCGCGGATGGCGCGGATGCATATGTCGCTCGGTCGTCGCACGGTGCACATACCGGGGAACGCGCACCTCGCGCGGTGGAGCATCGATTGGGCGGACGATGTCGACACACTTTAACGTCGCGAATCTCTGCAGAGGCACCTCTCCGTTAGGACGACGATGACTTCACGGGGGGGGGGGGGGGGGGGAAAAACGAGCGGAAAACCGGAAGGAGGGAGAGAGAGAGAGACACAGAGGGGGAGAGAGAAAGAGAGAACCAACCTTCGGCGATGACAGCGACGGACTGCGTGCCTAGACACCATCGCACTCGCGAACGAACGAACGAACGAACGGAGGGACGACGGACGGACGCCGCCGCTGCGCTGCACCGCGATGGCCGGGAGGAACGCGACGATCGAGGGGAGCGGAGGAACTGGCGAAACTGTCGCGTTGCGTCGCGCCGCGCCGCGCCGCGCCGCTCTTCGCTCGTCTCGTTTACGAGCGGATCGGAGCGGAGCGAAGTGGAGCGGAGCGGAGCAACGGCCACCTTGTTCGCTCGCTCGTCCGAGTTACGCATTCGGCGCATCCGACGTGTTCCGGCGGTGTCACGGAACGGACGGGGGTCCGTCCGTCCGTCGCATCACACACTCCGAACTCCGAGCCTCCTCGAAGGGGGGTTTTCCTCGCGGGGAGAGTAGGGGAGGCGCGAGGCGCGCGAGAGGGGGTAAGCGAAAGCGGAAAGAGCGGGAGAGTGTCGCTTACCCGATACAGAGAGGAATTTTATTGGCTCCCGCCGAGGCCAATGTCCCGCGAGGCCTTCCTCGCGGTCGCGAGGTGCGCGACGGCCGAGGCGATGAGGGAGCAGCGATAATCTCGAATGCTCGGCCGCTCGGCGGAGGACCGTCGACACTGCCGACAGACGCGGCCTCGGCGGTCTCGGGGGTGGCCTTTTGGAGGACGGATCTCACTCTTTCTCTCTCTCTCCGTCGCTCGACGTCGGCCGATTGACACGAGAACGCGTGGCGATCGTGACCCACTATGATTCAGCTTTCAGATTTCTAGTTCGACTTCAAATTTTTTCCGAATTTTTTTCATTTTATTTTGATTGTACGATTACTTTTAAAGACACGTCGACGGCCGCTGGCCGCCCCTTCGGGGCGGCCGCCCGGGTGCACTGCACCCGTTGCACCCCGGCTTGAAACGGCCATCGTGAGTGATCAGTGGGAACACCGGCAAAGTCGAGAACCTTCGAAGATATTTGCGATCCGAGTTTCAGATTCTTCGAACGAGCTCGAATCGATATTGCCAAGTGCAGGGACACATTGTAATCTGAATCAATCTATTTGTCTCTTAAATGGCACGAGATTTGAAGCTGCGACGTTAAGGGCACTGCATTGCAGACGTTTTTTTGTCGGAGTTCATGGTTTCGCACGGCCACGGGGGTCACTCACGTCTTCGCGTTTCGGGACGATTCAGTTCGACCATCGCACTTCGATACTTCTCGAAGGAGTAAGAGAGAGACTCTTCGTTCAACGTTTGGACGAGGGATGAGGTCGAGGCGCACACCTCGTGTGGGAAAACCGAACGACGGGGTCAGACGGCCAGCGGGTTCAGTGACACGGAAGAGAATTTGCTTTTCCGCGGAGGAGTGAGAGACAAAAAGAAAGAGGGAGAGAGAGAGAGAGAGAGAGATAGACCACAGAGGGAGGAAAAGAGAGGACGATCGTCCTCGCGCAACGAATTCCGCGCGAAGGAGAGCTAAAGAGAACGCATTCGGAGTAGTTTCGCGCACATGGCCTGCCTTCCGTCCCTCGTTCCCCCGCCGCCCCCTCTTTCCTTCCCTTCTGCCGATCCCGCGGCTCTTTCGCTTCCTTCGACCCTACCTCTCCCGTAGCCCTTTTTCGACGGTGCGAAATTCAGTGCCCAGCGGCGTAGGGAGCGAGGGACCTGACCCGACGACGGGGTACCGAACGGAACGAGACGCGGTTCCCCACTCCGCGCGCGCGGTGTACCTTCCCCGTTTATCCCTCCTACGATCGAACGGCCGGCGTTGCCGTTTGCCAATGGCGTTGCCAGCTCCGTTGCAACGAGTGGGAGAGAGGAGAGCCCGTTATCCCGCCTAAGGTCGCCTTCGAAAATCGGCTGGCGTTACGGTGATCGAAAATCCCGTCGTCGTTAACGTCGTCGGGACGTGACGATGTCGTCGCGCCGAGCGTCATTGACGCGACTTCGGGGTCACCACGTCGCGCGGATTCGTCGCGCGGACGTGGGGAAGAGCCCCCCCCCCCCCGATCGTTACCGTTAATCATGCGATTCGCGTCCAAGTTAGCCCCTGTAATTCGCGCTCGTCCGACCGAGTCCGGCCGGTCGCGTTTTACACCCGCGCCGCGGCGACGAAGGTCGCGATTCGCAAACGAGAGCGAGTGAGGGCTGCATCTCGTCGCAAGGACTACAACATCTCACTCGCCACACCGCGACGGAAGCGTCGCTTAACAATTTCATTTTCCCTCGCGCGCAGGACGGACGGATCATTCTCCTTCTCTCTGTCTTTTTCCTTCTTTCGTTGCATCTCTCGCCGATTCTCCCTTCGTTCCTTCCTCCTTCTACGCGCTCGCACGCAAGCTTGAAAAGTGCAACGGACGATATCTCGTGGTGGCGCGGTGCATACAGGCGATGGCATTGACGGGAGGAAGGGGCGGGGGGGGGGAGGAGGGAGAGAAGGAGAGAGAGAGAGAGAGAGAGAGAGAGAGAGAGAGAGAGAGAGAGAGAGAGAGAGAGAGAGAGAGAGAGAGAGAGAGAGAGGAAGAGAGACAGGAGTCGACATGGCGGCCAGTTTTCTGGAACGTGCACCGGCAACCTCCCTCCCCATCGGTTTTCTCCTCTCCTCTGCGCGCGTCTTACTCCGCGCACTTCACTTCCTCTTTCTCCCGTCATCCCCCCCGTTCCTCGGTCTTCGTAAGAAAAAGGGAAACGCTCGAGGTCGCGCGTAAGAATGGTGAGTTAATCACCATTGCTCCGAAATTATGCAATTTTAAATTGTAATTAAACGTGTTGAATTCAATTATAATAATTTTAACAAACTCAACATTTAAACAAACCCTCCCTCTTCCTGGCCCTTTCCTGATACAGTGATTAAACATCGTCGTCGATATCATCGATATTTCTCCTATCACATTCCCCTCTATAAAGTATTACGAACAATATGTAGATAAAAAAAGAGCAATGGAGATGCGTCAAACGAATGGAAGAGATAGCTGGGGTTTCTATCTCTTTCATCCATCTTTATCGATGGATAAATTAAATCGCTCGCGTTTCGCTTCATTTTTAATCACGCTTTCGTGTTTTGATATCAGATTAATCGGACACGATGCGTTCCGACAGAAATAATCAGACTGTAAATATTTGACGCCGTTCTTCGATACGGCGGCACTTGGCACTTGTTCGCGAGGGGGAGATAGCGCGCGTGTCATCGCTTGACTTCTTCGACGGATTCCTAGGCGAATAGCGTGCTCGCCGTAGCACCCCTTCGAGGGGTTCGGAAAGGGGGGGGGGAGTTCAACTTCGCGGGGATGGAATTACAGTTGCATCTTTGTTCTCTGTTTATATGCATAATGTAATTTAAGTTGAGAGAGAGAAATAAGATTTCGCGCTTTTGCCGTGATAAATGAAATTTCGTTTGCGCGAGCCGTGGATACGCGCTGAAGAATTCTAAGCTCCGAGCGGAGGGCCGAGGTGTCTCGCGATCTTACCCGTCCGAACGAGCGAAAATCGCTACGTCGATCGAGGAAAGTGGCATGATCCTCGATACCGTTTAGACGATCCTCGACAGATTGTGCATTCATTCCTCCAGCTCCCTGCGCTCCGCAGCGGATTCACTCCCCCTCCCGGCTTTCATTGTCATGGATAATCGAGGGAGAATGAAAGAGAGAGAGAGAGAGAGAGAGATGCGGTTTTCTCGCGCGTTGCGATTCGGCGTGCGTTGCACTCCGCGTGAAAAAAGCATCGGGTAGAGAGAAGCGGGCGGCTGCTCCGAGGAGGAAGAGGAGAAAGAGGAGAAAGAGAAAGAGGAAGAGGAGGAGGAGGAGGTGGTGGGTCTTCGTGCATCTCCGGCTCGCGTCGGGGCTTATATCGATCACGAGAGAGTGTACGATATTCGAGAATACATTATACGCGGACTCTAGCCTCTAGCCGGACCGCCTATAGTCACGCGGAATATAGACGACCAGGCCGCTGCACTCGCTCTCCCCCCCTCTCCCCTTCCCGACCTCACTCTCCCCCTCTTCCCTCCGGGAGTCCCTCTCTCGCTCCGGCTCCGAGAGCTGTTTCCTCCGCAACCGATGCAACCCCCGCCGTACGCCTCCTGCACGTCGCCGACGTCGCGGGATGCTGCGGCCGCACTCGCGACGGGACCTCCTTCTTCTTCTTCTTCTCCTCCCTCGGCCTCCTTCTTGGGTATTTATCGCGGTACGCGGAATGTACTTGATTTACCGGAAAATAGCGAGGGATGTTTTGCGCGCGAGGGAGATGCTCCGACATGCATCTATATTATCGCGGAAACAGGTTCCGAGAAGAGAAAAGCCTATCCCTAGTCCGGGAACACCCCCGGTGCGGAACGTCGACAACGAGAGAGAGAGAGAGAGATAGAGAGAGAGAGAGAGGAGAGAGAGAGAGAGAGAGAGAGAGAGAGAAAGAGAGAGAGAGAGAGAGAGAGAGAGAGAGAGAGAGAGAGAGAGAGAGAGAGAGAGAGAGAGAGAGAGAGAGAGAGAGAGAGAGAGAGAGGTCCCCCGCTTCTCCCCTCCCCCCCTAATCGGGATCTTAAATCGCGAGTCGAGTCGCGCTCGTAAGAAAGCCGTCCGTCTGGTTTCGCCGTCGCCGGGAGTAAATCTCCGCGCTCCGTGATAAATGGCGACGACGACGGGAACACAGCCACGGTCGCTCGTCACGCGACGACGCTCCCCGAGGGCCCGCGGGGATCTTCTCTCCGTCTGATCGGAACGTACTCTCGCGAGGCGCGGGTACATTAATCCAGAAGCTTCCTCGTAACATCCCCCGGGATCGTTCCCGCTCGGTGGGGACTGTCGTCGTTGTCTTCGTCGTCCTAGTCGTCGTCGGGGACGCCGTGAACGCGACCGAAAGGGGGGCTAGGGGCTACTCGCCGGAGCGACGGAAGGCTAAAAGGCTGGGAGACTGCGGGATTGAGAGGCTGGGAACAGGGCAGGGAGGGGGGGCCCCCCTTGAGTACGCACGGTAGGGGCAAGAGAGGACCTTGGCCTTTTCGCGGGGCAAAAATAAAACCTGTTGACACCGAAGCCCCGCGGACGCAAGGGACTCTCTCGTTCTCTCCCTCTCTCTTTCTCTCTTTCTTTCTCTCGTTCTCTTCCTCTGCCCCTCGGAGGCGCATATATTCACAAAAGCGCATACGTGTGCGCGCGCACGTTGGCGAAGAAAGGGAGAGAGAAAGAAAGAGATAGGAGCGGGGGGGGGGGGGAACGCACGAGCGTACAAATTTTTGCGTTCTCCATCGGGATCCACAGACGATTCTTTGTTAAAGTTAGATCCGCCGTTAGATCCAGCTAGCAACTTGATCAGTTCGATAAATCAAAGTACGCGATCGCGATCGACGACGAGATCGCCTTGCGTCTGTTGCGTTATGCGTTCTGCAGCGCGGAGAGCAGAGCGAGACGGGACCACGCGTTGCGTAGACGAGGCGCAGACAATAAGAAGCAGCCTCCGGTGATCCTTACTCCGATGATTGCACATGTGCGCGCGCATCGTGCACGCACAAACACATGTGTACGCGCGTCATCATGCACGCGCGTATGCGCGCATCCTTTCAGCGATCGAACCGAGCCCGCGCACGCACTCCCACGTTACACGATAACCCCTTCTTGTTTATTAAGATCCTCCTCTTAGCGAGCTGAGGACACATAAGTCTTCCCGCAATTATTCCGGCTCCGACTTGAAATATGTCGTCATTAACAGCGGAGAGTGCGCGTCTGTGTGTTTGTATGTGGACGTCGATAAATCAGATATTATACAATGTATCACAAGTGTACAAAGAAAGTAACTTTATCTAAATTTTATCCAATCTTCAAGAAGAGAGAAAGAGAGAGAGAGAGAGAGAGAGAGAGGGGGGAGGGAAAACATGCGCGTGTAATTCATATAAAGGGTGGTCATATAAAGACTTTTCAAACTTTAGTAACTGCGAAGGGAGTGTTCTTAGAAAAATCTTGCGAAATATGGAAAAGTGCGTCGGCGATCGGAATTCGTCCGTTCTCGTTCCGCGGAAGAGAGATGGACGGATGGTTTGTATGCAACGTACGTATGGGGCGAAGAATCGCGCACACCTGCACGCACGATCGGCCCACCAATCTCACAGGCACTCTCACGTACGGGCGGACACGCGCAGGTGTGCACGCATCGCGTCGTCGTCGCGACGCGTACCTACTCGCGCGCGCACGCGTGCGTGCGTGCGTGCGCGCAACGCTCGTGCGGAAAGGATCGCACCGCGGGACACGCGGGGACAGGGTAACCGTGCGTCCCCGTCTGTCTCGTCCTCGGCGGCTAGACAGCCCATAGACGGAGAATGGGCTTTCGCGTCGGCTTTCGCGCCTTGGATTCCGGCCGCGCCGCGCCGACGAGGTGAGGTAACGAGGGACGTCATTCTCGAGCGATATGAAAAGATCGTAATCGATCGGCTTCAGCGTACGGGTAACGCGGGGTCCCCTGAAAGAGCCGCGCCGATGAAGTGGCGAGAAGCGTTTCATTCTCGGGCGAATATGAAAAGATCGTAATCCGTCCTCTAAAGCTGTTGCAGTGTTGTCGGAACTCCAGGAGACTGGATAACTCTTTGGTGAGACGGATTGTTGACAAATCCCTCTTTGGAAAATGAGACGCCGATAATTTCCAAGTTATGAATGGGATAATAAAGGATCTTTAGCAAATTAAACATTAAGAGTCAGATGGGTAAGGATTACATCGTTTTCAGATTTCAGATTTCAGGTGAGGAGACTTCGCTTTAACATATCTGTATCATAAAGTATTGTAATAGAATACTTATAGGAAATATAAACTTGTAATATTATATGAAGGATCTTTTGCAAATTATATATTAAGAATCAGATAGGTGAGATGATTTACACCTTTTTCAGATTTCAGGTGAGAGAACATCGCTTTAATATATCTGTTACAATATAAAGTTATGTATAATAGAATACTTATAAGAAATATAAATTTATAGTATTATATAAAGAACCTTTTTAGCAAATTAATCCTTAGCTGGCACACTTCACCAGAATCACATAGCTGGCACACACGGAGAGAATTTTTTGTTATATTTTACCCTTAAATTCACTTCAAACTTGGGACAACTTGGCAACCAAGGAATTTTTAAAATATACAAAAGACATTTTACAAACAACGTGATAAAAATTACCAAGCAGATTGGTAAATTTGGAAAAATTATTGAAATTTCCTAGATATATTTTAGTAAAATTAATCAAACATATTTTATATTTTAATGTAATGGATATTAATATTTTTTATTATGGTGGATATTAATCAGAATAGCTCGCATAAAATTCTTGGTGGTACATGTTGTCCCACAACTACCATGATTTCAGGGTAAATTTTAAGAGAAAATTCTCTCCGTGCACTGGAGCCGTTTCAGACCCCACCACTAAAATGCTTGCTGCGAGGAAGCTATTGATCTTTTTTACTTAAAAAAATTCCAAGATAGTCTTCGAATGTTGTAAAATTGGAGAACGTACAAGAAAACGAAAAAATGACTGTTTTCATTCAAAAATTCATAACTCTTATATTTTAAGTCTTCCATTTTTTAGTATCATTTTCGTACTATAGGGGGGCTTAAATTAGAGCTGAACTAGGCTGGGGCGTTTAATACCCCACAGTGCCAGCTAAAGGTTAAATATCAACAATAAGATAGCTAAAAATTACAGTCTTTTCAAATTTCAAGTGCGAGAGTTTCACTTTAATATATCTGTATCATAAAGTATTGTAATAGAATTTACAAGAAATATAAATTTATAGTATTATATAAAGAACCTTTAGCACATTTTAAACATCAAAAATAAGATGGGTAAGAATTACATTCTTTTCAAATTTCAGGTGAGGATCTTCGCTTTAACATACCTATCTGTATTATAAAGTATTGTAATAGAGTACTTATAAAAAATATAAATTATGTAGTATTGTAAAAATAATATAATATATTATATAGCATTGTAAGAATATTATAATAAATAATATTATAAGAAATAAATTTCTAATATTGTAAGGAACATATAATGCTAATATATATTATATGAAGCAATATAAACTATAAACTAATAATGTTAACTAATGTTACAACATTTCCAAGTATATTTTTCTATAAATATTTCTTAACCATTCCAGGCATTGTATTCTATCTTTCGAAATAAAGTTAATCATACACAAAGTTACATTTACTTTGTTACATTTTCTTTTGAAGGCACAGCTGTACCCTCGGGTGGTTCCCGCGCGTGGGAAAGGGAGAGAGAGAGAGAGAGGAAAAACGTGAACCGGAGGGGTTCGAAAACGAAAAATGCTTGTTGCATCGCATTTCGGCGGGCGTTTCACGGCACCTTCGGTGCATCGGTGCCGCCATTTGGAGAGGAAACGCTCGGCTCGAAGGGGGCAGGGCCAAACGGCCGCGTCGGAAAAATTCTCATTTGGGTTCCGACCAATGGGTGGCCGACCCTGTGCCCGGCGATGAAAAACCTACCGGAGGGAAAGGGTCGGCCGTTCGGCTGTCGGGGTTCCAGATATGTCCGCGCGCCGTTTCTTACGGAGCATCCGCGACTCCGAGCAGCGTGGTGCGCGACTCGGAGCAAGGGTTGAACGAGGGTAAAGGACTCGAGCCGGAGAGACCGGACGGCGCGCGCGGATGCATTGATGCACCACCGCACCACGCCGGCGATTCGATTCGGAAAAGGGGGCTCGTCTTCCCGTCAAAAGTTCCCGGAAAAGTCCCCCGCTCGCAGACTCCGCCCAGACGACGAGCTGGGAACGCGACGAAAGACATCGACGCGAGGATTCGAGGTGCGCTGACGATCGAAATGATAAGAGAGAAATTAAACGAGGGACTCGTCGATCGCGGTTGAAACGAAACAGGACGAGTCCACGCGAGGCTGCAGTAAATATCGCGTCTCAATTAGCGCGATTGTTGGGACCCGCCCCCCCCCCCTCCCACGTAAATGTCCGCGCGTGGACTGTTTACAATAGAAACTGGGGAAACGGATTGACCAATATTCTTCCCGACGCGACCGTCCGGGAATGCCCCACCCCGCGGAATGCAGAGATACGGCGCAGAGGCACGCAGAGGCAGATTAATTCGGGAACTACCGATTAACGCTGACGGTGCGTAGCTGCAACTCGCTCGTCACCGTCGACGGGCGAACTGGGGTTCGGGGCCGAGAGGGTTCGGAGGGGCGAAGCGGAGGTCGCAACAGGCAGATCGCATCGGCTAATATTGGCGGTGCGATCATCCGCGATTTACGATCCGGTTAACTTAAATGCAAGACTGCCACTCGGCATTTCTTTGGTTTCAAACCAGAATTCATATGACAGTGTCCTATACTGTCGTATCAACTGTATTATTAATTATTAATTAAGATAACGGGATACCCCGCGACTTGTGGCTTGAATAATTACTTATCGGTAATATCGGTATACATACTTTTCTTATCTCCAAGATTATTAAGATCGCACATTGCGCCTATTTCTGATTATCCGATTGATAACAAACATATACCCTTTCCGCTCGGCGGAGCAGAGTGGTTTTCCGGATAACGCGCGGCGAGCGGACGATTAATTCGAATTAGCGTAAGCCAGAGAAATCGCGCCGTCGAGGAGGTGAAATTAGCGAGATCGGCAGCTTAAATCGCGGGCTTAAACGGGATTTAGATCGAAGCCCGAGTCTCTCGGCGTTATTGCACCCTCTCGCGATCCCCGTCTCTCGATCTCGGGATCGCCGTCGCCCGACCCCACGGGCATAGGCTTCGCAGACTGAATTTCCTTTACCTCGCGTCCTCGGGAACGTTCCGTCTCGGCCACGGACGGCGGGAGTCGGGACCACACGTCGCTCCAAATCTGCAGGGCAAATCCGCGAGCGGAGTCCGCCGGGGCAGTTGCAGGGCCAAGGGAAGAGAGCGTCGGCAACGCATATATATCCCTGTATATATATATATATATATATGTACATATATATTCTATCGGGCACCGTCGGTTCCGCTCGTACCGTCGTCAGGTCGCCGCTCTCCGAGAGAGATCACTGCCCTCACGCACACCCGACGAGGCTTTCTCTCGTTCCTCCGTGCCAGACCGCCGGGGGCCAGTAACGTATCGCGAAACGACCGAACCACTAACCGATTCGCGCGCTCAACAACGACGACGAGACTACGAGACGGTCGACGACAGTGACGGCTGACGACGACGAGACGGCACACGTAATCAGTCCGCCGGCCGAGGATGACAGGCCGTGTGGCCGTACGCGCGATTTCCGGTCTACCGCGAGTCTCGCGCTCGGTAACAGAGAGAGAGAGAGAGAAAAAGAGAGAGGGAGGGAGGGAGGGAGAGAAAGAGAGAGGGAGGGAGGGAGGGAGAGAAAGAGAGGCTCGGAGCAATGGACGAGATCGCGGGAGCGGGTTAAACGGAGACGTCGGGCGAAGAACGAGGGAGAACGACGACGTGGAGGAGGAGGAGGAAGACGAGGAGAAGGGGGAGGGACAGAAAGAGAGAGAGAGAGAGAGAGAGAGAGAGAGAGAGAGAGAGAGAGAGAGAGAGAGAGAGAGAGAGAGAGAGAGAGAGAGAGAGAGAGAGAGAGAGAGAGAGAGAGAGAGAGAGAGAGAGAGAGAGAGAGAGAGAGAGAGAGAGAGAGAGAAAGATAGATAGATAGATAGATAGATAGAGAGAGAGAGAGAGAGAGAGGAGAGGAACGCGCGCGACGCAGCGTCCGGGAAAAGTAGTCGCGCACAGCGACGGCGGCCACCTCTCGTCCGCGTCCGACGGATTTTTTTTTCGCGGACCCCCGGCGCGGCACCGCACCGCTGCACCGCACCGCACCGCACCGCGTTGTCACTCGGGGATTTCCGGCGGCGCGTATTAACGCGCCGGAGTAAACGCCGGTCGTACGCGACGACGTTCCTTTTCGCGGGTGGTCGCCCCTCTGGTGGCCGCCGGTGAGACGACCTCGCGTGGAGACGCTCGTACGCGAATATCCGCGCGACTCTCCCGAGACGCGAAACGAGACGCACGGAAACGGCGGCGGCGGTGGCGGCGGCGGCGGCACGTCGACTCCGGCCGACTCCGAACTCCGACTCCGGCGCTTCGCCGGCCGTCCGCCCTCCCGCCATCCCTCGGCCCCTACCCGTCCGCGACGACGGCACGACGGCACGTGTGTACGTGCGCGCGCGCGCGCGCGCGCGCCCGTGTGTCGTCGCGAATTCGCCGGTAGGCGATTTGCGACTCTCGTCCTCGTCTCGAGCTTCTCAATCGGAGCGAGAGGAGAAAAGAGACAGAGAGAGGTAGATGGAACCAAGGGAACGCGAAACGGAAGTTGTATCGGAACTCGGCGTGTCTTTCCGCGCGCACGCACGTGTGTCGCGTGCATATGTGCATAGGCCTTCGTTCCGCGCGTAGCGCGAAATCCCGAATCCGCGAGGGTGAGGTGAGCGGACGATCGAGGCAGCTGTCGCCATCTGCGCGATCGCGCGGGAACGCGGTTCCTGCGAATCGATCGACTCGCGACGCGGCGTGCGGGGTACGGTAGAGCGGAGAGGGGAGGGTTTTTAATTTCCTCTCGATGATTTTTATCTCCGACGAGAGATAAAAAGAATATGAAATCTTCCCTTTTTTTATCGCAAAGTTTTTACGATACTTGGTCTAATTGGTCCTTCCTTAGTAATCTATTTTTATTGGAATATAATATATATGTATAATAATATATTATATATCTGTGTCAATATCGAATATATTATTTTATTTTTCTCTTTCCATAAATTATAATAAATAACTCTTGACTGTGGTTATATATATTAAACAAAATATTTTACAAAAGTAAATAGCTTGTATGTCGCCACGTGTTCGATGAAGAGTGAGAAAAAGAGACAGAGAGAGAGAGAGAGAGAGATGTGTCACTACTTGTCTATTCAAAAGTAACTAGACATCTGAAGCGTTGCGCGTGTGTGTGGTGTATGTGTGTGATCTTTGGCGACCTCGTACCTTTCGTATTCTCTTCTAGATAGAAACATTCCCCATGCGGCTGAAGTAACGAACGAATACAATATCGTCTTCTCTCATTTCAAACATGATCGTAAACGTATAAATTAGGTCTCGCAAAACATTACGTAAAAAAATAAATTTCATATAGGTCAAACATGATTCGCGGAAATAAATTTTCCACGTCGAAAGCACGTGTACATGTCAATTATGTTGAATCATCAATTATTATATCGATTTACGTATGCGTAATCTCTTTATGAAAGGACATTGGGCGTATGCGACGCTACGTCGAGAAACGTATTGCGGGAAGAGACACGATTATCGCCAATGAGGTCACGGTTGGACTTGTCTAGGGAGAAGGGCCGCGCGAAACGGTCCCCCTCTCCGTTTCTCTTTCAGTGTTTAGTCGCTTTTCAATACGTCAGAAGACAGAAGTTTTTACTAGGCTGAGCTGAGGTAACGAGAGAGGCAAGATGGTTGGTTTACTCTCTAAGGTATGGCGTAAGGTTACAAGTGAGAACTGTGAGGCTGTTGTTCGTAAAACAGTACGTAGGCTTCACTGGAAACGACCGATCGTGTTGACACGACGGACACTCGGCTGTCGTTATACTCATGCCATTCTCCCGAGTACGGGTGCTTGCAGTACGCGGTGTAGTGACCGGAGTACGTGGTGCCCGAGTGATTCGCGACCCCGTACAGATTGTACGTGCAGCCCGGAACTCTCGGGGCGGCAAAGGCACTGAGATCCAAACCCGTCAATGGAAAGTCCACCATCACGTTCAGCTTGCCGCGAAAGCGCTCCATCGGAGAGAAACGTTTCAAATCTAACGGATGGCATTAAGAAAAATATTTTTTTTTCTTACACACAATTTGAGCTATCTCTATTAATGAACGGATGTGTAGTAATATAATTCGGCTAGTTTTGTATATATAAATGTTCGTGTTAGATCGATTAAAGAAAGGATACGAATAACCAAAATTTTCGGGAATTTCTGTATGCTGAAGCTCTTGGTGCACTTTCTTCTCATCTGACATTTAGAACACGTGGGCTTCTCGTCGCCGTCCAACACCTCCTCTCGAGTAAAGTGCTCCAAGCACTGGCTCAGCTTTACCGTGCCGCTTCTCGCTGGTATCGGCAAGCTTAGGTCCCAGAACGGATCAAGGGTGACCGATACGTGATCGCAGGAGGTGCAACGTAAAGATGAACGTAATTGCCCGACGAAAACGTCGACTATCGTGCTATCTTCGCTGCGAAGATACCGTTTCCAACTCTCCACCGCCTTCTGCATATCCCTATACATAAAGTAATAACGTCAAGTATATGTATGTTGTCAACTAAATATATATCCCGTAAATAGCTTCCTTACGTGTAACTATCAGGTATGTCGCCGTGTATGGGTGGTAGCTTTATGGTGACTCTGTTGACGTCCTCGTGCAAGCCCTCCAGCAAATATCTGAGAAACTCTTGAGCGTCCTGTTGACTATAGCCCATGAAACGTGGCGCAAATCTCTGTATCTGTGACTTGAGCGCGGTCGTGTTTACCACGTGATCACCGCCCACCTCCCACAATTCGTGAATCACTTGGCTGAACGCTTTGATCAAGGCGCCTTTCATGCCGGACGTCGTAGTATTTATGTCGGCCAAGTGTTGTTCGTTTAGCAGATACTCTAATAGAGGTCTCGTGTTGCTCAAGCACTGGATCACGCTGTTCATGAAACACTAAAACGGTCGTACGTATGTTAATGGGCTGTACGTAGCGGTAAAAATTTACGACAAAAATGACGTTTTGTGTTGAAGATGATACTCACTGTATTTCCGATATTTCGTAAGCCGTTTAGACCACATCGTTCGTCGCGAAGAGCTTGCAGACGACTACGCGCCGACCTGTTAGTCGGGCTTCCCTCCTGAAAGTAATTAGACAAATTAAATTTTCTACACAGGTACATACCGTAAATACTATTATCAATTAAATTTTATTTCACAGAGTCCGTATATCGTTGCAAATACTGTCGTCTTGAATCGTCCGTTGAAGTGTCCGAGCATTCATTCATCCATTCCGATCGGTGGAAATATCACAAGTCGCTCGATAAGGGGAGGCTTAAGCGTCTCGCGATAGCAAACAAACTTGCGTCACACAAATGCAAACTGATAACGCGTTAGTAACACTTTGTACTTGTTAGGTACACACGTGTGAGATATATGCCTCCGTCAGGCCGCGTGTTTATTAAAGTACACTCAAATGGGACAGGTCAAATGTTGTAGCGCTTAACTTAAGCGATTGACGAAAACAAAACCGACTGTTATCGGCAACTAGCAATTTACAGAGAAGCGTCGCGATCACACGAGTATACTCACCTGTGAATGCGTGAACGAGGATCGGACGATACGCGAAACGGCGGGCCGAGTTATCGCCGAATTACCGAGGCGTAACGAACTGATTCTCGAAGCAACACGTTTGGGAGGCCGAGTTATCAAAGGTGCCGCGGTACCGAGAAAGAAGGCGTAAGTAAGCACGAGGGCTGTCACCGTCCACAGACACGACAAAGCCCATCCTATCGCCTGAGCGTGATCCAGTTTATACGCAGCGATACTGCTTACTATCTCGGAAGAATTGGCGAGTGATACGACGCCGGATTAAAACTTTTATGTGCGTTACGCACAATCTGTCGTCCACCCGTCCGCGCAAAAAAAGCAACGTCATTTATTTACGTCACGTTTGTCAACGTCGTAATTACAAAGCGCTGCTTTAACGACCGGTGATATCTTGCGATATCATTTTTGGCGAAACGCCAAAAGTATAGGATTCTTAGAAACGTGCTTTTTACGATTAAGATACGAGAACTTGGAATTTCCATTCTTCCTTCCTGAGCGAGATAAACTCGAGTGACTCGTGAACTCCATCCTGTTAGAAACAGTTCAAGGAGTTTACGGGGAACACGGAGATGCGGCTACAGTCGCGATTATTCGTCCGAATCGATGCATTGCTGAACGGCATCGGAGAATCCTCGCGCGAGGGAAGCGTGCGAAAACTCGGTCGACTACCGTAAATCACCACGGCACACTGTGGCTTCGAAATCCGTTGACAACGTGCCTCTATCTCCCGGAGAGTTCGAGAAGGAGAGAGAGAAAGAGCTCTGAGCTATTAATAAAACGCGAGCGACTGACTCCGAAGAGGCTCTAGTTGGTGACGGCGAGAGGGCAAAGAGGTTTCGCAACGAGACCAGGTGGGAAGTAAACGAATCGCGTGGCGACGGCATAGTTCTCGCCTAACGTACGTCGAGGCACGATTAAATCTGTGCATCAATAAATGAACAAATCAGTCTCAAATCTCCTTTCTAAAAGGAACATTACTCTCCCGTTACAGTAATACAATCACTTTACACAACGGAATCGACCTTCCGAGACATACGCTTCTCTGTGGATCTTTCTTTCACGCTTGATTCTGTGACATTGCGACTACAAATATACAAGCTCACACGTATAATTATATACGGTATAGATATTCCGCACAGAAGAACGTACGCCGTTAAGCCTATGTATATTCAGACAGTGATTACTTCTCAGCGATTCGATTGTACTTCGATCCATGCGAACACACGTTATACTCACGTCTTTGATGCTACGGTCGTGAGGTTCATTGATTGTCGATTTAAAATGTTATGAAATTTCACGGCGCAGCATTGACTGAGCAATTATGAAAATGAGGGAGGAAGAAAACGTCATAAACACAGAGATGATTATGAGGATATTTGTTAATCGATTTGTTAAACGATCAATTAATAAAGATCGAGAATTAAACGTGATCTATGCTGCTCCGCGTCAAAGCACGTTACTTTTTTTTATAAGCGCACTCACATATTGCTCGTTGACCCCACGATAGATATTCTGATACGCCGTGGATGAATTCGTCGGTGACGATGTCAGATTGTTGCTCGCGGTACCCGAGAAAAGACCGGGCTGATCCGTTCTCCTCGACGTCGAGGGGATGGACGGGTCGTCACCGTGCGTGACGGACGGTCTACCGGCTATGTTGTCAATCGTTCCGCCAAAGCCGTTCTCCGTGCTACTGGACACGCTGTTCTCTTCCTCGCCATCTTCGGGAATGTCCCGATCGCTGACGCGATCGCGTTGCAGAAATGTGACGATCGGCGTGACATTCTCGGCGCCGCGCGTTACCTCGTCGCTTGTCGTGATCTCGGCTTCGTCCTTCCCTCCTGTCAGCTTGTCCTGAGCGTTGTTATTGATCAGCAGCTCGGCGTTATGAGAATTAGTAGCGAGGTTAGTTAACAGGTCAAGGCTATTGACACCGATCAAACCACCACCACCAGCGGCAGGGGGTGAGAGAACGTTACGCTTAGCGGGTGAGACCTCGTCTGGTCGGTGGCGACGCTGCTGGTGGAAGCGGTGGTGGCAATTGTTGAGATTATCGTCGCCGTTCGCGTCGTCGCCGTCCCCGTCCTCGTCGTCGTCTTCGTCCTCGTCGTTGTCGTCGTCGCGCTCGTTGTCGTTGTTGTTAATGCCGTATCCGCACGCGATATCCTCGCCGTTGCCGTCGCGCCCCGTGTCGCCGATGTTGCCGTTGTTGTTATGCTGATCGTCGTCGTCCTTGGTACCGTCGTTCTCGTCGTCGTCGTCGTCGTCGTCGTTCGGTTTGTGAGTAACGTGATCGTCGACGGTGGTCGTTACCTCGGCGAGAGACACGGCGCTGTCCGTGCGTGCATGTCCGACGGTGGTGAGCACCGTGCTGTTCGTAGGCGGTCTTCTCTTGCCGGACTTGGACCATAGGCCGGCCGCGCTACCAGTAGCCACGGACGAGGAGGAGGACGACGAGGAGAGCGAGGACTCCAGGCGGAGATCCCTACGCTCGACCTCGCGCTCGTCACCGCCGAACAACTCGTTCAGGGACGACGACGTCGAGCGGTGCCTCCAGTGATGCGCGCTGCCACCGCTCGCTTGTTGTTGACGTTGAATACTGGGCACGTAGCCGGCTGGCGAGTACCTGCTGATGATGTCGGCGGCAGCGGCGGACGCGTCGACGCTGCTGCGTTCCCTCGACGACGCGGACGAGCTGACCGAGGCGCTCGTGGACGAGATGTATCTGCCACTACCGCTGCCGCTGGTGCCGTTAACGATCGTTGTCGCTAATGCGGCGCCGCTGCTGCCGCCCGTTTCGCCGTACGACGACGACGAGACTGACCTGCAAAATTCGCCCGACATAAGAATATTGCGGTCATCGCGTTTCGTTGGACCGGGCCTGTGGCCAAGGTCCCCTGCTCCCCTACCGCGATCGCGTTATGCAACGCGCGCGAGTATAGATGCCGTTCTTCGGTATCTGGCGGAGGGACTCGCGCGCGTTGCAGGCTACTGAGATACAAGCGTTTCCGCCGCCAGCGACTGGGCGACGCTACTTCTACTTCGAGGTTTGGAGGTCACTAAATCAGACACCGCGACACCGTTTGCAAAAGCGCGACAGCCTCGGAACGCCGACGCGCTCGTACTAGATATTTAAATATATTCTCATGGGGGAATAACGCGGCCGCGAGATCGAGAATCCAGGGTGGAGTGCGTCGTCGGGATCTGAAGAGAGAAAATCTGTGCGACACAAGGGTATCCGGGACGCGAACGCGCGTACACACACAGGCCGGATAATCTCGCGAGGTCAAGGTTCACGACTACATTCCGTAGCGCGAGCGCGCTTATTTAAAATCGATAAATGCGGCTACGTGCTCTCTCGACGGGCATAACACAGCTGCGCGAATTTCAATGGTGCTTTATATCCCGTCTGGGTCCCCGCGTCCGTCCCTTCGACAGAGAATTCAGAACGACGGCAATATCCATTGATTAACGGCACCGAGATAGGGCTATCCGACCCGGAATAACAGGTAGCAGACTTAGCGCAGACCAGTTTACGCTGACCTCGACCTTTAACGTCGGACTAATGCCAGTTACCCAGGTCACATACGATCTACATGGGGATCTACATGTCGGGTCTGCCTTCGTAATTGAATTATAGTGACGTGAACATAAAGGTAAGTGACGCGACTTCCAGACGTAGGTAGGTAGCGATCAAGCTCTACAGCAATGAACAGGTGCGATATCATTAGAAGGTGGAAGACAGACATTACCATGTATTATTAAAGGAATAAAAATAAAGCGATATTCACTTTACAAAACTATTTAGTAGAAAGTTATCTCAAGGATACGAGTTTGATATTGATTAGCAGCATCTGCCTATCGTAGACATCTCAATTCTCGACTCCGTACGTATCGGGTTAGTTTCGTTATCTCCCTAAGGTCTACATCCTATTTCGAGGATCGCTCACCTTGCGGGTGAGCAGTTGGATCGACTGTACTCCGACGAGTAGTTCCTGCGGACGCTCGTGCCGGTGGAGGCCGACGAGTAGAAGCTGCGGGGCCGATCGAATGTATATAAGCACTTTGACAAAATTCTAATTCAATATTTCGGGAGTTGCCATCGGCAGCGCGTTGACTTTGTACATTTGTCTTTCGACGATACTACCGGAAACTTGTACCTTTCACCTTCCTGCATTTAATTTCACGTTCAGTCCAACCGCAAGATCCGTCAGCCGAGGAAAGAATTGCGACAGCGCCCGTGACGTCTTACATATTTAATTAAAGACTTTAATCGCCAGATTTCATGTGGATCGATGTAGGAAGGAAAAGTTTAGCATGCATCGTTTAGCATGATTGCAAGGTACGCTCCCTCGACTCGGCGGCACCTTGCCGTTCAACCGTGTCTACTTTCTCCACGTTGTTAACCGCGCGATAAATATTACATCGGTGCGACTAAGCGACACGTTCTTTTCCCGATCGGCGCGAAGAATACGAGAACAAGAAACTTTACACAGAAGTCAAAATAAGAATCACGCGGATAAGCAATAAAGCTTGAACATTCAACTTCACGTATTTGAGTTTACACAAAAGTTACGCGTTATATGTTGCTTTACAAAAAAATTCGTACATTTAAGTCGCGGTACGCAAAAGCGGGAAACTGACTCGCCGAGGGTTTACTGGGAAATTCCCCGAACTGCTGACGATCGTCATTTCCGTCAGGGAATACTAACGAGATACTGACCTTCCTGGCGCGCAATAGGACCGCCTGTACTCCGAGGAGATGTAGTTGGAGCGCAAGCCCGAGCTCGTGGACGACGTGTAGAAGCCGGCGGGCCGGTCCAGGAGCGAGGTCGTGCCGGTGGAGCGGTAGGTGTTGAACTTGGACGTCGAGCTGCCGATCGTGGAGGTGGTGGTGCTACCGCTGCCGGTGCCGCTGGAGTACCTCCGGCTAGGCGAGTGCGGTGCCATTGGACTGGTGCTGTACGAGACCGCTACGGCGCCCGCTTGCCCGCCACGATGATACGACATTGTGCGCTGCGGGTCGCCGATCTCCTCGAGCTCCTCCGTCGAGTTCCTGAAATTCATTTTACTGCACTATTCTCACGTGACTCTAAAAAAAAAAAAAAGAGTAAATATGAAAGTAAAAATGAATATGCGTGTAAGAGGGAAGAGCTTTGTTAGCGATATTAATTCTTCGCGACTTCGAGACGGGAGAGATCATCTCCGTCGCGGATCCTCTCGGTGTTCTCTCCGGCCTCCCGCGGAGGATTCCTCCGACCGCGGCGCGCGAAACGCTTCTTTCTCGTAACTCCCAAACAACAAAGACGAAACAAAAATAATCTCACGACGTCCCTCGAACTTGATACTTTCGTGTATGAAATAATTTACGGAAGTCAGATCGACGACGACTTTTCTTCGACGGGGAACTCAAAACTCGAGCAACGCGCGAGAATCCCTCCCGACAATCTGAATCTGATAATTGCTCGCACCCGCACGCTCGTATCACGGGTGGCAGAAGACTCATTATCAGTCGGTACACACGCAATACGTGCGTTAACGTAACAATTTCGACCGAGTGCCATTATCGATAATTGCCCCGCGCGGTGATATAACGCCGGCCTTCGTGACGCGATTGAAAATCGCGCGAGATGTAAAACGAATAAAACGAATTGTGCTCTCAGCGCAACGGGGCTTAATTCGGGCTTTACCTCCGTCCCTCGCGTTCGAGTGTATCGCGTCACCTTGCCCTCCTTTTCTACGGAATTTCTCTAGAGATTGTTATATCCAGCAGAGAGAGAGAGATATGGCGGTCCGTCGAGAGCTAATCGCGTCACATCGTACATACGCTCGATATCGGTTCGAGAGAAGACGTCAATCAAGTAAACAGAAATGTGCCAATATACGATCGGATTGGATCTCTTTTGTATCTAATAATATTTTCCGCACGAATGTACATTTGCAAATTCTAAAGATACGTATTAGTATCGGTATTGCTAAATTGATATTATCATTTTAATTATGTAATCGTACGATTCTAGCTGCCGCCTGAGACTGCGTCTCCAGACTGATAATAGTAACTGGCGTGTAATTTACTAAACAAAAAATGTACATAAATTCACGCAGAAAATATTATTCGGCACAAAAGATCCAGCCTGACCGTATATTAGCACATTTTCTATTTACTTGATTATTATGATAATGTCATGCGTCATTCATTACGACGCATAAGTCACTTTTTTGTAAAAGGATATCTACGTTTCGCCGCTGTTCACCGATCGTTCGCTATATGATCGTCTCTGTGAGTAATCGTCGCAGACGAGGAAACGTTCCGCTGGCGAACGGAAGAGACGCGCGCCCCTCGCGATCCTGCCAAACGACGGCGGCGCGGCGGCGGCGTCGATAGGACGCGAATCTGACGCCCGCGGGGCGATTTTTCTCCCGCGATCTGGCAGCCGTCCCGCTTTTCCGTCCCGCGCGAGTCCGACGCGCAGTTAGAAACGCCGGAATCCAATATAAGTAAACCGCGTCGTTTCGGATTTCGTATATTACGGATCAGGCGCCGACGCGCGTCCGCCACGCAACCTCGGAGCGGCGAATCCGCGACACGTGTGCAGGGGCGACGCGGGGCGTCGCGGGGGAATACCCGCACCGGGTGATCCCCGATTACGTGTCGAATGGGCGAAGCCGGAAGCGCGAGGAGAAGAAAGATGTATGGATGCAGGTCATTTAAATCATATAGTATCGCGGACGATAAACAGACTCGAGTCTCGGAAGATTAATGTCCTTTGGACGGCTAACAATAATTATCGCGTTAACGTCGCCTGGCAATGAGATCCGTATTGTTCGAACGGGCGCGCGTGCCCCTCTTTTTCCGCGTGAATTATGTCGTCCGAAGATTAACGGGAGATTAAGGAAGGGCGTTCGCGAGCGGATTCCGTGTGACTCGGATTACGATTCAATTAGATTACGTAAGGCGCGACACACGAGTCGTGACATAACTCGGTGCGTCGCCGCGTTCATTAATTAATTAATTTCGACGACGATCTATCGCCGCGTCCGTTTACCGGCGTTTAACCGCGAGGCGGAGAAAATGTGGCGAGATCGCGTCCGCTCGGTGTGTACCTTCGTATTTAGATGTGTATTCAGGGATTTGGCTTTGGGTTTGCGTAGGTGTCGGGAAAACGTGGAATTATCGGAAATCGTGTGACGCACAAACACACACGTGGAGTATCTAAGGTTCAACGTTCTGTAAAAAAAAAAGGGGGAAAAGCACGCTCACTCTTGCGAGAGGAGTAACGCCGAAGACCGCTCGATTCGCGTTAGCACAGAACGATAGATTCGCTTAACGCGTGTACGTGTGTGCGTATCGACGACCTTACGGCTTCATCGAAAGAGTGTAAGTACGCGCTACATAGAAGCGGATAATCGATAGCCTATCCTCCACGCCGAGGACGTAAACGAGACGGGAAAAACATTCGCTCTCGCGTATCCATCCCTGTGCCGGATACAGCCGAACTCGAGAACGCTCGTCTCTCCTCTTCTTTCCCAGTTTCTCGCGACGCGGACAGAGACAGGGAGATAGCGTGCAGTGCCCCGATCGATGCATCGGCCATCAAAAAGTCAACGAAGTCGATGGAACGCACGTACGAGCGGACGTCCGTCTGCAACTCCCCCGTCCCCGTCCCCGAAGTCGCGGGGCCGAATAACGCGTGAAAATTTAAGTGCGCGGTCCAGCGCGCCGCCGGCCCGCGATACGTAAATAACTTTACGGCCACGCGTTTCTCTCCCGCGGGTACACCTCTCTCCGCTTTCTTTTTATATCTCTTCCCGCGATCTCGGAAAGGGTGTATTAATAGTGCGCAGGAACTATGAAAATTTTTGGCCATCGTCGTTGTCGTCGTCGTCTCGGGACCGCCTCGATGAAAATCCTCGTGCCACGTACGTCGCCGCGTAATGGGAATCAAAAAACCGCACGGTCACGATCTCCGGCCGCGGCCTTCGGCCTCGCCGAAGCCCGAACGGTGCGGACCGTCGCGGAAATCGGACGTCGCGGTGGGAAGGCGACCGGCGGGCTGCTCGCCGCGCGGGTCACGATCGCGAATCCCCGAGGCACGTTACTTGACATTACAGGCAACCCTAGAATAACATGATTGATTGGTTCCGTGTTGTTGAAAAGCGTGTTACACGAGACTTGGAATTCATACAATTTTGGAACTCACGTTTCGCATCATTGGAAAACGTACAATTCGGGACTCCAGATCCATATAAGATTGGATTGGCACTTGCCTTCTCCAAGTAATTATTAAAAAAAAAAAAAAACGTTTAAAAAGTAGAATTGTTATAATATTTTACCGTGCTATTCGAGACTCCGTGCAATTCAAGTACCGTGTTATTCGAGGGTCACCTGTATATCTTCCTCTGTTCTTGAGAATGCCTCGTTGGGAGGGAAACGGTCTGGCGCCAGACTCCTAGAAAAAGGAATCTGTACGGTCAATATTAACCCTCCACGAGTGGCCACGTATTTTTACTGCCTTCGGAGTGGCAATCAGGTCATTTGTGTTTTCGAATCTTCTCCTCTTGGACTGCTCGAGAAAGTCTCCAAAAAGTATCGAAACTTTCTTCACCCTTCCACTTGAAGACTACACAGCTGTTTTATGAACAATAAATTGCTAAGTATTTTGTTTTTGAACGAAGAAACGAGTGCTTCTTAGAATGGCCCGGACACAAATGTCCCTGGTTCCTACTCGAAGAGTTAATTGTGTGTAAGAATGCATATATATATAATATCCATTTCTACTAATGTAGATTAACTTTAATCTCGGTTTAGTCGATTTTTTATCTTTTTCTAGTTTTAAGAATTAGAAGAGGATAACAAGTAAGTTAAACAGAGATTAAAGTTAATCTACATTGTTAGAAATGTACATTAGAACTAGAAAAAGATGAAAAATAAGTTAAACCAAGATTAAAATTAACCTGCCTTGATAGAAACGCGGACACAAGTCGGGTTTCCGCAGAAACTTTCAAAAACCGAAACGGCTGTACACGTTATCTGACGAACGTCAACATTTTATTTTCCCGACGCACGTCGCGTTGACATTGCCGATTACGCTTCGCGACGGTCCGTGACTTCCGTCCGTTCTTCCGCGACCTTTCCCTCCTCTTCCCTCTTACGCACCGCGATAAATTAATTGTATGAAGCCTAATCGGCTCAATTATTTCTTATTTCTTCTTTTTCCCAGAGAGAAACTGACGTACGGGACCACGTCGCCCGTTTCGACAGCGCGCATCCGCCTTTTCTTTTCCTTTTTTTAAATATAAATTATAAATAATTCGTTTCGGACGCACTCGCGGGAGGGGACGGCGAGGGCGACCCTCGCGCGCGCGTATCGATATCCACGAATATTTTTATCGAACGCGTCGACGACCGGGTAACCTAACCGCTCCTCGGGGTCGGAGAACGGCGTCTTCTGGTGACGCAGAGCAAAAAAGAGGAAAGAAAGGGAAGAAACGTTGAAAGTCACGCGAATCACAGATATACACACACATACATCGCGTGAATCGTCTTGCTGTAGATACTTCAAGACCTTCAAGACACAAGCGCCTACCTATGCGGCAAAAGTCAATCAGGTTCGACGAAGGGAAGATACTCACGATGCCGACGGCGACGGGAAACGACGACGACGACGACGACGATGTACAGAGCGCGGGTTCTCGCAGCCTCGCAAAAAAACACACACAGGAAAGGGAAGATTCGCGACCGAGGGGGAGCCCGTCCCCGGTTACCGCGACTCACACCACCCACGGTGACCGTGACACCTAGCAACCGCTCGCGTTATTTCGCTCGTACGTCCCGCCCGGACGTGCGATTTCCCCAAAAGAAGGCGGAGGGGTAGGGGGGGGGGAGGTAGGGCAGGAGGAAAACGGAAAAGAAAGAGCGAAAGAATAATATGGAGAACGAAAAGAAGGAACCTGCTGCCGGGCGGACGCGGGCGGCGCGCCGCTGGTCACGAGCGACTCGGGGACGCGGATCGGCGCGGCGAGACTGGCCATCGACGTCGACCGGTCGACGCCGGCGGCCGGGCGGAGGGGGCCGGGGGCCGGGGCCATCCCGACGGTGGTGCCGACGCGGTGACGTCACCCCCCCGGGAACGTCCGCGCTCCGCGCTCCGAATTCCAACGGGTCGGTAAGGCGCGCGCGGGTGCACGCCGCGAAGACACACGGGTCGATCGATCCCCTCTGCCGGAGCGCGCGACGCGCTCCGCGACTCCGCTCCGGAACGCGCGCGCGCCTCCGCTCGCTCGCTCTGCTCGCGCGGACGCACGTACGTATCATCTATATATATGTATGTAGTATGCACGAGGGAAACGCGGCATATGTCGTCATCGTCATGCCTCACACACACACACGCGCGCGCACACACACACACGTCACGCTCGGCGGTGCACCGTCGCGACACCGATATGCCGAGCGGGTTTTTCCGGGCGTATTTACCTCTCGTCGACAGCTCCTGGCGCGATCCACGCTCCGACGCTCGTCGTATCACTCGTGCCGCGAAATTATCGGCACTGATACGGCAACAATGCGCGCGCGGACAAAATGGCGATGCGTGGTGGCCGATTTCCGCGTTGACAGTCATCGGGATCCTTCGCGCGTGCGACAACGGCAGCGGTGGCGGCAGCGGCGGCGACGACGATGATGATGGCGGTAGCGGCGGTAACCGCGTTTTGTTGCGCTAGCGCAGCACGAGAAAATGTGCCCAAACGCGTATACCTGACGTAGCGCCGGAAGTCGCGGCGCGCCAGTTGGACGAGCCGGAAATGACATTTGGTTGTAATCGGGGCTTGAAGATTGCCCGCGAAAATCTCAGTCGGTTTATCGAGTACAAAGTTACAAAATGCATATACATTTGTATGTGTATAACGGCCTATTTTGAGATATACTTATCTTAAATATTTCTTTGTAAAGTATTTTTGCAAAGTAAGAAGTAACTGAAGTGGACGTTTAAAATAAAACACATTGTATAAATTATATATCATATTTACACGTCAAACGAAATATAAATTAATAAACGTATTTATAATTTATAGTTACAAATAAATAGAAATATAATTATAGTCTTATATATGTATGTATATCAGTGTAAATAATAAAAGAGAATTTATAATGAAGCTTTTGAAATTACAATATTCGGAGTTTTTGATTTGTTCTATCTCCTATCTTGTTATATTTTTCTGACTTCGTGTCGCTAGTCATCTTCTATATATATATCTTTTACCCCCAATTATATTTCTTTGATACTTTGTCGATTTTCGAAAATTGAAATTCCATGGATTAAGTTTTCAAACTTTTAATTTTATCAATTCTTTGGAATTTTATATAATTACTTCACTCTTGCTATTTTGTCAATTTTCGAGAATTTATAATTTTGTCGGTAATTAATGTTTGACAATTGATAACACCCTAATCTCTTACATTTTATCTACGACCGGTTATTTTTTAGAGAATTGCATATGAACGACATCTACTTCGCGCGAACGCTATCGCGGTTGTCGTCTGACTCACTTGTCGAGGGTTCGAACGAGTAAATACGAGCGAACGTCAACGGAAACGAACCCGGGGAAGATGTGCCGTTCTAATGCGGTTGTCGTGCTTTCGTTATTTCTAATATCGTTCTGCGACCTGACGTCGTCGGAATGCACGCAGCTGGCACCTTGCGTCTGCTCGTTACCGGACGGCTACTATTACAATTTGACCGGCCTCGCTAACGCAGAGTTGGTAGATCACTCGAGCTATTAACCTCTCCGTCCTCCGGCTTTCCTTTGTTTTTGCGTCGTACGAAGTATCCGTTATATCTTGTTCCTAAAAACAAAAGGGGAAGAGTATTAGTACAAATCTACCGTTTTCTGGCAAGAAAGCTTATGAAGAATTGCTTAAACAAACGATGACCCGAACGTCTTAATTTTATAAATTTTGTATACAATATTACATAATTTTTGTACTTATTTAAACATTTATTTTTTATTTTTCCACGTATAACATTCGATGCTTTTGCATCTTCGATATTTAAATGTCAAATATCCATATTTGTCGCATGTCTAAATCTTCAATATTTATTTAAAATACATTTGACATTTAGAACAGTTTATTATAAAATATTAATTGCTTAATCAATTAATTTTCAGACTATTGGTTGCTAATCAAGATCATTGGACAGCATATTTTCATCCGTGCACAAATGTAAAAATGAAAAATACAACATGCAGTGCCAATGAAACTGAAGTATCGGTAAGATTTAAGACAGTTTTGTGGCCAATTAAGAAATGCATTGTTCCGTTATTCGCCTATTTTTTACGTAATGCCTGTGTATTCTCTTGTAGTATCTCAGTTATAAATATTACTTATATTCTTGCAGCTATGTATGATGTACAACACTACGGACAAAAATAAGACACTAACTGGGAAAGTAGAAGAGACGCAAATGAAATTGTCGACTAAAGGCCCTTTTCCAATTTTTGAAATAGGTTCTCAAGATGGCATCAAGTTGACGATAAATATTGTATGCTTTCCGGAAGATAAAACGAGTTTTTCATTGGATTCTGCGAGTCCCGAGTCTAAGAACTTTGTAAATAGCGATAATACTGCTTATTATTATCATAATAGATTATGTATGCAAATTAACTAATAATATTTACAGTTTTTTAAGTTGGTATCGCCATACGGGTGTAAGATAGCACCAGAAAAGGGATTGTCTACAGGTTCCGTCTTGGTTATCTTCTTCTTCGTCATCGCTGGCGTATACTTCATTGGTGGTATCATAGTGCTGAGGACATTGAGGGGAGCAACAGGCTGGGAAATGGTGCCTAATCATGATTTCTGGTGCAAGCTTCCTTCACTAGTCAGAGTAAGTGGCTATGATTCTTCTGGTAAGACGGCAGCTGCTATTCTATCTGATCGAGAACATTATCCTTCTGTTCTTTGCAGGACGGCGTCGTCTTCACCTTCAATTGTTGTCGTGCGGACAGTTACGAAAGAATATAATGCGACGTCTTTGTTAAACCGGTTCGATTTAATATTTATTAAGCGCGCGACTTTGTTGCAATTTAGTGTATTATAAATAGTCCTTTTTCGTATTCTACTAAAAAGCTACTCTTGCTTGTATTAACTGCAAGACTGCACATTTATCTACCAGAGTTTATAATAGTTAAAAATATCCCCCTTCGTCATATACATTAATTTGGTAAATTGTTTGCAGTTAGTTTACTTATACTGTATCTTTAACGTCGGATTCCGTTGCTTTCATTATCTGTTTATCTTGTTAAAAAGTACAATGTATATACATTGAAAAATGTGATATTCCATTACGCTATGTCACGTGCCAATGTTATTTTTTTTTTATAAGACAGACATTTCAATTTGATTTGATGCAAAAACAATTTATACATGTACAATTATTGCAAGCTGTATAATGAACACCTGAAATCCGAGAATAATTACCAAAGAACTCGTTGGTCTTTTCGAACATTGGATGTGCTTGTTTCAAATTACAATTTACATTGAAAAACAACGATAAAAGCGATTGTGAATCACGTAAGCTAATATAAATAATGTACGTTTGTAGGGTAACATATTTTGACACTGCAAGGGCCTAGATGCTAAAATCGGCCATTCTCATATGCTATTTTTTCCCATAAGAATTTTTCTCTATAAATATATTTTTTATAGACTTTTTACCAACATTAGTGAAGCTACACAAGATCAGCTTTTTTAATTAGAATAGTTCTTATCTCTTTTGTACAGCAAACTAGCTATAGTTTATATGCAGGCGCTTAGACCCTTGTACAGTCAATAACGACACGGAACTGGTGATTTGATAATGTGATGTTTTATTAACAAAGTCTCTAATAATACAAAAATATAAATACCTATATGGACACATTTTATATATCTTTTTTTATATTTCTATGTGTGTATGTGTGTGAAAAGTGTGATTTATTTACTAACGATTAATACGTTGTTGTATATAATCAAACGAGAATATTTCACTATGTTTCTTTATAGTTTTCATCCTAAAGAAAAAAAATACTTATCGTAGTGTGTATTAGTAATATTGATTTACCTCGTTTTTCTTAAATCATCTACTTTAACAATCAGATAATAAATAATGATATTACAAATGGAGTTTATATAATTATAATTAAAAAATATGCATATTTCTAGAGTAGCATAAGAGCTCCCCGCGTATTTGTAGCGGTCGGACAATACTGGATTCTTCAAAATTCGGGCTTCCGCGTTTCCCCTCTCTTCTCAAGGATCACTTATTGTCAGTATGCCGCTCGTGGAAGCACGCGGACGCGTTCAAAAGCTCTCGATCTCGTCCACTTGGATCGGAACCTCCCGATCGGTTTGAATGATGACCCAGCTGCCGTTAGCGTTCAAATTGTGGATGTTGATGCCTTTCGACGAGAAAACATTCACAATGCTGGCGAGATCCTGCACTCGGTTCGCGCGATATAAGCAAATGTAGTCCCTGAGCACGATGCCGTTGGCAAAGACGGCGTCGTCTAAAGCGAGCAACAGCGACTGATTGTCACGCACAGTTCCTGTAATATACACAATTATATCAGTAATGTGTGTGCATGTGTGTGTAATTTTCAATTGTAGATGTATTAGAATAATGTGTTTCATTATATTGATAATTTTTTAACAGATACTATAAGTGTAATATATACACAATAAATATGGATTAATTAAAAAATTTTTAATCTACAGAAACTTGGGAAAATTCTGTTTTGACTGAAATTCTAGATAGCTCTTTAAGTCTTCTAATTACCCTTAACATTTTAAATGATAATAGCAAAAATAAAAAAATTCTAGCAATAGAGAGAATTCTTGAAAATAAATCGAAATTCATTTTCTTCATGACACTAAATTACGATATTACCTTTAATGATATGTTCTCCAACTTTTACTACGACCGCTTTATTGTCATCCTCGATGTGGCCCTCTTGCAACTCTACGCCGATGTCTTGCGCCAGAGTGGGTGCGTTAACTAGATTCAAGCCGTTCTTCGTCTGGCCGGTTAATACGCCGACCAGAACGGCTGTATGAATGAACTGTTTGTCCTGCATGCCGTTCCCCACGGTGTGGCTGTGAATGACTGTGTTCAGCTTGCCTTTGAGGAAGCGACCGGCCAATTGACCCAATTTCTTCGACAATTCTATCCAAGGTTCGTTCTCGATCGTCATAGCCGCAGATAAGACCGGGGCGTTTACGATACCGGTGACGGCGTACTCCGTCGACTTGCCGGACAGAGCCAAGAATTGCTGGGCGATTTCTACCGCTACTCGTTGCTGGGCCTCCGCCGTGCTGGCACCTGCAATCGAATAAATTATTGTTATCTCCATTGTTTCCATAATTGAGTCGTTCAAAGTTAAAAAGATATGGGAGAGAGTATGCTGAGCTTTTTTCCTATAATATTTAAATAAGGAAATATAAAAGGAATATCAAATTGATGTCGAAATGATAGTTTCAAGTAAATTGTTTTAATTTAATGATATTTGTGATGACATATAAATTTTGAATAAAGCGTTGTACATACCGAGATGAGGCGTCGGAACGACTCTTGGATGTTTAATGAGCTCTAAAGTGATCGCATTCTTCGGCGGCTCCTCCACGAAGACGTCCAAAGCTGCTCCGCCACAATGGCCGGATTTCAATGAATTCAAGAGAGCCTCCTCATCAACAATACCGCCACGCGCGACATTAACGATGTATACTCCTTTCTTGCATTTTGCCAAGGTCGTTGCGTTGATCAAATCTGCAAACAATGCACGATTGAGCATACATTTTTTATGATACGACAAAATATTACTCTATTCAATTATTCTTAACATGCATAATTTTTTGTAAATAAAAAATTATTAAGATTCTTTATAACTACTCCGATAAGGATTCCAATTAAGTTTTATAGAATTTAATTAATAACATCTTTATGGCTGCATATAGATGTATATAGTATATAGTACATAGTATATAGTATAGATTGACGTAAAAGATTTATCGTTCTTTTTCAATTAAGTTCCCTTCGAAATAAAGTTCCTGAGTTTAAGAAATTGAAGAACTTCTTTTCAGATGGAAAAAGTGTGTCGAAGCCATTGCTTCTACTCTGCTTAAAAATTCGAAACTCCATGTTTTTCTTTCTCGCTTTGACCTTTCTGCATCAAATTAATATATTAAAACTGAACGATTCGTACTTCTGGTTTGAGGTATGAGCGGCGTGTGAACGGTGATGTAGTCGGCGATAGGCCATATCTTTTCCAGACTGAGCTTCCTGATGCCGAGCTCGGCGGCGGTCTCGTCCTTCAAGATCGGATCGAAGGCGACGATATTCATGCCGAAGCTCTGCATTCTGTAGGCTACCTCGCGGCCTATGCGACCCATTCCGAGGATCGCGAGGGTCTTGCCGGACAGCTCGTATCCGGAGTACAGTTTCCGGTCCCATCGGCCCTCCTTCAGCGATTGTGCGGCTTGCGCGACGTTGCGCGCGAGGGAGGAGATCAGGGCGCATGTTAGCTCGCAAGCGCTGATACTATTGCCTCCCGGGGTACTGCAATTATAAAAAAAAAAACCGATGAAATTACGTGCCAGATATTGTAATTTGTAGGTTCGACCACGAAATAATTGTGATATTTTTTATTTCAGTCGCTTCTTGTGTTACTTGAGTTTGATCTCGATTATGGAAACATCCCCAGTAGCAGTGTGACGTCAAATGACGTCTTAATGACGTCTAATTGACGTCTAGAGACGTCTTTGGACGTCAATTAGACGTCACCTTGCTACCTGGAATAATTCAAGATTCAATTAATTAAATAAATCGTGCAGAGATGCTAATTAAATAATTAGTCTGGTGAAAGAAAATTTCTTTTACTATTTGACGGGATTCCAGCAAACCTTGTAAAATAAATTATTGGAGAACCATTTTAAAGAGTCTTTCAGGCGAAAAAGAGCTTTGATTGAGAGGCGCTTTTTAACTACAGCTTTTGTACGCTTTTCTCAAATCAATTTTTTCCAATTTTTCGAATAAAACGTCAAATGGAAGTTTCTCGTTTAGAATTGATACACTTGAGAAGAGCTGTTATGCCAAAATTCTCGTGGTAAGAAATATACTCTATTTCTCAACTTCTTTATCTGTATTACGGAGAAGATAGAAGTTTGGGATTGTATACGTACTTTAATACGATTACTCCTTTACGTGTGGCAGCTTGAAGATCTATGTTGTCGACGCCGGTACCAGCTCGTCCGACCACACGGAGATTTGGGCAAGCGGCGAAAACGTCCGCCGTCACTTTGGTTTCAGATCGGACAATAAGGGCATCGTGATTCTGTAGAGAGAAAATATATACATTTTCATTTTATCTCCGAGAATAATTTAAAAATATAATGTGAATTAATAAAATTTTATTTAGTAAATGGTAATTTAGCTTAATGAATCTGTACTTGAAAAGAAAGAAGTGATAAATTATCGGTATTACTGAGGCGTGCGTATCTCTGTTACGTAATATTATTTTAAACACATAAATTAAGTCTCGTAATTTATTTAGAATATGATAATAGAAAATGTAATCCGAATTAAAATTTCCAGCCACGTTTAAAGATATTATAAAATGTAACCAGCCCCTATGTTGCAATAAGAAATTGTTTTACATATTTTTTAACAGAAAGTGTTTATATAAATTTCTACATTACGTCGCATACAAGTTTCAAGTCGACCGAATTTATTTGTCTTTTATTATTTATATCACGAAAGTAAAATTGTAGATCTTGTCATTTTGTTTAAAAATTTTCTGGGTTAAAAAAATAGTTTCTGAATTTATATCGTTTTATTTGTACCGAGAGCGCGAAATAAGTAAAAAAAATGTATGAGCTATATCTGTGCCTCATATGATTAGGAAATGTGATTCAGCTGATTGCTTATTTGTGACCACAGTTTGTGAACTTGTGCAAACTGGTTACTGAACTTGCGCAAAGTGGAGAGAAATATATTCCATGTCTAATCTCAGTTCAGGCCTCAGTATAATTATCCGCGTAAAAATATAGAGATAAGGATAACGCGTGCGGTCGCATGGGCGTCTGTCGTAGTTATTTTCTTCGAATCGATGCATATTTCTCTAATCGAACGAACTCGCAGACTACGTGAGCTGCAATGCACGAAAACAAAGTATCGAAACGACATTATGTAATATATACGTAAAACATGTTTAAAAGATACTTCATGCACCGATTAATAATAACTTGCGACACGAAAAAGAGAGATACCTCTTATATATTAGTTTAGAAATGTGTCAGACGAAGGAATGATTTTCTTTTGTGAGAAAAATTTCAAACGTGAACATGTGGAAGAAATAATAACAATAACAAAAGACTTTTGGCAATCGTAACATTCTCCAATTTTGATAATTAAAAATTCATAGCTTCGTAAAATAAACCTCTACTAGTTTTCCTCAATTGACTCGTTTTTCGTATAGAAATTTTATTTTCTCTCTTTCTGTTATAAATAGAGAATTTTAGAAAATCTTCTCTTTCTTTTACTTGAATCTCTATTTGCTCTTTACTTCGAATTTTTTTCTCATCTACGTTTTGTGTACCTAGGAGAGACTCCGCGAAATCTCCAATTTCTCCGAATTTCTTTCGAATTATCTACGCGCGGCTGTGCGCAGGAGTTTCTTAGCTGCGTTACAATTTCTTTTTATCTTTATACCTCAGCTTACGTTACAACGAATGGCTCGCGACACAGATGCGACGCGGGATGCTTTTTATTGGATTTTCTGTAAAACGGGAGGACGTGGTCCAGGCCCCCCAGACGGAAGGTAAAGAGAAGAAATTGAGAGCGGGAACCTAACAGACTCTATTGAGAAATGCGAATGGCGAACGGGATAGAGCAAATCTCCTTGTACGGGCGCCCATGTGTGCATGCGTACATGCGGAGCAAACCGGTGGTACAACGACCCGTCGCAGCTAACCGGTATCCGCGCCGGCCGAGTCAACTGGATATAACCGGATCGCCGACTCGAACGCGAGCAATTAAGAGGAGAAAGAATAAACAGGGACAGAGAGAAACTGACAGGAGTGACAGAGACAGAGAGAGGGAGAGGAAAAGAGAGCAAGACGCGTCCCACATGCTACTTGCATACACATTACGCCCGTATAAAATGATTGCATTAGGTCGAGAATGTCCTGTCTTAAGATAGATTGGTGTTTGTCAGACACGGAGCAAAATTTATCCGATCTAGGAGAATGGAACTATTTTCTACGGAATTATTTTTAGTTTGAATTTATCTGAAATTCAGATTTCGACGATTACAGAAAAATATATAAATGTACATACGTAATTAGAAAATTAGAAAATTACTACAAAATGTGAAGTGGGAGGACGAGTTATTTTTCATAACGCCAGAAAAATATAATCTTTTCGTCTTAAATTTATTAAAGATTTTAAAATGTATTAGTTACATTTTGAAAAGCTCAAACTGTGTTTATGTAAAGTTATAGCGATTCAGAGAATTAATCTTACTTCATTTTACAACATAGATAACTTTTTTGGTAATTGCAATAATAAATGTATAAAAAAATATACTACTGTTAGATTTATTTTCCTTTCGTTTAGTACTTATAAATAACTAGAATAGTACTAACTAGCAGTCGCCCAGTTAACGAAATATTATAAATTAATTACGTATTTTTTATTTACGCATATGTTTAAAAGAAAACGAGACAATTTTGTCAATTTTATTTAATTTTGGCACGGAATAGCAGGATGTCAATTTATATAAAACAGAACCCCATCCTTACGTAAGTTCAATCG
The DNA here is from genome assembly GCF_030848795.1 of Temnothorax nylanderi. Lineage (NCBI taxonomy): Eukaryota > Metazoa > Arthropoda > Insecta > Hymenoptera > Formicidae > Temnothorax > Temnothorax nylanderi. The sequence goes on along the minus strand of NW_027249095.1, from coordinate 254,640 downwards.
GCTTATCGAAATCCGGATTACGCCGGATATAAAGCGTATACTATAGAAAAAAAATATTTGCAGATAGTATTTGATTGGCAGAATCGGTTTAGCGCGTGGACGAAAACGAGGCCTATTTATCCACGATAAAACACAGTTTGACTGTAGTCGCACAATTTTCTGCATTTTGCCGTAAAAATATATATATTCGTGTCTGCCATCTAACAATGAAAGCATCTAAAAAATTTGGCTCGTGTACAGACTTGCGTTTGAAAAATATTTCTACATATCTTTCCCGCATAACTTCTCGACGGGAGATTCATTATCATAAGTGTGTTTATCTTCCGCACACAAATTCCAACGCAATCTAATGTTATCGATGAGTCTCCTCATCTGATACCTGATATTTTTCACTCGATCGCATATCGATAAAAATCGTGATTTCAATTGCCAATAACTACTCTTGAGAGAAGATAAATCGCGCGATTTTTCGACGATTATAATTTTATCCACGAATGTGGATACGCTTTACTAATCGATATCTGAGATGAAAAGTACAATGGATGCTTGTAGCGATTATACCTCATTGTACTTTGATTGCTTATCGTTAAAATCTACTGCTTATCATATGCTATTTCGAAACGAATAAATCTTGAAAGCTTCATAATACAGATATTACTCGATAATAAATGGATACAAATGTAGCAACAAATTTTCCTTAAATTGTGGATATTTTTTTCGATTATGTTACGATTAGATAATCGTTAAAATAAAAACAATGATTGAGTCCACGGGATCCACGGAAGCAATGACTGCAGCTACTAATTCATAAATGTGTGCAGCTGCCTTTAAAATAAATCAGGCTTAAAATTAGTTTTATGAGTTCAGAAGTGTAAAAGAAAGTTATAAAAAGACCGGTATCTTCAATTGGGAACAATCAATGTCATCTCGCGATTAAAATTTAGAATAGTCTTTAAGAATTTAGGATCAGAACGTTGTGGAATATTAGAGAACGGGGAAAGGATTGAAATAACTTATTAAATGAATTCCTTTCCAAGTTTTAGAGTTTAAATTACGTTCTCTGTCCATAAAGATCGCCCTGTTTTTATAACCAATCTTCGATATCGGATATTGAGCGGAATATATAACTTTGTGTAAGATGAACCCTCATCAGACGGTTCGCTTCGGTTCAATAAATCTCAGGAAATTGCTCGCTATTCCATGCAGTTTTGCGGCATTAAATTCACCCACCTGCAGCTCGTTGATTAGCTCATCCTTCGGTAGCCTGTATTTCGTGGTAACCGGAATACCGTGCTCGGCGAGCAGCGCCCCGCAAGACTCGTCCACGGGATCGCTTATGAGAACGCTTCTGAAGTTGGCCGACATGTTATCCTTGAACAAACATAGCGCCCTTGAACACCTTATTTATTCTGTCTTATTGAATAGAGAAGAACCGCTGATCGCAGCGCGTTCCGACGCGGCGACGTAATCTCGACCGAACATTTCCGCGTGGCATAAATCAATTAAATTGCTATTTTTAAATACTGATTGCTAATAATTGCTATGTTTTCTAGAGATTTTATATGCAAGCATCGTTTTCTAATTCGTTCACAGAAGAGGTTTACGATCGGTTGACTGATCGAAACGTCCGTAATTGATAGCAAATACGCACTTGTAACGGTTGACAAGCATCGCGAATATATTCTTTGATTTTTGTTAGATATAAATCAATATCGATGACAGACAATTATCGATTGTTGGATCAAATATATCGTAAGCATGATGATTGTTGATAGATGATTGCTGACGGTCAAAGCTATATCTCAATATGATGTCCGATAATCGTAGGATAAACTAAATATTTATATATTGACCTGAGCGTTTGCTCGGAATTCCGAGCTAGCGTGCGTCGTCTAAAGCGTTCAAAAATTTCAACGTGTGTTGTCCGAAATTTCAAGATAAAATTTCCGTACGTAACATCTTATATAAAAATAAATGTAAATTTGCACTGAACTAAATGTTAACAATCTAGATTTTAATCAATAAGACTAGATGTTCTGTCGGTTTTTAATATAGTCATAATAAAAGGGTGACATTTTCTGCATTTTCAAGAAAGAATCCAGAAATTGGTAAAAAATAAATAAAATAAATATCATTCTTTACACAAATTTAAAGTTATTTAAAAATGTTAAGAATATAGTTATATTATATGTATGTATAACATTTAATAAATTAGTGATAAAAAGTTAAATAAAAATTCTATTAAAATCTCTCTCGAATAAAACAACGAATAATATTCATTATTTATTCATGAGATTCGAGAAGTCTTTCGTTTTCAGTAATTTAAAGTAAATAATCATTAATATCCCGATATATAGTTTCACAAGAAACAATTCTAACAATTAATTTATATCAATTATATAGAACAGTTATTATTTTCCACTTTAGAAATAATATTTATATACCTTGGTTTGTAAATAAAAATAATATTCATATATTTTGACTATAGATACGGATGTGATGGGAAAACAACACCATGTACGGAAATTGTGTAATTAATCGCTATAGGTTCTTATGTAAGATCAAGTTTAATAAAGTATTATTCGAAGAAATAACTCGCCGATTTATTCAGTCAGGAATTATTAAAGAGAAACAGGACGTCGCTAGTTGCTAGTCAGTGAAAGTTACATAAGCTAAATAGGTAGATGCACACTTGTTTCCAGCTTAGCAACACCAGAGATTCTCTTTCGTCCAGTCAATGCATTTTAATCTAATCTTTCATGTTAAATATCAATCTAAATGGATATATAAACTACAAGGTAACGTTATTGGAGCGACGCTTGTCAAACGTTACAAAGTCATTGGTGTTTGCAAAATGTTATGAAGTCCTGCTTTTCCGAGCTTTTTCCTTATACAATTTTATATAATCATAAGGTAAAGACCGCCCTTGACGACAATGATCGCAAAGTGCAAATTCGAAAAGCAATAAGGTTCTAAAAGTGTTACAGTCTTCGAAAATTTTTTCCCTAAAATTGCACCGCTGTTACGTTACACGTTACTTCGCGGAAATATGCTCACCGGCAAGATCTCCCGGATACTTCGCGAATTTTTATTACGTTACATTTTTACGTAACGCCGGCGACGACGAAAAGGTCAGCAACAAGTGTCAGATTTTTCCGGAACGGCTTCCCGTGCGCGGCATGATCGACGAGCCGAATTTAAATATGTGCGGGACCTACCTTTTCGGTGTCTTTCCTCGTGCTCGTGAAAAAATTCGCAAAACGCTGCAGCGGCTTTCGGAGATGAACGTGGACAAAATGAGAACTTCGAGGTTCCGCAGCTGGTGTCGCGCGTACGATGGTCCAACCGTAAACTGACTTCGTTGTACTGTCATTTATCTTCTTATAGCGGAATCCCCACTCGCGGACGATCATGCCATGAGTAAATTGTTGAGGGCTCCCTCTTCCCGGCTGCTCCGCTCGCCGGCGAGAGCCGCTCGAGTGTGTAACGCGTGCATTCGGTGTCACGAATGCCCTCACCTTGCTTGGATAGGCATTTTCAGAACGCGTTCAGATATAATTGTGTCTATTTGCGATTTAATCTGTTGACCCCGCATTTTAGCCGGAAACATTCCGTCAATAACGTTCAGTTTAGACAATTTCGACACTTTGAACGTAACGGAAGATATCGTGCGTCTTCACAATATTATTCTTTATCGACTATTTTCGCAGATACTCAGAAATAGAACGGAAACTGAAATGGAATTGAGATAGATTGAAATTGAAAAGTGAAATGAACTGAAACAAATAGAAACGAAATAAATGGAAATCGAAATGAAAAAATGGGGTGATGACATCTTGCGATGACTACGTAATGAAATAATAAAAGCGTTATGGTATATTGTGTATATATATCAAGTAAGAGAAATGAGAAATAAAAGAGATTATTTTATTACTCATTTAATTATTGCATGTATTTGAGAAATGAGAAATAAAAGAAATAAAATTATTTTATTATTTATTTAGCATTTTATACTATCCTCATTATTTCATGTTACTATTTTAGGTGTCGATTTAATAGTTATTAATTTAACGTATTTAAACCTGACATATAATTTACAATGATATAAAACGTAATTTAAAAAAATTGTTGAAATTTTATTATATAATATTATTTACCTATATTATTTATTATAATGTATTTGCACTTTTATTAATTTTGAAAGTATTTAATTAATACAACGGTTTCAGTAAATAAATTAAGAAAAATTCTTTGTATATACTCGATCTTTTTTATCAAAAGCTTTATCGGTCATTGATACTACTTGACCTGTTAATACCCGAAATTTCAATCGCAATTTCGAATTATCTTTTAAATGAAGAATCGTGATGTTAAAGAGTAGAAATTATCATATTTTCTCCATAAATTACATAAATAAAAATTATAAGATGTAATTTTACTATCTAATCGTATAATTTATCTTAAAACTAAGTAATTTAATAATCTGCACGACGATTCATTTCCAAATCCGTAATTTTAAAGATTACAAATTAATTTTAAAGCTAAACAAACGCAAATTTGTCTGATATGTATTCTCTTTCTCTTTAAGATAATACTCGGAATTATTTGGATACAAAAATTTATTAAAATTTCTTCACTCATTCATTTATTCCTTAGGAATGTTGAGCTGTACAAATAACATGGCATTATTCCATTCTTTCCATCAAAATCTTTTTCTTCATCGATATTTGCAATATCAATCACATGTGAGAATGAAGAAGGAATGTTTCTATAAATTGAATTGTTATAAGTAACATATAATGGTTGAGATACTTTTTATTTCATAAATAAATGCTACTAATTTATTCTTACACATATCAAAGATAATAAGTATGATAATTTTTAAGATATTAATATCATGCCCGGAGTGCATGACGCGAGAGTGATGCAACTGCTGCTGCTGCTGGGGGTCCCCTGGGGGGGGGGGGGGTTTAGCAATAAATAATCGTATTACAGCATGATATCTCCATTTTTTTTTCATCGAATATCCGCATATCGCATTTAAACTTTTAATTCGAATTTAATTCTTGTTATTATCTTGAAAAAAATATTAGATTATATCTAAAAAAATTTTAAAATCTTACTTGGTGCCTGTATTACACATCCAACGTTTATATAAAATTTCGGCGTTTTATTGAAAGTTGTAAATGGAGACATAATCGAGAGAAACGAGCGTGTAATTGATTAACGAAAAGAAAAAAAAAGAAATAAACAGTTTTCGCGATAGCTCGTTATATTTCGGTGTTGTCGACCCGTGTTGTCGAATCGCGGAATAAGCCCGACGATATGTGCCGTCGTTGTCAAAATCCGGCAAGATTTATTCGTCGGACGAATTTGCAAATGATAGCATCAGTACAAAAAGGCGGATATTATCGCGTCCTGCGTTCGTTAAAGAGTGCGTGTAGCGCAAAATATATTTTCCATCGTTGTGCAATTCGACGAGGTCATGCCCGGGGTGCGCGAAGCGAGAGTGATGCAACTGCTGCTGCTGCTGCTGGGGGTCCGCGATTCAGCAATAAATAATCGTATTAGCATGATATCTCCACGACTCTTCGCTGGTGCAATCATCTTGCGTTCTGTCTCTCTTTCTCTATTTCTTTCTCCCTCTCTGCCGTCTCGTCGCCTTCACTCTCGCATCCGCACTATCTCGCAAACAACTCAATTCTTAATATTTCTCTCCGGCGACTGATTGCTGCACCATGAAAGCACGGATCTTTGGCGTGTGTTTGGAACAAAGTATCAAATTTCAAATGCTTACCGACCACAATTAAAATAATATGAGGTAATAATTTGAGACGATAATTGGAACGCGAAAAATATTTTCTATATACGAGTAATGTGCGAGTTTAAACTTTAATTGAGGAAAAAGTTTTTCTGAATTCTGTGCTGTAAAAAAGCAACGTTCGCGATACTCTCAGCTATACTCCGCTTCCGGTTTGAATTATCTGTATGTCAAATTAATAACGTAATGCACAGCTCATCGCGTGTATTTCTCGCAATTAACATTCAAATTGCGGTCGTAGTAATTTTACACGACAACATACCGGTATTCGTATAATTTTTACTTCACATCTACAGTATCTACACAAATGATATCCATATATGCAAGTATTTTGTAATCAATGCGATATCACTCTCCGTATTCTTTGCTCCCTATAATAGTGCAGCGGATTTCACGGCTTTCGCAAATACATGTTTTGTTTAATAATCAATACAACGGAGATATCATCAATTTGCGTCCGTATATATTGTTTTCGCGTATCACGTGTTAACCAAAATAACGCGTTGCTTTGTGCGTCACTGAACGGAGATATCGTCGGGCGTCATCGAGTGGCAAGAAATCATCTGACTCTCCGGTACCCCCAGCGGACCGCGTTATCTTATCAGCGTGGAAAATAACTCTGTTGTAACGACTCGCCTTTGCGACATGACAACAGGTCGCGACTAGGAAACGTCACACACACTTTTCTACCCAGTTCGTCCGGAGATATTACCAGAGCAAAAATTGATTTCTCTAGAAAAAAAAATATGGGTCGTTATCCAGCCGCGTACAATGGGCCGAGGCGGTCGGGGCCGTTTTAACCGGTTCGAGCGGCGATTAATCTGGCTCCGTATAACAATTGCTCTCGGAAAATCGCTTGCTTGTCTAGGATGCCTCCGGTTATTTTAGTTGCATTTCGTTTTCCGAGAAGTTCGCGATACCGGCATAATAAACGGCATCCTGCAGCCGGAAGACGCGCTCTCTGCGATATTAATGTGACGCAGCGATTCTCAATTTTCTTCGTCGTTTCTGCTCGCGAAAGATTCCCAAGCGTTCCACGCATGCAATTTTGCACGCGCAATTTTAAAAGAGAAAGATAGAGAGAAAGAAATAATTGATCAAATAAAAAAAGTAACGAGACGCGGTATATTGCGTCCATCAAAAATATCTTCTATTTCTCTTTGAAGGTTCTAACACAGAGAAGTAAATGCAAGGCTCAAAAATATTGAATTTTTAAAAGTTTTCGATCACGGAGCAATATGCACTGTAGCGGTTCAGCTTTGGGTGTTTTATAAATGATTTATCTTTTCCCATGTTGGTACATCATGTTTACTTTATACGTGAAATTCGTGTTTTCTCAGACAAGCCTTGGAGCACCGCGAAGCGAACCTGTTCAAGAAACGCTGGCGTTATACGAATGGTGATTAAATTGTTATCTTATTGAGAGAACAAATTGTAAATATTAGATTTAGATATCATAAATCCACACAGTCTGTGTAGACTCGACAGCTTATTCTGACTTAGATTTAACTCTTTTTACAGAGCAAATGAAAAGGAGTAAAGAAAATTAAAGAAAGCATAAATATGCTGTTATCTTTTCCATTTAAATTTTAACAAGGCTATATGAAAAAGTTTTATTTCACACTTTCTATCTGTTTTTCCACGAAAATTCATTCGCTTTGAATAAAATCTGGTATATTTATTAATAAAAAGAAAGATTGGATGTAAGTATTCTCGAGAGAAGAAATACATAAAAATTATAAATATTATATAAGAATAAGAAAGGAAATATATTTCCTTCTCAAAGAAATCTGCAGAAAAAGTAAATATCGTGCGGAAAGATATTAACAGGACATTTTATAAGGTTCAGTTCCCGGTCTGCTGAGGACATCACTCGGTCCGCACCGTCGATATCGGGAAATGTTTTGCGCTTCTTATGCCACGAGTCGATCGTATTTGCGGTATCCTATAACCGCGGTCGTTCGCAATTCCCGGACGTTCCTCGGGGGAGATCCTCTCGTTCTGTTCACAGAAATCCTGATTCCTTCTTTCTCAACGATCATAGCACGAGACTGATACAGTTATTGAGCGTCTCGCGTTATAAAAGCCGTCACGGCTCCAAGCTCCCTTCGAGAATCTCCCGCGGATGATTGATGCCCCTGCGTCTCATCTCGGAAAACTATATATGTATTTACGTCATTAAACATGGGGAACCTATTTAACGCCGTGAAATATAGGATACCTTTTCCATAGAAGAGCGAGACACTTTATTGCTTAATATTCAATTATTTTAATATTGATAAAATAGTTTAACATTCGTGAGTATTAAAGTAAGGGGTCACTGAAAGGCGAGTACCTTGCGAGATATTTATACTTTAATTCCGATACGCGACGATTGACGTGCAACACGAAATGTTTCGTATGAAGGATTCACTTTTCGATAACCCTGCCTTATGCAATACTTTAATATTTTTCGAACGACGGAGAAGAATATCTCCCTCCCTCTTCTCGAACGTATATAAATCTGTTAAAGTATGACGCTTTTTATTTCTAGTTAATTACGCTCAAGTGACGATTACTATTTAATCGTTACATAAATGCGATATCGCTCGGATGTCTTCGAAACATTTTTTTTAAGGAAGAATTAAAAAAGAACGCGAACGTGTATCGCGTGTTATGCGATGTCGTGAATCAAACTACGCTCCACGCGCCGTCTAAACTCCGGCGAAACTTGTCAGTATCGGCGTTCAGCTGCGACCGACAAAAGTAACGCAACATCTTGTTAAATGAGGATAGGCTTGTCTTGTCGATAAGAGTGTCAGCTGAACGGGGGAGGGGAGAGAGGAAACGCCGGTATACTGGAATTAACTGGTTATGCGTATGTGAACTCGGGACCCCACCGAGATGGCGGGAGAGTGAAAAGAAAAAAACACGAGATAACGCTCACATGATTAGAGGGAGACAGAAAGAGAGAGATAGAGTGTCGGATCACCGAAGACCGGTCCCGCCTGTCGGCTATTTCAAATTTATCCAATGTTTATTACTAAATAAATGCAGTTCCAGCTGCAATTTTATGCGCTTTAACGGGCGAAGCGTGAATAAATAGCGTTTTTTTGTCGATTCGAGCGCGATAAAGCACTCATTTTCATAATTCCATACTGAATCACAAATTGTTTTATGCCACGAATGGCAACCGGCGAGGAGAACGTGGCAGAGAACGTTGCGTGGAACGATAATAATTTATGTAAATCTTTCTTACATACGACTGCGGTCTGGATAAATGCTAACCGTGATCCTTTTAATTTTTTCTAAGCAATAATCATCGGTGTGATGTGCGCTCCTTGTTTGCGAATAATGGTAACGATAACATCTGATAATCTCTTCCTGTAATAGAGCAAATGTTTTAGCAAGTGTTTTCTTCTCGCCGCAAGCAAGTATATCTCGGCGCGTTATCTTAACGGCACGTTGCACATTTTCATACAATCCGTGCTGCTGCACGTCCACTGCAGCTGTACGAATTTGTTGCAGAGGATCTCTCCTCCTCGTCTTGAACCCTTGACAATAAACTGTACACTGTTGTACAACATACGCGGTCGAAGAAACCCAGACAGCACGTCCAAAATCGAGACATAAAACGTCTTGTGTCCCGATTTTGGACATGGTGCTGTTTGGGAAAGTATTTGTACAGCATATCTCGTTCGGAATATTTCTATAAGAAACAGGAAAATATTACTGTAAAATATTTCCAATAGAATACTCTGTTTTTATTCGTATTAGGCCTGTCCATATGCTGTATGTCGAGCATGTGCGTGTTGCATTGTCGGTTGTCGTTTAAAATTGTCGCAAGTCGGATGTCGGTGTCGCAACCAAAGATGATTAACTTCCATCTTTTACGACTTTTAAGACTTACGATTAACGACAAGAGTTTATTACCTTTGTTTTATATTTTATTTGCATCACAAATGTTATTGTCTTTGTTGACGTCTTCTTCGTAAAAGTGATCTAATTCATGTGTAATTTGAGAGTCCAAATTAATAATATCATAAATTGGAATAAATTACTAAGTACATTATCTATTATTATTTATGCTTAATGTGTGCGACTCAATTGTAGAATAGCTGTCGTATTAAAATCCGACAAATAACAAGCGACATCCGACTTACTGTGTAGAATGGACTTTAATTAAATACGAACTGTATATTAAATTGTGGCACATTGAGTAAAGCAATAAACGCATATGTTTCCTCTTTGTGCAAAACTATTCTACAAAAGATAGTGTGCAAATAATCCTTCTATATCGGTGTGGAAATTATTTAGGAAATGCACTGTTATATTTAAGCTCGAAAACAAAATTAAAGTTACTTTTTCGAATTATTATCATATTTAAGTATTATTTTATTTTTAAATATTAATTTTATACTTTTTGTTCTGCATTTTGATAATTCTAATAAACTGAGATATATTTAATTTGCGTTCAGTTTTCAAATTTTAATCTGGAATGCAACTTGAGTTCATACGTGATTCGAACGAAACGTGATCTCATAAAAGTTGTGCTCAGGGAACGAACCGGATTGTATAAATAGAAAACGCTGTAAAAATTTTTGGACGAAAAAATATAGTTTACTTGAAGTTAAATGAGAAAAGACGTTATCGTTTTGTCATTTAGTTGCGTGAATTTGCGTGAGTTTGCATATTCGTTCAAACATTTCAATTTTTTTTATCAAATGCCTTTATCTATTCTTCCGGATGTATTTACTTTATTTTACTTTACGTAAACGCGCATAGTAAAAATTGTATTATCCCTAAAAAAATCTGGTACATTATCGTTTGCAAAATCTCATGTAGATATCAGCCTTGAAAACAATATCTGAGAAACTATCGTAAAAATAATGAGATATAGTTTAAGTTGGTTTAAGTACGAAATGTTTCTAATGGACGAATTTTTGGATTACTAAAGAACAAGATTTATGTAACGATTATCGAACACATATGAACAGACGTGCAGATTATATTAATAATATAAGTAATTATAATATATGAGTAATAAAATGTTATTAATATAAGTGATTATATTAATAATATAAGTATAAATAATATGTTTCTACCATACAAGCAGGTATAAGCTTTTGTGCAGGGTATTTGTTATAATGTTATATTGTTACCTCCATTAAATTTCTTGTGCTTTATAGAATTCATAGGATCATCTTACCCATTGCAACGAAAGATAAATTTTGCACGCAGTCGTTAGATCTAGATAATTTAATGAGCATGTTATCTGATGCAAGTCGGATATCCCTGGATATCCTTATGCGAGATATGAGATGTGCTATTTTGCAAACGTTATAATTAATATCATAAAAATATAGCTTACAACGAACTTAAACTGCTCGCAGAGAGAAGCAAAAATTCTATTTAATTAATTAAATAGATTTAAGTGAGAAAGTGATTACTGTTAATAATTTTGAGAAATCTACGAACTATGTGTCTTATATCTATATGTTTCTAACTTCGCAATAACTTTACAATATTTATAAAAATTATTACAATATGTACGTATATTGTATATTTTGTACGAGGAAAATTATTAATTGTATAAGATATTCCATTCTATTCTGTTAGAATTGTTATACTCTGCCACGTGTTAATCTTAATCTTTCGAAATCGATTGACATATAAAAATTGCAATTATTTTTTTACGACACGCGTTTGTATCGTAAAAACGTAAAAAACTTTTAATTCAGTAGACATGTGAAGAGTCGATAGTTAATTGAGGGCTCTAATTGGTATCAAGTACCGAAGTACACGTTATCGTATACGAGAAGGTCAAGTAATACATTATCACATCGCGTGCTTTGTGTCTGAACCTTGGCATGACGACTCATAAAGAAATAACTTCGAATCTATAAGTCGCTCGGAAACGTGCGTAAATTATAATTATCTGTCTGTCTCGTGAGATAAAGAATGTAATGTGGAAAAATTTGTAATGCTTGTATATCGAAGTTTCACTTCTGTCGGATCAATTGTTGGTCAGGCAGATCAACAATTCGACGAGTCTAGAGATTCGATTCTTTCTAACGAGGAATGTCGAAGGAGAATTCTGCACTATTTTCAAAGTTAAATATCTTTAAAATTAATAAAGTTTAAAATTAAACCAAAGACTTTAAAATTATTTTTAAATAATATATAGATAAAACTAGATCATTTATTTATGTTTTTAGATCCTTGTTAGTGAAAAATTTTACTTTTAATTGTACATAAAATTGATGATACTGCGATATTTTTATTAATAAAAATGTAAATTTAACTTGTCAAACATTTTGTCACCGACAATTGATTTATTATAAAACGGAACAGTCTGTATCTCATAAATCAGAATATCTAAAAAATCGCGGAAAATATTTTTTCCCGAGGCAGATTTGAATAAACCGGAAATATACATTCTGATTAATGTAAAAAAATAAAGAGATTGGATTTAGGAAGGCAAGCTTTGTAAACGCTCGTTTTCAAGTCGATTTAATTCAGGACTCAATTGACAAGGTACTGCACGTCGCGACTTCGAAATATATGATCGGTATTCAAGTTTCATTCTAAGAAAATCGACTGCAAATCTCGAAGGAATCTCTGTTTTCAAGAGAAACTCCCTTGGAGCAGTTTCATATGTGGGAAATGAAGCGAGGAGTTATTCGCAAAGACGCTCTTAGAAATGATCGTACTTTGCACGAGAATATAAAACGAAACGTGTATTGAACTACACGTGCTCTCATATCTTTTCTTACTGATCTTAATAATGACTCTAATCTTATGGCAATCAAGATCCGTTAAATTTGACAGCGTTCCTGCAATAAGGATGTAAACTGCAATTTGAGGCAGATGATTACGGAAAAATATAAGAGTACACTTACCCTAGATTGCGAAATTGCATTAAAATATATAATAAAATATAATAGATTAAAATACTAATTTTCCGAGCATATTTAACTTCAATTTCTGTAATATACGATATTTCATACGACAACAAGCGCCTTGAAATTTTTGGTAATCGAAATTTTATAGATACTGATGTTATTATCTTAATATTTTTCGATAATAAATCGTTATTTATTAATTTATTAATTACTATACTAATATTGCTTGGAAAAAATAATTATTTTAATATAATTAATGTATGCTACACTTTCGAAATAAGCTTAAAATCAATGCGCCTTCACTGATGGTATTATACTAAATAAAAGAGAAATATTTATATAACAGTTATTTTATCCTATTTTGTTTATGAATACTCGCCTCGTAATTGAGTTAACTGAAAATTAAATTCCGATATCGCAAAATGACCGGCAGCTCGATATTGACGATATTCAATTAATAGCGATATCAACCGAAGGCAGAATGTGTAAAAGCTTTCTCGAATGCAAAAGGATCTAACAAGTAGATATTAGGCGCGCTTATACTTGCCTCGAAATAATTGGATCGGTATCGGAAAGGATATGCTATACATTCCTAGCAAGCAAATTTGAGGAATCAATTTTTTCTTAGCAAAAATTTTAGACGCCATTGTCTTAGTTTTTAACTTTAACCGTTTTGGAAAATCCTAAATAAAAGTTCAGTTAAACCTAAAATCAAATATAAAATAAATATAATTGTCAAATCTTTCTATTCTTGACGTTTAATGCGGAAAAATTCTCATTTTTGACTGTTTATAAATCAAAAACTCATCAAGACTAGCGATGAGTTGATATTCGTTAAATTAATTCAAAATTGATTAAAAAATAAAAATTCTGAAAAATTTAACAATTTAATTTAAAATCATTTTATAAACAAGGTATCATATTGTATCGACGCATAAATTATTAATAAAAAAAATTACAGAAGTGGTCAAAATATTTTATGCTAAAATGCACACTAAACGAAACTATAATACATAAGACAGCGAAAAATATGAAGCGCAAGCTCAAAAGATACACGATTTAAGTCTGATCTCGCAATTCTCGATTGTATCACGAAGATACTAAGAAGTGATTCAGTCTAGATGTTTGATTGCTTCTTCATCCTGAATACGAAACATCCGGAGGGATGCGGAACATCTCGCGCATACAGATATGCATTTGATTTAGGATTGAAACGAAATGAATTGGGAGTAAAAGAACGAAAATTTGACGCGGTCATCTTTCGTCAAATTTTTGTATTTTTATATTTTTGTAATTTTGTATTTTGTAGACTCCTATTCCAGAAAGAAATGCTTTATTATACATATGGTCGTAGAAATAACGTTGCAGGCATCTATAATAAAAATCTAATAATCGGAATTTTACACGTACATATATTTTACAGAAAATTATTAAAACCAAAAGAGCTCTCGCAATTTACCGTCGGTGATCCGTAAAGATAAACGAGATCGAATCTTTATTTGAAGTTGCAAACGTGATCTGGGGAATGTAATGCGATGCGATGGAGCGCGGTGTAAACCGAATCTTCTACTGCAGCGGGTTTCGAGAGAAAATTCGTGGCACGAATACGCTATTTGTCAGTTTGGTGTGATTTTAATTTCCGGACTGCGGGTAGTTGATTAAAAAAATTGTGGTCTGCGACCGCGTTTCAAGGCCGACGCACCACAACGCGGTCGCATCATGGACATAAATTTTTATTGATCGCATATGCAGCACGCGACCTCTCTATAGCGGAAAGATATCTCGATAATGATTTCGTTGAGATGCATTCGCGTAATATTTTTTTAATTTGCTTATTTGTAATATCTTTTTCACTGTTTTTCTACGACAATTGATTATTTCAAACGTAAGAGAAATTGAAGGACAAATTTTTGTTTGTCATATTATAAAATTATGCTTACGGTAAAATCAATGAGAGTGGCCGTTGTGTTCAGAATAAAAGGACTAGATATCAAATAAGATAGGCTTTACTTTCTGAAGAAAATTCTTTTCCAATCCTTCTTAAGTTATAAGACATAAGAAAATCTTTTCAAACCTCTTCTTTTATTAAGTCAATTTTACAAATTTTAAAATAATAAATAAAAGTAATCCGCGATATAAAATGTATAAATTGCGCTATTTATTCGGAATCGATTAGCTGCACAAACTAGTCCGATCCCGGGTAAATTAATTACTTAAATGTACTGACCTAAAAATAAATACCATATATATAATCTAGCTTTTATGACAATATTCTATATTAAACCAAACAGGAAAACACCAACGGCGGAAAGTAACTCGAGATAAGCCAGATTAACTTCTATTCAGGTTTATCTTCGTTCTGTGTGTTAAATATTAATTAATTAAATAAATACATATAAGAGATAAATATTTTCCTTCAGAGAAGATTACAGAAATGTTTAAGTTTACTCACATTAAGACAGATGTTTAATTAGTTACGGAGTTAATTACGTCTTAATTATCTCCGCGGGCTATTGCTTTATGTGAAACAAACTACCGTAATGCACGATAATGACTTTATAATTATAACTTTTTAATATTCCTTTCAACAGTAAGTTTTTATAGTGAAATGATTTGCAGCATGTTGTATAGAAGTTGCAGAAACAAAAACAAACTTTCTTTTATTATAATTTATAAACTTTCTTTTACTATAAATTTATAATATAATTAAATGCTTTTTTCTGTGTACTTATAATTTTTCATTTTTTAAATATAGATGTCAATTAGTCAATTAAAGTAGACAAAATGAATATGAAGAAAAAGTGTGGAAACAATTCTTAAAACAAAGCAATATAAATTATTTTATGTACGAATAATTTTAGTATCATTCGTATTATTGATGTACAACATACGAATCAAAAGTGATAAATTTATAACATTTGTAAAGCATTTTTCTCGAGATTAAAATACAATCTCTGGAAAAGAGGTTTTCTGTCGAAATCTGCAGAAATTTAATAAAAAATTAAAGTAATATTAAAAATAGGAAATAAACTTCTGTGACAATTCCTTGCTGTGACAAATAGAGACAGTAAAGAAAATCTTTATTAAATTTTTTATTAAATTTTTTATTAAAATTTTTATTAAATTCTTTAATATTTATTGACGTTTCAAGATCAAATTCGCATGTTTTATCTTCTTAAAATTAAAAAAATAAATAAATTTCAAATTATATGTACTTTGCGTATCCTCTTCTTCTTTGAGTGCGACTAACGTCGTACGAATTTGTTGACACGTTATACGAATGAAAAATGAAATAGGGCAAGAGGAGTAAATAATGGGCCACCGCGGGAAATTTACTTTTGTATCTCTTGCCTTGGAGAACATGCGGCCCACATTTCACCGCTTTTCCGGTCTGTTTCCTCACATAAAATCGACGGCGTTTTCGTTCGTCGAGAGAATTGCCTGTAGATAGGAAGTCGAACTTTTCTCGATCTTAGACGATGTTCTTATATAAATATTTGCGTTAAAAGTTTAAAGAGAAGAAAATTACGTTTATTACAAAAGCCATTCTAAGGAAGTCTTCGTTGCATATTTTACTCATTTTTGTATTTTTTATTCAATTAAGTTGATTTAGACAAAGTAAAAAAATAAGACAAATATAAGTTCTCTCTTTTTTTTGCTGATATTATATTCGTATAAATGAATGTATCTTTTAATTTAATAGATAATGTCCCAAAAAGGTGACCGATATACAAATTAAATACCAGATAAAACGAAATTCTGAAAGAAATTCTCCTTTCCTAAAGTTACAAGAGATCAAAAATCCTTCCAAAATAATAATGGAATCTTGAATATAAATAATACCAATTAAATTCGAGATAAACGACCCGAATTATAAAATAATTAATAAAAGTGATTCCTAATAAAACTTATAAATGCGTTATTTATTTTGGAATCAATCAATGCATAAACAAGTTTGATCCCAGGTAAAATATTTAAATGTATTGATCCAAAAACGGACAGCTTAATTTTTTCGAATTAAGACATGAGACATAAATCATATTTATTAATAAACTTTGGATGCGATCATTTATATATAGAATTCCAAACGCTAAAGATAAACAAAAATCGCAATTTGCAATCTCGCTTCGAAATATAAAGACACATAGCTATAAATCTCTCTCGCTTTATTCCTATGGAGAATTATATCTCGCCGCAAGAACAGGGACAAACGAGCCGACGCATTAGAACCTAAAGGAAAAAAAACCCCCCTCAACGGAAGGCTATGTAACGAGAGATTAAAACGAAGCAAGAAGAGAGGCAAACAATAAAAAAAAAAAAGAAAAAAAAACAGAATCTCGATGAAGTGTCCCCACGCGAACAGTCCGCACGAAGCAACCCCATGCGAATTAAGCAAACCGATGATGCAGTTTGGCGTCGTTAGAACTACACATCGAACTGCATACAGTTATACGTGACTGCGGCATTTAAACGCGGATTATATACCTAGTCTCCCTCTTTCGTCCTCCATTAATCTAATTTCCCGGAATCCATGTGTTTAACCGTTCCTCGAAAAGACGTTAATGTTTCGCTTTGTCGCCGTCACCATTACCAACGTAAATACAAATTGTATCTATTTAATCCGCATTACAGATCAAGTCTCTGTCCAATTTATTATCTGGACCAAAAGGTCAAATTTGAATCTAAATATTCAGCGCGATATTTGCCTCTCCAAGACGAGAGATGCGTCAAAATGAGTTAGACTTATTTTTTTTACACAAAGTGGTCGTAAATAGACGACGCGGTATCAAGTATATATATTTGTGGGATGCACTTTTAAAATGAAACCTTCCTTGACGACTTTGCGACCTAGCTTTGCGTGGGTGTTTATAACTTCCGCCTCAGTTGCGGTTGCATCAGGATGCACCGACGCGGTTCCGTGGTTATCATCATTCAAGCGTTATCGCCCAGCGTTTTTGCAGTTGTCGTAATTGCGCCAATAAAACTTTATTCATCGAGGAGGCGTTAAAACTTAAAAAAAACTGCTGATGGTTAATTTGCCAGTAAAGTTGTTTGCCTATTTTCTTTATGCAATAACTCGTTTGAAATAAATGTAATATTGCACAAATAAGAAATAAATATTGTATTAAAAAAGGCTATTCATTTTCTAAAACCTTTCATTACAAGTGCTTGCAACTTCGTGTTCTTTAATTCGAGACTTTCTATAAATTTGACGTTAAAATATGATTATTCAACGCGCGTTTCGATTTTAATCTGGAAGGCTGAAATGGAATTGAAAATATCGAGGATATTGTTATTTCGAATATCTCTCAAATATTTATATTTATATTTTAATAATTTGTTATATCAAATACCATGTATACGTATCATTCAATTCAATTTCCTCTGGAGCCCGTAAGCGTATCCAATTAGTTCGGAATATTGTTCTCTGCAATGAGAGAGCTGCCCGAATTGACAGGTTCCAATAAGTTTCGCTGTTAATGTCACGCGATGTAGTAACTTCATCTAAGAACTATATACCGGCTGTGCTATAACCATTGCGTATTGTATTTACTACCTTCCGAAATGTTCGGAAACGTCTGCGTTAGTCAGTTGCTGAATCATTCGCGGAAACCATAGGTTTCTAAGCAGCGAAGTTTTGCGTCGTGAAAGACGATTCGATTAAGGATTAATCGTTAAAATAATAAGGGACGGTAGAGAGCGAATGAGTGTAGGAAGTGTAGCATTTTCTCTTCAATTTTACTCTAGTCGTCTATTAATGGAAAAATATAATCGGGACCAATTTAGTAAATGGACCAACGTAGTGGGGTGAGTTGTGGCGTTGTACTGGGAATTGGGAATTCATTGACTCCGACAGGTTTCACGATCGGGCGAGATTTGGCCATGTTCAACCGATATATAATTTAAACCGAGCTTCGGCTACGGCAACATTTAGTCCTGCTCGACGTTCAGTTTACGTCTTCATCTTCAAAGGATCGTCCGTCTCTGCGTTCCGTTTTCCGTCGCGTGTTTCGTGTCAGTTCCCGTAAATACGTCCATAGGTCCGTAAATTTGTTTTACGTAATGAACGAAAAAGCGACAGAGTTTCGTATAAATCTCTTATGCGGGAGCACGCAAAATGTGCTTTTACATTATCACATGTTCCGTTGACTTTTGTACGCTAGAATAATTATAAAATGATTGAGTAGTTTACTGCTTTCTCCGAGCCATTTTAAATTTATTTTCTTGAAAAATGAAGCGATAATAATCCAAATCTCTCGAAATTTCCCAAAATTTTCACGTTAAACGTCATCAACGTATCTTGCTTAAAAGTTAACAAAATAATTTTGTCGATAACGTTTTGTTAAGTCATCTAGCGACGAACTATTTTCAAAATTTTAATTACCGACGAAATTTTTCTTTGAGGCGAAATTCAATTTATCAAGATCACTGGTATATACAGTTGGCGAATGCTTTCCTGAGTACCAAGGTGATCGATCAATATCGTTCGAGAGACGACAACTGAGGGAGACTCTTCTGCGTTCTTTTCAGCGTCGCGAAGCGCCTTGACGCTCGCAACGCCTGTCTTCTCGCGATTGCACTTTATTCGGGTCGATGCCTTTGAGAAAGGGACAGCGATGAGAAACGAAAGGAGGAGAGACGCGGATCTGGGTCCTGGAGCCGGACGCAAAATCACGCTATCAGAAAAACGGAGCACTTTTCCGCTTTATCTTTTGCAATCCTCCTCCGAGCGACTTTTATGCGTCCGCCGCGACAGATGGAATCGCCGTCACGCCTCTCCCGACTCTTGTCGTTCGTAAAGTTCAAACTGCTTTACTCTTCGCATAGACAAACATATTTCTGTATTCGTACGAAACAACATACACTTTAACGTTCACTGGACGCATTTTCTACAGATGCTTTTTAGACATTGCTTGAAAATCCCGGTAAAAGAAACGGATTCCAACTATACGCACAAGAATTGAAAACAATACGCTTAAGTTTATATGTCATCAGCGGATATTCTAATACTAAATGTTTAAACATAATTTAATAGTATTATTTAAAATTATAAAAGAGAATGTAAATTTTAAAGTATAATTACGTTTTCGTTATTGATTAGTGGTACGACGTGGCTCGACGGACAGCTCAAGTTTTTGCGTTAAAATCAATAAGTGTAATATATCTATGAAACTGTGACAAATATTGGTCCCCATTAAAATTTTTATTAAGAAAAAATTCAATTTGGTTAAATAACACGGCTATGAAGTTTCTAACGGCTTAATTTAATATCATTCGCGTAGATAATTATGTTGTTTTAAAAAATGTGACACGATGTCATTTTTCTATCGATTTTCGCGACTTTCCAGTTTAATCATTAAACATCTGGGCGATTAAAGGGGTTTAATGACACAGGCACGTATCTGAAAAATTAAACTTTGTTAGTTAGTAGCTTAATGCACCGTAATCCTTTAATTTTCGATACCGGGTAACTTTGTAATTATCGTTCGACTTAAACTTCCACTCTTACAATTAAACGATTACAAACGATTAGATCAAGATAATGACTAGCGCATTTTTCTATACTTTCTTCTTCCGAATATTTGCCTGATATTGCGTAATAGTATAAATATTGAAGAAAAATGTTTTATAAAAAGTCGCATCCAAAAATATTCTGTTTATTCGCAGAGAAGGTAAATGACGTTCATAATCGGTACATTTCGAGACAATTATTTTTCCCTGTGAAAAACAAACATGCCATTTTCTCGAAATGTGTCGTTTAATAGCGTTTTCTTGTAACAATTTTATACTTATGTAGCATGATAATGTTCTCAGATGGAGATGTTGCTCACTGGGATATAAATTGTTACGCGAGAAACTTGTAAAATTACAAATACTTTCAAGGTTCAGCGTGACAGGAGCGGTAGAAAGGAGTATGATTAATGACGCGTTGCGGCTACCAGCCCGTAGCGATAATCGCAAAATTTATAGTAAACAGAAACGCGTGTTCGAAATGATCGAATACCATTTGCAATTTCAAGTAACAAGTTGACAAAAATGTCTCGTAGATTGCAGCTGAGATAAATTTCTCTCATACTTCCTGCAAATCTCAGCGTTACAATGCAAACATTACGGAAAATATTCTAATAGCACAAAACACGAAATAAAATGTATAGCGTGATCCTGACTGCGCAATTGTTCTTTTTCTTAAATAGATGTTTTTCGATAAATCTAAAAAGTTGAATTTTTATAAAAATTTAATAAAAACTACATATCGCAACTTGTATCTATTTTAATATTCAATATTTTTGTGTCTATTTTAATATATATTCATAATTTCGATTATTAAATTTCA
Source organism: Temnothorax nylanderi (assembly GCF_030848795.1). Lineage (NCBI taxonomy): Eukaryota > Metazoa > Arthropoda > Insecta > Hymenoptera > Formicidae > Temnothorax > Temnothorax nylanderi. The sequence continues at coordinate 233,600 of NW_027249095.1, read as the reverse complement.
ACAATAAATTCGTTAAAATTGAACTTTTCGAAAACCGTGGAATATCTTACTGTTTATTTAGTAGTAGTACTTTCGCAGTTAAAGTTATTATTATATTTTCAGTTATTATCTTCATCAATGTTACACAAATTTCTTCGCAATTTCGAAAAATGTTATCAACTGTAGATTAATTATGTAGCAAACGTTCTATCAGTCAAATGGAAAAAAGTGAAACATTTCGCTATCTCTCCGCGTCGTCATTTTTAGACCAATCCGGAAATTTCTTGTATCACTGCCAAACATCCATAGCGTCTCCACATTAATGCAAAATCCGTGTTATCTGTAAAGCAACGGCGAACCCTTCCGGACGAAAATAGCGTGAAACGTATGCATCGCAGTTTTTTTCATTCTCTCGCTAGACCAACGCGTTTTCGTTTTCAATCATCCTTTCGCGCGTCGTAGCTAAAGTTCGTCCTAGAATGCAATTAATCTTGAAGAAAAAAAAAAAACATTCTTCGATGACAGAATATTTCACGGAAGAGATTCTTTATGTCTCTACATAAGTCGTTCTACAAAACTACTTATTATCACTAAAAAAATTTCTTATTAGGAGTTATACATAATGTTTATATTCTTATCCCAAAAGTTTCATCACACACAAAATGTATAATATTACATTAGTTCTTATTGCTCCTCACGAATACTAGAGCAAACCATTTTAGCCAATAATTACGCTGTACACATATTTCCGTTTTATTTACATTGAGCTAATATTCTTGATGGTTTCGGATAAAATATCAGCGGCTCAAATAACTGGCGCGTAACTGTATATAATACAAAACCAGATTTATATTTGCTATTAGTTCAAATGACATGCAAAATGAGCATTCGACATATGCAGCTAATCTTTATCGATGACTGAAATAATATTTTTTTTCTGACAAAAATGTAGAAAATTTAAAATTTTATTACAAAGATATACATAATGTTAAAAATTGCAACGCGACATAATCGTGATAAAATATGACTTTGCTCTATATTCTCATTTTGAGAAAAAAATTATTTCTAAATAGATCAAAAGGAAGCTGTGTGTGTAATTAAAATGACATTCAGTGGTTTCAAGACACCTTGCTGGAAAATTACATTTATTAAAGTCATTTATTTAAATCGTTGTTATTTTACCTCAAATCAGAATTTTAGCTTATTGTGAGTATTGCGTGAGTAAAAGAAAGATATACAAGTACAATAAAATTTCCCTGCAAATTTTCAGTATATCACGAAAAGCACACGTTAACAACACGTTCGAGGGATGTGATAATCGCGAGGAACGACGCAGAAAGACAATGAGGACGCTTGCTTGTCGTGAATGTAGATTTGAAATTTGCCTTTGGGAGTGCACAGTTGAAAGTGTGTCGGGAAATAATATATATACTCAGTCAAGAGAAACTTTTCTTCTCGAACAAATTACTGGTGCTGCGTGGTGCTGCGTCGAAGCGGCATGCGGCACTGCTCTTATACTCTTCTAAAGTATTTTACTTTAGAAACCGTTCCGGACTTTTGCCACTTACAAAGCCGTGGTTCAGCACTTCGCGTATACGCGGTATTTCACGAATTGACTTGCTACATAATACAGACCTTCTAATAAAACGAGGTTGAATACTACACAGAATGTTTCGGAATCACTGGACATTTTTTCATTACAGACAAGACTCATTAAGAATGTGTTTAAAATATAACTAATTATTTTGTAATTACCTCAACAATTGACATATTAAAATTCTAGTAATATAAGATTTAGAGACTTTGTCTCATTGTTCATAAATAAAATAAATAAAATCTAAAACAATTATCACAATTTATACTCGCCAATCTTGAAATTGATAATAAATAAGAAATTAAAACATTATCATTTTTCTGGAATTTAAATTTGTTTGAGAAGTGAATTATTATTAGAATTTGTAATTAAACTTTTCAGGTAAGTTCTACTTATTCTCTATATTACACGTAAATTAAGAATATTTATATTTGTTTTAATTCCATTTTATGTAGCGTGCATTTAATGCGAGCATTAGCAAGTGCCAGAAATTGAAGGCGGTAATGCCAACTGGCTATTCCAACAGGTCAGATAAATTATCCTCTTCAATGAATTCTGGTCTCTATTAAGATTGCATCTCACGTCGGACCAATTAATTTCTATCAATGCAAATGAATTGTCGCTGTATTTCTATTGGTCAATTATTACTGCTCTATATTCTTCGTTCAGAAAGTATTAGTACTCATTTAATTAATTTAAACACAAATATAGTATTTTTTCAAAATAAGCTTCTTAATATTATAATAATTCGAGTATATCCCGATTTTTAAAATAAAGTTTTTTGAGAGTTTCAACGGTATAATAATATCTTAAACACATTAAGATTTTAATGCGCACTTGATATGTTGGCGTGATAAATATATACAAATAAAATACAAAATTTCTAATGTATTTGATGTTTAAAAATAAACCTCCCAACAAAAAATGCAGTGTAAAAAATTCCACTTGCTTTTTATGATCTTCTTTTTATTTGTCAATTACTTAAGATTAATATAATTTGATAATAAGTCCTCAATAGCTTACGATATTCATTCATACCATTCGATTCTCCCTTTTCACGCACTTTTTCGACAAGTATATATGAATCTCTCAGTAAGTACTGTTGCCATTTTGTTAAATGACGCGCGTAATTCGAGCGAGCTTCTTCCTGGAGAAGTAATTTTGTGATAAGTAGCAATTGCGAGATCTCTCGTTTGGGACTTAAAAGACATTACCAAATAGTTGAGGCATAATTTTGCAAAAGAATTATGTCAACATGACACTCGTATGCAATAAATAACAGACACAAAGAAAATGTACATTTTATGAAAAATTCTACGATATTCAAGCTCGGAAAATTCAATATGCGACGTAATCATAAATACAGATATTGACCGTGACTTGTATAATGTAGTTTCTTCTTGCGTTAAACCGAGCGCGTACGAAACCCACAATAGTTTCAGTCTGTATTATTTATGCGCCTGGGGACAAAGACTGGGAGTGGAAATGGGAGTACGTAATATGCTCTGAATAAGCTCCGATTAAGCTCGCCGTACTCAGCTATGTCGTTCACACACGCGTCGCACACACCCTGCCTAAGTTGCATGCCACTGACACCATCTGACCGCGATCGAAACTCGTCCCCTCTCTTTCTCTCCCTCTCCCCCTCTCTCTCTTTCTTTCTCTTGTACAATAAAAACTATCACTAACAAGGTATATTGTTCCCGAAACATGGCAATTCCTGCGATTGAGTAATGTGAGTGAGTGGTCGGCATAATTCGAGATTGTGTAAAATTATAACGTCACGCACAAGAAATTGAGCTGTGAGTTTTCCGCCCTTTAAAACAATACGGTTAGCGATTCGAAAATCGAAGAGCTGATTTTCAAAGTGAGTCAGATCTGAATTTTCTAAGAAGTCTATTTTTTGTAATCAAGATTCTGAAATTTATTTTGATATTGGGGTACTTCGAGAATAAACTCTTTAATTATACCGGGTTAAACAACAAGAGCTGAAAAGAGAATAGTTTATTATCACTACAAAACGTTCACCTCGTTTGAGCTATACAGAATGCTCCAAACTTCGTTCTCTCTAATATCCGCAGCAAACTCCTCGGCTAAATCGAATTCACAGTCTCGCGACACGTAGGTGTCCTTGTAGCAACGCGACACGCGACGCTTCGTTCACGTACTCGTTAATATAAACTACGAGTCAAAATAGAAAAAGATTCCGCAGGCGCTCGCGCACCTCCCCGAGAGGGATTCTGCTAGCTCGCGTCCTGGAATACCCTGTAAAGAATCGCCTGGCGATTTACACTCGTCGCACGGACGACGGTAATAATTCATTAAGTTCTCCTGGCGTAAGTGTTCTGCCGAGTGATGGTCGGCCGGGTGGTGGAGAGACTATTCTGAATGGAATTCAGCCGGATGACCGAGCTCTGAGGCAGATGGGTGCTGACGCCGTTCTCGTGACGGTTGTGGTCGCCGCTGGCGCACATCGCCAAGGCACCGCCGTCGTTCCTCGTCCCCCTACAGTGCAGCAACTCGCGCATACCCTTGCGGAAGTTGCGCGACAGGAAGGCGTACAGCAACGGATTCAGGCAGGAGTTCATGTACGAGATGAGAAAAGTCGACACGGTCAGCAGAGTGCTGAAGTCCGACGTGTGATCGTAGCTCGAGCCCCAGTGTCGCCAGAGAATGCGCGCCTGCTGAGGCAGGTTGCACACGGCGAACATCGTCACCACTGCGATCAACATTCTGGAAAACAGCGGCGAGACGTTGGCTACCATTCTTAAGCGCCATTCTGACGAATTAAGGAGCTCTGACATGTCCTTGATGCCGGATAACGATAAGGGATACATATGTTCGTTGGCGATGTATCGCGATCCATTTGGAATTTTTTTTCAAAATTATTTCGAAGAGACTAAGTACATAAATATTAAGAGAAATGCGATTTTCACTTTTAAAAAATAATTAAAAATTGACTTGCATTATTTGGCTTGGTTTTCGGCGAACATGTATAGTTAAATTAGACTGTATTAAATGACGAAACGGATTATATATAACGTTGATTGAATATATAACGAGCATTGATATTTGCCAATCAATTAATTATTCGCTTATATCTATAATTAAAATATGTATAGCATTCAACGCGTTAATAAACAAACAAAATTATTATTTAACTATTTCATCAATATCGGATTGATGGCAATATCGCTGAATTTCTGAACGCAACTCGTTCCAACGGACATAGGTTTCAGTGAGACAGAAATCAAAGGCGCTATTATGTAACGCATCCTGGAAATAGACATACCTGATAACGCCGCGTCGCGCCTTCAGTACGTTTTTGGACATACTGGACGTGTGCACGTGGTGTACTCTACCATTTTTGGTCTTGGCGACCAGACCGGGTCCTCCGAGGGTCACGCTGCTCCTCCAGAGGCCTATGGCGATCCTGGTGTAGAGGCAGCACATGAGGAAGAGCGGTAGGAGGTAGAGGAAAACGAGATTCACCACGTCCAGAACGTTATTATTGTGCTTCTTGATATTGGCTATGCAGATGATGTCGACGTCGCCGTTGTTGAGACGATTGCTGATGGTCTCAACGTAGAAAAATCTGGGCGACGCGTACACGGCCGCCAGGATCCATACTATACCGATCACTATCCTGAGGCGTTTCCTGGTCAGCATGGACCGACACTTGATGGGATGAACAATGGCCAGGTAACGTTCAGTACACACTACTACGAGGATTAGTATACTGGCGGTGTACGAGAGCGCGTGCACGAACATGTACACCTTGCAGAGGAAGTCGCCCAGCTGCCAGCTATTCATCAAGTAGTTGGTGAGCGTTTGGTAGACGCAGAATATGCCGACGCAAAAGTCCGCCACCGCCAGGTTCGCCAGGAAGAAATTTGTGATGCTGCGCAATCGACGGGAGAACGTCACCACGAAAATTACCATCAGGTTGCCTGGAACATAGAAATATTCAAGTGCCACGTTATTAGAGACATACATATCAGTAGCGAAAGAAATATAAAAACCCCATATACTATTAAATAATATCTATCGCTCTTTTATAATCCTCTTCTAATCTTTATAAAAAATGGAGTTTAAATTAATTGAAAAATCATTTAATAAAATATCTATGAGTACTGTATGCATTATTAATAGTGTCTGTAACATAAAAATGTAAAAAAATAGTAAATTTGTATAAAGCTTTCGCCCAGTGATTAATATTAATATTAATATTAATATTAATATTAATATTAATATTAGATTTTTATTTAGAACTTTTTTGTAAATCTTGATCAGCAGAAGAAATTTTATAAATGCTCGATATTATCTTAAATCATGTGAGATTTTATCTATTCTTATTCATTTTGTTAACCAAAGCACCATTTCATCTAACAATAAAGATGATCTACGATTCAATAGACATGCTTTATTATCTTATCGTGATAAATCTGGATTATGTTGGAATAAGTAGCTTTGGTAGACAGAGAATACTATCAATAATCCACAGACAACGAAATTTGTTGGCAATGTACCAGAAACGGTTTTAATATACTGGTTATTGAGAAACCGATCTCCTAAATAATTTTGCATCATTCATTATTATGATTTTTTGGCTGCTGCGTTGAATTGGTATGTTTTTCTATATGGTCTTCTAAACGTATATATCATAATCCTGCTTCAATGTAATCTCATTTTAACGTATTTTGTGTAAACGACTTATACGATATTAATCAAAAAATTATACGGCTAAATTGAGATTGAAGTATAGTAAAACAATCTCCAATAATCCATTATCGCTTGATTTTAGAATCTTAATAATTTCTAGCTAATGGATCATTAAACGACCACGAGAAAAGATATAATAACGCAATAATACTATTAAGTGGAAGTATTACGCTTCATAGTATTATTGGCTTCAACGCTGCATCAGTGCATCCCCGTAAGTGCTTTCATGACGCGTACTATCCACATATAATTTATTGATAAGATTTATCAGCCCTCACACACATGGTACGAGGTATGTATATTGAGTATGGAAAATGTCATTATCAGAAATAAAGTGTATTGGGTACGAGAAAAAATTATATAATTTTAAAATGAAATATCTCTTGGTAACTTTACGTCAATTTAAGATTTTTTTATGACATTTATCTGAAGTAAATTTTGTTAAAAATTGTAATTTGTTATTAAAAAATAAAGATTTGTTAATTAAGCTTTCTTAATTAAAAAGATTAAAATTTTATTTTACTTTTTTTAATTCATCACAGCTCGAAAGCAATTTATGCTGGATATTTTTATTTGATCAGCCCTTGACAAGAGGTATTATCATTGCACCAATTGTCTATTCAGTGTGGATATCTCTCTCTTTCTCTCTCTCTGTTTTCTAACTTTACTTTTTAGCTTAAATACTATTTTATAGCATATTTGGGTCAATTTCTTTTATGTTCTTTTATATTTGTATTATATTAGATTTCGCTGCGAGAGAGCGATGACAATGACTACTGCTTCTCATTCCTCCGCAAATTTCTTTACGGAATGTCACCCTTTGTTCTTCGTTTCCGCACTTGAGGCCGTTGCCAAAAGCAAACGTATACGACGTTGCTCCGGTTAAAGAAGCGCACGTCACGAAGGCTGCATGAAATGCAGAAAATGAGATGGCACGAGTTGAGACGGAAGCCTGCTTTTATATATGCCTATCACAAATGCTCCACCTTATTATTCTCTAAAGAAAAGAAAGAGCGAAAGCGGAACATTGATAATAAAATTTATCGCAATCGCATTGCAGTAAATTAAAAAGTTCGTCATATTTTCTTTGTCTCGCCTGCGAAATAATTCGCACGTCAATATACTTTGCGCGCGAATGACGGATGTTTGGAACTCCGTTCCTTAAGTCGTAATAAGGAATATGATAAGATGATGATGGCGATCTGCCAGCTCGAGTTCGAGGAAGCTAAGAGGCCGCAGTCTCATAGCTCATTATGGAGAGGCGAAGGAACGAACGACCGGAGTGAAAAGTTTCGGCGATCTCTGGAAGTTGAAAATTATATAACGGTCGCGACGAAAGGGACTTCAGCTTCCATATTTTTCGTCCTCCTTCTTTCTTCCTCCTACAATCGCTTTAATCCCTCTTATTTTCCTTCCGAAGATTCTTTCGTGAGATTCCACTCGTAAAATAAGAGAGCATAAAACAGCGAGGTATCTGCGACTAATGATCGGAAGATTTAAGATGTTGTTGGCAATTATATCCACGCAGCGATTGGAAGCGATCCACGGCGATAGATTAATACAAATCGAACGTGAGTTTTCTCCGGATCGTAAATCGAATCGCGCGGGAATTCGCGTCTTACGCCCGCGATTAATTATATTTTATCGATAACTAGTCATTTGTATCCGAACATTTTAATTTCAAATATATACCGGATTTATTGTCGTTTGACACACATACACTGCGGTCGCTCGAATTTATTGACACATTATCAATATAACAATCAGCATGAGCTGAGAGCGGAAATACAGATGTTTTTCCTTTCGCCTATACTCAATTAATATTACTTGAAATTATTACTTGAAAATATTACTTGAAAATATATGTAATTTATATTTAATATAACATATGTTAGGAAAAAGCTCGCAGATCACAAAAGATTTATCGTTTAAAGAGTTAAAAATGTTCGTCGATAAACGGTGATCACGTTGAGAATGACGGATCATCTCTATGATCACATTTTACTCACGAGATTTTTATGAATGACGCTCATAAACCGCGCTTCACGCTGAAAAATTAATACCGAGCATTTTTCCTTCAAGCTTGATGAACAAATTTAATTTTACAACGATCTTGAGGATGGACTCGACCACTGACTTTCATCGCTCTGTCAATTTTGCTTTTTTTAATCATATTTTATCATATAAGACCTGCAATTTTATTCTGACGTAAGATCTATAGTCAATGGCTCCTAGTGAAAAACACTTTTTTTTCTTTGTTAGATTCCTCTCATTATTGCGGTCGGCGAAGACGCATTGATCCGGATTAAGGAGTAATTATAAAAATCTTAGTCGCGATTCATTGAGATTCATTCTTTCATTTGGAGTGTCCTCGATTCATTGAATTGTCCTTTAAACGCAAATTCTTTGATTTACTCGAGGCTGATATTTTATTGAAAGTATGACGACAGTTTGCTCCTATTAAATATGATCAAAGTTAATTTTTCTTAAAAAGAAAGTTTTAAAATATGCATAATTTTCCAGTTTTGTCGCGAAAGCTTTCAAATTTTCATTTTTCAAATTGCTTTGAAAAATAAGGTACGCTCCGTGGATAGACGTCATGTTTGTCTAGCGTGTTCCGAGTCACATTAATGCGATGTCACGTCTCTGAAAATCTACGAACCAATAGCGCGCAGGTCGGCGAAATTAATTACGTAAAGGAAGAGAAGCGAGAAATTTGTTTTTCAAAAAATCCGCTCCGTATGCAAAGGGATTGAAGTGGCGCGTTTGGAAATTAATCTTTAAATACGTGGCTTAGCGCAGCGCCCTTCGAATATAAAAGTGCAATTATATCCCTCTAAATTTGCATCTAAAAGACAAGAGAAGATCCTTTGATTGAAAAATTATTTCAATATATTTACGCTGTCGAAAGATAAGCTTTATAATTACAGTCTCACAACAAGATTCGCGAAACAATCTTTTGACGATCTATAATAAATCGACGTTACAACAAAATTAAGAAAAGTATCAATTTCCAGTATTAATTTCTTAATGGGGGGGGGGGGAGGAGGGATTTGTGATAGACACTGACGCAATAGATCGAAAATACCGTGTACAGGCTCGATACAGATGATATAGAAAATATCGAGACTACAAACTTAATAAAGGACATTTTACAGCAGCACGTTCTTCCGCAATATGTACTTGTCGGCGATATTCTCGTGTCGGACAGAGTCGACTGGCTGACTATCAGAAGTAAGGACCTAAGATGACGTCGCAAGGGAAATTAATCGACCTCCAAGTATGCTCAGGCTACAAGGAGAGCCAATTCAAGGCTGATATTATGCGGATCTGAAAGGGGTTGTTTGGACAAGTCCGTGCATGAAATTCGAATCGTCGCGAGAGCTGGCGAGAGCCAAGATGTAATTCGGATTCGTTGATGATCTGGAAAATCTGGACAATACGTTTGTAATCACGAGATAAAGAAATTCTTCTTCTGAGGTAGAAACACATTTAAGAAGTACCTGTAAATTGTATGATTCAAAATTATACTAGTATAAAGTACGCCAGTTAAGTTTTTAACCGTACTTGATGTTGTATTATTCTTCTTCACAATTTCTTAATTTTCAATGTTAAATGTTTGTAGCAGCCAAATTTCAAATTAAAGCTCTGTTTAATGTCGAAGCTCTGTTTAACATCAAATTAAAATAAAGAGAATAGGGTGTTATTTACTTATACTTCGTTAATTAATAAAAAGACTCAATTTACAAAAATCTTTCATCTTCAATTGCTCATAATTATATATAATTTCATTATGTGGATTAAAAATAGAAAATGTTGCAACGAATGTGCTACATCGAAAATTAGGAACACTATATAAATTTTCTGATGGAACTTTTCGCGGAAATTATACATCACTCAGTTAGTCTCGTTAAGATATTTTTTTCTCATTGTAATTACGCAACATGACTGCCGCTATGTAGCGAATTAATATTGCGCGACTCCGCAACTTACGTTGTAATTTATTGGCACTACGTAACAAAGAGTTTCAGAGTTTTTGTCTTTCGGTGGTCAATCTGTTTTATTCAGTTTACTTTCGTCGACGTTTTTGAACTTCTCCATCCTCCATACTTTCGTGAATTAAAAAAAAAAATGATAAAGTGTTTCCGAAATATGATTTATTCTTCTCTAGTGCTTGTAAAGAAAAATGTTTGAGATACAAGCCAAAATCCTCAATCTTATTTTCGCTTAACGGGTTAAACAAAAATCTTTTATTAAAATTGATATCGGATATTCAGGCATACTCAATGACGCATATTATTTATATATTTTCGCTGATAAAAGATTGCCTAGATAAATGCAAGGATACTCGTATTTTTTTCTCAATTATACAGGGTGTTATACCAATTAATAGCTATTGGCTTACCGATGAATATTTATTGCAACTTTGCGGCTAGGAGATGAGTTTATATATAACGCTTCAGACTCGACCTCTTGTTATTGTATAATATAATCTCTTTTTGTCGTAGAGATTTCGAAACAAACTTCGTCCTCGCTCGATTATACGTGCTGTATCACTCTTAACGTCTATTACATGCCGAAAGAAAGATAATATTCGCGACATTATCGAGTCGGTTTTGACGTTCCAATTTTAATACGAACAACGAAGCGAGAAAGTTGCATCCCTCGCCGGGGAAAAGTTTAAAAGATTAACGATCTAACTTTTATGAATAATTAACCGCATCGTTGCGCTCTGCACATATGCGGTTTAAAGCAGAATAAATTTGGTAATTCCTATTAAAGTGAAGTCCTATTAGACACAAAACTATTTCAGTTTGAAATCTGTAGTTATTAAATAGTTGATTATTTCTGACAGCGCATATAACCCATTATTAAATTGCAATGTTTCTTTATCCGCCTATGATTTTTGCTCGAAATGGATATTTGATTTGCTATAGTCCAGTTTCCACTTTGGTTTCTAGTGCGTGTGCACGAATTGCGCATGCATTTGCACTGTTCACTTTTTAACGAGTTTTTCAATCAACCGCTTTCGGCGCACTGTATAAGTACATATTATAGCGAATTCGGGCGCTTGCACTGGTGCACACTGGTGCGCACTAAGGCTTAATTGTTTATACTCTGTTTTTATATTTAAGATCACTTAAATATAAAAACTTAAATATAACATTTAAAAACTTTTTAGCCAATAAAACAATCTGTACGGATCTGTACAGATCATTTTACTGCTAAGAAATATTTCAAGAAGTATTTCAGATGATCTGTAAATATAAGAATTGACTAAGAACAAGCTTTAGTGCGCACTCAGTGTGCACTAGTGCAAGCGCCCGAATTCTCTATATAGATTTACGCGCGTTTCGCCTTCGTGTTTGCGTATAATCCAAACAGTATTCGACATCGATTCAAATTCGCGTTTAGTTGGACGTTGTTGCGCGGCAGTCCAATGTCACGCATGTTTAAATCGATCTTTTAAGTGGATTATTCCGTCGCAAACGAAGGAATCCTGTACGTAACAAAGTCGTTTACCTACCCCGCAAGCTAGACTATCCACTTATACTTGTCGAACGAAGTTTGCTTCAATTTATTCGCTGATAGAGAAAGGCTTTAATTAAGCCGACTATTTCGAGGAAGTAACGAATATATTTTTACTAGATTCTACACATTCTATATTTTTTAAAATCTTCAATAGAGTTTCTATTTTTACTTAATCTTGCACGCATTTCGTTTTCCAAACAAGAGATTCGGTTGGAAAGACGTGCAGTAAGGAGACATTATTATTACCACATAGACGGTATTTCCGACTCGGGGAACTTCGCGAGGAGGATTTCCTTATCGTATTTTATGCCGAGACCTTTACTTTTCAACGGTTCTTTCCGTCACGTCGGCTTGTATGCAATTTAGATACGCGAAAAAGCTTTGAGCATCCTTCCGTTCGATAACACGGCCTCCTTCTTCACGTTCTCCTCCAGAAGCATCGTAAGAAATTTATTTATTCGCGTATCTCTGCGAGCACATACAGAGCGAAAATACCGTAGTTGCGGTAAACCGTCACGAAAAAAACAACTGCCAACGCAACGTAAGAAACGAGGCTTCTTTAGCGAAAAATATTAATAATTCGAGACAATAAAAATATATATTAGATTAAAACAGAAATAACAGCCGATTTCATTTTCTTATCTTGCTTATTCTTAATCACAAAATAAGATACTTCTATTTTGTTTCCTATAAGATTTTGTGGAATATAAACTTGATGCTTTTACTACTTGATAAGTAAGATTACACTCCCAACGTTAATCCTTCTTAACTTATAGAGTGTAAGATACTGGGCTTAACTTAATCCCGTACTTTCTATCCCACTTATTGTATACGTTATAAAATCTCGGTAAGGGAACAAAACATACCGCCATTTATCCACGGGATAATATCATTAGGGAGATAATAAAGATAATACTCCTGTACCAACAACGTGTTGTAATGAATTATGCAAAAACGCACTCACGCTCAAGTTCACGTATTTTAATTGCATTTACATAAAAGAATTGAATAAGACATATATAATTGTACTAACGTTTGCATAAAAGCTTTGTGTTCCTATTATACGATCTTCATTGTTTTGTACTGATTGTACTTTCATTGCTACACACGAACTTTGCGTTCCATTTGACATTCGCGATATCACACTATAAGTGAAATAAACGTAAACGGTACTTATTTATATTGTATGACACTCAATTTCTCACATATTCATCTTTTGATTCAGAGTTGTCTTTTCCTAGAAAATATGTCGAGGAAGATTACAAGGTTTAAATTTTTAATATTAAACATTTTTGCAAGTAATCGGCAAATTAGATATTTAAGTCAATTTTATATTTAATAAGAAACAAATTTATACTATTTGCTTAAATATATTTAATTTTTCGATCATTAAGGAACTTTTAGATAAAAGATGACTTATTACTCTAAGACACTCAATTACCTTAATGTCTTCATAAGTCTTGATTGAATAAAAAATAAACATCTGTATATTAAACATCGTTACATCTTACGTATTAATTTATAGATAGAGTTTTGTTATACTTTGTTACATTATTACTTAAATTGGGCGATCTACGAATTTATTTGTATAACGTATAGATATGGATTCCCTGTATCAGTAACTTCTTGAATTGTTCGAGGAATGGATATTAGGTTCTATCGTCCTACCGCATATATTATGTATACGTACATACGTAAAGCATTGTTGCTTAATGCGAATTTTGCTCGAAACTAGTTGCACGAATAATTTCACAGAGGAAACTACGAATGTCTAAATAAATCTCGCGAGAGCGAGAGAGAGAGATAGGGGAGGGGAATGTTTGCTTGGTATTTGCAGCGCTTTTCGTCGAAAATAACGTATTTGCCGAGTCGCAAAGTTGAAGTACGAGACCGCGATAGTTCGAGAGTATTCGAACGTGTGGATCATATTGTTGATTAATAATTTCAAAGTAAAATCTCTGAATTCATCAGAGAGCATAACATTTATAGGAAATCTTTTTATGAAGGCGAAAATCACAAATATTATATCACGAACGACAAGAGTCGTTCGTTACAGAAATTACATTAAGCGAGAGGAAACATTTGGATTTTTCGTTAAGAAAGCTTTCTGAACAATTCTGTTTTAGGACCGTGTAAAATGCTGCCTTTACGTAAACGCGCGATAACGTAAAACTTCAAAAATACGACGGCGCACGGTGCAGCGAAGTAAGCAGCACCTGCACGGTTCTACCATCGAGAACTTCCGGCGTGGAAACTTCAATTTCCCGACTCTCTCGGCGCGGCGGTTTCGCGTGAAGTATCTAGTGATGATTTATCTGGGGACCGTGAAGTATTCTTCTTTAGTGTGAAAAACATTTTACAGTCTGGCGTTCAACAATGGTGGGTGAAATATCGTGATATTGAGATACCGTAAAGAGCTCACCTGTTGATATAGTGCACTATGATATTCTTTGAGATTAACACGGAAATTGTTACGAACAGATTGTTATATAAAAAAGAGTAATTTGTATTTTTTGTTTTGACAGTGTCATTTTTGTTCGACGACAATGCATTCTAATTATTATATATGTGTAAATGCTGTACGGATACAATCAGCTAATATAGACACATTATTATTCGGATAGTAAATTTTTATTGTTACATTTTTAAATAGTTGAATTCTTATTTATCTTATGAAAATTTGGACGGTTGAAAAATTGCACCATGTAAAAAAAATTGTTGAATATAATATTAAACCTAAATTTGCCAACTGCAAAAGTACTATAAATAAATATAGTAAATATTACTGCAAAAGTACTATAAATAAATACAATAAATATTATAAAAACGTAAAATTAATTTGCCATGTTTTTCATGTTTTTCTAATTTAAAATTCTTTAATCTTCTTTCCTTTCATTTGAACATAATACCGCATTGAGGTGAGAAATACCGTACTATTCGTTAGATACTCTCTATCGGAAATTACGGGTCGGTGCTCCATTCCGCAGGATATCGCTAACGTAATCCCAGACAGACACTGGAGAATACGAACGAACCCTTTCTGTTAAATAGAACATTCCTGGCAGCTCCCGGATGCTTTAGCACCTATATCTACTGACAATGATCGCATCTCGTTAACTCAGCTAGTTTCAATCGAATGCCAATAACAAAAAGAGGTGACGTGTAACCGGCAAATTCGCATACTTTCTTAAACACTTGCTGCTATGAATAAGTAAAAGTTAAATTACTCATAAAAATTAGAAAAGTAAAATTAATTTCGAAATTAAATTATTAAGTAGTATTGAATTATTAAAAAATTGATATTTTTCTGTTGATCTATATATATGTATATCATCCTTTTTGAAATTAATAAAATTTAATGTCTCGAAAAAGAAAACAATTATGTTATTATCTGGAACTTTTCTTATTCAGATGCTATTCTGTTTATTTGTTGTAATAAATGTCTAATTTGAATAATAAAAGTTTTGCACTATTATTCACTGCTTGCGTAAATTAATATAACATTGACGATTATCGTGTCTGAAATACGTTATTGCAAAGTTTCTGTTGGCTTCTTCCTTTATCCTATTAATGTGAAATTCGCGCAAAACGAGCAAGTAGGTAGATATCAAATTGAGCGAACAAGCTTAATAAACTATCTGTAATCGAAGCGTTAATGCTTCACTAATTTTCTGAAAAGGACGAAGTAACGGCTCTATTTTTTAAATTCGATTGAAAACGTACGCCATGATGAAGAGAATGGAATATTCGCGCAGGATTGACAAATGACAAATTTTTACGGTTATATTTGACAGATTTAGTCTTGCAATTGTGTTTATTTCCACGCCGTGCACATGGATATTGCGTCGCACATGATATTGGACCACACGCCATTCACATCGATTGCACCGATGACATCTGTTAGCTTTTTCGACAAAGAGATTCCATAGATTTAATCTTTATTGCAGGATCATTCTGGCATTTATTAAAACTGCTTTCCGCGCAGCATAATTTTATTAGATCAATTTTTAGAAAAAAAAAATAAAATAAAATAGATTTATAGAAAATAATGTACCAAAAGCCCGATGTAAGAATTTTTTTTAGTATACCTACTGAAATATGAGTAAATAGGTCGATGAGGTCGGAAATAATTGTAATTATTCGTTAAATACGCGATTTGTTTCCTCATTGTCTTAATGATCGAGCACTTCATTTAACTAATATCAACCCTATTGTCATAAACGCTAATACAATTACAATTAAATTTAATGAGTTGCCTTTATTATTATAAATATTCTTCACCTATATATTATCTGAATGTAATAAATGGAAATTGAGCAATAATAAAAAGCAATTTATAAAATAAACAGTTGTGGATTTTGCAAAGTCTGTTAATAAGTAAAACATATTCCTAATTACATTATATGTGCATATAGTTTATGCAGTACTTGTGAAAAAATAAGATGGACTAACGATTCGTTCGTCAGTTAGTTTACTGGGGTAAAAGTTTACTAGGGTAAATGTCAGGATTTATGTAAATTTAGACCATCTCCTTAATAAACTCTCCATGACAGTTACTCAATTGCTTTTATACTTCTCGTCGCTGTACACATCTACACAAATATTGCGATTTCCCTAAAATTGGAAGACCTATATTCGTCATAAACGTTTCGAGAACTTTAAATATTTCTTATCTGACAAAGAGAGAAGCCGCGAAGCGAAGACGCGAAACGACAATCTTGAGTGACGTAATTTATTCGCGGCACACTAACGTTAAGTAAGTTATTAAGTATCTAAAAGTTCTTAATCTAAAATCCGACTTGGCCTCTAATTCCATTTAACCGTCGTTAAACTAAATTTATTGTCAATAGCGGTTACTTCGTTGGAATATATTAAATTGAATAAAAATTAAGTCAAAGGACGCTCCTCGAAATTAAAATTAAAAATTGGAAAGGCTGTGAGAGTCAGACGTGGGTTCTCTGTGCGTAATATCAGAATCACTGATTTATTACTTCTTACGTTTTAACATCAATCTATCCGTACGTTTCGGCTCAAGTTTGAGCCATCTTCAGCGGTATAATATTAATAATAACATTCTCCGTTTCACACGCACAGAGAACCGCGTCTGACTCTCACAGCCTTTCCAATTTTTAATATTAAATTGAGATTTAATACTCCCTCAGGATATTTATTCACTGTTGGGAAGTGTGAGAGATTGAAAAAGGAAAAGGAGCCGCGAATTGATATAACACAAAGCTTTATTTTGTCTCTTGATCTGAATGAAACGTGTAGCACTGCTCGAGGCTGGAGCCTGGAGCAAGACTGCTCCAATATTCGCGCACCGCTATGTGGGGAAGGACACTCGACTCGTCAGTCGTCACCGTGAAATAATAACATGCGATTCGGCGCTAACGTTTGTGAGTGACTTCCAATATATATTTTGGCGCACACGTCAGAAATACACGTTGTCTAAACACAAAAATACGTTTAATTTCAAAATAAATTATCGCAACACTCTCGCGCATTAAAAAGCAGCAATAAGTAAATAAGGGAAAAATAAATATTGTAGTATATAAGCTATTAAAAATCACACGAATACTACAATAGAAACATGTGTGTGCGTCAATGTTCGTTTTCTAAAATATCTGTATGAGGTTTTCGGGTTACCGTCCTTTATATAAACGCGGTGGCTCGAATATAATTTATTAAAGCTACACGATCTTTTTTCGACGACTGAATTGACACTGGTATTGTATTATTCACAATCTTGTCGTCAAACGGTATTAGCGCAATCTGAAAGATAAAAGTCGACCTCATAAAGAAAATGAAAAATGACAATCCGTGATTTAATGCCTCGTACAAATATAACAAATCAGAAGATTTATCACTATATATTTCTCGCTTTGCTCGCAATCTAACGGTTCTGGGCTTCGTATTAATAAAATTTCTCTTCTTCTCCCGCTTTAATTTTTTATTTCTCATATCGCACGGCCATTGTGTCACTTCGATCGATCACTTTCTCACTTCGTTTACTTTCTGTGCGAAGAATAAGAAAGAAGGCAAAAGAGAAAAAAATAAAGATAAGAAGGATAGAGCGAAAAAGACGGTGAACGTGGGACTAGTTCGGAAAGATAACGATTGATAAAGTTATTATCGATTTGTCCCATATAAATTCTTTACTTGCGAATAAATAATTCCACCGGCTGTTTACAAAGTTTGCGATTGGTGAATGCATTTGCACGCGTGCATATGAACATGGGCAAATATATATATGTAGGAAAAGCGAAGTTTCGCTCGCAGAATGCATCAATCGCGTTTTCCAATAGTTACTCGTTTGCGCAAAATTGCATGTTCATATTTTACGGACACTCTGGTTTCAGTTATCGCTTTTCTTTGTTGCGTTTCTCTCCATTCCTTGTGTCTCTTCCTTTATCTTTATTTTATATTGTCAGATTTTGAGAAGAAAGGAAGATCTGATACAAATATTTTATCATTTAGTACTTATTTATCTATTTACCGCAACTTTCAAATTTTCTATTAAAATATAACTCATTATTTGTATCACCGACATTACAGAAATTTTTTATTTTTAACGTTTGAGTATTTATGTACGTGTCATAAGCTTCCCTACAAAGAATTTAATATTGCTGATATAAAATTAAGTTTAAAATTGTCAAAGCATTTGTCACTAAAATTTAATGTCATGAAAACGAAACATTTTTTAAAACAATTTTTTATTTAACAATGTGTAAGTTTCTCTTTCCTGTGTGTACGTTTATCGGTTATTTTTCATCATATTTTCGTTTCCCTTTTAAATTCTTTTTCTCTCTTTCGTATCAAATTTTACAACATGTCAGAATGCAAATCAATAAAAATATTTTCTCGATGCCTCATGGAAATTACTATCTATTTGCATTGCGACTATACTGATGAGTTGAAAATGTATTCATGGATCGATAAACCGATATGTAGAAAAGTTTCGTGTCAGGCAAATTAACGGGGAAGTAAAAAAAATAGGGATTCGTAACGACAAAGGAAATCACGTTGCAAATTCAATTTACGAAATGGAGAAGTCGCGAGTGTTAAAGATGAAATATGAAACAGGCGATATTAAGAAAATCGGGAGAAACAATATTTTAGGAAAACAATTTACGATAACTATACAATACATATTTTCCTTCGCATTACATTCCTTACATTAACAATAAGTGTTTGAAGAATAAAATAAATTGCATTTTTCTAGACAAAGAAATTAAGTTATTTACGAGAAATTCTGAATTTTATTAAGCCGTTCTTTTCACGACATCATAGATATTGTCTACGCCTCTTGAAATACTTACTACGATTATGTCCATTAAATATTTACCAAGGATTACGTCCCGTTTCTCTTTTGTAATGGGAGGAGGCACCATCGTTTTAACTTTCCTCATAATTTCTATTGAATTAATCTTAGGACTTACCGGTTATACGAACTTTTTGATAGCGTAGTAACTTCGGATAGTCGTGTACGTGACATTAATCGGAAATCGTTTCGTGTTTTACACCCGCCGCCGGATGGGTCTTCGAGCGAAATTTCGCCGGAGCAATCGTGTGAATTTACATAGTGCTATCGTAAAATCGGTTGAAAACATTTATACACAAGCAGAGGATAATTTAAATCCCGCTGCTATTCGACCTCTTTCACTGTGCACCTGGGCAGGCTGCAATTAAATAATCTAACCCTCCTCTCGGCATCCTCAGCGAGATCCAATCTGGTTTCGCTTGGAAAATCGGGGATAATCAGGAGGTCGTGAGAATCGCCAAATAACGGAATACAAATTTTCGGGACAGCAGGAATAGCTGTTGTTTAATGTAAATCAATAGATAAATAAATAACTTTATCGATCCCTTATAAGGTTACAAGAACTTCCGTTGCATTTGTCGCAGTATAAAAAGCGTAAAAACAAGAAAAAACAGATGTAGGTATATAACAATTGTTGTTTAACGTAAATCGAAAGCTTATTTTAATAATTCATGCAGGCTGCATTCGGGGAGCGCGCTATTAGCGCTATTTGCTTATTCCTTCTTTGTTTTACACCTAATGAGCGATAAAAATAGAATGATGCAATAGCGCTAATAGCGCGCTCCCCGAATGCATCCAGTCTTTTATTATTTCGTGATGGGAGTTCCGGGAAACGTAGGAAAATACAAAAAAAAAAAACTGATAAAATAAGAAATAAAATAAATTTTAGAAAAGCGTAAGTTAAAGAGGAAAAGAGTGGAGTTATTTTTTCGCGGAAGTCTCCACCCTTCGCTATTTCACTGCATTTTTGCGTATCATGCGTAATATAGCTTCTTTGCACGCTATGTAATAAGATAATCGTGCACCATATGTATGTCTGCCGCGGTAGAAATAATGTTCGCGTTAAACTGTCCGTGTAGTTATAATTCCCGCGAAAACGAAGTAGACAGTAGCGAAGAAAAACTTTTCTCAGTGTCAGTCAAATATGCCAATAGAAAATATTTCAGATTGACAATATAATTTCAGTTAAAATAAACTGGAGTTTGCGAAGTCATATTTTATATAAGGATTTATATAAAAAGCTCTATTTTTTTTATTTTGAAGTTATACTGTAGTTTTTTACCTAGTTTGTTCAAGTTAGTAGTTACTTTTCAATTTTAGTTAAGTCAGATATGTACCGACACGTGAATGTATTTAAAAATTATATAACGCCATTGAAGAAAGATCAAAACGAATTATAAGGAAATTCGTTTCTTTGCTTTTATAATTTAAACTTAATTTGCATTTAAATTATGCAATGAATAATAATATCTGCGACAGAACAATATTTGAATTCTTTTACGCTTCAAAATATAATTTGTAAATTGATAATTGTAATTTGATAATTTGATAAAGAATTAAATAATCCTGTTACTTAGTTTTGTAATTCAGTTATCAACTAAGTCGGGTAGTTTCAACACTTCCGTCAGGTAGTTTCAACAATAATTTATACGTAAATGATGTGCATCTTGTTAGCAAATTTGTACTTTCTGTTCGTCAATTTACGTAGCATTTATTCGCCTCCAATTTGATGAATTATTTTAACCACAGTTCAGAACAATATTAGAATAATCTATATAGACTGATTGTGAGTTGGAAAGAATTCGTTAATCAAATTAATAAATGTTATAGAAAAAAATCAATTTCTTGAGAAATGTAACTAAATAATCAAATTACTAATTAAATATACTTATCGACGAGATAGAATAACGCTGTACATAAGTCGCACTTTTTTTTATAATAAACGTCATAAATAATAAACGTCAAAAAATAAACGAGCAGAAATTTCAATATTTCACAGAAATTTCTCAGTTAATTTTTGCTCATGTTCGGGGGGGAAAAAACTGAAGCATGCGCGTGTGTCCGATGAGCGTCTGTGGTACTTGTCCAATAAGTGTCTCCTGTTCGGATCACCTATTTCCGTCTCTGGCAGGAGCCTTCTTCATCGACATGATGCTACATAGCGACACATAGATTCTTTCGAGAAATTGATTTTCCTCGATAGCAAATATCACTGCAACCTTTATATCGAGCGCGAGTTAAAGCGTGATGCGCTTTGTGTGTTTTTGTAACAAATATCACAATGTATATAATCACGCAACGTATATCATGTAACGTACATATTTCACGATCGATAAGCACTACGGAATGTACACTGAGCGTTATTAAAGTCCTCTACTTCCGGATTAAACGTTTTTAAGCCGACATCATACCTTATATAGATCCTTTTATGGCTGTTAATTAAAAACTCTGAAAGCATATTTTATCGATTATTGTACATAGCTGGTTATTTGATTTTTAACAATGTGTTTGATCTATATTTCTGTCTGTCGGAAGTTTAAAAATTTCAAATTTTCGGATACAATTCTCAGATTCCGAGACATGATGCGTTTGAATTGAAAATATCTGGTACATAAAAGCCTAAAATGCTTACAATCAACATATCATATATTGCATAGGATTTGCATACACAATATATTTGTATCATCGCTTTTTCAAGAAAACTTTTTCATAACAATAACAGTATCGAATAAATATCCACCTTCAGAGCCACTTGCACAGTTCTCTATTTCATCGTATCGGTTTAAATTTTCATAAATGCGATGTGTTATCGACGCGATTCCAGCAAAAACGGATTCGGTTGAAAGTTGAGATTCGCAAATCCTGTTCGTTTTTCATACTGCATTTCCAGCTCCTTCTTTGGGAATATGTACGAATCGTACCGCATGACCCAGAAAAAAATGTCGATGTTTCGGAAGATGAAAGTATCGCTTTTATTATAAGAAAAAATTCGTACAAAAATATTTCTAGTGTTTTGAATATAAAATAAATTAATAAAATTAAATAGAAAGATATATTTTACTATTTCTAATATTTAATGTTTTGGAATTAATATTTTCTTTTCTAAAATGGCATAAGATATAGAAATTATTTAAGTTCAAATTGTTTGAAAATTCTATGTGCACTTTGCGACTCGCATGTGAAAATCGCGTGTTGCTTGTCTGAGACAATAGAATCCAAATTGCGACTCTGCAACTTTCGCGCGTCTCAGAGAAGCGAGAGAGAACCGGCAGATTCGAACAGCTCTACGGCGGACGGCCATAATTATTCAAAATTACAGCGTATGAACTTCTTTCTATAGTTTGTAGGTATAATAGATTTATGTTGCGGGTGGAAGTGACGACGCCTGCGACAATTGTGCAGATCACACTCGATTGTCGGGAAGAAGGAAGGCAGAGGAATATAGTTGCGGAAATATTTTGCGAATTCACGGCATGTGACAGTTGCGTGCCACTATAAATTTCGTAAAATCGCGCAGCTTGTATGTGTGTCCTCACAAACGCGAATATCTCTCACCACTGACAAGAGATTATCCGTCTTTCTATAGAAACATTGTTGAAAGTGTCAATTCTGGAAAGTGGAAAATTCGCGCGGGATATTTTTTAGTTGCACATCACGTTTGCATATTTTTAGAAAGAGTCAGAAAGTCAATTTGAACTAACCAATTTTATTTTAATATACATGTTTAAATCATACTCTCCGAAGGAAAGAAAAAGAAGAAAATAAAAAATTGTCAGCGACTGGTTAAATATCCGAAGTTTAAGTCGTGCGGTGTTCGCGTCAGAGTTCCTGAAATCGCGTGGTCAGCAGAACATAGTATAGTGACATGTGAACAGTTTTATCGCTCGTAGAATGTCCTTCGAATTTACCGCATTTCTTTTTATTCGACTGGAAATTGAAGAGAATTTTTTGGTCTCACGACAATTATGAACGACGATCCTATATCTTAAGACTTATTTCGCAACTATGTGCATCATAATTATTTCAATAGAGATCGATTGACCCATGGCGAGACACACGCTCGTGCGAGTTAAATCGCATTTCATGAAAGAGATCTCGTTCTACTGTTCGACACGAATATACGAGGTAGCATGGGAATGTAGCGTCCTCCGAATAACGTGAATCTGATTATTCCGTCGCGTGATAACCAGAGGCGTCTATGTGGCTTAGGCATGCTTACGCGAATCTTCGGGCGAACTAAATGTATTATATTTCGAACATAATGCACGAAAAGTAGCGTGTTTTACGTATCCGAGAAGTATATTATTGATGATGAGAAAAATAAGGAAAAACAAATTTAAATAAATTGCAACTGTAGGTTTTGCAAAAGTATATATAAATAATTAAATCGCGGAATTTTTATACAGTTATTTTTTGGACGGAAAATATTCGAAAGAGAGAATTAATTTTTTCTAATTAAATATATTTATATATGATAAATTCCTAAAAGCATAAGGATTTCGAGAAATATTCGCAGGAATATCCGATTATGCAAGTTTTTGAAATGCGACACAAGCAAAGAAAAAGTGCGAGAGTCGCAAGTTGGATTAAAAATAATACACTCAGCATACTAAAAAGGAGTACTGCTTTTCAGCTTTGGTTCGATAAGCTTAAAGTAGAGAGCCAAAACAGTGTTGAAGTATCATTACACGGAAGCAGACAAAAGTAAAACGCGCGTTATCGCGAAGTCTTTATCAGAGATCTCTATGATATTGACGTAAAGAGAAAAGTGAAAACCGGAAGCACCGCATCTTTTTCATCAGAGAAACATGATGAATCCCCGAATCATGGGATTGTAGCGGAAGAGAGCTGCTGGGATAAATATTCTAAAGTATCAGTTTGCTTATCGCTTATTCTCTTACAGATTTTTTGTCTACTTCTTTTATATATTGTACTTTCTCACGAAATAAATTCTTATTAAATTTTCAACGACCTCCATAAGATAAACTCGGGTAAACTTTTATTATTTTACCTCCTTGATTCTCTTCAAATTTTGATCCATATTATTATGTGTCTTTGCATTTTGCAATAAAGGATAAATTTAATACCTGAGTATTAAATAAAAAATTTTACGGTATTTATATATTTAAATTGCAATCTGTTTCAATTTTATTTTATTTCTTGTTGAACAATTTTCGAAAAATATTATAGAGATAATTGTAGAGTATTTTCTTCGAAGTTTAGCAAGGATATTTTATGACGATAGAAAATAAGGAAAAAAAGAGTGTGTTTATGATAAAAATAATGATGAAAATTCTTTAAAGAATCGAGACTGAGAAAAAGATTACTAAGGGTTGAGGTTCATTGTGTAGACAAAGCTGTCCTGAGACGGGATTCTAATGATAGATGTTAATAATGGGGGAAAAAGTTTATCTCGAGGAAAATAAATAATATTAAACAAACAGAATTAATCTGTCTTCATATTCTTGGATTAATCAGATTTCTAAATTCTAATCGTACAAATTACGCGAATTTCGCTTTAAGTTTTGCATGCATTATCAAACGCGGTCTTTGGGCAAGGATATTGTCCTTTGTCACACGTGAATATCCTATTCAAGCTTCTCTGCTGAATCGACACCAATCGGGTCTTAAGAGTATAAAGCAGCGAATATAAACCCGCAAACGGGAGTCCTTGTCCGTAGGATACCGGACGCAGTAACCGTGTCCAGAATCGCGGATGAGCGTTGAAATCGAATCCCACCAGCGGAAAATAGAATATTTTCGATTGTTGCCCTAAGAACGAATTTCTCCGATTCTATTTCCTGCGACAAGTACATAAGAGATTCCAACCGACGCGACGACGCAGAAATATCCGGACGGGTTTCAAACGGCATTTCAAACGATGGATATCATTTTAATCAAGTGGCCGCGAAAGTTATTACACACATGAGTCGCGGCGGTTCATTGTTGGATTAAATCGGAGTTTTAGAGGAAGTTTATGCAGTCGGTTTCGTTTAGTTGGAGCATTGTGTTACCGATATTTTTTGTTTGAAATCTCACCGCCGTGTAATTAAACTCTGAAATATTTTGAAACTTGCAGACTCTGCAAAACGTATTTTTCTTTTTGTCGTATAAGCGCACATATAAATATCGGAAAAAATGTAATTTTATATACGTATATATAAAATTATATTTTTTTAAAGCAATGCTAAATATGATAATTTCTAAAATATTGCAATGATAACTAACGCTCGCTAAAACCTTTTTTCTTTCTCTTAAAAATCAACAAAAAGTTTTACTTACGAAATTCTAGCTCAAGAAGAGTTAGTTTAAATCCGAAACAAATACCTTTTTAAACAATAGTTACGAGAAGTGTTTGAAATAAATCGAACCAGAAAGTAGCTGCGAGTAGATACCTACTTTCGACAGACGTAAAAAGTAAATAGAACCAGACGCGTTTAAATGGGTAGCTTTCTTCCTTTATACTTTCGTTCTTTATACATCTGATTCTGACCATTTTTATTCTTTTCTCATTAATTAAGTTAGTGTAAAGTTTGCATAATTAATTGGTGCTTTATTACTGCATGAATAATGCGGCTACCTTAGAAAGCATGATAGATATTAAAATGTTTGTTTTTTGTATACTGCACACTCTCTTTTAATAGTATTTTAATAAATGATTAGATACAAAATAAAATCAATTTAACATCTATTGTAGAGAATTAGGCGGTATTCAATTATAAAATTTGTCAAAGGATTAGGACATGAAATATTAGAGGTCTTAAATATCAATTATATAAGTCTTATAATATCAAAAGTTGATATCATAATTCAATATTATTCATATTTAGTAATTAGCAAATAGGTTAAAAATTATCATATCGTGGCGGTAGTAAGTGCGTTCCGCGTCAAACGTGTGTCACGCAGTCAGCGGTTTCTACGCAAATTGTACATTCACGTTAAATACACTGAGTATTTAATGTGGCTAAAATACGCTCTCGTTGGCGGCTATTGGGACCGTTATTCGCCGTTTTCGTCGCAGTGGATACGTCCTTTCCAGTGCAATAATTATCATAATACAATATATAAATTGTGATACATATTATCAAATAGCAATTCTGAAGCAATTAAATAATGAAAAGATATACATATTTATATATCGGCATTATTAATAATTAAGAGATTTCCATTGATATTCAAAATATTCAAATTTTAATACATATGTATATGTATCATTAAATATTATTTGCATATTATTTATATTGAATATTATAGATATGTAATTTAAAAAATGACTATAAATAAATAACTTCGATAAACATCAATGCTTCTTGTAGAGCATTCTTGCCATTAAAAAAATCTAAGATTAAAAATATTCAAATCTACCTAAAATTATATTTTAAAACCTTTCAAAGGTTTTTAAAAAAGTATTTTTGGGAACATACGTAGTAAAACGCAATCCTTCTTGTGGAATATTCTTGCCATTAAAATTTGAAATTAAAAATATTCAAATCTACTTGAAATTAAATCTATCAAAGGTTTTTAAAAAAGTATTTTTGGGAGCATACATAGTAAAACACATTTATTATTTAATTACGCACGTACATTACATATTATTTAATAATTAAATAATATGTAATGTGCGTAATTAAATAATACATATTATTTAATAATTAAATAATATGTAATGTGCGTAATTAAATAATAAATAATTAAAAGTGTATCGAAAGATATACAATTTATTGCGAATGTAACATATTTATCTCGAGAATTAATCGCAAGTTTGTTATATATTATTTTTACGTTTTCTCCTTTTAATTATATTGGTATTTATTGTGGAATGTGTTATTTTACATGTAACAGAATAAACCGTGCAGTTGTTGGTCACTACACAATTATTGGCCATTTGAATTTACGAGTTGCCAATTAGGTTAAAACTTGTGTTCATGCCGTGTTTCGATTTTCTCTATTGATAGCAGACTGCATGTCTTTGTAAAGGAATTGTAAATCATATAAGCTTGTATAATAAATCCCCAGAAATAATCCGCATAAATTCCCTCATTATACGAAAGTCAATGAGAGAACTAATAGACGCTAATGTACAGTTGTAGCAAACCAATTATTAACAATTTATAATATTTTACAATATTTATAAAGCTTTTAAAAACACATAAATATTTATTTACATTTCCCCTATATATATTTTTTTTCAATTTTCAACACAAATATTGTTCTGTTTACTCCATCTATAAAAAATGTTTTTATTTCGAACATTTTATACATGTATGTTTTCTTTCATTTAACAATGTGCATCGGTTAATTCCTCGAATTTATCTCGAAGAATTTATCAAATGGACTATTTTTATAGAACAAGTAATAGTATTTCTCTCGTGATTGGGGTAACGTCCCGTTTGATTTGACTCTTTTAATGATATTGGAACTATCAGTCTAGAAAAGTTCGTTTCGGTCGAGGCAGCTTGATTTGTTCGTTTCGTCGTCATGCGATTTACGAAACAAAAAGACGCCAGAGGAATCGACGCTTGGCCAGTACACTACCGGGATAAAACGAGTGGAGGAGAGGGAAAAAACAAATTGAAATTTCAGCGTGTAACGATCACGCGCGCACACTGTCTGGGATTTATCGCACCAACGACCGGTATTTGCATTTCCGGCTATAGTATAGATTGCACACAAGATGATAGATCCGAACATTGAGCTCGGAATAATTGAGCTCAAGAATAATTGGTCGATGACACAACGGAAGTTTGAGATAATTATGGATAACGATCAGGATCTAAAGATAATGCATGTTTACCTGATGTTCAAATTATCCTTTATGTTCTCCGTCTTCGTTACCTTTAGTATTATTACTTATTATTTAAGCGTTATTAATATTTCGATGTATTTGCTAAGAAAAAATTAACTCTAGATTATTTTAAAACAATAATAAAAAAAATTACGAAAATTATATATATTAAAAAATTTAATTTTGTTAAGAAAATATGATAAATCAACAATAGTAATCTGTATTAAAAATTGTAAATATATTAATAAAGCAATATTAATTCAAATATTGCTGAGGCATCTTCAATGCGATCGTACTGATGCGATTTAATTAGCCATTGTCCGCGTAGTCGACGGTCGACGGCGGCATTATCCGTTTTAGGACACGACAGCAATGAGAAAAGTAAATAGCCGCGTCGGTATGTTCGTAATTCGATGGATATTTAATTATTTAACAGTGGATGCATCTGGTAAACACAAACAGTGTGACACGTGTCTCGAATTTCTGGTTTTCGAAACCAGAACACATGCTCGGAAAATACTATCGCGAGTGCTTTGAGTTTTTTTGAGCTAAAACACTTCTCTAAATTTATCACACGAAATTACTTTTTATAGACTTAGTAACAAAGTATTACATTTCTGAATAAATCTCAGTCATTGACGGCTTCACTGAAGAGAAGATACTCGATACGATATTTTATACGTTATCGAAGCGCGGAGATAATCTTTTTCAGCATCTTGTTAAAATTTTTCTCGCAGGGATGACTGATCTGCAGTCATTTGGGGCTTAGCGAATCCATGTACCTGGGCTCAATATATTGCGGACACATGCATTTACAAATCATACATACCCACACTTTTGTGAGCAATAGCGCAATAAATATTTGAGAAAGAATGGAGGCAAGATGCAGCGTTAAGAAAAATATAAAAATAAGAATTCGATCCATATGTGTTTGATAAATAGCAAGAAGCAGAATAGCAAAAACTAAAGCTCGTTATACCTTTAATTTTTATCTCTTAATTAAAAAAAGAATTGTTAAAATTTATCTCTTGTATGGGCTATTCGAAACCGCGATCATATCGAACGCTAGCATTTATTGAGAGCATAAATTCCAGCCGGCCACGAAAGAAATCTCCGTTTGAAGAATTGAATCGACGTTTCGTTCAACTTCGCTATTGCCCTATCTAGCAAACTACAGTTACGTTATTTACGAGTGGTCAGGAAGAAATACGGTGTATCACGTGGACTTCGTTACAGATCGCGTCAAAAGCAATCGCGCGCGTTATATTTCACTACTAGCTTAAGCTTAACGGCGTTGCCCATCGAGGAATCCGTGAAAACATATTTTACCCCTTTTCACCCCGTTAGGAATCGAAGTTCTAAAAATCCCTTCTTAGTGAGTGCTTGCGTCACGGAAGGAATATACTTTCCGAATTTCATGTTTCTAGGTTTAGGGATTTAGGCTGGGCGTTGATAAGTCAGTCGGGACATTTGTTTATATATATATATATACATATATACAGCTTATAGAGCCTGCTTTTCCCAATTGCTATAACACGAACATGTTCAAGACTCAATAATTATGGAGCTGCATTTCTCTGTTTTTCTAAATTTTCTAAATTTTACGCTATTTTCGGTACTTTGGATTTCGTATTTTGCCTGTCTATTCACTATGCATCCTGTTTCTGAGTTTCATTAATATGCGCATGGCCATGCAACCGCATCGTGTTTCTCGATTGTTCTAAATCGAGTTGCAAGTAAAGATCATCAATCATCTGACATCGAATCGAGAGTAACGCGAAAGAGGAGATTCGGTTGTCAATCTTCCGACTTTAATTTACATTTATATTTACAGTGTGGTAACAGCATCCGTATTTTTATTAGGTTTCCATATCGTCCACCAAAAGATGCTTAGCATAGATCATTGATAACACCTTTAACCCGAGAACGGGCATACTGGGGCTACTTATATCTCAGTTTCGAAAAAATAAAGCTCACGTCACAGTAATTTTAATGTGCTTCTTTCATTTTTCAAATATTTTTCTGGTTTCTCATTACTTTTTTCGGAAAAAATGTTGAGTAAATATATATATACATATTGTCCTCAAATACTGATGAATTATAGAACAATCCTAAATATACAATACGTATAATTAATAACAATGACTTTTAATTGGGGTGTAAAAGTAATCCCAGGTGACTGTTTAAAAAAAAATGAGGCGCCGGCCCGTTCCCGGGTTAAATGCAATTTCGAAATTATCAGTGATCATAATCGAATCCCGATATTCTCGACATCCACACGGAGTTGTTATCGTGAATCTAAAATAAAGCCATTAATTATAGTCACACCGTAATGTTCGTTAGATATCATCAGTATATACGGTAGTATAAAATAGAACTGTCGGGTCCTTTCGGACGTTCATTGTTATTCGAGATGTTTTTTGAATTCAGTGATAAATTAGAAATTGATATATTCTTAAATAAAAAATCGTGACGGTACATCGTGAATAGCAAACTCTTAAAATATTCATTATCAAATACAAATTAAATAGCATCCAGCAATCGAGTCTCTAGTAAAATTTCCGTTGAGATTGAAGTAGCTATCTCGCCGGTGTCGGGTCAAATTCTTAGAGACTGCTCTGGTAACTGGCATTGTCCGGATAATTGGACGTCATTTTCATCCACACTTAGCGCGGGCCCGTAAATGCATCGACGACTCTGCTTAGGACCGGCAAATTACTGGGAATCTTCCTCCCTTAAAAGCGATCGACTAATATCTCGCGTTGATTACACTCGCGCAGCGGAAACGATTGACTATTTAACGGTGATTCCGCGTAATCGTACGGTAATCCGTAACGGTGGCTGTTCACGTCTCTGACTGGAAATGAAATCGCCTCAACAGCGACATATCTGCATTTAAGCAAAAAGGAGTCGCAAATTGCAGCCCCGTTTCGCATGAAACGCCGCATCCTTTGCTTCGGTTTGAGATAGACATTGATTAAACCTTCCGTGAATTAGCAGCGAGATTAACCCTTCAACGCGCGAAGCGTGCAAGTTGCAGAGACACTCTCATCATTTTAACTAAATTTCTTATAGGTGTAAAAACAGGAAGCATTTAAAACGTGACAAATTAATATCTTTTCAAATACAACTAATGGTACATCTTTCACAAGATAATAATATATCTTTCTGTAAAAAGATATATGTGTGTATATAATTGTACATTTAATGTTATCATCAAAATTATTGCTTAGAAACTAATTAAATATGCGAAAATATCGAAAAACTTACCGAAAAAACAGCAGACGAATACGATGGTGTATAAAGTGATGAAAATTACTTTCACATCAGTCCTGTCGAAGATGTAATCTTCACTCAATGACACATTGTAAAGCAGAGTTTCGTTGTTCGTGTAGCTTTCGTTGTTGCTGATCTCGTAAGGGATCATATTTCGATCGTTGAGAGTTCTGGAACAAAGAAAGTAAATTTATTATTCGTTAGTGGTATCAAATCGTAAGTTAAAGAAATTGTGAAAAAATCAATTAAAGTAATCTACGGAAAGAAAAGTGCATACGTCTCAGGTTCTTCATTTTAACTTTAAGTTTTAAACTTTATATTTAAAAAGATTGAGTAGAAGAAAAATTCTCTCTCTCTCTCTCTCTCTCCCTCATCTCTCTTTAATCTTGTCCTTAATTTCTTTTCAAAATAGTTGTTGGAGTAAAGCATCATAAAATTTGTAGTTTATAAACTCTATGTAACCACGTGGCAAGACAAGAATTAGTTATCAAGTATGCGCACGAGGTGCTAAGTTATTAGACAGAAACTTTCTTTATTTAACAAGTTGTACGCCATGATACCGTCGGATACCGTGTATGATATTTATTGCTAGTAAAATATTTATGTTGCACAAAAACAGCATGTCAGAATAAAATTCGTACATTCATACAAAAAGAATACTAATACATTAGAATGGGCGAAAAAGAACAATCAATCATATGCATTGTTTTAACGCAATTAATTATCTTAACAAATATCAAATATTAGTTGAAATTTTCAAATTGTTATTTATCAAGTATTATGATTTCTTCACAATTTTTTAAACTATTGTCCGCTGGCTTTTATTAATATCTTAAGATTAATTCTTGTTTTACTTGAAGTGATTAACGATATAAGTATACTTATATCGCAATATTTTTTAACTTTCTAGTACCTACAAAAAACCTACAGTTACCAAACCTACACCTATTGACTAAAATTCAGTTTCTAATATAAAAAGCTACTTTTTGAATTTTTTATGCTGGATTCTATTTTGTGAAGAAAATATGTACGTGAAACGGCTGTGAGAATAATAAAGTCATCCAGTTTAACGTTCCAGTTTCGTTTTAAAAAGAAAATATAATATACGGGAAAAATATAATATACGAAGATCAGGCAGCTCGATAATACAGCGGGGAGATCTGAAAAGTCGAATTTATGTGAAAGAAATACCCACTACACTACAAGTCCAAGTTATTTTAGCTGAAGCTCTTCTTACACATTTCTTTCCGTTTTAAATCACGTCATTTAACACGATTGAATGTATTAACTTTTAATTTAATACGATTAAACGATTATATGACGTGATTTAACACATGAAGAAACATGTAAAAAAGAGCTTCAGTCAAATGTGTCATTGTTAGACGTTTTAGACGTGTAAAAATAACACACTTGGATTTGCAGTGTAGCCTCGGTCTTTTTCATGATAATACAGCGGAATAAAATATAATCTTCAAGGGTATTATAAAACTGGTAAAAGTGCGGTAAAGTGACCGTTGAGAGAAAAACGTGTTCATCTTTTCCAATTTAATTTAATCCCAGGTTATTATAATCATAATAATAAATCATATAATGTAAAATAATTATTAAACAATTACAAATATTATCTACTATATCTTAAAATATTTTAATAAAAGAAGTTCACTAAAAACTTGAAGATAAAAATAAAAAATTAAAACAATTTATTTACCTTATTAAGGGCCGGTTGTTCCAACCAGTTGGTAAACTAACTAATAGTTAAATCATATATAGGTATGTCTTTGTTTATCCTTTACATTAGACAAAGATAGACATATGATTTAACTATTAGTTAGCTTACCAACAAGTTGGAACAATCGGCCCTAAGAGTACTTCTCTATTAAAACTAAACTTGAGGAATTTGATATAATACCATATAAAGAGAGAGGAATACTATATATACATTAAACATTATATCCTTTATAACATTATGTAACGTTACATAATAAACACGCAGATCTTGCGCTGTAGAAAATGGAAATTCAAACGTTATTTTGACGATATTGTTATGACATTTCCATTTCTGGCTTACAATATTTACGTAACGTAAAAATAAATTAAAGAATATGGCACACACGATTTCTTGCTATTATCTCAGTATAGTATCCAATTTTTATGTATTGATTATGATATCTGATCACACGATTGCGTACACCCACCATACAAATAAATTCGTCCAGGTGTTGAAAGAGACGAGAGTTTTACGGATTTATAGGGGCATCCTGAAACGAATTGGAAGATAAAAATGTTTTATCGTACCCCGATAGTACTACAATGTGTTTGCGATATATGTATAGGACGCATTCTCGTATTTCCGTTTTGCGATGAATTTTATAGAATCGCAGGATTATATAGCAGGCGAAATATAGCGCTTATACGGTTGACGACTTTTAGTGTAAATTGTGACATGCCACGTGTCGACAGAAAAATCCGGAATTTTTACAACTCAATACGAGACGTACCAATAAACAAGGTCGAGCGCTACCATGGATTTAATTATCCGTCTGCAATTGATAGCATTGAGTTAAGTCGAGCCATTAATTGTGCGAATAGATGGACAGATGGGGGACAGATGGAGAGTGCCTGACCTATTGAGCCAGTTTCTATCTAAATTCTGATCAATTTTAACAAAATCATGAAGGAATATAACATGTATAATTTTTTAGTTTGTAAATTATAAATTACACATATAATGTAGATGTTATAACATATTATAATATCTACATTTAAAACATAATTAAAAATAATAAATTTTTCAGAAAATGCATACAGTAAATAAAACTTTATTAATTCATTTATTGCTATTATTTTATATCTACAAAGATATTCAATAAATGTAAGAAAATATAAAATAAAAAACTAAAACTGAACAAATCTCTCTGTCTCTTTCTCTCTCTCTATCTATCTATCTCTCTATCTCTCTCGCGAGATCTATTAAAATTAACAATTTCGAACATTTTTTTCATTTGGAACAAAAATTCAGCAGCGCAGGGAATAATGGCGCTTCTTGTGTCCTTGAAAATCTGTATAACTGTGGATTTGTGACAGAATATGCGGCCGAGGCTATGGCGCACACAGCACCATGCATACGAAACGCGCATTCGTCAAACTCATCCTTTCCTTCTATGTAATACGCAGCTTGACGCACATGTGCCATGTAAAAGGATGCACATATGAGCCAACGGTACCGTAATTGTACTTGTTTCGTGCTTATTACGTGCTCGCACGATGTTATGCGGAAAGCGTAACAGAGAGATACGAGGTGACAGGGCTACGCTTACAAGGCAAATGTGATCGTTCAATCCTGTAAGCGAGCGGAGCGGATCGACCGGAAATAGGATTATCTCTTCCGAATGCGAGATTGGGACGACAAGGACGTGCGATAGGATGTCATTGGTTGAAGTGCGAGTCGATAAAGGGCTAAAGTCAGTCGGCCGATAACGGGACATGCGTGTTTGTTGCAGTACCATGCTGATATCTCTGCGTAATAATTGAATTACATCAGACACAACGTAATATCCATTTTTAGTTAGATAATTTTTATTTAATAAAATATTTGAAAATTGCATGCGTAAAATTGAAGCAATTTTTTATTGTAACACATGTGTGTTGCTTCATTGAATTCAGATAATCATATATTTAGAGGAATCAAACGTATCAAAACCTTCAATTTGTAGAATTTGTTTCCGCGACAATCTTGAATTTAGTATCTTCTGCTTCTCAAATGGAATTCTTTATACTGATTGCAACATCAAGCGTGAAAAATAACATTTTTATTTCTTTCGTATTCATTCCTTGAGTTCCAGTTTCTTTTCTTGTAGTTCCGTGACAAAGACCTTCGAGATATATACGTGCGCATTAAATTATAAAAAAAACTTGAGTTCTTTCTTCTTCTTCGTAGGACAGAACGGGTGGAACGTACAAGTCGCTAATGAGGATACACTTGGATAACAATTAATATTAATTAATTATACAGCGTATTTCGCAAACCTACTTCACTTCACTTTCAAAAAGCGAGAAGTTGCAAAAAGAAATACAATATAGGTACTGAATTTGTCATTATTTTACTAGTTTATTGTGCAGCTCGTAAACGCGCGTTTATTAACTGCAAGATGAATTAATCTTTTTCTAAATATATTTTACACTACCATTATAAACGTAACATTTTGTGTTACCATCGATTATTTACTGAATTCACCGATTTAAACTCGTTTTATGTACGGATTTTTCAAACAATTTGAAATTGATATTTTCAATATCAAAACGCTATTATTAATTCTGGAAATATAAAACATTAAAAATGTCAGTATTTTTTAAATTAAGTTAGCAAATAGATAACAGAAACTTTGTCCTTTACAGCTCTTCAAGTTTTTTGTTTTATTAATTGTAAATACATTAAAAAAATGACCCCTTTACTATTTTATAAAATAAACAATAAATCTTTTGTTCGTGAAACTTTACATACATTAATTGTGAAATATAAAATTTAATTAAATGTTTATTAACACAAAATTAATTTTATAAAATAAATAATATTCTAAATAAGAGATTTTTTCGGAACAAGCGTATAACATGTGTCGCAACATAAAAGAGGAAAATTCGATAAAGGAATAAGTAACAAACGCAATTTGAAATTGTAATTCTTGTTGCATATACATACGCAAACAACAAGATTAAAAGAGTATATGAGATTATTGAATTTTCTCGTAATTCATTCTGCTCTGCATTTGTCAAATTGTTTCCTAAGGCAATTATTACATCGTTGACCTGGCTAATGCAAAAGGAAAAATATATTTTTACGAAGAGAAAAGCGCGCACCCCATCGTCATTAATGACCCCAATTATTCCAAAAAGGATCGCATGCAGTATTATTCGGTTATTTAAAATCATCCATAATTCAGTCAGAAAATTAACACTCAACGATATAAATGCACAACGAAACCTGGTTTTTCGGTTCATTTCAAGAGACCCTTATCTTGATAAAAAAAAGCTAATCTACGATTAAAATATCTTAATCGCATTTATCTTAATTAACCAAATTTTTATATATTAGATAAATCTTTCTATAAAAGAATTTTATAAAGATATTTATCAATGCCTATCGCATACTCTTTACAAATTAACTGAGATTTAAAAAGCTCTTTCGTGCTTTCTTATTGAGTATAAAGCTTATTTGTACAAAGCCATGTGAGCGCGCTGCAAAATGTTCCAGTTGCAGCATTTTATAGGAAAGTCTCAAAAAGAGTCGCTTTTATCACAAGTACGTCGCAAAACGACGCAGCTATTACCCGATCGAATTTTTGAAATTCTATCTATTTTTTAATTGAAGTCAGAAAAGAGATTGCAAGAACCGTGACAAATCTTCAAATGTCCATCCATGCGTGAATGCGTTCTACTGAAAGGACCGTGCTCCATAATAAAGCTGTCCGTTCAATGCAACGTGACGATAATCCAAGCTTCTTTCCGCTTTTCTCGTCCGAAGATTACGCGTTATCTTTGAATAGCGATGACATGTATGTTGAACGAATA
The DNA here is from genome assembly GCF_030848795.1 of Temnothorax nylanderi. NCBI lineage: Eukaryota > Metazoa > Arthropoda > Insecta > Hymenoptera > Formicidae > Temnothorax > Temnothorax nylanderi. Next base: position 196,826 of record NW_027249095.1, on the reverse strand, counting down.
CATAACGTTGAAGATATTTTATGGAATCTTAATCACAAGAAAAGTGCTATGGAGGGGTAAAAACCACAGTGGTGTAAGTCAAATTTTTTAAAATATTTGAGTTACACCACTGTGGTTTTTACCCCTCCATATAATCATGCGTGTTCAAAATCCATTGGAAAAACCGATAGTGACAGATCGGAATGATTGAGTTTTATTCTGTCATGTGCAAGATAAACACGATCTATACGAAAATGTGATAAGATTAAATGCAAAACTGGAATATTATTTTGCGCGACACTACGATCAAGAATATCGATTGATTTTAATCATGCGATATAAGAGATATACTTTATTTTCATTAATTGTTATTTTCGTCAAATAATAATTCACAGCTCGTGTATCTCAGGTACTGGAAAAAATATATAGATTAGAAGTGTTTTTTTTTATGCATTGCGTGAAAGTGGAACATATTTTTTCCGTTTCATAATTTTTGCGGTTGCACGGAAAATACGGGATAAAAATGGAAAGTCTTCATTCATAGAAGCAATTATCTTTCTGTTTTATTCGCGTTGTTGTCGGTTATGAAACCGAGGAACGTAACAGATATCTCAACGGGAACAAAAAAACTTTTACTTTATTTAATTAACGGATTAAGGAGTAAGACGGATGTTCATTTACTGACAAATCGAATCGATTAAACTATCGTAACTTTTGGCACTCTAGAATGTAATAAAAAGATTTCTGCGTTGCTTTAATGAGTGGATGATGTTGAATTCTTTTAATTGCGGAAGAATTTCAAATCCGAAAGTTATACGGAAAGAAAGAGAGAAAAAGATAAAGAGATTAGTGATTTACATATACATTATTTTTACCGCGAAAACTAACCGCAATAAATCTTTAAGAAAATTTTAAACATTGAAACAGTTACTTTACTAGATAGCTTTAATTTTTTCAAGGAAAATATCTTAAGAAGAATTCTAGAAATTGTGAATAAAAAAATACATTTATTTATTAAATTTATAACAATCAGATTCAATCAGTAAGATTTTCAAATTGAAAGCCTAGAATTAAAAAAAAATTTAACAACAAAGATGCTAGTTACATACATACAGTTATGTAGAGTATTGATCTCCCGTCTCTCTCACCATGGTACGCGTAATTTCAATTTACGTTAGAAAAGACCCATATATCATAGAAAAAACCCATATATTACGAGCCACAAATAATATTAAGTGGTTAGAAAGTGCAAACTGCTATCATGAAATTTAAACAACAAAAATTGATTTTTAATAAAATTCTTGTAGTTATTATTATACTCAGAGTTGGAAACGTTACTCCAAAAAAGTAACTCGTTACCGTTACCGTTACTTTTTGTAAAAAGATTATATACATATAAATAATTTAATACTGGAACTAGCACATGATATTTGTCGATGTGGAAACATTGACTGTCGTTAAATTTGAAAATGTGATCACTCTGACACATTGTTGACGTGTGACTATTTGCAGAACATCTGCTGTTCTATTCTTTTTTATATATCACATTTAATTTTAAGCAACATGTGCAAAATGTGCTACATACGTGATTGGGTTTTTAAATAATGCGATCAGAATTTTTTATTTTATGATCACATACAATAATTTATGATAATAAAGCATACAAAGGTCGAAAAAAATGGTGAATAAGCAAAAAATCACATATTGAAAAAAATGATACATTTCTATAATCATTATTTTTAAGGCAATTCTTTAATTTTAGCATAAAATAGTTTTATTTAAAAAATTGTGAATATAAGGTATAAAAGTCTTAAATGAATTTTTCTTAAAATGCAATTTTTATTTGCATCTGCTTTATCCAGCTCTTTTTTCCTGCAATTGAGAACAATTTTCCTTGTCAATTCTGAAAAATATTAAATATTTTAAAAGTTTGAAATATTTAGTGGAACGAAATATCGAATTAAAAATATGCGATAGCTTTTTTCTAAAGATTTAAAATATACAATACAAAATATTAAATTAAAAATATACAATAGCTTTTTTCCAAAGGTTTTTATGTATGACAGTACTTTTTACAGATATGTACAACAATGTTCCGACAGACGCATGTACTTGGCGTCTTTTTTGTATCTTTTATTAAAAAGAAAAGTTTTTATAAATATAAATACCTTTACGCAGAATTCTGCTTTTGCGGGGTCATTTCTTGGTATACTGCAGAAGTCGCATCGCACGCACAAAAATATGACGATATCTTTTTTTAGTTGAAGACTGTGGTCCAAGATGATCAATATGATAAATTTCGATAGAATTGTAGGGAAAAGTAGAATGTAACCGGGTACCCCTCTTTTTTTTATTTTTATTTTTTATTAAACCAAAGAAGAAGTATACATAGGCCAACCTAAAAACGCAGCCTATTGGTCGACCGGGTATGTCTATTTCTTCGTGACAGGTGCTGCTATCCTCGGTTAAATCGTGTTATTAATTGTGTTAATGTCCACGTGCGCACGATATTTTTCTTTGGGAGAAGTGCAAAGTTTTCGAACCAGAAAATCGATATCGGGGCAATAATAAAACGAGCAGTCGTAGACTCTTTCTACACAGAGCATCTGTATAAAAAAATTTGGTAAGTGCAACACTGCATTCTGTACGTATTAGAGAGTGTATCGCACTAATTTTGATCTTTACTTTGTACGGCGAAATGTACAGCCGCCGTGTTTATTATTCTTCTCGTGTTGAGGCAAAACCGAGTAGAGGAGACCGGGGCTAGAGGACACACGGGTAAGTTGTCACAAAGCTTATATCTCACTTAATAGATGAAGTGGCATATTCTTCTCTATAGTAGAGGTAGCTCCTATCGTGCTAGTCGGGTGAACGAAATAGCTCGTTTCAAGAATATCGCATGTGATATTTACGAGCACTTTTTAAAAATTAGACGTGGTAAGTAAACTATTCTTATATACCTCTATTTTTATTGTCTAGTTGGTTTTTGGAATTATTAATCGTAATTTCTTTTTAGTCATAAGAAATATTATAGTTTTAGATAATTTTTCCTGTATTTAGTTAACCGTCATTACGACATAGTTTATAAATATAATCTTCTTTGTTCAAAATTACCTTTCGGGGTAAGTTGTCTCAAATGACATGGGATTCAAAGTTTATGAGAATTACTATTCTTTTTTTTACTCTAAGTTTATGAGAGAATTGTATTATATTACAAAGTTCATGAAAGTTATTAATTTTTCGATTAATTCATGCTGCAATATATTATTAAGTTAAATCTACAAGAAACTGTCACTGACTTTAATAAAATATTAAAACAGGAACTATTTGTCGTATGTTTCCTCTATATGAAAGATACGTGATAACCAATCCCGAGTCATGTGACAACCAACCCTGGGTATGAGGTAAATTGTCACATTTGCACGATTCTACTTAGAATTATATAACTTTTTTGTGTATAAACATAAATAAGTCTAATATTTTTTTTCTTACACCTAAAGGATGTAGCTGCATTATAAAGTAGTAGTACGATATTATAAAATATTGCTAACATTTTTTTTAAATCAGTGTTTGAAAAGTGTGACAATTAGCCTTGGTTTCCCTTTTATTCTGGATCCCACACCTCATACAATGGAAAAAAAACAGTCGTCTATTATTTGGTGGAAATAATTTTGGAACAATTACTTTTACATTTACTACGAAAAATTGAAATTTTAAACAACAAATCGCAAATTTCTACTGTGAAATATGTAGAAATTCAAGGTAAATTGCAATAAATTGTAGTGAGTTGTAAAAAGTATTTAAAAATTTTTAAAAGTCTCAACAACTTTTTATGAACATTTTTATGAAAATGTAGTAAATTGTAGAAGTTGTAAAAAATGTTTATTTTTACAAAGACTGGTGGAAAACGCCCATTTCTTGGACTTCGAATTTCAAACTTTTTGTAATGGCAAATAGTACTATTAGATGAAACATTAAGCCCAGTAAAATTTCAACATGAGCATAGGCACGGTTCCGGAGATACAAGGGGGTGAAAGTAATGATTTCCAGTCAGAGTGTATTGCATAAGGAAGAATGCGTGGCTGAAGTTCACGTATTATTGAGGGTATTTTCTGTCAAATGGATCATCTACGATTTATTGTTCAGAGAATGAACGATCTACTATTGACCCCTATTTCATTTATGGGAGGAATCTATCTCGGAGAATTTTCATGCTAGACGAAAATTAAGGTCATATTTTAATCCGGCGTAAAAAAGTCCATAAGAAACGATATATTTAACGTCATTATATATTTTATTCTTTGGTATGGACACTTGAAGAATTTCGTGTACTTTCATCGATTATGAGAAACCATCACTTTCACCCCTTCGTATCTACGGAACCGTACCTATGCTCATTTTAAAATTTCTCTGAGATTAATGTCCCATCATATAGTGCTATTTAGCAAAAAAAAAAGCTTGAAATTCAAGGTCCAAAAAATGGGCAAAACAACACATTTTTGCCATCACTCTTTCTGCAACTTTTCCTAAACTTCTTTTTTAGCAATTTATAACTATTTTAGCAATACTATAACTGTTTATAACTTTCTACATTTTTTTACACAACATTAAACAAGTTAAATAAGTTTCACGTAAAAGGCATTTAATTTTTTTATGTCAGTACCTTCCTTGCGATACGTGGCTAATATACTTTTTAGCATTATGAGTTCATACAAGATTCAATACTATTTTTCCTATTTTTATGAAAAAATACAAGTCGTATAAAGTTATAATAAATCGTAAGAAATGTTCACTATTTTCTACATTTTACAACAATTATGTTGTAAATTGACATATTCCTTTTAATACTTCTTTTAATACTCATCTTCACTTCTGAAAGTGTTTTACTATAACGTAGAGAAAATAAACAGTTTGCAAGTAGATTTAAATATGTATTTTATTTACTTCAAAATACTCCAAAAATTAATTACAAAATATAGTTCATTTATTAATCGTGTAAATAACCATAAAGAATTTTACTTACATATTAAAAATTATCTACTTGCATAAATATACATGGCCTAATAAAATATAAAATTTAATAATCTTTATAATTTTATAATGTAATATTGAATATGAAATATAAAAATAAAATATTAAAAAAACATAAAAAATATAAAAAATACTTTTGTTATCTTACAAAATATATTTTTTTGTGTTAGATGCAATAGATCACACATATAAAAATAACTAAATAAGATATGCAATAACTTATAAATAATTATCTAATTTCTTAATCCTTATCAATAAGTGGCACCCTTTTTGAAAAATGTTGAACATATCGCGTATTTACATCTAAAAAATTGTAATTGCATAAAAACTTTCTACGTGAATTTATGAAAAACTACAAATATGGCACAAATCGCATAGTTTAATGTAAAAATTACGTGAAAATAATCTAAAAAGTTGTAATTACATCATAAGAAATTGTAGTTTTCACATAATTTTCGCGTAAAAAATTGTAAAATTATTTCCACCAGGTTATTTATTCTTACAATGACAATTCGGACAAAAATATTTTAAAAAATATTATTTACCCTATGATATTTACATATAATATTTTATTTTATTTATTATTATTATTTTTTTTAGATATAAAAATGGTACGAATATATAAGAAGAAGATTGAAAAGCAGAGCTGGTCTGAGAAAAGCATGGCTGCAGCAATCGAAGATGCTAAGAAGGGAATAAGCCAGAGAGAAGCTGCTAAAACCCATAAGGTTCCTTTTTCTACTCTACAATATAGGATAAACAAAGCTAAAAGGGAAGGTCTGTTTCCTGCCCGGAAAAAGAAGAGCTGGACTGAGGAAAGCATGGCTGCAGCAATCGAAGATGTTATGAAGGGAATAAGCTGCAGAAAAGCTGCTGAAACCCATAAGGTTGTTTTTAATATTCTAAGATATAGGATATACAAAGCTAAAAGGGATGGTCTGTTTCCTGCCCGGGAAAAGAAGAGCTGGACTGAGGAAAGCATGGCTGCAGCAATCAAAGATGTTATGAAGGGCATAACCTACAGAGAAGCTGCTGAAACCCATAAGGTTCCTCGAGCTACTTTGTTCAGAAAGATAAAGAAAGCTGAAAGGGAAGACCTGTCTCCTTTAGAAGCTGCCTCGAAAAGGTTAGGCAGTAAAATTTTCTCAGAGGCTCAGGAAGAGGAACTTGTGCAACACATATTGCTTTTTAAAAAAAGTTTATTTGGCCTCACTTCAACAGATATACAAAAACTCGCATTTGAATTTGCTGAAGAGAACATTCCACATATGTTCAACAAGGAAAAGGAAAGAGCAGGGAAACAATGGCTCTACAGTTTCCTCAGCAGGCATAAGCAATTATCGCAAAAGAATTTTAAAAAAAAATTTATCAATTATTTTTTTATTTATTAGAGTCTGTTTATAATGAATACCACTTTTCATGTAATGACATTTATATTGTCAATGAAACGGGCATTATAATAGTACCAAACAAATCGTCAAAAGTACTAGCTCTGCGTAGAGGAAAGCAAGTAGGCTCTTTATCTTCCAGTGAAGAAGTTCTCGTTACTGCTGAGACATGTATGAATGCTGCTGGTGATTATATGCCCAAAATGTTTATTTTCCCTAGAAAAAAAGGAAACCTTGTGTTGATGAATAATGCTTCTCGCGACTCATTTGCCGTCTATCACGAGAGTGGATTGATTCAGAAAGACAGTTTTATTACTTGGTTCAAGAAATTCATTGAGTTTTCTTGTCCCAAACCTGAAAAGCCGGTGCTTTTGCTTCTAGATGGACACGCTTCTCATACTAAAAGTGTAAAGTTTATCAAACTTGCACAAGAAAACAACGTCATCATCTTGTCCTTCCCTCCGCATTGCACACATTGGTTGCAGCCACTTGACGTATCATTCATACCTCCTTTGATGACATATTATGAAGAAGAGGTGCAAGAATGGCTAACTGATCACCCAGGACGACATGTAACAATATGTAAAGTGGCGAAACTATACGGAAAAGCTTTTTTCAGAGCAGCTGAAAGACAAACTGCTATAGATGGTTTTGAAAAATCGGGAATATACCCATTGAATAAAAACGTGTTGGCTGATCTTAATGCTCCATCAAAAACCACTGAAAAACCTATGCAGCAGGAAATCCAAGATGATGAGACCCAATCTGTGATATCTGGAAATAATAAAATCCACCCGTCAACATCTGCAATGTCCTCGATTATCCCTTCCCAAGAAGAAAAAAATATTCAGAAGAGAAACAAGAAAAAAAAAACTGCCATCCTGACTTCGTCTCCCTACAAAAAGCAGGAAATGGAGACTGCCACTCGGAAAAGGAAGTTAGAAATAGAAGCCCCTAAAGTTGAAAAATTCAATAAGAAAAAAAAGCAGAAAGACAGCTCATCCTCAGATTAGGAAGAAGATGAAGCCTGCATCTCTTGCAATGATTTGTCAACAATAATCGAGCGCTGGATACAGTGTATTAAATGCAAGGGTGGGCCTATGAGTCCGGCAACAAAGTAGAGCAAGAGGATATCTTTGTTTGTAATTTTTGTTTGCAAAATTCATATTTGTATCGTACACTGAGAAAAAAATTTCTGCATTTTAGTAAATATTAGTTTGCAAACAACTTTGATTCCATTTACCAAAATGAAGAAAAGTTTCCTTTTTATTAGCATATGTGTATTCACTAAGAAAAATGCAGAAAAATTTTTTCTCATTGTCAGTGTAATTTGACTAATAGCGAATTTGGGCGCTTGCACTAGTGCACACTGAGTGCGCACTAAGGCTTGTTTATAATCTATTCTTATATTTAAAGTCGCTTAAATACACATTAAAAAATTTCTTAGCCAATAAAACAATCTGTAATATCTATATAGATGCTGTACAAATCATTTTATAGACTAAGAAGTATTTAAGATGATCTGTAAATATAATAATTGATTAAGAACAAACCTTAGTGCGCACTCGGTGTGCACTAGTGCAAGCGCCCGAATTCACTATAAGATAAAACAAAACTTCGTAATTATATTTGTAATTGTGACTTCGGTGTTTCACATGCTTTCAACCGATTTTACTCTACCGGTGGAGCAAAACCGGATATATTAATGTCTTTAAAAAATCCTGTTATCCTTGTTAATTAAATCTTTTTTCACATAACTAGCCTTGTTTTCTCATAGTTCAAGGTTCACTAAAGACTACTAACGGCTCAGCAAAATCTTTTTGCCCTCTGATTTCTTGTAGAAAGACAAATCCAAAAAAGCACCCGGTTTTGCTCCACTTTTAGGTATAAGATTTAAATAGCCATCTACCCTGCCTGTGTTTTTTATTTGCTAAAAATTCACGACAACTTCGAATATTCTTTCGATCGTATTATGCATATTAGGAAATTAATAATGCCGTTTTATTAGTGCTTCTGTTTTTTTTTTCAAGTATGTTTGAATGCATTTTTTTCATATGTTTTATATCTTGAAGACAATAGCGATATTTATACGTCGCAGGCAATTATGCGTGACGCCATTCATACGATAAAAAGTGTCGCGTCTTGTTCGAAATTTCGGAGCAATGCAGATTGTATTGTACAGATATTGATAATACACACAAGCATTATACGAGTTGCATGCGTTCTTTCAAATCTTCTCTGATTATCTAAATCCATAGCATTTTCAACCGCAAAGTGATTATTTTCGCGACCACGCCGTGCTATCAGAAATTGCAAACATATCAGCGCTACTAATTGTATATCGCCATTGTCCTCTCTAAATAGTAATCCGCCTCTCATAACGTATAACCGTCGCGTTGTCCTTTGTCCGCTAGCGAATGAGTAATTTATGAGTTCGCATCCTCTCGTTGAACATACTTTCTTTTAACTCATCTATTAATATATTACACGGCAGTGGATATCAGTGAATAAACGCATCAACATGTATATTTTTACCTGATATATTTACTATAAAATATATATGTATAATCGAATTTTTCAAGTAGCAAAGCCCATCTAACACGCAGATCTTTCTTATTCATTGTCAACGAAAACACATGGCAATTAGTAACAATTTTAAAGATAATTTTTAAATAAATTCTAAATTTTCGTAGCTATTATTATATTATTGCAAGAGTTTCGCATAGTATATGTATATCTGATGTAGCGCATAGTCGTTCAGGCATCCCCATGTGTAATTCCGTTTCATTTTCTGTTTATACAATTTCAATACCGGCTTAGTACTTAACGCAAATTTTAATCCTTCAAAAGCTTCTGTTTCTTTCGCACCAATCTCAAATTTTGTAACTGCTTTTAGTAAATTACTCAGAGAATTAATTTTTAATAAAAAATTTTTAATAAATTTGCGAAAGTATCCAGTTAAACCCCAAAAAACTTTGCACTTGCTTCACGTTTTCCGGCTGCGAAAACGGCTTTGATTTTACTCTCACTAGACATCACAAACGCGCGCTATTTAGCTTTAATATAATATTTTACTGTTACTATTACACTATTAACCACACAACTGTCCAAATATGCCATGACAGCCGCTCATGAAAAAAAATTGTGAATATAAGGTATAAAAGTCTTAAATGAATTTTTCTTAAAATGCAATTTTTATTTGCATCCGCTTTATCCAGCTCTTTTTTTCTGCAATTGAGAACAATTTTCCTTGTCAATTCTGAAAAATATTAAATATTTTAAAAGCTTGAAATATTTAGTGGAACGAAATATTGAATTAAAAATATACGATAGCTTTTTTCTAAAGATTTAAAATATACAATACAAAATATTAACAAAACAGTAACTTCCGTCGCCAGTAAAATATTAAATTAAATTAAAAATATACAATAGCTTTTTTCCAAAGGTTTTTATGTATGACAGTACTTTTTATAGATATGTACAACAATGTTCCGACAGAAGCATATACTTGGCGTCTTTTTTGTATCTTTTATTAAAAAGATAAGTTTTTATAGATATAAATACCTTTACGCAGAATTCTGCTTTTGGGGGGTCATTTCTTGGTATACTGCAGAAGTCGCATAGCACGCACAAAAATATGACGATATCTTTTTTTAGTTGAAGACTGTGGTCCAAGACGATCAATATGATAAATTTCGATAGAATTGTAGGGAAAAGTAGAATATAACCGGCTACCCCTCTTTTTTTTATTTTTATTTTTTATTAAACCAAAGAAGGAGTATACATAGGCCAACCTAAAAACGCAGCCTATTGGTCGACCGGGTATCTCTATTTCTTCGTGACAGGTGCTGCTATCCTCGGTTAAATCGTGTTATTAATTGTGTTAATGCCCACGTGCGCACGATATTTTTCTTTGGGAGAAGTGCAAAGTTTTCGAACCAGAAAATCGATATCGGGGCAATAATAAAACGAGCCGTCGTAGACTCTTTCTACACAGAGCATCTGTATAAAAAAATTTGGTAAGTGCAACACTGCATTCTGTACGTATTAGAGAGTGTATCGCACTAATTTTGATCTTTACTTTGTATGGCAAAATGTACAGCCGCCGTGTTTATTATTCTTCTCGTGTTGAGGCAAAACCGAGTAGAGGAGACCGGGGCTAGAGGACACACGGGTAAGTTGTCACAAAGCTTATATCTCACTTAATAGATGAAGTGGCGTATTCTTCTCTATAGTATAGGAAGCTCCTATCGTGCTAGTCGGGTGTACGAAATAGCTCGTTTCAAAAATATCGCATGTGATATTTACGAGCACTTTTTAAAAATTGGACGTGGTAAGTAAACTATTCTTTATACCTTTATTTTTATTGTCTAGTTGGTTTTTGGAATTATTAATCGTAATTTCTTTTTAGTCATAAGAAATATTATAGTTTTAGATAATTTTTCCTGTATTTAGTTAACCGTCATTACAACATAGTTTATAAATATAATCTTCTTTGTTCAAAATGACCGTTCGGGGTAAGTTGTCTCAAATGATATGGGATTCAAAGTTTATGAGAATTACTATTCTTTTTTTTACTCTAAGTTTATGAGAGAATTGTATTATATTACAAAGTTCATGAAAGTTATTAATTTTTCGATTAATTCATGCTGCAATATATTATTAAGTTAAATCTACAAGAAACTGTCACTGACTTTAATAAAATATTAAAACAGGAACAATTTGTCGTATGTTTCCTCTATATGAAAGATACGTGATAACCAATCCTGAGTCATGTGACAACCGACCCTGGGTATGAGGTAAATTGTCACATTTGCACGATTCTACTTAAAATTATATAACTTTTTTGTGTATAAATATAAATAAGTCTAATATTTTTTTTCTTACACCTAAAGGATGTAGCTGCATTATAAAGTAGTAGTACGATATTATAAAATATTGCTAACATTTTTTTTTAATCAGTGTTTGAGAAGTGTGACAATTAGCCTTGGTTTCCCTTTTATTCTGAATTTGACCCACACCTCATACAATGGAAAAAAAACAGTCGTCTATTATTTGGTGGAAATAATGTTGGAATAATTACTTTTACATTTACTACGAAAAATTGAAATTTTAAACAACAAATCGCAAATTTCTACTGTGAAATATGTAGAAATTCATGGTAAATTGCAATAAATTTTAGTGAGTTGTAAAAAGTATTTAAAAATTTTTAAAAGTTTCAACAACTTTTTATGAACATTTTTATGAAAATGTAGTAAATTGTAGAAGTTATAAAAAATTTTTATTTTTACAAAGACTGGTCGCAAATTTCGCCCTTTTCTTGGACCTCGAATTTCAAACTTTTTTTCATGGCAAATAGTACTATTAGAAGAAACATTAAGCCCAGTAAAATTTCAAGATGAGCATAGGCACGGTTCCGGAGATACAAGGGGGTGAAAGTAATGATTTTCAGTCAGAGTGTATTGCATAAAGAAGAATGCGTGGCTGAAGTTCACGTATTATTGAGGGTATTTTCTGTCGAATGGATCATCTACGATTTATTGTTCAGAGAATGAACAATCTACTATTCACCGCTATTTCATTTATGGGGGGGATCTATCTCGGAGAATTTTCATGCTAGACGAAAATTAAGGTCATATTTGAATCCGGGGTAAAAAATTCCATAAGAAACGATATGTTTCAAGTCATTATATATTTTATTGTTTGGTATGGACACTTGAAGAGTTTCGTGTACTTTCATGGATTATGAGAAACCATCACTTTCACCCCTTCATATCTCCGGAACCGTGCCTATGCTCATCTTAAAATTTCTCTGAGATTAATGTCCCATCATGGCTGGGTTCGGGGAGCGCGCTTTTAGCGCTATGAGCGTGCTCTGTCCTTGTTCAACTTTCAGTAAGTAACAGAGATAGAATGACGTTGTCAGCGCTAATAGCGTCTCCCCGAACGCACCTCATATAGTACTATTTAGCATTAAAAAAAGTTTGAAATTCAGGTCCAAAAAATAAGCGAAACAACACATTTTTGCCATCACTCTTTCTGCAACTTTTCCTAAACTTTTTTTTTTTGCAATTTATAACTATTTTAGCAATACTATAACTATTTACAACTTTCTACATCTTCTTACACAGCATTAAACAAATTAAACAAGTTTCACGTAAAAGGCATTTAAATTTTTTATGTCAGTACCTTCCCTGTGATACGTGGTTAATATATTTTTTAGCATTATGAGTTTATACATTCAATATTATTTTTCCTATTTTGATGAAAAAATACAAGTCGTACAAAGTTATAATAAATCGTAAGAAATGTTCACTATTTTCTACATTTTACAACAATTATGTTGTAAATTGACGTATTCCTTTTAATACATCTTTTAATACTCATCTTCACTTCTTTAAGTGTTTTACTATAACGTAGAGAAAATAAACAGTTTGCAAGTAGATTTAAATATGTTTTATTTACTTCAAAATACTCCAAAAATTAATTACAAAATATAGTTCATTTATTAATCGTGTAAATAACCATAAGGAATTTTACTTACATATTAAAAATTATCTACTTGCATAAATATACATGGCCTAATAAATTATAAAATTTAATAATCTTTATAAATTTATAATGTAATATTGAATATAAAATATAAAAATAAAATATAAAAAAACAAAAAATATAAAAAATACTTTTGTTATCTTACAAAATATATTTTTTTGTGTTAGATGCAATAGATCACACACATAAAAATAACTAAATAAGATATGCAACATCTTATAAATAATTATCTAATTTCTTAATCCTTATCAATAAGTGGCACCTTTTTTGAAAAATGTTGAACATATCGCGTATTTACATCTAAAAAATTGTAGTTGCATAAAAACTTTCTACGTGAATTTATGAAAAACTACAAATGTGGCACAAATCGCATAGTTTAATGTAAAAATTACGTGAAAATAATCTAAAAAATTGTAATTACATCATAAGAAATTGTATTTTCACATAATTTTCGCGTAAAAAATTGTAAAATTATTTCCACCAGGTTATTTATTCTTACAATGACAATTCGGACATAAATATTTTTAAAAATATCATTTACCCTATGATATTTACATATAATATTTTATTTTATTTATTATTATTATTTTTTTTAGATATAAAAATGGTACGAAATTATAAGAAGAAGACTGAAGAGCAGAGCTGGTCTGAGGAAAGCATGGCTGCAGCAATCGAAGATGCTAAGAAGGGAATATGCCAGACAGAAGCTGCTAAAAACCATAAGGTTCCTCTTTCTACTCTAAGATATAGGATAAAGGAACCTAAAAGGGAAGGTCTGTCTCCTGCCCGGAAAAAGAAGAGCTGGACTGAGGAAAGCATGGCTGCAGCAATCGAAGATGTTAAGAAGGGAATAAGCCAGACAGAAGCTGCTAAAACCTATAAGGTTCCTTTTACTACTCTACAATATCGGATGAACAAAGCTAAAAAGGAAGGTCTGTTTCCTGCCCGGAAAAAGAAGAGCTGGACTGAGGAAAGCATGGCTGCAGCAATCGAAGATGTTAAGAAGGGAATAAGCCAGACAGAAGCTGCTAAAACCTATAAGGTTCCTTTTACTACTCTACAATATCGGATGAACAAAGCTAAAAGGGAAGGTCTGTCTCCTGCCCGGAAAAAAAAGAGCTGGTCTAAGGAAAGCATGGCTGCAGCAATCAAAGATGTTAGGAAGGGAATAAGCTACACACAAGCTGCTGAAACCCATAAGGTTCCTTTTTATACTATAAAAAATAGGATAAATAAAGCTAAAAGGGAAGGTCTGTTTCCTGCCCAGAAAAAGAAGAGCTGGTCTAAGGAAAGCATGGCTGCAGCAATCAAAGATGTTAGGAAGGGAATAAGCTGCAGAAAAGCTGCTGAAACCCATAAGGTTCCTTTTTATACTCTAAAATATAGGATAAAGAAAGCTAAAAGGGAAGGTCTGTTTCCTGCCCAGAAAAAGAAGAGCTGGTCTAAGGAAAGCATGGCTGCAGCAATCAAAGATGTTAGGAAGGGAATAAGCTGCAAAAAAGCTGCTGAAACCCATAATGTTCCTTTTTATACTCTAAAATATAGGATAAAGAAAGCTAAAAGGGAAGGTCTGTCTCCTGCCCAGAAAAAGAAGAGCTGGACTGAGGAAAGCATGGCTGCAGCAATTGAAGATGGTAATAAGGGGAAAGTGAGAAAACTAAGAGCTGCTACTTTATATAAGGTTCCTCGAACTACTTTGCGCGCTAAGATAAAGAAAACTGAAAGGGAAGGTCTGTCTCGTTTAGAAGCTGCCCCGAAAAGGTTAGGCAGTAAAACTTTCTCAGATGCTCAAGAAGAGGATATTGTGCAACACATATTGCTTTTTAAAAAAAGTTTATTTGGCCTCACTTCAACAGATATATGGAAACTCGCATTTGAATTTGCTGAAGAGAACATTCCACATATGTTCAACAAGGAAAAGGAAAGAGCAGGAAAACGATGGCTCTACAGTTTCCTCAGCAGGCATAAGAAATTATCGCAAAAGAATTTTGCAGAAAAATTCATCAATTATTTTTTGATTTATTAGAGTCTGTTTATAATGAATACCACTTTTCATGTAATGACATTTATATTGTCAATAAAACGGGCATTATAATAGTACCAAACAAATCGTCAAAAGTACTAGCTCTGCGTAGAGGAAAGCAAGTAGGCTCTTTATCTTCCAATGAAAAAGTTCTCGTTACTGCTGAGACATGTATGAATGCTGCTGGTGATTATATGCCCACAATGTTTATTTTCCCTAGAAAAGAAGTAAACCTTGTGTTGATGAATAATGCTCCTCGCGACTCATTTGCCGTCTATCACGAGAGTGGATTGATTCAGAAAGACAGTTTTATTACTTGGTTCAAGAAATTCATTGCGTTTTCTTGCCCCTCTCCTGAAAACCAGGTGCTTTTGCTTCTAGATGGACACGCTTCTCATACCAAAAGTGTTGAGCATATCAAACTTGCACAAGAAAACAACGTCATCATCTTGTCCTTCCCTTCGCATTGCACACATTGGTTGCAGCCACTTGACGTATCATTCATACCTCCTTTGATGACATATTATGAAGAAGAGGTGCAAGAATGGCTAACTGATCACTCAGGACGACATGTAACAATATGTAAAGTGGCGAAACTATACGAAAAAGCTTTTTCTAGAGCAGCTGAAAGACAAACTGCTATAGATGGTTTTGATAATCGGGAATATACCCATTGAATAAAAACGTGTTGGCTGATCTTAATGCTCCATCAAAAACCACTGAAAAACCTATGCAGCAGGAAATCCAAGATGATGAGACCCAATCTGTGATATCTGGAAATAATAAAATCCACCCGTCAACATCTGCAATGTCCTCGACTATCCCTTCCCAAGAAGAAAAAAATATTCAGAAGAGAAACAAGAAAAAAGAAAAAACTGCCATCCTGACTTCGTCTCCCTACAAAAAGCAGGAATGGAGACTGCCACTCGGAAAAGTAAGTTAGAAATAGAAGCCCCTAAAGTTGAAAAATTAAATAAGAAAAGAAAGCAGAAAAACAGCTCATCCTCAGATTAGGAAGAAGATGAAGCCTGCATCTCTTGCAATGATTTGTCAACAATAATCGAGCGCTGGATACAGTGTATTAAATGCAAGGGTGGGCCTATGAGTCCGGCAACAAAGTAGAGCAAGAGGATATCTTTGTTTGTAATTTTTGTTTGTAAAATTCATTCTTGTATCGTACACTAAGAAAAAAATTTCTGCATTTTAGTAAATATTAGTTTGCAAACAACTTTGATTCCATTTACTAAAAGGAAGAAAAATTTCCTTTTTATTAGCATATGTGTATTCACTAAGAAAAATGCAGAAAATTTTTTTTTCATTGTCAGTGTAATTTGACTAATAGCGAATTTGGACGCTTGCATTAGTGCACACTGAGTGCGCACTAAGGCTTGTTTAAAATCTATTCTTATATTTAAAGTCGCTTAAATACACATTTAAAAATTTTTTAGCCAATAAAACAATCTGTAATATCTATATGAATGCTGTACAAATCATTTTATAGACTAAGAAGTATTTAAGATGATCTGTAAATATAATAATTGATTAAGAACAAGCCTTAGTGCGCACTCAGTGTGCACTAGTGCAAGCGCCCGAATTCACTATAAGATAAAACAAAACTTCGTAATTATACTTTGTAATTGTGACTTCGGTGTTTCACATGCTTTCAACCGATTTTACTCTACCGGTGGAGCAAAACCGGATATTTTAATGTCTTTAAAAATCCTGTTATCCTTGTTAATTAAATCTTTTTTCACATAACTAGCCTTGTTTTCTCATAGTTCAAGGTTCACTAAAGACTACTAACGGCTCAGCAAACTCTTTTTGCCCTCTGATTTCTTGTAGAAAGACAAATCCAAAAAAGCACCCAGTTTTGCTCCACTTTTAGGTATAAGATTTAAATAGCCATCTAGCCTGCCTGTGTTTTTTATTTGCTAAAATTTCACGACAACTTCGAATATTCTTTCGATCGTATTATGCATATTAGGAAATTAATAATACCGTTTTATTAGTGCTTCTGTTTTTTTTTCAAGTATGTTTGAATGCATTTTTTTCATATGTTTTATATCTTGAAGACAATAGCGATATTTATATGTCGCAGGCAATTATGCGTGACGCCATTTATACGATAAAAAGTGTCGCGTCTTGTTCGAAATTTCGGAGCAATTCAGATTGCATTGTACAGATATTGGTAATACACACAAGAATTATACGAGTTGCATGCGTTCTTTCAAATCTTCTCTGATTATCTAAATCCATAGCATTTTCAACCGCAAAGTAATTATTTTCGCGACCACGCCGTGCTATCAGAAATTGCAAACATTTCAGCGCTACTAATTGTATATCGCCATTGTCCTCTCTAAATAGTAATCCGCCTCTCATAACGTAACCGTCGCGTTGTCCTTTGTCCGCTAGCGAATGAGTAATTTATGAGTTCGCATCCTCTCGTTGAACATACTTTCTTTTAACTCATCTATTAATATATTACACGGCAGTGGATATCAGTGAATAAACGCATCAACATGTATATTTTTACCTGATATATTTACTATAAAATATATATGTATAATCGAATTTTTCAAGTAGCAAAGCCCATCTAACACGCAGATCTTTCTTATTCATTGTCAACGAAAACACATGGCAATTAGTAACAATTTTAAAGAATTTTTAAATAAATTCTAAATTTTCGTAGCTATTATTATATTATTGCAAGAGTTTCGTATAGTATATGTATATCTGATGTAGCGCATAGTCGTCAAGGCATCCCCATGTGTAATTCCGTTTCATTTTCTGTTTATACAATTTCAATACCGGCTTAGTACTTAACGCAAATTTTAATCGATCAAAAGCTTCGGTTTCTTTCGCACCAATCTCAAATTTTGTATCTGCTTTTAGTAAATTACTCAGAGAATTAATTTTTAATAAAAAATTTTTAATAAATTTGCGAAAGTATCCAGTTAAACCCCAAAAAACTTTGCACTTGCTTCACGTTTTCCGGCTGCGGAAATTTCATTACGGCTTTGATTTTACTCTCACTAGACATCACAAACGCGCGCTATTTAGCTTTAATATAATATTTTACTGTTACTATTACAATGATAACCACACAACTGTCCAAATATGCCATGACAGCCGCTCATGAAAAAAATTGTGAATATAAGGTATAAAAGTCTTAAATGAATTTTTCTTGAAATGCAATTTTTATTTACATCCGCTTTATCCAGCTCTTTTTTTCTGCAATTGAGAACAATTTTCCTTGTCAATTCTGAAAAATATTAAATATTTTAAAAGCTTGAAATATTTAGTGAAGCGAAATATTGAATTGAAAATATACGATAGCTTTTTTCTAAAGATTTAAAATATACAATACAAAATATTAACAAAACAGTAACTTCCGTCGCCAGTAAAATATTAAATTAAATTAAATTAAATTAAATTAAATTAAATTAAATTAAAAATATACAATCGCTTTTTTCCAAAGGTTTTTATGTATGACAGTACTTTTTATAGATATGTACAACAAAGGTTCCGACAGACGCATGTACTTGGCGTCTTTTTTGTATCTTTTATTAAAAAGATAAGTTTTTATAGATATAAATACCTTTACGCAGAATTCTGCTTTTGCGGGGTCATTTCTTGGTATACTGCAGAAGTCGCATCGCACGCACAAAAATATGACGATATCTTTTTTTAGTTGAAGACTGTGGTCCAAGATGATCAATATGATAAATTTCGATAGAATTGTAGGGAAAAGTAGAATATAACCGGGTACCCCTCTTTTTTTTATTTTTATTTTTTATTAAACCAAAGAAGAAGTATACATAAGCCAACCTAAAAACGCAGCCTATTGGTCGACCGGGTATGTCTATTTCTTCGTGACAGGTGCTGCTATCCTCGGTTAAATCGTGTTATTAATTGTGTTAATGCCCACGTGCGCACGATATTTTTCTTTGGGAGAAGTGCAAAATTTTCGAACCAGAAAATCGATATCGGGGCAATAATAAAACGAGCCGTCGTAAACTCTTTCTACACAGAGCATCTGTATTAAAAAATTCGGTAAGTGCAGCACTGCATTCTGTACGTATTAGAGAGTGTATCGCACTAATTTTGATCTTTACTTTGTACGGCGAAATGTACAGCCGCCGTGTTTATTATTCTTCTCGTGTTGAGGCAAAACCGAGTAGAGGAGACCGGGACTAGAGGACACACGGGTAAGTTGTCACAAAGCTTATATCTCACTTAATAGATGAAGTGGCATATATTCTTCTCTATAGTATAGGTAGCTCCTATCGTGCTAGTCGGGTGTACGAAATATCTCGTTTCAAAAATATCGCATGTGATATTTACGAGCACTTTTTAAAAATTGGACGTGGTAAGTAAACTATTCTTACCTCTATTTTTATTGTCTAGTTGGTTTTTGGAATTATTAATCGTAATTTCTTTTTAGTCATAAGAAATATTATAGTTTTAGATAATTTTTCCTGTATTTAGTTAACCGTCATTACAACATAGTTTATAAATATAATCTTCTTTGTTCAAAATGACCGTTCGGGGTAAGTTGTCTCAAATGACATAAGATTCAAAGTTTATGAGAATTACTATTCTTTTTTTACTCTAAGTTTATGAGAGAATTGTATTATATTACAAAGTTTATGAAAGTTAGTAATTTTTCGTTTAATTCATGCTGCAATATATTATTAAGTTAAATCTACAAAAAACTGTCACTGACTTTAATAAAATATTAAAACAGGAACTATTTGTCGTATGTTTCCTCTATATGAAAGATACGTGATAACCAATCCGGAGTCATGTGACAACCAACCCTGGGTATGAGGTAAATTGTCACATTTGCACGATTCTACTTAGAATTATATAACTTTTTTGTGTATAAATATAAATAAGTCTAATATTCTTTTCTTACATCTAAAGGATGTAGCTGCATTATAAAGTAGTAATAAAATATTGCTAACATTTTTTTAAATCAGTGTTTGAAAAGTGTGACAATTAACCTTGGTTTCCCTTTTATTCTGGATTTGACCCACACCACATACAATGGAAAAAAACAGTCGTCTATTATTTGGTGGAAATAATTTTGGAACAATTACTTTTACATTTACTACGAAAAATTGAAATTTTAAACAAAAATCGCAAATTTCTACTGTAAAATATGTAGAAATTCATGGTAAATTGCAATAAACTGTAGTGAGTTGTAAAAAGTATTTAAAAATTTTTAAAAGTTTTAACAACTTTTTATGAACATTTTTATGAAAATGTAGTAAATTGTAGAAGTTGTAAAAAATGTTTATTTTTACAAAGACTGGTGGCGAATTTCGCCCTTTTCTTGGACCTCAAATTTCAAACTTTTTTTCATGGCAAATAGTACTATTGAATGAAACATTAAGCCCAGTAAAAGGGGGTGAAAGTAATGATTTCCAGTCAGAGTGTATTGCATAAGGAAGAATGCGTGGCTAAAGTTCACGTATATTGAGGGTATTTTCTGTCGAATGGATCATCTACGATTTATTGTTCAAAGAATGAACGATCTACTATTCACAGCTATTTCATTTATGGGGGGGATCTATCTTGGAGAATTTTCATGCTAGACGAAAATTAAGGTCATATTTCAATCCGGCGTAAAAAAGTCCATAAGAAACGATATATTTCACGTCATTATATATTTTATTCTTTGGTATGGACACTTGAAGAGTTTCGTGTACTTTCATCGATTATGAGAAACCATCACTTTCACCCCTTCGTATCTACGGAACCGTACCTATGCTCATTTTAAAATTTCTCTGAGATTAATGTCCCATCATATAGTGCTATTTAGCATTAAAAAAAGTTTGAAATTCAAGGTCCAAAAAATGGGCGAAACAACACATTTTTGCCATCACTCTTTCTGCAGCTTTTCCTAAACTTTTTTTTTTTAGCAATTTATAACTATTTTAGCAATACTATAACTATTTACCACTTTCTATATTTTTTTACACAGCATTAAACAAGTTAAACAAGTTAAACAAGTTAAACAAGTTTCACGTAAATGGCATTTAAATTTTTTATGTCAGTACCTTCCCTGTGATACGTGGCTAATATATTTTTTAGCATTATGAGTTCATACAATATTCAATACTATTTTTCCTATTTTTATGAAAAAATACAAGTCGTATAAAGTTATACGACTTATTATAAATCGTAAGAAATGTTCACTATTTTCTACATTTTACAACAATTATGTTGTAAATTGACGTATTACTTTTAATACTTCTTTTAATACTCATCTTCACTTCTGGAAGTGTTTTACTATAACGTAGAGAAAATAAACAGTTTGCAAGTAGATTTAAATATGTTTTATTTACTTCAAAATACTCCAAAAATTAATTACAAAATATAGTTCATTTATTAATCGTGTAAATAACCATAAAGAATTTTACTTACATATTAAAAATTATCTACTTGCATAAATATACATGGCCTAATAAAATATAAAGTTTAATAATCTTTATAATTTTATAATGTAATATTGAATATGAAATATAAAAATAAAATATTAAAAAAACATAAAAAATATAAAAAATACTTTTGTTATCTTACAAAATATATTTTTTTGTGTTAGATGCAATAGATCACACACATAAAAATAACTAAATAAGATATGCAATAACTTATAAATAATTATCTAATTTCTTAATCCTTATCAATAAGTGGCACCCTTTTTGAAAAATGTTGAACATATCGCGTATTTACATCTAAAAAATTGTAGTTGCATAAAAACTTTCTACGTGAATTTATGAAAAACTACAAATATGGCACAAATCGCATAGTTTAATGTAAAAATTACGTGAAAATAATCTAAAAAGTTGTAATTACATCATAAGAAATTGTAGTTTTCACATAATTTTCGCGTAAAAAATTGTAAAATTATTTCCACCAGGTTATTTATTCTTACAATGACAATTAGGACAAAAATATTTTAAAAAATATCATTTACCCTATGATATTTACATATAATAATTTATTTTATTTATTATTATTATTTTTTTTAGATATAAAAATGATACGAAAATATAAGAAGAAGATTGAAAAGCAGAGCTGGTCTGAGGAAAGCATGGCTGCAGCACTCGAAGATGTTAAGAAGGGAATAAGCCAGAGAGAAGCTGCTAAAAACCATAAGGTTCCTTTTTTTACTCTAAAATATAAGATAAAGAAAGCTAAAAGGGAAGGTCTGTCTCCTGTCCAGAAAAAGAAGAAGTGCTGGTCTGAGGAAAACATGGCTGCAGCAATCGAAGATGCTAAGAAGGGAATAAGCTACAGAAGAGCTGCTAGAAACCATAAGGTTCCTTTTGCTACTCTACAATATAGGATAAACGAAGCTAAAAGGGAAGGTCTCTATCCTGCCCAGAAAAAGAAGAACTGCTGGTCTGAGGAAAACATGGCTGCAGCAATCGAAGATGTTAATAAGGGGAAAATGAGCATTGCACAAGCTGTTGCTTTTCATAAGGTTCCTACTATTACTTTGTACAATAAGATAAAGGAAGCTGAAAGGAAAGGTCTTTCTCCTTTAGAAGCTGCCTCGAAAAGGTTAGGCAGTAAAATTTTCTCAGAGGCTCAGGAAGAGGAACTTGTGCAACACATATTGCTGTTTAAAAAAAGTTTATTTGGCCTCATTCCAACAGATATACAAAAACTCGCATTTGAATTTGCTGAAGAGAACAACATTCCACATATGTTCAACAAGGAAAAGGAAAGCGCAGGGAAAGGTTGGCTCCACGGTTTCCTCGGCAGGCATGAGCAATTATCGCAAAAGAATTTTGAAGAAACTTTTCCTGCAAGCGCGAAGGGCTCTAACCGTACAGCAGTTCAATCATTTTTTGATTTATTAAAGTCTGTTTATAAAGAATACCACTTTTCACGTAATAACATTTATATTGTCAATGAAACGGGCATTATAATAGTACCAAAGAAATCGTCAAAAGTACTAGCTCTGCGTAGAGGAAAGCAAGACTCTTTATCTCCCAGTGAAGAAGTTCTCGTTACTGCTGAGACATGTATGAATGCTGCTGGTGATTATATGCCCACAATGTTTATTTTCCCTAGGAAAAAAGGAAACCTTGTGTTGATGAATAATGCTCCTCGCGGCTCATTTGCCGTCTATCACGAGAGTGGATTGATTCAGAAAGACAGTTTTATTACTTGGTTCAAGAAATTCATTCACTTTTCTTGTCCCCAACCTGAAAAGCCGGTGCTTTTGCTTCTAGATGGACACGCTTCTCATACCAAAAGTGTGAAGTTTATCAAACTTGCACAAGAAAACAACGTCATCATCTTGTCCTTCCCTCCGCATTGCACACATTGGTTGCAGCCACTTGACGTATCATTCATACCTTCTTTGATAAAATATTATGAAGAAGAGGTGCAAGAATGGCTAACTGATCACAGGACCCCAGGACCAGGACGACATGTAACAATATGTAAAGTGGCGAAACTATACGGAAAAGCTTTTTCTAGAGCAGCTGAAAAACAAACTGCTATAGATGGTTTTGAAAAATCGGGAATATACCCATTGAATAAAAACGTGTTGGCTGATCTTAATGCTCCATCAAAAATCACTGAAAAACCTATGCAGCAGGAAATCCAAGATGATGAGACCCAATCTGTGATATCTGGAAATAATAAAATCCACTCGTCAACATCTGCAATGTCCTCGACTATCCCTTCCCAAGAAGAAAAAAATATTCAGAAGAGAAACAAGAAAAAAGAAAAAACTGCCATCCTGACTTCGTCTCCCTACAAAAAGCAGGAAATGAAGACTGCCACTCGGAAAAGGAAGTTAGAAATAGAAGCCCCTAAAGTTGAAAAATTAAATAAGAAAAAAAAGCAGAAAGGCAGCTCATCCTCAGATTAGGAAGAAGATGAAGCCTGCATCTCTTGCAATGATTTGTCAACAATAATCGAGCGCTGGATACAGTGTATTAAATGCAAGGGTGGGCCTATGAGTCCGGCAACAAAGTAGAGCAAGAGGATATCTTTGTTTGTAATTTTTGTTTGTAAAATTCATTTTTGTATCGTACACTGAGAAAAAAATTTTTGCATTTTAGTAAATATTAGTTTGCAAACAACTTTGATTCCATTTACTAAAATGAAGAAAAGTTTCCTTTTTATTAGCATATGTGTATTCACTGTATTCACTGTATTCACAAGAAAAATGCAGAAAATTTTTTTTCTCATTGTCAGTGTAATTTGACTAATAGCGAATTTGGGCGCTTGCACTAGTGCACACTGAGTGCGCACTAAGGCTTGTTTATAATCTATTCTTATATTTAAAGTCGCTTAAATACACATTTAAGAATTTTTTAGCCAATAAAACAATCTGTAATATCTATATGGATGCTGTACAAATCATTTTATAGACTATTGTAAGAAGTATTTAAGATGATCTGTAAATATAATAATTGATTAAGAACAAGCCTTAGTGCGCACTCAGTGTGCACTAGTGCAAGCGCCCGAATTCACTATAAGATAAAACAAAACTTCGTAATTATACTTTGTAATTGTGACTTTGGTGTTTCACATGCTTTCAACCGATTTTATTCTACCGGTGGAGCAAAACCGGATATTTTAATGTCTTTAAAAAATCCTGTTATCCTTGTTAATTAAATCTTTTTTCACATAACTAGCCTTGTTTTCTCATAGTTCAAGGTTCACTAAAGACTACTAACGGCTCAGCAAACTCTTTTTGCCCTCTGATTTCTTGTAGAAAGACAAATCCAAAAAAGCACCCAGTTTTGCTCCACTTTTAGGTATAAGTTTTAAATAGCCATCTAGCCTGCCTGTGTTTTTTATTTGCTAAAAATTCACGACAACTTCGAATATTCTTTCGATCGTATTATGCATATTAGGAAATTAATAATTCCGTTTTATTAATGCTTCTGTTTTTTTTCCAAGTATGTTTGAGTGTATTTTTTTTATATGTTTTATATCTTGAAGACAATAGCGATATTTATACGTCGCAGGCAATTATGCGTGACGCCATTCATACGATAAAAAGTGTCGCGTCTTGTTCGAAATTTCGGAGCAATTCAGATTGTATTGTACAGATATTGGTAATACACACAAGCATTATACGAGTTGCATGCGTTCTTTCAAATATTCTCTGATTATCTAAATCCATAGCATTTTCAACCGCAAAGTGATTATTTTTGCGACCACGCCGTGCTATCAGAAATTGCAAACATTTCGGCGCTACTAATTGTATATCGCAATTGTCCTCTCTAAATAGTAATCCGCCTCTCATAACGTAACCGTCGCGTTGTCCTTTGTCCGCTAGCGAATGAGTAATTTATGAGTTCGCATCCTCTCGTTGAACATACTTTCTTTTAACTCATCTATTAATACATATATTACACGGTAGTGGATATCAGTGAATAAACGCATCAACATGTATATTTTTACCTGATATATTTACTATAAAATATATATGTATAATCGAATTTTTCAAGTAGCAAAGCTCATTTAACACGCAGATCTTTCTTATTCATTGTCAACGAAAACACATGGCAATTAGTAACAATTTTAAAGATAATTTTTAAATAAATTCTAAATTTTCGTAGCTATTATTATATTATTCCAAGAGTTTCGCATAGTATATGTGATGTATATCTGATGTAGCGCATAGTCGTCGAGGCATCCCCATGTGTAATTCCGTTTCATTTTCTGTTTATACAATTTCAATAC
This sequence comes from Temnothorax nylanderi, assembly GCF_030848795.1. Taxonomy (NCBI): domain Eukaryota; kingdom Metazoa; phylum Arthropoda; class Insecta; order Hymenoptera; family Formicidae; genus Temnothorax; species Temnothorax nylanderi. The sequence continues at coordinate 171,125 of NW_027249095.1, read as the reverse complement.
CGGCTTAGTACTTAACGCAAATTTTAATCGATCAAAAGCTTCTGTTTTTTTCGCACCAAACTCAAATTTTGTATCTGCTTTTAGTAAATTACTCAGGGAATTAATTTTTAATAAAAATTTTTAATAAATTTGCGAAAATATCCAGTTAAACCCCAAAAAACTTTGCACTTGCTTCACGTTTTCCGGCTGCGGAAATTTCATTACGGCTTTGATTTTACTCTCACTAGACATCACAAACGCGCGTTATTTAGCTTTAATATAATATTTTACTGTTACTATTACACTATTAATCACACAACTGTCCAAATATGCCATGACAGCCGCTCATGAAGTAAGTGCAACGAGAGAACTAATCGGCATCACGGAAAAGCGACATAAATACTTCGATAGATTCGAGTATCGATAACATGCCCTTTTTAGACGAGGAGGAGGAGAGGATACATTCAATATCATCGGTATAATCGGTAATTTAAATATACTGGACACCACAGACGCGCGCTTCGCGCGCGCTATTTAGCTTTAACCTTATGCTATTACTATTACACTATTAACTCCTTGATACACACAAGTGTCAAAATATACGGATGATAGCTGCAAATGAAGTAAGCGCAGCGAGAGAACCAATCGACATCGCGGAAAAGCGACAACAATAAACTTTGATAGATTCGAGTATCGACTTTACATCTCTTTTTTAGATATGGATGGATTAGAGAGGGACTCTTTTTTAGATATGATTTTTTGTTACAATCTTCTTGTTGCAATGTTCTTTTCCGAAAATTTGGAGAACATCAAATACACATCGTAGCCAAATAATAATACGTGAATAATCTTACAATTAATATAATTTATCAACATTTAATAAAGGTAATCTAAGTTATCTGTGAAAAACATTTAAATAAATTTTTTCATATACGTGGAATAATTCATTTTTTTCATTTAACAATTCAACTGTTTATCCTTTTACTTATTGGAATTCATCCGCTCAGATAATCAGATGAACGTTTTCGTGTAGTCTTTTGCAGAGGTTTATTATTAGTCCATATGTAATCCTTTATTAAGCAGAACGCTGCGTGCATTGTTATGCAGTATGGCTGTTCACAATGATAGCGATCGTTAAGCCACACAGAAACTGCGCTCCATTTTATGCATGTTTACCATAACGTGCAGCTGTGTACGCATATGCAGGTGTTGATTTTGTGACCCTAAGTATTCCAGATATTTCGGGCAAAATCTGTATCGCGAACAAGATTTCGAAAGACCTGGGGAGGAAAGAGAGAAATTACGCGATAAATCTATCTGTCTTCGACAAGAACGGAATGTTACTCAATATTCGTAGCTATACGATCGGAAAGCTGATAAAATTTGTGGCCGGTGCATGCTCCGCGTAGTCCGCGTATCTCGTGAAATATGTATATGCAATAGTGAGACAAAGGTAGATATGCATCTCTTTTTTCTTGCTAAAGATTCATCTCTGAGAAAATGTGGCTAGAACTTATGCAGTTGGTAACTTGTATTATAGTATCGACTGTTCTTTGGATTAAATTCGTGACTTCTGCGAGTTATGTGATATCGCCGTGAGTGTTTCAAAGTTTCTTACTTTTAAGTGATAAAGTATTAGAATATCTATCTTAAAAATTTAATTTGTGAGAAACCATAAATTTTCAGTCGCTTAAAACTCGAAGTTATCGTTATACCTTTGTCTCGATATACTTTTGCTTTAAATTTAATAATTCATCTCTGAAGTTCCAACATTACAAGAAACCAAATTTTTAAATATTACATGTTATTTAGATAATTTAGTTCAGTCAGTTGCAATCTTAATTGCAATTCCATATGTTTCACTCATATTGGTGTTGATTCCTGCTAAAAATGTTTGACACGTACCTACAGTAATCTCAAGTAACTCAATTTAGCTTTATTACTTCGGAAAATCATTTCGTGTTTCATTATTTTCATAGCAATATTGTGTAATATTTTCTTTACACTTATAGTTGTAGTCGCACCATCGCATCAACGAGTTAAAACCCGATTATATGTTATTGATAAAGCATCAATAGTCTTTCCACCGTAGCTACCGTGAGACATCACTTTATCGATTGCTTCTTATCGTTGAACTTTTTATTAAAAGCTCACGAAATCCGTTATGGAATGCAAGAGAGATACAATAATGTAGGAGGGATTTGCTCTCTTCATTTCTAGTGGTGGCCTTAACCCGTATCTATAAGCAATGTGAGTTTGTTGAACTTACCGTGCAATTTCAACTAAAATACTCTCTGAAATATATAAACTCTTAGTTTCATTTAATTCTGTAGATATTTTAAAATCTTATATGTTTTTAGAGAGGTGTTTCAGTTTTGACGAATTAACTTAATAACAAAATTTTTTACAAATTTAAAAGCAGAATTTTTTTACTTAAAAGGAATAGGAATCAGGAAAAATCATTATTTGTTATAGCTCTTTAATTTTCGATAATATCATTAAGGCTAACAAGCAAATTAAATTTTGCTAAAGGTTATTTAAAATTAATTAATTAATTGAATAAGCTCTTGTTATTTATTTTCATCTCAAAAGTTTAATTCGCGTAAAGCATTTTCGTGTGTTTTTGATTAAAATAGATATTAACGCTTTGACAATTTCCGAAAAGATTTTAAATTATAAAAAAATATAACATTCTGTGTGTGTGTTAAAATTTGTAAGTTTAGAAAATTTGAAATAAGTTTTGACTAAAGAATTATGTCTCGTGTATAGTTTCGTATTTAAAAAGATTTTAATTGTAATGTATTTGAACTTTGTTTTCTCAACTAATATAGCTCATATTTTGTTTTTCGGAAATTACATTTTCGGAGTTTCTGTACTTTATTTGAATGCATATATTGGTAATGATCAGAAAATAAAACATATAAAAGGCAGGACATGTATATAAATGCAAATTTACTCCTAACTGCGAATTTACAACTGTAAATAATAAGCTCCCTAAAAGTACATGTATGTTGATTTTTACCTTCTATCACTAGTAAATAAGCGGGTTTTACTTTTGCAAAAACATGTACATGTGTTTTTTAATTTAAAATATAATTTTTAATATTTTTTCCGGTAATCGAACAGAATTAATATTTGTTAAAGAGAAATTGAAAACTACGAGAGGTTAAACATGTAAGCTATTAATAAATTCTAAAAGCACTCGTCATTATTATTAACGTATTCATTTATTCATGAGACCGTGAATTTGCATAAAATAACTTGATAAATAAAGGAAGATATTGAAAACTGGTATCGATAAATTTCGATATTCATTGATAACAATCAATTCGTGCATTCACTGGATAATCGAAAATCTTTTATTTGCGAAGTATATTGCAATCTTCTAGTTAAAAAATATGTTAAATATGTTAAATATGTTAGATATGTTAATTATAATGAAATATATATTTCACGTGAAATATTCTCTATGTAATATATTACATAGAGAGAAAAGATAAGAAGTAAAGTCTCATATAACATAAATTCACGAAAATCTTGCATAATTATACAATGTAAATTGTACAAGATAAACTTTTAACATCTTTTTACAAAATTTGCTATAAAGTGGCGATGTGAAAAGCAAAGAATGATTTTTCCCGAAAATAATCGTTGATTAAATCAGAGAACGTAAGAGATGTCTGCGCACGGAAAATATGCGTGCTCAAGAATAGATTGTGTTATTCTTGAGCTTAAGCAGAAGATGAATTTCACATATAAACAGATTATCTCCCTCGTGTCCACCGACGCATATCTCTGCCCAAGTTCACGATATTTTATCACTATTAGAGCGACAATGTTTTTCACACGAAGGTTTCGCCTAGCTTGACACGTTTCATACGTCATTAGTCTTTCTTCTTCGGAACTGTGTAGGTTGACAATGATAATCTTACCCACCCACCGTTGGTGACGTCGGTATTAACTTTTTCGTGGCGAAGGCCTTTGTTCCATAACTAAGCTCGTGTTCTATGTGTCGACCTACGTTTCATCCAATTAATACGACTTCGTCGCGTCAAGTTCGACACACGATAAATCTGTCTGAATACTTGAAAGGTCGGATTCGACCGTACTCTTCTATGCGCTCACATTTGTTTATTTGTTTAGCGTGTCGCCGTTTAAGGATGTATTATCTATACCTTCCCAGCCAAAAGTACAGTAATCTGAGAAATCCAATTATATCGGTTGTATGCATACTTTAACGGCTTACTACTATTTAATATCATAACAAGGATATTAATGTTACTGATTTAAGTGATTTTAACCAGTTTTTATGATTATTAACAGCGTATTTGTAAATATTCTTAAGGATCGATGTATGTCCGTTCAGTCAAAATAAAGGGATCAAGCTGAAATTTACAGAGATTGTGCACTTATATGTCCTAAAAACCTGTGTTAAATTTCAGATCGATTGTCTGACTCGTTTAAAAGATATTAATTTTTTAAACTTAAATTAACTAAAAAACAAAATTAAAAAATTAATATCTTTTAAACGAGTCAGACAATCGATCTGAAATTTGACACAGGTTTTTAGGACATATAAGTGCACAATCTCTGTAAATTTCAGCTTGATCCCTTTATTTTGACTGAACGGACATACATCCTTAAGAATATTTACAAATACGCTGTTAATAATCATAAAAACTGGTTAAAATCACTGAAGTCAGTAACATTAATGTCCTTGTTATGATATTAAATAGTAGTAAGCCGTTAAAGTATGCATACAACCGATATAATTGGATTTCTCAGATTACTGCACTTTTGGCTGGGAAGGTATAGGTAATACATCCTTAAACAATAATGTACAACTAACATTTTTGGAAAAATTTATATTTTTCACGAGTATATGAATTTACAGACAAAAAATGATTCCCTTATATTGAAACGATTGGTTACTTTTTTCAATTTGCGATTTCAACTCTTTTCAATTTCAAGTTTCATCTCTTTTCAATTTCAAGTAAATGAGCCCAATATACTTCAGTTATTTTATACAGTCTTTGCGTATTATTGTTCTCCAATATCGTATCAACCTTCTTATAACCGACTTGTAGAAGTTTAACGTTTTCTGTCGTTAGAAAATATGTATCCATATGATACATATTTCTTAACGATATATGTTTATGTACATATGTATGAAAATATCGATTTACCTTCTCCTTCCGTTTTGTCACGAAGAAAACAGCATTCTTATGGAAAAGCAATAGTATTGTTATGGAGATACTGTTCTCTTGCGTTCCGATATTCACTGCCAGTACTGAAAATCTATAGTTTACGTCACGTATATACCATAGATTTTCAGTATTTTCAGTAGGTATCGTCGTGAGACGAATGGAGAAACAAATTGCTTATTCGATTCGCGGTCCCCTACTCCCTATAAACTAAGACGTCTAAGACAATGTTACTTTTTTCCTTTTTTTCGTGCACGAAGGTATTTGTGTATCTATGTCACTAAATCTTGCGAAGTTTCCATCAGGATTGTCTGAAGTTATCTTTCTCAGCGATAGATAGGATGTTGCGTTGGCTTGGCTGTCTTAAAGCTTTGTTACGGTGCTCGACTGTTTTGTCTCGTTTTAGAATGGATCACCGAACCTTGATAGCGTGACGCCTTTCCGATGTTCTTTTCTAGCACGATTTTTCTCTCCTTGTGTACCTGTACTAAGGTATTGATTCTCGAAATAATTATTTCATATCTTTTGAAGCGTATGGAGACAACATCTAATATTTCTATTTCAAAAAAATATTTTATTATATAGCAGTGCTATCCTCAAAAGCAGTGCTCATTGAGGACAGTTTTATGTGACAAAATTATGCAATTGTACAAAGCGAAAGAATATAGACTCTATTTATAAGAACATGATAAACGAATTAGAAAACTATTCTCTTTTATATTAACTATTCTCTTTTGTCTCAATATTTTCCAAATAAATAATATTTAACATAAAAAAAGAAAATGTTCACTTTTTTAACATTAATAAAGAAATAATTTTTATAAAATTAAACCATTTAAACAATTTTTTATATTATTTGAAAATTTTTTATTAATAATTTATTTTCCCGAAAAATATGCATCATCTAATATGATCGAATATTTTTTTGAAAAAATTCTATATTTGAAATATATGGAATATTCCTTTTTGAAAACAGAAATATCAGCAATCTTGCTCCCTGGATATTTCACCCTTTCAAGGCAGTAATCCCCAAGAGACGAATTAAGTCTCTAGAAACATAACCCACCGAAATCCTGCAGAGACTGATTCATCTTGTTTCCACCCATATACCTGTGTTTCGTGTAATATCCGACAAGCAAGCTACCCACATAGCTATACGACCTACGTGTGTCGCACGAATAATTAAGACGTCGTAAAAACTTATCACGTATCACGTATCTCACACGAGTAGCGGATGAATCAAACGTGTAGGGAGGAAAAATAACGAATTTAAACATATCAATGTTTATGCAAGATTAATTTTCTATAACGAAATCAAGAAACGAAAGATATACATATAAAATATTGAGAAGAAGCAGGTGTATCATTGCCTGGATAAAAATGGAACGTAAAATAAAAATTTCCGCTTCATTAGCGGCAATTAGCGATAATAAATCTGTTTCGTTTTGAAGCAAGTGCACTATATGACTATATCGATAAGAAATTGGTTCACTAATGCAGCGGATATAAATATTTGCATGGCCGATAAACATATAATTTCCTATAATGTCGATTAATTGGTATTCTAACGTTCCGCTTGATCAAGTTCAGTTTGTGCAAGCCGATAGAGCCAGTCTAATTATGCGATCCATTCGTCAATATAATCCCTAAATGAATTTACAGACAATTAGTGATTAAATGAGATCACTATAACAATCCGAACGGATGTCGGGTTAACGTCAAATTTAATTTATTATCGGAGTGTAAGCATTTCCAATCTGAATAATTTCGTGCGTGGGTAACACTTGATATCTGACAACATATATCTTCTTTGGTGACAATCTTCCTGTATAAAGATAGATCATTAATCTATTTGATAAACTTACACCCGGAAAAGAAAGCAAATCGAAAGTAATCAATTTCATATCTGAAAAGATTACATATAGATGTGTGTAAACTTGAATTTAAGTATTTAACTATACTTCAGTAATTATTTAACTTGATTTATGTTTGATTAATTTATCTTAAAAGTCGTTCATAATTATGACTCTTGAAGCTTTCCTGAAAAAATTTTGCATTTATGACTATTTGATTTTCAGATACAGAATTAGATAGATTTAATTGGAGATGTGCGAAATATGTGCAAAATATAAAATTATTCCTATATCATTTATCTTATATATCTTATATATCTTTCTGCGTGTGGCAATGACAGTTATTATCAAATGATTTCACGAGAAGGTTGATGTTTATTTACTTTCTATTCCTTCACGATAGTAACTCAATACAAAATAACAAAATTATTTTAAGAAAACACGAGTTTTTAAAGCTTTTATCTCATCTCAAAGCACGTTTAGAAACAATTCCATTATCTTCTGATGTAACTGTAATACAGTTACTGTATGTAGTTGGTTTTATTTATTCTCTAATATTAAGTAAAAAAAAGTCGAAATGTATTGTTTTCTAAAAAAAAGTATTTTTTCCATTTACCGCCTCAATACGATACATATTACTAAAACTTAAGAAGTTGACTGAACTTTTTAAAATCTCAGGCTGATATACTTGCGGAAAAAAGTTACAAAGTTTATTATAATTTTAAATTCCGGTTGGTTCACCGGCTGTAAAGCATCCGCCAGAAGTCCGAACGTATCCTTTTTACACTTTCTGTTCTTTTACCGGGATTGAACCGTCAACTTCGTCCATTAACTTTTCCCATCCAGACAGATTTTTAAGAGAGACGGAAGAAGAAGTCAAGTAAAGAAACCGATGCAAACGACTGGAAAAAACCGAGTTCGCAGTTTATCTTGAACTATCCACTTGATCGCACTCTAACAGGTAAATTTAATTAATCTGACAGACGTAGTACGCCCTTGTAACAATTTCGACCCTTGGCCAATTACGTGTTGATTTTTTCTATTACGAACGCAGCGTTTGTGCTGATGGTGGTACACAATAGTGAATTCACTTCTCCGTGTATGTGAGGAAGTTGTTTCGCCACATTCAGCAACGTTTTGTAGCCAGCATATCGAAATTATCCCTCGAATAAAAGCTTACGTACTTTGTATTGCGGATTTAAAATAGTAAAATTTTAATCATAATTAAAAAAGCACGATTAATTTTATGTTGTTGCTTCTTTAGTTGTGCTTATATTATATCATTTCTCGAGCATCAAAACAAGCAAATAATTACCAAGCTAACAAATTTATCAATATCATTGATTACGATCATTCGCTGACATTATGGATACCTGATACTGTTTGTGATCGATATAGCCGTAAACCTAATTTCGTGACTGCAGGCTACAAAATGGGAGAATTTATGGCACATAATAGATCTTCACCGGTTATAAATTACGCCAGTCGTGATCTTGATCTTGAGGCATTAAAGTTCAATATTAAACATATAAAATTACACGAAATATTTGTATGAAAATAATTACATAAAAATTTTGTCAATTTAACGAATTATCTTTTTCACTTTAAAGCATTAATCATTATTGACAAATAGCTTTCTTTTATTTCATATAATAAAATGATAGATACTAGTATATTATATCCATCACAAGGGAATAAGGAGTTTAATATATTCTTATAGAGATCAAATATTTTTTAAGTAATCGATGGTAAAATAATTATGTTTTCATTTTTCTTGTGGCGAACACACACTTGCTTTTACAAACATCACGTGCAGTTAATGCATATATTCATAGCATCATAAATCAAATGTCTGCGTGGTGGACGTACGTTGAAACGAACGCAAATCAATTGTTACGAATTTGCATACTGATCGGAGACTCGGCATATACTTTCAAGATTTCTCGATCACGGATGGTGCAGGTCGAGAACGTGCCGTTGCATGGATGGCACACGAAATCCCATATGAGCATTGCAAAAATGATTGGAGTGGTACGCGCGGAATTAATTGCGCGCTGCGCCAAGATAATCAGTGTAGGCGCCGTGCTCTTTGAAATCTAATTGTTCCATCAAAATGATAGTAATTAAATTCATCTGGCGGAAAACCGTGTAAGGGAAGTCGGGAAAGCGAAGCAAGAGCTGACGCGGAAGAAGCATATTAGTCGTAGTAATTAATTCTGAACTCAAGTGAGTGATTTGACAAAGGACACATTTACCGCGGTCGAAGCCAAAAAACGAAGTGTGTCGTGTAAAACACATAAAAGGGATGTACTTTGCAGCGTATTCTATTTAATAACTTTCATGTAGAACGGTTGGATCCGATTTCTTTTAATAAATTTATGTTATTTAACTGTGAATAATGTTTATCTTTCTTTTATTCGGTTTCTCTTTGTTACTGAAATATATAATTTGTATTTTAGTTTTAACACAATACTTCTTCACAGCTAAGATACTTCTTATCTTTATAAATAACGTTTAATTTTTCTGACAACTGGGTGCTTAGGTCTTTTAGATTTCGCGAATCCATTTTATCTCTGGTAGGCTTTAAAAAAACTCTTGAATATTTACTTCTTACATATATACATTCTCAGGCGATGGGGAATGCCTAAATTTTTGGATACTTGAATATTTAGACTCTGAATCTTTTTCTGAGATAAAACTTTCATCGTGGATAACTCAATCCCAAATTTCGCTAAGAGTAGAATCCTGTTAGTGAGATTCATTTTCTTGAGATACCTCTCGCGCGTACTATATAAGATAATAATATTATCGATTTCATATCGTTGTCTACTATATTTTGTAATTTGGAGCGTGTTACTAAACAAACGTAAAAGAATGAGTACCGCTAAGGAAGGCTGTCACTACTATGGTATTTTTACGTAAGGAATAAATCTTATAACAATGTATAGTTTTTTAAATTCATATAAATGTAAATATTATTTAGCGCCTTAAATAGCATTATTATAATCCATTTGCAACTTTTGATTTTACATTGCATCATTAATGTTATGAAGTGAGAATTAATATTACTGTATCGCTAATCATGTTGTGTATTAAGTCAATCTATTCGTTATATATGTTTAATAACGCAAATAATTAATAATAATAACTATGTGACTAGCAATAACTATCTTACTAGCAATTATTGATAATACACGTAATACACTAATTGACGATGTGAAAGTTTGACGACGAGATCAATCTTAATTTAGCTCTATTGCCTGACTGGGTTATTGACTAGATAGTTCCATCTTCTAATAACTCAATAATGTGTAAGACTCGTGTTTTACATGTATCTTTTTCAAAAAGTAAATTACTGCATTCCCATGCGTAGAAAAAAATAATAACGGTCATATCACGTTTGACGTTTTAACGGATGTGTTCATTCGAAACGTCAAAAGTTATCTAGAGCTTACGCAGGACAAGCTCGATAAACTTCGCTATGGTAATGACGGTATCACTTTGTATTGTTACTTAATCTCTGACATAAATAAAGTAAGAGAAATCCGATACAAAAAATTGAATCACTCATCGTATCAGGTTAAAAAAAGGTCAATTATGAAAAATTTCAAACATTAAAGCAAAGTAGGTATAACATGAATAAATTACTAATTCCATTGTAATTTAAATTTATTAATTTTTATTATTTTATTCTTATATTCATCATTGTTGAACTATAAATAAAAATTAAAAAGGAAAGTTATATTTTAGTTTTTGTAAGATTAAATCTAAAGAGACTAAAACAAAAGCCATGTTTCAAGCTCTTAGCTTTTTTCAAACTCCTTTTTTCCTACGCAAAAACAAATAAAATTGTGTTTTTAAGCAAAAATAGAAATAATAGCTTAGAATATTTATGTCTTACTTAAAGTTACACACAAAACAGTTCAAATTTGAGATCATTAATTAATATCAACTAACATGATTAATTTTTAACAGTAAATAAGATATATATATATATATATATATATGATATAAGAAATTAATAGCAGATGCTATATAAAAATTAAGATATTGAGATAGAATAAATTTTAACATAAAAATAGGTAAGTAAATATCCGTAATGTTATATATTTTCATGTCTGATTTTAAAGGTTCGAAAAACATCGTTTACAAATGAACGCTTCGCATTTGCTCTCAAGCAATTTCAACTGTATGCAAAATTATTCCGTAGAAAAGTTTTAAAACCAATATAAAAAATGATGAAGAGGTAAAGTTGGAATACTATTGGAGAACCATATCTCGCGGTTAGTTAGAATTAAATTCAGATTGTCTAACGGAAAAGTGGATGACTTTTTATGTAACAATATTGAATCAGATTAGCATGATTGGATAATTTTATACAAATTTCAAATAATATCACAGGTATAATAACGAATAAATGAATAACGCATAAACGTAGGATATAAAACATGTATAATAATTTTAATGTATTTAATTTTTACGTTTAAAAATTAAATGTTTTATAATTTTATAATTATTCCAGTAACTTATCATTTATCTATTTATTAGTATTATATATGTATATGTGAATAATTTTAATAAAATAATATAAAAAATCTTAAATTTATTATATTATATTATATTTTTTTCTATATTTTTAATTGTTTAAAGAAAGAATACAAAGTATAGATAGTTAATATTAAAAACTTGTGGTAAATAATTGATCTTCTGTTCATTTTATTAAGAAAAATCCGACTCTCAAGATTAAATAATAAAAAATCAGAATTAAATAAATTTGCTAAGTACTTTAAAATAAAATACTTCGTAGATAATTTTAGAATCTATATAGAAACACATACTATATAAAAGATATGAAAATACTCCAGATGTAGCATATTAATTAATACACATAATGTATTACCCTCCCATTTTAAATCAACACTTATTTTCTTATTTCGAGAAATTATTTTTATTTGTGATTGCGACGAATGACAATGATATGCTATGTAATACTCCGGTAAAATCAAAACTCCCATAGAAAAAAATGTAACGATAACTATTTTGATACTGCGAGATTAAACTGAAATATACATATGTGACTGTCATAAGCCTAAGCCTTGTGTTTAAAGCCTTGTGAGATCTCAGAGCGATTTTTAGCATCGTGGACACAAGGGTTTAAACACTGCCTACCCTAGTTTCCGAATACGTATCTTAATCTCCCTCAGAATCTGCAAATGACATTAGAAATTTTAGCGTTTAATAACCTCATTCTGAAAATTATGATCCCTACAGCCCCATAAATTCCATGTAAAAACATTCCCGTTCGTTATAACTTGTTCTGAGTTTTACTGTAAATGATACGATATGCAATTTGATGAATTGAAATCCCGGGCTACTATGAATAGTTATGAACCGGATTTTAATTAAAATATCCAATGTTAAGCTTTATCATGGAATAAAGTAATTAGGAATCTCGTATGTAACTATCATTACTTTTATTACTTAATAGGATTCAATGAATTTCTATTTTATCACATTTCAATAATATTTGTGTGTTTCGTATAAACATCACTGTTTTGAGAGACGATATATCTTGAATTGCAACGGGACAAAAAAAATGGCAAAATTTTTCATATTTGTATTTATTTGTTCATTATTTTATCATTAATTCTCAGTGACAAAAAGTATACATGCTTGAAAAGAATTTATATAATGTAAAATTCTGCAATGTAAATATTCGAAATCTTTTATAAATTTTAACAAAAACAGACTAAAAATTCGATATAAAAAAATCAACAGAAAAAATTACGATACTATGCCGCGCAATAAACTCGAAGCGATAGTAACCCGATAGTTTTCTATAAAATAACATTGCTTTTGTGACATGTGGACATGTGTAATAATATTTTTATAACTTTATTTCCAGATAAATATACGAAAATGAGACAGATGAAAAAAATCATCTTCGTAAACTACTGTGTCGATAAATTATGTCTTTTATTATCTATATTTTATATCATCTTTTACTTATTTATAACTTCTATAACTTTTTACAACATATTTTGCAAAATAATGTATTAAACATCTGGGAAGTCAACGTAAAATTAGCATTCTCTTTACTAAAACTTGTGCTAAAGTTGAAGCAACTTCTCACATATGCGAATATTAAATGCTGGTTTAAGACATGTATTATCTCTCTTGTCTGCAGTCGTTATTTAATATGCAGTGAAGCAACAGGAGTCTTAATACTGGTTAAATGTCGCACACTTTTGTCTAAGAAATAATGCATAATGAAATAGAAAACAGGGATTGTACTTCCGACTTTAATATCAAAAAAATTAGAATGGGTGATGCAAATTCTTATACGAATATATAGCACAAGCCGAATACATAACATATTACTCTCTAAGAGAATATTTTTTGGATTATGAAAGATTAAAAATCTCATTTTATTAATCTTCTACAAAGTAACCTCGGTTTAACACAATTACAGCTTAATTAATATAAATATAATCAATTAATGTAAATATTAATAAACACTAATTGACATAAATATAATATATTACGACGGATGTAAATATAGGAGTACCGTATTAATCCGGAGGAAGAAAAAAGATTAAACACAATAATAGGAAACATAAATACATAGAATAAATTAAGTTAATAGTTATATAATCTGACAATAATTGGATAAGTAACAAAAGACTCTCAATAATGAAATTAACAAGTGACAAGAGTAAAGAGGGGCTTTGAAAGTTCAAAACAAATAAGAAAAAGTGACTTCAAAAAAGTAACTTTAAAATAGTAAATAAATAGCGTAATTTCCTGCGAGAAAATCCAAATAAAACTTGGCTAATGATCAGTTTATTATATGATCGAAATCAGACAGTCATAACTTGAGCAGAAAGAGAAGTGAAGTGTCACTTACCCACCACCTCAGAGAGAACGCGAGAATAAGCATATACTACTAAATTTAGAAGTTACTCACTTATTTCTCGCCGGAAAACGTGAGATTTTGATTTAATTGTTACCGCATCGCTGAAGATGACTCAAAGCAGAGCCGAAACGGAGTCCGATTTACAATTATGGCTCCGTTCCGATATTCACTGCCAGTACTAAAAATCTATAGTTCACGTCACATACACTATAGATTTTCAGTACTGGCAGTGAATAACGGCACACAGCCTATGTAGCCTATTAGTTATTAAAGATTGATATAACGTTAACTTACGCACCGTTAATCGCGTCTCAAAATTTCTCTTTACTTGGCACTCGTTAATTTGACATTAAGAGTTAATTACGAGTTAAGAAATCTGGCTTACCTCGTCGCATCCTGGCCGACAAAATCGATCTGCGTACGTGCCATTACAGCGTTTTGCTTCGCGGTCTCCCCCGGCGATCCCTGGTACTCACTTTGAACAATGTACATTAGGATGCTCATGACGAGGAATTTCGAGATCGCGGGTACAGACGAGAGACGCTGCGCGACATGACAGCTTGTCTCACTTTCGTTCTGCACGTTTTACACCACCGTCCCGTTAATTCGTCACCGATGCACTTCGCCGCGGCGAGGTGTAGAATAATGATGAACGAAGTCGCTTTAATGAATTTCTTCCGCCGACAAATAGTACGGCGAGAGAAATAAGGCGAGCACGCCACTCACCAAGATTAAAATCTCCTCGTTTCTCTTCAACTGTCTTATTAGCGCGTCGGGACTCGCCGAATGCATATAGAACATTGGTGCATATTGCGTTAACGCGCACTGCGGTAACGACGGATTTAATTGTTCGCCGCGTGTAAATTTATTCCCCGCAATCACGCCGGTGAAGCGGTGTCGTTATCATATTTGTTATCGGGCACTGATCGTTATTATATCACCATATCACGATGAAAATTCTGCATTAATTCATTGGTTATTGAGCCTCTTCTTATCTTTCCTTACTTCCCTTAAACGATCGCACACGAGACGTTTCAATTCACACAGTTTTTCTGTCGGAGAAAACGCACGCAGGAATGATTAACGACGTAATAAAAAATTACGTCGTACCTCCATTATTACGTTCCGCACATTGTCCTTCGAACGTGATTATTTTCTTGGACGTAAGCGTTCCTTAAGCATCTCTTTTGCGCACTTTGCATTCGATGCGGTTGGCCTTGCAGTCACCGCAAATTTGTAGCGAATAATTTTGTCGTAGCACAATACTATTCAAAACGACCGATCTCAAGTAACGTACTCCATCAAATTTATGCGAGTAATTTATAAATTCAATGATGTAGCACCTAATATAACATTTTTGTGACATAAATTTCTTGAAAATGCTGAGACATTCTATCTTATTTATCACTTTTTGCCATTCTCCTACATTGAACTTCCACGTGATCGACAAACGCTTTATTAATATTTAAGTTAATATAAACTATTTCTATTTCTTGCCTAAAGTTTCAATTTACTTATAAATTATAGAAAATTTTATTGTATATAAAATTTTCAAGACTTTTATGTCAATTTTTAGTGATGTAGAAAAGATTTATTGTTTTAGAAAAAATGCAGTCATAAAATTGTAATTAATAAATGTCTGAATAAATATCAGATATATAATAATAATAATTACGTACAAAAAATAAAAATCTCATAATTTTTGTTACATATTCCTAGCAAAGATGGAAAATGATTATCATTTATGTAGCAATTAAAAATTTCTACGTGATTAGGTTAATGTTGTAAATTAAAATATGATTTTTTACAATCTTGTCAAGGAAATTACTTCAATGTGAGAATCTATGATTGCATGATTATCAAATTTCTCACGTATCAGCTAAGATACGTGACAAGATGAGTGTTGCGATTATCAGTCAATGTCAATACACAATTAAATAAAATACATATCTAATTGATAAATGCTATAAATATGTATATTAATTTTTTAATGTATGTGAAAGCGATAATATAATTATGATATAAGATTGCAATAATCTCAAACAGTAGCCAGGAAATAAAAGAACATTTTCAAGAGAGTTAATAAATCTTCTATTAAATATCGAATCAATATATCAAACAAAAATTATGTGATTGATAAATCAGATTTCAAACAAAATGCTTAGGTTTTCGTATTTTTTTTAATCGGTATGGTTTTATCAGTTTTGTCACGAAATAGTGTCAAAAAGCAAAATTAGCAATTTAGCGCGATCATGTGACAAACGACAAACGCACTTTTGTGATGTATTAAACCGTAACAATTTTTTATAGTACTCTCAGAGAGGATTATATTGATGGCTGAAATCGTGAAATAAAAACTCGTAAAATAAAAATTCGGACTGTGACTATATAGAAACTGACGATTAACGAGTGCAATTTATACCTGTCGCACATCAAGCTGGTATTTTTACGGCACGATAGTCTCGAATTTTGTGCTCATCGACCAAAAATATCAATATTACTGAATCGAATAGGATTGCAGTTGCCGAAAGGCTCACAATTCTCTCGACGTGACGGTACGTATGTAGATATATTTTATTTGCGTGCGGGATAGCGTCGCGACGATGAGTTTCGCTGTTTCGCGCGGCACTGAGGAGCGCCGGTTGCTCATTCATCGTCGGCACCCCCGTGAACGCACGCCAACGATGTCGCGCAGGCGTTGCACCCTCGTCGTCGCAACCTCGTCGTTGCTTGTCCTTCGGTCTCCCGGTGGCGTCGCGACGCGTCATTCCGCTGTGAAGAGGACACCGAGAAAGAAATCGAGAGCTCTCGCCACCCGCGTTTTCTATGGAGTGGCGCGCGAAACGACACGATCAAAGTGGCAAGCCGTGATGATTTATCGCCGCGGCGTCCCCGTATGAAAAAGGCGAGCCAGAACGGTATTCGGTCACGATTTATGGAATCCGAGCGAGCAAAATTTCTCCGCCGCGTTAACAACTCGACGTGGAACGTCATGTTTTGTCTCGCATAAGTGTAGAGGATTGGAGTGGAGCAATAAGAACCGCGGGAGAAATCGAGTTCGAGAACCCCCTTCGCGCGAGCGGAAGGTCGAAACGGAGATAAAAACCGGTGTGATATTTACCCTTGATTTTTGCACACGAGAAAACTTAGCTGTCATTTCTTCGCTGTCGGCAATAAAGAATTCAGAACGCGTAATCTTTTCGCAATAAATTTGCATGTAGTTTCTTTTATCTTTATGTAAAATAGAAGAGAGTTTCAATAACAAGAATTATAGTATGTTTCTGATTGCCCTATTAATCGCTTTGCACGCGCTTATAGTTATCTCAAAATTAGCTCAATAAAATCCGAAACGCTCGCGAGATATCGCAGATAACTAGTTGTAATGTCACGGTATCATAGATTCACAGATATATATTATAAACGGATTAAATATGTATTCGCGTTATCGTAACTATTACATAATAAATAATCGAAATTCAGTTATCTCGTTGCCCGTGGCGAAGTCTTGCGTGAGTTTCGCTTAATATAACGGTCATCTCCCCTCTCTGAGCAATACGCTCCCGTCCGCGGTAGACGGCGGAACTGCGGAAGGAGAAACAGAGCCCAGAGCCGTCGTTCTTAAACAGTCTGCGATATCGCAAGTTTAAACTCTATTCCGACGTGGCACTATAACTCCGACGAACATTCGTGTATAGCGTGCGGCTTAAGCTGGTTTCACATCAGTTATATCATAATTGTGCAGCGGTTGAAGCTTCCTTTTCGCAAGAACGACTCGATCGGAATATTATATCGCGATTCGCGAGTGAGAAATTCAATTTCAGGAAAGTGTATTCAAAGTGTTTCTATGCCAAGTTTATAATTTATTTTTGTTTTGAGTATTGAGTCACAGTTCACTCTCAGACAGAGTCAGAATCTAATATATATGATTTTTTTCTTTATTTCTATGAACTGAAAACTGAACTCCGACTTGGATATCTCTGTGTTGCAATATTTTGTAGCTCCATTGTGAAATGGACTTTAAGATAAGCGATAAGCCCCGGCTTCTGTGCATTCCCATCGCCGGTCGCGATTAATTATATTAGACAATGAGGTATTTTTATCTAATAAGAGACGATGTCCGGTGATAATCATATAAGCCGCGTTTACATAATGTCGATCTGACAATACAGTAATATACTATTACTTCGGGGGATTTACAGTGCAGCCGAATGCAGTGAGTCGGCATGAAACATCTGTCAGTGGAATCACACGTTTAGTACTGATTGTGAGTGTGCGCTGTGCGTGTTCTGTGTAGAATGAAAAACCTGTTCAGTCAACGCTATACTCCAATAAATCAGCTCGCATCTTCTTTTAAATCGTAGTTTATATAATATACAGAGAAAAACATTTTTTATTAATTGCTACGGATATTTTATATATTTTATGGTACGTGAAATATGT
Organism: Temnothorax nylanderi; assembly: GCF_030848795.1. Lineage (NCBI taxonomy): Eukaryota > Metazoa > Arthropoda > Insecta > Hymenoptera > Formicidae > Temnothorax > Temnothorax nylanderi. Next base: position 152,733 of record NW_027249095.1, on the reverse strand, counting down.
ATAAAAATTAGAGCTTATAATTTAATTAAAAATAATAAAGTAATCCGAGTTAAAATTGAAATCGACAATCATTAAAAAATTTTTTGATTTATTGAATTAAATAAAAAAAATTGATTGATTGTATTGAAACCACATTGACGTTTCAAGTGTGTAACATATCAAAGTAATTGAATTTTTTAAATATTTTTTTCCTTTTAGTTCCTTTTCATACTTTGCGTCAATCTTCTTAATTTATATGTCATATCATTTGTTTATTTCTTACTGCAATGTATGAATCGATAAAATGTTTATTATAATTATAATTATAACACTGCAGCAAGTTAAATTCAGATGTCATGTTTTATTCATTTTTGTAACAAATTTAAACGAATATGCTCTGTTTATTATATGACACTGCTGTAAAAGTTAATTGCTGTTAATGCTATTCGACGTCGAAATAGTCTAGAGGAAATTTGCTTATCATCCATTTTCAGAACAAATTGTACGGAATTGTTGTGACAACACGTGTAATTTATCCGCACGATCGAAAGCGGATATATTATTGGACTAAAGCGGGACGATTTACGGTGCAAAAGTGAATAAGCAAAGGAATTCGGATTGTGTATAATAGAACGAGATCGCAAATAGAGCGGCTTATTTTCCCCCTTCCTCTCCCGCTCGCATTTTTCTCGTCAAAAGTGGATTACATCGCTCTGCATGTGCAGATTTGGAAAGCTAGCGAGTCTCGAGGAACCCGTGTTATTCTCGCTTTTTGTTGTGTCAAGATCTCAATTGAAGAACTAAGTGGATGAGTAAGTGATATGTTATAAGTTAATGACTTGAGCGAAAATTGAATCCATGGAATTTTAAACAATATTATTCCACTAAATAAGGCGTTCAAAGTACAGTTTTTTCGGTATATTATTTTTCTTCACTTATTAGTAACTCAATTGTTTTTCGCGTAATGTGTTAGATATCAACAAATTTCTTTCTCTTTTTCTACGCACTACTTTGAAATTTAACAGTCTGTAAAAATTGATCAATTAGCAATTTAACTTATAGAAAAACTAAAAATAGAGAGTAGAGTTTAAAAATAATAATACAATTTAGAGTTAGATTGTTCTATTTTAAATTTATAAAATTGTATAATCAGAATAATATAAAATAAGATTACTGCTGTTGTTTAGAAAACTATTATGTTAAGAAATTAATCAATTTTTATTTCTTAAAGAAAATGAATATATGTATAATTAATTAAATCATTCACTTTACATAAGAAAAGAAAACTTTAGATATAATGGATTAATAGAGATAACTAATATTTTTAATTAATGTATTCTTTTGATAAACTAATTTTTAAAAATTCCACGAAGAAGAATGTTCGCACAAAAACACCTAAGAAAAAAAAAGAAAAAGACTGATCACACCTTGTCTTACTCAACGTCATGAGTAGCCGCGGTAAAGTCGCTTGCATCGCGAAAAAAAATCAGGCTAAATCTGCTTTCAGTGGCCAAATGGTATGAGAAAGATAAATGCGGCAAGTATGTTGTGCGAAGATTGCCGATTCTCTCCTGGCTGCCGCGATACAGACCCGCGTGGATCTTGCAGGATGCATTGGCTGGCATCACGGTCGGTCTCACCGCTGTTCCGCAAGGCATCGCTTACGGTATTGTCGCCGGTTTAAATCCCGAGGTAAAAATAAAAAAAGAGAGCGACCGCCGCATCAATCTTGTATCGTATCCTGCCGTAACACATAGATAAACGTTTCTCTGTTGCAAGTTTCAGAGAGATAAAACGGAATTTCTGAGAGTAACTCTGATTGTGAGAAAATAAATCGAAGAACAAAAAACAAGTCCGTTTTCAGCACGACTCAAGAATACTTTCTGTTTAATTTAAATCAAAGTATTATTTAAAAGAGCGTTATTTTTTAAGTAATATTACAATTTTGTTTAATTTTTAAGGGAGAATATATATATTTCCTTAAAATACATTGCTTTTGTATCTACTAATGCCGTTTAATTAATATTTACGTAACTCGATACATGCACGATTATTAATTAATTTAAATGATATCTTTTTTAAATATAATTTCTCTGTAATTTTATGATCTTACAGTATGGACTGTACGCAGCATTTATGGCATCATTTATATATATCATTTTTGGTTCATGCGAAAACATCACTATTGGTCCAACAGCCATTATGGCTACCATGGTTCAACCATTGGTCGCAAAATATGGCGTTGACATGGCTATACTAATTGCTTTTTTGAAAGGATGCATCATTGCGCTTTTAGGAATTTTACACTTAGGTATGTATCTTTATATATTCCAAAGTAAAAGATATATGTCACAGATATATCTAAATTTAAAAATAATTTATAATCACGAAATATTGCTGCTGCATAAATGCATCCTTTCCGTTTTTTCCAAGGCTTTTTATTGGACTTTATATCGCTTCCTGTAATTACTGGCTTTACATCAGCCGCGGCGATCAACATAGCGTCTTCCCAATTTAAGTCACTCCTGGGCATTCCTGGTAGAGCCGAGAGTTTTCTGGATGCTTTGATAGCAATCTTTAAGCATCTCGATCAGATCCGATATCAAGATACATTGTTGGGAATTGGTACAATCATTGTGTTAGTTTTGATCAAGGTATAAATTCCATCAGAACAAGCAAAGGCACAATTTTGATTTTTCTTTAAAAATCGAAAGTTTAATTTTCGTTCCAATCAAATTTTATATCTCGAAAAAGGCAATAATTCTGTATAATAGAAGGGAATTATTTATTTGTATTTTTTCCAACTATAGAATATACCAGGACGGCGTACGGGAACAACCTTGCAAAAAATAGGATGGCTTCTTGGTCTGTCTCGCAATGCGTTAGTCGTAATTGTAGGCACTGTTATGGCATATATTTTTTCCACTAATGGTCTAAACCCGTTCACATTAACGGGTGAGTAGATAAATCATTTAATATTGGTGTTTTTTTAAATTATGGTTACATAATATTATAGAATTTGTTCTAAAACAGGCTTTGATAACCAAACGCAGCAATTAATCACCAGATAACTTTAATCAATTATCTTTTATTTGACGTTTCTCTATGAGTTCCAAACTTATGGAATTGAGTTTAGAAGATTTATCGTATTATCGGTACGCGTTGTGGAATAAATTCATGATAATAAATTTTGTTGCCGCCGATTAATTTTCGAATTTTGCACCTTCAATATTTTCTTTCGTATCGAGAATTGAGATCGATTTTTTAAATATATGCTTATTGGCGTCAAAATTGCTCGAGATTAAGTCACAAACTTTTAAATTATTATTAATATTTATCAGTTATAATATCCATTTTTTTTTAAACAAAGCTCAATGTTATACAGTAATTACAATAAAGAATAATTTTCTGTTTGTTCAAATCGCGGAATTGCTCTCGTTTCAAGATTTTGATGATGTATTGTTAAAAAAAGATCTCTGGCTTTATATGGACAGATATCACGAGAAAATATATATTTCACACAGCGGGTTGCATGAAACGAGAATAACAAACAAAGCGTTTCAGGCACAATGGGGCAGGGTTTGCCACCGATCGCACCTCCGCCGTTTTCCACTACCTTTCAGAATCAAACGTATAACTTTCTGGAAATGACTACCGCAATGGGAACGACGCTGTTCACGATACCGATCGTATCAACTATCGAGCACATAGCCATTGCGAAAGCCTTCGGTAATTAAGTTTTTGTCATTAAATTACTGCTGTCGCTTTCACACAATTTCAGGAAGTAAAAGCTTTATAGCGAAAGAGAATTTTTCGTATGAAATGTACTACGCATTTCTACGTCACGCTTTTACTTTAAAAAGTGCGATTTTATACTACTATAACTTTTAGACTTTAGAACATTGTTATTTTTGATTGATACGAAGCAGAAACCAGACCTAACAAATGAGCGCGAATATACGAAGTGAGGCCGTTTGCAAATTCATTAAAACAAGTGGTTCATTCTTCTTTCTTTCCGCTCGTTTGCTTGGTCTGGATACTCTGGATCCGATTTTATATGCATTGTTATTTCCGAGAACTAATTAAAGTCGAGTCTGCCTGCTCGAGGAGGATAATAGAATAATTGTTTTAGCAAAGGGTAAATCTTTGGACGCCACGCAGGAAATGATCGCTTTAGGAATCTGTAATATTTTCGGGTCGTTCGTTCGCTCGATGCCAGTTACAGGATCTTTCACGCGAACGGCGGTCAATCATGCGTCGGGCGTTAAAACACCATTGGGAGGAATATTTACAGGTACGTGAAAAATTTTATCACTTTCGGATTCGATGTAATTATAAAATCCTAATCAACTTGGTTACGTAAACGTATTATTTGAAAATGTCTATATAATATCTAATAAAATAATTAAATTTTTTGATAAAAATTAATATTTTCTGACTATTTAAATGTTAAATTTACTGTCTTATCGTAAAATCACAATTAAATGAAAAGTCAAATATGTTTGGTCGGTCTTTCGGGAGATTGGAGAGCAGAAATAGTTTAATTTTTCAGCGAAGCGCGAAGATATCTTTTTATTTCACAGCGTTTTTTAATTAATGACAATCTTTTCAGGTTGTTTGGTATTGCTCGCGGTCGGTCTCTTGACCTCTACTTTTTACTTCATACCGAAGGCGACGCTGGCCGGTCTCATCATATGCGCCATGTATTACATGCTCGATTTCTCGACGTACAGTTTGCTGTGGAACGCCAGAAGTAAGTTCCACAGATCTCTCCTTCTTTCTTTTTTCTTTCTTTTTCTCTCTCTTGTTTCGATTCACCTATACGCGATCTAACCAGCGTGGCGTCATCGCGTCAAGCGTCAATGGTGCACGCCGCACAAAAGGAGCTGCCGTCAGCGAGAGCACCACCCACACTCGGGATGCATTCGCGGTGCATTTGTTCTCGAAAAGCCCGCGTGAAACAATAATGCTCGAGCGCGCCCTTGGTGGCATTTATTGTTAAGACGGAGCAGTGCCACCCGTTCCCGTTAACTTTTGTCGCGGGCTTCATCTCGAGCTCATCTGCAGCTAATTCGTAATAGATCCGGCGATATCGGTACCTACGCGCCCGTTTGCGAATGCGATCGACGTCATTCCTGCGTGGGTAGAACCAGTAGGTAATTTCGCGTATTGAATTAGGATATTTTAAAAGATTAAATTTGTTATTAATTAAAATTGAAGCCTTGTTACTACAGAATTTATTAGTCTCAAAGAAGACGAAGATTCTTATAAAAGAATAAAAAACAATTAAAATAAATATAGATAATATAGATGTGATTAATAAATACATAGATGCAAAAGTAGTTTAATTTTATTTTGAAAGATTATAGTAATATAGAGGTGTCTGCAAATGTTTTTAGAGACCGATTTCTTTGTGATGATGCTGACATTGGTCCCAAGCGTTTTTCTTGGCTTGGAATACGGTATCTTAATTGGTATCGTAGTTAATCTAGCGGCATTGCTGTATTTCACAGCGCGGCCTTCCGTTCAGATGAAAATTGAACAGGTACAGTGATACAAAATTATTTCATAGATCCTTCGCTATCAAATAATTTAATATCGCTAATTTAGTTACTAATTTGAAATTATCATCTTTCAGTTCATGCATTATTTGTCGAGTCTTTTTATCAGCAAGCAACCTTATCAAAATTTTATCTTATTATATGAAAAAAATGTAACTCTATTGAGTAATTCTGAAAAAAATATTTTCTGTGTTCTAATGTATTCGGAGGGTAGTATTATACATTCGGTTCGCAATAATTTTAATGTCTAAAATGCCGTTATTTTTTTGACATAATACGAAAAAAAAGAAATATATTCAACAGAGATTATTGCAACGCATAAATAATGCTGTCGTCTTAAATCGCTTACGCTATATTTTCAGTTTAATCCAATTTAATCATGCTGTTATCGTTCAAACGTAATCGAGACCTATCATTCTTTGTCAGATTAATCTACTACGCGAACCGGTGAAATCAATACACTCCTCGATTCTTTTCCCTTTCGGGCCTTGCTGGGGTAATAAATCCTTCTTTTAAAAATGTCTTAAAAATTCTGCTCTCAAGTATTTTTTTTATATAGTGTGTTGTGTATTCTACCGAGTAAACTACTTTGGCGTACTTTTTCAAATTCCTAGTACACCAATAGCGAAACAGATTTTTATGTACTTAAATAACAGATCTTTTTAAACTGGCAGACAGCCAGTTTAAAAATATCGCTGCTGAATGTACGTGTTTTTTCAATGGAAATATCCGTCTGGAATATTTTCCTATTACACAGTGACTAGCCACCAGTATGAACAAACGGTATCTTGTTTTCTTTGTCTCGAATGCAGATCGAAGGGGACACTGTAATAGTCGTCATGCCCGAAGAAGCTATATCCTTTCCAGCGGCGGAGCGTCTGCGTGCTAACATAATGAAGCTTTCCGGAGAGAGTGAATGTAACGTGATACTCGATTGTAAAAATCTGAAAAGGCTCGACGTTACGGTTGCTAAGGTAAGCAATCAAGTTCGGCGTGAAAAATTACATAAAATGCTTCTTTAGATAGACTCGAAGAAAAAAACGCGAGCACGAAAGCAACGATAATAACCGAATGGTATCAATGACTTGCATTTCTTTATCGATTGGAACAGAACGATTAAAATTAATTCTCTTGCTTTTAGCGTAACTCTACAGCTACGTGTTAAGATTACGCATTAAATAAATGATTCAATTAGAATTATATTAGCGAACGATGCATTAGCAATCATATGTATTGCTACGATTATTAAAATGCAAATAAGATTTTTTTCAAGTTAATTCTGATGTTGTCAAGAGCTTCCTAAAAAATTAAATTGGTTTTCTGAGATTTCTATTTAACAAATATAGTTTTTTTTCTCGTAAAAATGTAGTACTGTAAAATATTAAATCACACGTTAGATTAATTTTTACAGAAATAAATTGGGGATTTATAAAGTCATCTTAAAGAGATCACATGAAGATTTCATATATACATTTGATATTAAATAATTTGATAAGAAAATTGATCATTTTACTGGCGAATAATCTACTTGTTCGTACAATCATTTGTATAAACATGTAGCTGTATGAGTACACGTGGGTCGATCTGATGCGGTGTCGCGAGGTTTATTCAGCAAACAGCACGCTGCACGTGCCAACGTGCTGCGCTGTTATCATCGTTCTCTAATTTCTTATAACTACGGAGGGTATTGTAATACAGTACACCGTGTGAATATTACAAACAGAATTTCCCAGCGTTAACTTATGGAGAAGCAATGTATGTTTAAGGGGAGTTTTAAGAATGGATACGTTGTTAAGTTTTTGAAGAATCGCGCTCGCCGATCCACGTATCATATTTTCTGCCGAGCGAATTCAGTTCTAATTTTGTATATTATTATATTCTCGCGATCGCGCGTATTTTATTTGTACGGAGAACTTGTGCGCTCCGCGTCGCGTTTTAATTAACATGAAATCGATCTTGCAGAATGTCAAGCTTCTGGCGAAGGACCTTTCAGTACGTGGACAAACAATTGTCTGCTGTAATTGCTGCGAGAACGTGAACGCCGTTCTAAAGGTCGTAGCACCGGAATTATTAAACGTCACGGAAGATAGAAATAATTATGACTGAGGATCGTTTTTCTCACGTTTATACAAATTTGAATGCGACCGCCAAGGTTTATAGATATCACGTGAGAGGCTCTTTAATAAATAATAAATGACTGCCGGTTATTATTAAACTTTAACCCGGATCAAATCTCACTAATTACGATATCGTTCCTTTCTAAAAAAAAAACAATGAAGTTCGCAACTCATTAAATTTCTTTGCGTCATACGTGCACTATTTAAAATGAAATATGTGTGTAACCCGCTCGAGAAAAAGAGAGAATAAAGTGTGAAGAAATATACAAGAGGCAAATAGAGATTATACACTTTTATTTATCTATATTTTTATCATGGCAGTCTTGCTATATTCGTCTTTAACAAACGTTTATTTATTTCTTAATTTTTTCTTAATATTTCATAAAGCTTGATATTTTTTGCATGTTTTTCGATGCAACATAGTCATGGTCGCACGAAGCTCACTCGACGGAACTGTCGCGCGTTTGCACGGTCTCCGACCATTCGATTAACATTCGCGAATAATTGAAACTCCATTTTAAACGACAACGAGTATTTATGTAAATATAACAAACAGATATATATATAAATCGACTCACCGGAAGTGATATGCCCATATGTCGCCACTGTCCACTCGCCGACTGCTCATCCATTGCTCCGAAGAACAGGCGCCGCTGGAGAAAGAAATCGTGCTCACATTTTATAACTTCATTTTTATGTACATGCGTATAATAAGACAAAATTTGTTTAATAAAGAACGTTATATTTCTATTAAAATGAACGACGCATTTGACCCTTCTTTAAATGTCTTTTTAGGCTTAAATTATTCCAATTTTTAATTAATACTTTTTATAAAGCTTTGTTACGCAATTACACTTTGTGGACGTAACGCGGAATAAAACGAAACAATCATTTGCGTAACATGGAACAGAATCTTGGATATAATGTGTTACCCTGGGAATATCCGTGGTTATGTAACTCAACGCGTACGTTTTGTGCACATAGAGGCGCCAGTGGACGGATTCCACACCGATTCCACGTCGAACGTGACCGCATATTCACTCTCATGCTTCTCTTTCTCTCTCTCTTTTTCTCTCTCTGCTACTAATATTTAGAACAAAAGTGTGTGGAGCTTGGAACAATTACGCTTTATTCAATGCTTCGGAGGTAACGGCCATAACGATAACGGTGTGAAGTCGCTCGCGGGGATTTCAAAGTTTCCCAGAGATTCCAGAGAAGGTTTCTCTCTAGTTCGCTTTCCGAGCTCCGAGCTCCGGCGCTGCGCGGCGGCCGCGGCGCAGTGATGCCACAGGACGCGGCTAACGGCTTACCCGAAATCCGAAATTCCCGAAAAACGGGCGGTGAGTGGTGGGGATACGGCGCGCGCCGCGGCCCGCGCCGCGCGCGCACCCCCACCACCCCGATCTTCGCCGTTGCTTGTCGAAGCTAGCCGAACTTCTGCAGGGTGCACACGTACCGACTACCGGCACGTACGCAGCGGTCGCGGCGACTACGCGTCTTCCCGGCCTTCTCGTTCCCGCCTTCTCTAGTTCTCTCTGTGTACGTATGTAACGTATGCCGTAATTGCCGTAATATCGTTGTTTTTCGGGTCCTCGTTCTGGCAAATTGTGGCAAGTAGAACAATATATAATATTATACTGATATTGTGTACAATATTGGACATTGGACTGACCGATGAAAGTACGAATTTGGATTTTTGTTCAACGGTCATGTGCGACGAACGGGTGTCTGGATACGAAAATGCCTAACTCGGAAGTGGAATTAATGATGTGTTTAGTGAACGTGTTTTATAACGTATTATCTACTATTAACTCGCGTTGTGCACGCGATGAAAAGCGGAAGTGCCGTGTGTCGTTGTATTACGCTGATTAGCAGGCGGGAGCGCAATTAACCTAATTTCTTTCCGATTCGCGTGCGAGAGTATCCGAAGCAATAAAGCAGGGGCCTGGGGCGCCCACACGCGCACAATGATGATAAATTTATTTGTTCATCAGTGATAAAAGGCTTGCGCTGCCAACGCGAGAATTATAGTTTCGCAATTCGTCGATAGACGTATAATTTCAAATTGAGAATAACTGCAGCAATTAATTAAAAAAAAAAAAAGGATATTAAAATGAAGTTGATTCGAGGCAACCGTTTCAAATTTTACAGCTTGAAATAAATAAATTTGTGAGTTTGGGAAAGAATCCCTACGAAAGAGAGAGAAACGCATTATTTATTCCTTAAATAAATTATCCGCGCAAATGCAAATTATTTCCCCTTTCCCCCAATTCCTTTCGAAATCATCCGAAACTCCGACAATCGTGATTTTTTAATACAATTTTCGAACAACTATTCACAGTCGCCAGAGACCTGAATGATGTGCACGACAAGTAAATCTCGGCTGCAAAGGTAAAAAAAAAAACACATATAATGTTTCAAAGGCGCAAAGAAAATGTAGGAAATATATGAGACGTATTTGTAGGGTTAAGACACCGATAATATCGACCGAAACGGAGAACCATCGTCTTTCATAAAATATTTATTTTATTCCTACTTTTGTTCAGATTAACACAATTCGGAATATTGACGTTTTTAAGCGGGCTTTCAGGTACTAGAAGCTTATGACCTCCGGTATAGTTCGGTGATGGTTACCGATGTGCCGTTCCATCGTCTCGTTTTCACGCAGAATCCAGTAGCATATCTTGCAGTATCTCTGGCAGTGAAACTTGACGTGAGTCGACAGGGAAAACAAAGTGGCAATCGGCTCCTGGCAGAGATTACACGCGTATCCTAAAGTACGTCGATCGGCAACCTGAAAAAGTTCAATGAAATCTTAATTATTTTCGATTTTTCCCAAAGATCAATTGATTTTCGCGACATTAAGATGGAATAACGTTTCACTTTCCCTCTCTAGAGCTAAAGATTGAGTTGCTATTCACTTATAATTTATTTCTTTTATTTATTTTATCTACATGTATCTCAGTATCTGTTCGTAAAATGGTATGGAACGATTCGATTAGATCTTCCGCTAATATTCTTGATTATCTTATCTCAGCAAGATTCTCGTTATCAAAAATTATTGATGATACTTTATTAGAATGTTTGATTTGATTATAGAATTCTTTATTATATGTTACTGCAATAATAACTTAATGACACGCATATAATCGAGAGAAAATGATCTCAATATAAAGGTATGAAAAAGCGGAGCAACAACAGAATTTTCTTTTGATATAATTACTATAGGGCAATGGTATGATAAAAACAAGTACGGCATACGTGTGAATTTCATAGTTTCAAAAGATTTATTGATCGCTTCAAAAATTTTCCTCGATTCGTCTGACTAATCGCGCTGCGTCATTGACACCCATGTTATTTTCGCTTTTCCGCGGAATCGTTTGTAAGAAATGTCGGGAAGAAAGAAATTCGGGGGAATCGGTGGGGAAAAACGTTGACCAAGACTGCTGGCTTCAAACAGCGAATGAACTGAAGGAAATTATAAAAACAATCGGGATACAGCTTAACGTCTTTCAGTTTTTATCCCGCATGATGTATTACGCTCATCGACGCGACGCTCTGGTCTTCTCCTTCGTCACGTCTATGCTATTGTCAAGTCTAATGCGTTCGTTTTAAGAATGAGGTGGAGGTGGAACGGTAAAGTTTCGCCAAGAAATAGAAAGAAAAATTATCCCGTTTTTCTCCGTTTTTCCTTCCGTTAGTATAGCACTATTGCTAATTTCGAGACACTAAATGATGTAAGGAACAAACGATTTTTTGTTGTAATTTATTTTTTAAGAGAGTCTTTCTCTCTCTCTCCGTCGACGTGGCAAAGCTCACATGGTGCTTTCTTCAAAGCAAGTTAAATGTTTATACTGATTTTTACTCCCGACTGCTGCCAACCGAAGGTATGTGTTTTTTAATCAGCTGATGTTATGCACATTATTTTGTAAATTAACTTACCTAATACATGTGCAATTTTAAATATGCTCTTTTATATTTTTTATTACGATTTTACATTTCATAAATTTATATTTGTGAAATAAACTGAAAGTTGAACACTAGAATCAAAGTGGAAGTGAATATGACATTAGAATTAAAACTCTATACATATAGAATACCAATATACAATGCAATAGGAAAAGTGCATAATATTTTTAAAATAATGTAATTTTTATTTGATTTGAATTAAATATCTTTCGATAAATATCTAAAGAAGAGGAATATTTGAATACTGAATGGCTCCATTTTACTTCTTATAAAACTAGATTACGTTGATTAGACAAATAATAAAAAAATGAATAAAACGCCGGGAGTTTTTGATAAGTAATATCTACTTACAACAGTTGCATCACCGCCGCCACCGAGGTCCATCAATTTCTCAGAAATTACAGTGTAATGCGGCATTCTTGTGCCGGCGGCCTCTTTTCGTCGTAGTAGGATAATTGGTTGTTTTTGTATCTCGAACTGTAAATTGCGAATTTTAATCTCGACGTACTGTGCATTTTGGAAGTTGTCAATGAACAATACATGCATGAATAATACATGCATGCAAACTTTCTTGAAATTATAATATTTAAGAATGCTCCAAGGATAATTCGTTGCTGTAAGTAAGGAAAGATACCTTTCTCATGGTCTGCACCGGTGTAGGGATGTCATAGATAAAGTCCTTCTTCGTCATTTTCTCACTGATATTGCGATTACATCGCAAATTATACTTGGAGGCATCCAACAACTTGGCAGTTGACGTCGCAACCTCTTGGCAAGCGTTCATATTTGCATTTTGCTAGTCATTTTTCTCGTGCTTATCCGACTTCGATTATTCTTACAAAACAAAAGCTTTCCAAGAAATAATTGAAAATCAGGGACGATTCCATTCTCGTATCTTCTGAAACCTTAACTTTTAAGACTTTTACACTTCAGACACTCTAAGAATAAGATAAATATAGGAAACGAATAGAGTTTTAACTGTTTAAAATAAATCTGGCATAAAAAATATAGCGGTAAACTTTTTGTTGTTGATTTTGATTTTTGTTAAACGAAGACCAGTTTATTATGAAATTTATTTTTATTTTTGTTATAATTATAATTACAGATGTTTCTTACAGCATAATTTCTCATCTTGTGAGAATCACATCGATATAAGATTTAGCAAAACGTATCTTCTATATTTAACATTACTTGTTACATGTTAGTTCATTTAAAAATCATCGATCTCGCATTAAGTTATTAGATGTTACATATATAAACAGAGAATAAGAGATAGTCTAAATTTTTGTCTTAAATCTACTTCGTAACAACCTCTGTTATGTCAAAAGACAAGACGTAGCTCATACTTTTAACTTTTATTTTGTTGTCGCGGTTTCTGAAAACATCGCGATATTATGTACATGGGATTCTACCCTAGCCATCAAATTCAGCCGCCGTTATATATATATATGTATAATGTGTGTATGTGTTGTGTATGATATATACATAACGTGTGTATATATGTATATATATATATATATATATGTATGTGTGTGTATATATATAATATATATTATATATATATGTAATATGTATATATAATAGTCAATAAAAATAAAATGTTAAAAATAAATAGAACCATTTTACCTCTAAAAAGAAGTATATTACGGCGCGACATTAATTTCGTATGACTAGAGAATTGTGGCATTGAGAGGTGATAAAAATTATCAAACGAATAACCCTATTGAACGAAAAGATCATTTTGTTTTTTTCTTTTAACATTCCAAGGAACTATACTAGCTTTTATGTTCAACTCATTTACAATTGAAATATCCTAATTGTCACTGGACTTTTTGACATATGCTGTATTTCTAGCATAACAAAGCTCATTGGATTAAGGGATTAGATCTGTACAGAAATTAGCATAATAAAAAATATATCTTTTCATATTAAAATAAATAATTTTAGGACTTTAATTATTATAAATTATTACAAAATATTTTGTAATAATTTTGTAATATAGCCTCATACGATATTTACAATATTCGAATTAAAATAACAATAAAGATTTTGCAGTAATTTAGAAAAAAGCTCTAAAATTATGTTGTTTTAAATTCCGAAAATAATGTGATGCTTTCATTATAGAAACAGCTATATATCAATTTAATGATGGATTTTAAAGGTGCTAAAAATTATGAATTTATCTAGAAAATATATATATCGATTACTTTTTTACAAAAATGCCAAAAAGTTTTTATTAATGCTTTATTGGATCTAACCCTTTAAGTCAACTGTACCTCTTGTATATGAAGTCTTGCTCATTATGACAAAATATAAAATGTAATAATGTTAAATGTGGATATTTTACATATAAAATGTAAGCTTTTAAATAGGCCTTTGATATTAAAAATAGGCGTTATTAGATCGTTGGCCACACACAGAGAAAGAAGAGAGAGAGAGGGAGAGACAGAAAGAAGCATATGCTCTCTCTATATTCTGTGTAATTAAAAATATTTAGAAGACATATAACCTCTATATAATATCGAGATGATCAGACGATTCCACTCTCGGATATATTGCGACTATTTACTTATTGTAAAATAAATCATGGATTCGTCATAATAAAACAGATAAAAATCATTTTATTCTTCTAAAAATGATGGTTATTGCGCGAATCAGACGCTATCTAAATGAAATTTCTAGGGTTAGGACTCTCTATTTTTCCTTAAAGAGGAATCTTGATGCAACAGGAGCGGTATTCTTTCTTGTCTAACCTCGGGAAGTGACGCTAGCTCTTGAACCGGACTTCGCTGCCATATACTTCTCGTTGCCATTTCTTGGTAACCCCTTCTTCTTACCTAAAGATCGGACATTTCTATTTTTGACATATCTGAGCACTCTTTTCTAAGTCGATGGTAATGTTTTTCGTTACGTTGCATTTGCAAAGTTTGTTACATCATGAAAATAGGTCAAGATACTTACTTGTCTATGATGAAGCTCATGCAGGTACAATGTAGACAAAGACATGTCGGCAGCGGTTAATTCTGTAGGTGCATATGGATCTGTATGCGTCTCCATAACGTAACTGTGGCCCGATCCGAATACAGAAGCACCTAGCGACTGATTCGATATACCTTGCTGCAAATCATATAGGAATCCTTTATCATTGTGCAACGGACCTTCCGTCCTGGACACACCTCGACGTAAAACGGTAGACTTCGTGGCAAACGATTGATCAACGCCGACCGATGTGGCCGATGTACCCGGTTGATTTGTGAATATGTTACTCATGCTAGGTACACTCACTTGATTTATCGTGCTTCGAATAATATTCGACACGTGATCTCTATACTGTAACAATATATTAATATATTAATGTATTAATACACGAAGCAAACAACTCTAGCAAAATTATTCAGTGAGCAAGAGAAAAATCAAACACTTACGCCAAGACCGGATAAACTGTTCAAACTAGCTATCAGAGGATTGTTATAAGGATCAGGATCGGCAGTAACTTCCTTCTTAGCCCTTTCTCTCAAAGCAGTTACGAAATTTTCCGCGTGGGACGGCGGCTTCCATTCGGGATTCGTCAAAGTGAAATGTATGAGGGACAACTCGGTCTTGCCGTCTTCGGCCTGGGTATAATGATTCGACATCGGCAAGTGGTACTTGTCTGGACCGATGCCATATTGATTGTCGTATCCCGCACTATGATCGTCCGGCATTGGAGAGACTGTGGGACTGTGCGCTACAGTCTGCCACATGGGATTGCCGTGTCTACGTACGTCCATCTGAGCGAAGCTACACACGTCACCAACTCCAGCTACTTCAATCGTGAAGTTACGAAAAAAGTCTACAATTTCTAAGGCTCGGTGTCTCATACGGAAGCACAAAATGTACGTCGTCACGAATGGAGAAACCAGCTCTTCTAGGAGATGCACCGCGCGATATTGGAACAGTTGTGCCACTTGGGCCCTGGTGGTATGCGTATGAGCGGTTCCTCGCCAACTGTCCGGTCTGTAATGCGTATGGGCCAGTACAGCAGTTAGAAGAGTCTCGGGACACCAAACCAGATTCTCATCGGGTACAATTGCCTTCGCGGCTGCCGCTACCGCGCCCAGCATGGTCATGTAGGCAACCACGCGCTCCATCGAGAATATCGGCTCGTAGATCAATGTTATAACCAGTAACACCGCCAATACGCTACCGGTGATGAACGCAATGTGCTTCGCAAGTATTGTCATTATCGGGGACGTGAAGCTGCTCATATACTTTGAAGCGGGACGGTACGCGCGACTGAGACGCGCGTTCATTTCGTGATCGAGTTCGTTGAAATGACGCAGGTACAACCGACCGTACAAAGACCATGTCCGCATTGCTAGAACGCTTGGCTCCCGTTTAATAGTCTGTCGATAATATTATTATTGTATGTCATATGTTAGTATTGATTATCATGTTAAAAACTTTATTGATTACCACAAATAAGCACAATTACTCACCTCAGCGTAATTGAAAAACGTATACAGAACCTGCCACAGGAGTATAAGAAAACACAAGACGAAATTTGTGATACCGACCCATAGAATGTGTTTAGATAACGATCGTGCGAGTTCTTGCCTTTTATTCAGTTTTTTAAAATCCTCTTTAAGATGCCAATTATTTTCGAATGGCGACCATGGTCCCCCTAGGAAAACGATTAAATTAGTTATTTCCAGTAAAGTTATACGTACTTATCATACTGTACTTACAAAAGAGTATACTTACAAAATAGTAATAATTCTATATTGTATTTCAATCCACGTGTCAAAAAAATGACTTCTCCTATAATGGGGACTTTAAGTCGCACGGGTAAGAGGGACTTGTTGATCATAGCTACCATGTAATTCTTATGTCTTAATATCCTATGGTAAATATCTAATTCCGTAAGTTCTCTTTTGTGAATGCACATCTCTTGCTCCTTTTGCACTTCTATCACACGCTTCTGAACCTCGTGCCACGTAAAATTGTCTAGCTCGCTGTCAGCGATTTTGAGCGCTGTATTGAAGAACATTTTGATCTCCCAGAACTGCGTTAGGTGATACAAAACTTTGAGGAATTGGAGGATAAAGAAAATTGTCGCGACTACGAGGAGACTCCAATAAAATGAAGAGATCGACTTTATACAGTCTCCCATGCACATTATGGCATCGCTTTTGTGGCTGGTTTCGTTAGCATCCCCACCACCACTAAAAATATAGAGCGTTAATTAAATATCTCTCAAGATGTATGTATCGCAAATTAATTCGCGTTTAAAGAAGCTTTCCGATATACCTATATAATTTGCTGTAGTCGATGCAGTGGGATAGAAAGGTAACGAATGTAACTACAAAAAAGAATTGCAGTAATTCCAAAACTTCTTGGAGCATCATACAGACGAAGCCGTGCTGCTGGTGATAGTGGTACATTCGCGTGAAGAATGAATCTAGGTCTTCGATGTGATTCCATCGTGCTTTGTTACCCTCCGGAACTACATGGATGATGACGCCTGATTCTTGAGGCGCTTCCTCGCGATCGTCTTCATCGTCTGCGTCTTCCTCCTGCCCCTCGTAAGGCTGTATACGTTGATAACTACTGTCCAATACCGTCGTCATCTGTAAACGCGATTTACATAGAGGTATCATTTACAATGATTATATCTTCACTAGATAAATATCTAAATTAATAAATTTCCAAATTATACACAATAAGAAATTCTCTGAAAGAAAATGTACATTAAAATTAGAATGCAAAAATAGAAGTAATCGTCATATCTTACCGTTTGTGCTCGTCGGTCAGGCTCTACGCAGGTAATGACAGTTTCTCGTTTCATTCTTTCATGTCATAAAATTTATTTAGCTACCAGTTGATGGTTGCTCCACAAGCATCTAGAATAGAAATCAATTATTAAAATAATATTAACGAAACAGCAGTTTTTGATTGCTATACATTTTATTTCATAAAAAAAATATATAAAAAATTAAAGATGAATCTTTACAAGAAAATATTTATTAATACAATAAATCAATTAATAAGCATTAAATCTTCGTGAAAGATTATAATTGCCTATTCACATCGATTATAAGAGATTTTATATGCATTGTCACTTGAGCTTTCTCGAGTTTAAAATTATCTTTCGAGAGAACTGTTACTCATTAAACGCTAATTTTAGCACACAGGTAATAACAAAGGTAACGATAACAACAATCAACTGTAGCACAAAGAAAGTCACTTCTTTATGAATAACTTTCCTCTCTTATCGCGAATCCAAAACCAACAACTGCTATTCAAGTAGTGTTCCGAATGCATGCCGTTTAAATAAAATTTTTTCTTTATCATCGTTTCTTTCAAAATTCCCTTTATTGCGCGCCTTATCGCGAGATTAATTCTCCATCGATCAGCCGATTACTCATCGAATCGTACATTTCACCTTGAGCATTTCCCTAGCGTTACATTAATGTACGACACACTTCTTTTTCTCTCGCGCCCACTTCCTTCTCGAATAAAGTAAATCTCTCGAGACGATTCAAAGAGGCCAAGACTCTATAAAACACCTGCAGCGCGAGACCTGAGCCTCTCGAGCGCTGCGAAATTCGTCGACACTCTTTCGCACAGAGACGCGACAAAGCTTTACGATGCTCCGAGACGAAACGCGACCATGCGACTTGGGGGACAAGAGCCTGAATTGCGCTCTTTTAGAAAAAGCGCAAAGGAACAATGGACCTCTTCCCTCTCTCTCTCTCTCTCTCTCTCTTTCTCTCTTTCTTAGCTATAGGATCCCCGCGGTGGGGTCAGGTTTCTTCCTTTTCCATCTCATTTTTTTTTGTTCCCTTTCCGAGAGAGCTCTTTGGAGTTGTCCGCCCGGACAACGACGGTGCAGCACGTCACACGTGCGAGCAGGTCGCTCTTTGATCGCCTCGTCCTCGCGATCTCGCATTCGGTTTCGGCTGACCTTTATCCGACGAAAATAGCAGCGTGGCCCGCTGCGTGGTCGCGAGTCGCGAGTCGCGAGTCGCGAGGGCGCGCGAAACGGGAAGGGTGACGCGATGTTTGGGGACACAGCTGATCTTCATAAACAAAGGCACATCCTGCGCCTCCGCGTACCTTCGTGCCGCGACTCCACGAATCCCGACGGTCCCCCCGGGTCCACGACGAATCCTCCTCGGCTCCGGCGCGACTCAATCCCAGCTGCGGGCTACGCGCGACTGCCCGCTCGCATATCGGCCGCCGTCCGCGCGATTATTCACTGGCGATTTAGACATCAGGCAGGACGTCCGCGCGTCGGGACTACACATCTGTCTCTCCGCGTTGCACCATCTTTGCTGAGCTCGGCTCGGTCGGGTCCGTGTCGCTGTCGGGGTCTCTCCTTCTCCTTCTCCTCCGTTCGTGGGAGATCGGAGATAATCCAGTCATCGGTCGGTGGCGACGACGAGGAAATAGACGGCCGTCGGCGGAAAATGAATCGCGAAAACAACCGCGACGATTATCGACGGTCGACGATGGAAAGGTAGACTTTGAGAGACACTAACCGCAGATATAGAAGCTCGCGACATGCAACGTTATACATCATCCCGTAAGAAGCCTTCTCTCTGGTAAGAAGCACGATAAATCTCAAAATTAAAACGTTCGAGGAAGGAAAAACATCATTATCGCGTGTCTCGTGCATAAAATCTGTGCGAAATGATTATTTTAGACAAAATTACATGGCGTCTTTTTTTCATATTTGCGACGTACTTTATGTATTGCGTGTTATAATTTCGATCGTAATATTTTCGAACAACCTATAGCGCGTCGTAATTTATTCATTATTAATTACAGGGATTTCAACTAAACTCTATTTAACTTAATTAATCGAGAATTTTTCCATATGTAAAACAAAAAATTAATAATTCTATCCGTATTAATAAGATAGTGCAGGTTGATAAATTAATTTTGACAAATTAATCATCGATTAATTTAATATTTAATCGGACTTTGATCGATCTTTGGTCATTAAATTGACTCACGCCGTATCGCGCGGTATTGGCGTGAAATTGTCGTTATATTCGAATTTCTCGGGAATTTCAGTAACAAAGTGTGTCGCAGAGACTGTTACGTGCGAGACGCAGCGTATTTTAAAGCATTGAAAAAGATAAAACACCGTCTTCCTCTTGATCAGGCTTTACAAATAAACATTTTATCAAGATAAATCATAAAATGTGGAAAAGAGCGACGAGTGTAGCACCGCCGCGTCGGTAACCGCGCCTACCGCGAGAAGTTGGCCGCGCGTTTTTCGAACGCCTTCGCCTGACCGGCCTGACGAGCGTTCCTTCGCCATTTTAGATTCGCACGGGTTGAGATGCGGAACGTCGCGAGTACCGTAGTTTCGTACGTCTCGTATTTAAATAGGTTTTTCGCGTTATTTCTTCGTTGCGATACGCTAAAACGCGCGTCGCGTCGTCACGATAACGAAGCGATATTAGGAGCGTCACGCAAAGCGTCGTACGATCGTATTCCGGTGATTATTTTGCGCGCGTCGCGTACGCCAAGGATGCCGTATGAAACATGGCGCGTTCGAATTTTTCGGGGATCGTTGTACGCGTCGCGTGCGATCATTTCGGGAGTGCCGTGCAAAGTATCGCGCGATCAAAAATTTTGCCAGTTATAATACGCGTCGCGTGCGATCATTTCGGGAGTGCCGTGCAAAGTATCGCGCGATCAAAAATTTTGCCAGTTATAATACGCGTCGCGTGCGATAATGTCGGGAGTCACGGGAGTGCCGTATAAAGTATCGCGCGATCGTATTTCGGTGATTAGGTTTCGCGGTAATCAACGGGCGTAATTTTCGCGAGTGTCTTGCCGGTATGACTGCCATGCAGGAACAACGACATGGAAGTACGAGAGGAGGAGGAGGCCTCGGAGGCATCGGGCCACAGCGGGGCAACCGTCAGGTAAGGAATTATTTATTTATTAATTATTTCTTGTTTGTGAAATTGATCGTTTATCCGTGAGTGATGAGCGGGTGTAACATTTCATTGTAAACTGTTTAAAGGATGAATACAAAGATGCATGCAATAATTTTTCAAAAATTAAAAGTTTTTCAACAATTAATTATTTTGGACACTATTTTAATTTGAATTTATATTTATGTTTTACAGACGTCATGTACTCGTACTGCAACTCCGCTGCTGCGCATCGTATTGGTAAGTGTTTGATTATTTATTATCTTTATATTGATACAATAAATTTTTGTGAAAATTTTGAGATTTAAAGCGTGTGCAAAATATGAAATATTAAGGAATTACAAGTCTTTCTAACAATTACTTGTATTATATTAAATTTAATATAAAATATAAAAATTTTAATTTGCTATGATATATTCAGTAATAAAATATTTTGAATTACTTTTATTTAATTGCTTGCTATCTGAATGCATTATTATGGGGAGATATCTCCAAGTATACTAATTGTTCACATTTTATTATATTTACTTTATCATATCTCATATCTATCTTATATTTAAAAATTTAGAAATCACAAGTGTAAGAATATTTTGAATAAGTATAACATTTTATAAACACATTGCCCTGAAATAAATTGGCTGGGATAGTTTAATGCCATTATTTAATTTTATAATATTTATATTTATCCGTCAATTTATTGCACAAGAAGCATAAAACAATACATTTGTTAAAATCAATTTCTTATCATTGTCCAAATTTACTTTCAATTTATTTTTATTTATTCCGCTGACTCCCAATAGCTAGAAAACATTAATCTTGAACATTACATTTTTGGAGGAGGTAAAATTAAAAGAAAATGTAACACAATTAACTTTATGTTTAATTGCAATATTTACAGTGTATCTTGGAACATTGTAATTACAAAAGTACCCTTACGCATTGCACACGCAGTAATAATCCTAGAAATACATCCTCGGGAGAGGATGTTATTACATATGTATATGTATATCTATGCATGTATCACGTTAGAGATAGTACTTCGATAACTTCGCAAGCGCTAATCATTAAATAAAACTCACCGAATTAAATATACGATAGTTACAATTATCGCAGCATATATAGACTTGAAAATACTTATTTATCTCGTTATTGCGTTGGGTTATAATTATTATTGTCATCCGCGCGAAGATGATATATATCGTGCTTATAAATTGGTTTAACATAGTAAATGGGTCGACCGATAGCTTACGATAAGATCGTTGATCATATTATTAAGATAGTCGTTGAACATCTACGCATAATTCATCGTCTACTTCACCTAAACTTTATACGTGATTTCGGTAAACAGTAAAAAGGAACGTCCGTCACAATCTTACAAAATTATAGTTCATGGTAATGTTTTTCATTCTTATTTTTACTAACAATGAATCTGTCGATAAAACAATTTAATGTATCAATAGTTCAAAATTGACAGAACGTTCATAAATACCAAATTAATTTCATGAAGTAGCATTATCTCATTTAATGTTGATTGGAAAGCACTAATTCAGATGTTTCACATATTTACTATGTCGTATGATGAACGTTGCGTTCGACGCACGTTCAGGGGGCAATTAAAACTGTA
The DNA here is from genome assembly GCF_030848795.1 of Temnothorax nylanderi. NCBI lineage: Eukaryota > Metazoa > Arthropoda > Insecta > Hymenoptera > Formicidae > Temnothorax > Temnothorax nylanderi. Next base: position 130,547 of record NW_027249095.1, on the reverse strand, counting down.
TTACAAACTTAATCTTTTAAGAGAAGCTGTTCTCGTAAAAGACACTATGTACACCTGCCGTTTTCGTCGTAACACGCGAGATGCCATTTTATCGATGAGAGAAAAATATGAGGGAAAACCGTTACGAGAGAGGGAATATTGGAAGATCTTGCTCCGAAATTGGCATCCGGTGTATCATTTAGTGAATTGAGCGAACGACAGGATGCCTAATTTATACTCTTCCGTCTTCGTATCTCGATTAGTCACAGGAATCGTCATTCGGATCCTTGGTTCGCGGAGTTCGGAACGTCGGTGTCATCCTTTATTCGCGGGCGGCTATCTGACCTGGACGTCGGGCCGGTATCCTGCGTCGGGGTGCCAGGAGGCCGCTCAGACCGCGCGTCTCCTCGTGCTTAGTGCTGGCCGCCGTGCTGGTCTCGGCGAAGACCGCCTCGGTCGGCTCGGTTTCGCTGGCGGTGGTTTCCTCTTCGGAAACGGTCTCCTCCTGGCTCGATTGGGCAGCTGGAGTCTCGGTTACCTTGCGTCGCGGTAGCAGCGGCGATCTCCTGATCGCCGGCGATAATGATGGTGACTTTGTCGTGGTCTTCGGTTGCACCTGCAGCCGATTACGGTTGCGCAGTTTGTTCAGAGGATTCGATGTGGTAGCTTTTGTCGGTGGGCTAGTTTCTGCTGGCGCCTGAAGAACAAAGAAGGTGATTAGTCGAATAATTTAGGCGAGTAATAGTTGCTATTTCTCGAAATTTGACGTTCTATCGAAACTTGACTGAAACGTGAGAAAGTAACTTCTGAATTTTGTTATTACTAGAATTTTTGGAAAGAGAAATGCGTTACAATTAAAGAATCTATTTGAAAGTAAATAAATTTCTCAGATTATTGATATTTTTTAAAATAAATTATGAAAGATATACAAAAAAAAATTCTGTTTTTTTAAATTAGTCTATTTATCACAATGAAGCTTTATTCTTTGCTATTTTCCTTTTCTTTCTTTCTCTCTTTTTTTCTGTTTCCATCTTTCGATCTTTCATTCTTATCAATGCTCAAGTATTCATAATTCATGACCGCGAAGTTGTAAAGTCGAAAGGTGAAAAGCGATCGCGAGCCGTCTCTCGCCGTCGATGACATTTCGAAAGGCCATCCAGTGAAAGTAAATTTCAAGAGAGAACTTTATCGAGTGACATCACGTTGTCCTCGTAACTAATCTTGCAAAGTATGCAGTTACCTCGCGATACAAATACACGTACATATTTGAGACAGAATTTCAGAGTTGACCTTACCTTTGGCATGCGGAATTGTTAGATCGAGAGAAAGAGATATCTGCATAATTATACGACTTGTTCAGTAATAGATACACATTTGTTGAAGTATCGGTGTGTATAATTCGATTTACTTAGCCCAGAAATAAGTTATTTTATAGACAACAAAAATATCACATTTTTTACAATTTCTTTAGTTCTGTCTATAAATTTAAAAATAAATCTGCATAATCATCAAGCTTATATTTATAAATCATATGTTTTATGAGAGAAACACTAAATGGTCATATTCTTCAAATAGTTCAATATTCAATAGAAACTTATAATTTTGAAGTACATTGAAAGATATATATTTTTATATATGAAAAAAAAAGAAAGAGAGAAAGAGAAAGTACAATCTTTCGCACATATAAAAATGCGAAAACATAAAATTAAGTATTAACCTCATGAGTCTCCTCCTCGGTTCCTTCTCCGGCCGGTTCCTCGACGGATCCCTCAGGGACTTCCGGTGCGAGCGTCGTCGTGGTCGTCGTCTGTCCTGGTTTCTGTCTCAGGTTGACTCTGCCACCGGGTCTTATGGCCGGTCTGATTGCAGGCGCGCCAGGAGGTCTCGTGCGAACGGCGGACTTCGGGGTTGCGCTTTCCGGCGCGGTCTGGGCGACGGTCGAGCCGGCTTCGGAATTCGTTACACCCTCCTGAGGTTCCTCGCTTCCCGGCGCGGCTGTAGTCGGTCGTCCCCGTCTCCGGTTGATGTTTACCTTGTTGAAGGTAGGCCGTGCCGCTGCAGGCGACGTTGCGTTCGACGGCGCCGACGTTGTCGTGGAAACGGCGATTCTGCCGCCGGCAGGTGTGCGGAATCTGCCGCGACCGGCTAGCGGTTTTTCCGCGTTCGCCGAGCCGACGGTCTCTTTTTGCACAGTGTCCTCTTCGATCGGCTTGTTACCACCCGGTCGCGGTCGTTTGAATCCACCGTTCGAACCATTACTGCCGAAACGCGCTCGAGTTCTTTGAGTCGGCTCTGCGGATGCTTCGGTCGTGCTACTAGTGCCGCTGTTTGACTTGAATCTGATGGAAATTGAAGGCAAAATTATATAATTATCATTACTAAGAGACTTGTAAGAGAGAATTGTTAGAGCAAAAAACGTCAAAAAGAAAGAAATTAGAAAATACTAATTCTGATAAAAATATACCGATTTCTCGAGATAGCTGGGCCGCCAATTCCAGGTCGTCGGAATTTCCCTCTTCCTGCGGGGGCTTGAGTGGTGGTGGTCGGTGGTTCTGTGGTCGTTGTCGTTGTGGTCGTCGGTTCAGTCGTCGTCGTCGTCGTTGTCGTCGTGCTAGTGGACTCATTAACGATCGTAGAATCCGCAAATTCCGCCGTTGTCGTTAAGTCGGTCGTATTCTCGTCGTCGGATAAAGTCGTGCTGTCTCCAGCTGTTTCACCAGCTTCGCTGCTGGATGCGTCTATCAGATTGCTTTGTCCTTGTTGCAGGAAGGCATAAAGGTCCAGGGCAACCTTGTCCATGACCGACGGATATTCCGTCGTTGGGTTATCTGTGGGGTCAGGGCTGACGCTGGGATAGATCGGCGAGGTTTCCGTCTCACTAGGCACTTGCGCCCTGTCCTCCAATGATACGCGTTTGTTGCCGGATCTTTCCGGTGCGGCATCTTCCTCTTCATCGTCATCTTCGCTGAAACGCACCGGTTGACCTCTGCTCAGTTCCACTCCGGTCTGAAAAGTCCGTGTAATTTAAAATTCCTTATTTTAGTATTGCAGAATATCTCCGTAACATGAAAATATAGTTTCAATTGTAACGAACTTATAGCTCTTGTAATGAAATATTTGCGAATCTAATTAGACATTAAAAATGCATTTGATCACGAAGTACTATCTGATATTTATTTCTGAATTGGTTTGTTGCAGATTGTATTGTATTTTAATTATTTAATGTTAATGTTAATGTTTCCATTTTTGTGATCAATTTGATGTACTTACGTTAGAATCTGATTAATGATTGTTCTTAAGGTTAGGATACAACATTGCATTTAAATTATTTTTTCCAATAAAACAATTTATTTTAATATAGGTTAGAATAATTACCTCAGTCGATGCTGTGCTCAGGCGTCTTCTAGGTGTCGGTGAATCATCAACAATTTCTTCGACAGGAGCGGGTTCTTGAACTCTCTGTGGTCTTGCGCGATTTCTGAACAAAGGTTCATTGTCCTCATTAGGGGTAACACCTAAGAATCTAACAGGTCCTTTCGGCAAGGTTTGCGGAAACTCGGGACCTTCTTGATGAGTCCGGAAGCTACTGGAATCAACTAGATCTAGATTCGGTCGCGGTCGATTACTACGACCTCGTGAAGGTTCTGTTGTGCCTGTGTTGTGATTTGATCGTGATCTGTTAACAATCAATCGTATAATTAATCGTATTTTACATTGAAATATAAAGTTTTTGATGGTAGAAAGGTTAGAAATGTTAAACAGAGAAAGAAGATAACTAAAGAGAAAATATATTTCTCGAAGATATTTTATTATACTTAAAGGAAATATTGCATTTTTTAAAAAGATTGTTATTGTATTATTAATAGATACCTCGGTGGGAAACGAGTGTTCGTGGGCAGTCTTTCCTCGGAAACGTCTTCAGTTTCGACCAGCTGTCTGCCTCTATTTCCATTTCTATTTGGTATAACCTCGTTATTGCTAGGTTCCACAGTGCTCGACCTCTCCACGGTACTATACTTGCTCCTGTTATTGGGGGTGTTTGCTCTCCTGGGCGCCGACGTTGTTCTGGAAGGAATGTCGTAAGAATTCGTCACAGCCGAACCCGCCGTACCTGCTTTGTTTTCATCCTCCTCGTCGTAGTAATAATACACGTACTCGTATTCGTAATCCTTCCCGTTCGGTCCTTTCTTCACCTGTTAAATATAAAAGAAGCCAAGTTGCAATTTGATCGAAAAAATGTGATTTCTGAGAGAGAACATAAAAATAGAATTAATAATACATATGGCTGCGTTCGGAAACTTCACTCCGGTGCACACCAGCGTCGCGCGCGCGTTTTGTCTTTGTTTAATTTATAATAAGTAACAAAGATAGAACGATGCTGGTGTGCACCCGAGTGAAGTTTCCGAACGCAGCTTGTTTATATTCTTTGAGGAAAAAAAATTCTCGTCGCGCATTTTATTCTATTAAACCAAATATAAGTGTAAAGAGAATGTATAGTTCATTAATTGTATAATGTACCTGAATACGAGAATTCGTACCAGCCGGTACCAAGCTCACGTCACCCAGGTCTCCAAAATTCGCGTCCGAAAAACGCGCATAGCCATCTTTGCTATCCTCGCGAATAATGTTTACGGGAACGAAATCAAAAAGGCTGTCTTTGCTACGTGCTTCACGTGGAGTTGTTAGGATGGGCAGCATAGTTGTTGGATATTCCGCGCTAAAAATAATATCGCGTTATTATTGAAATACAAAAAAAAATGTAATTTTTTATATTTGCATTAAATGTGAAAATAGTTGTACTAAAAAAAAGAGAGAAAGAGAAAGACAGAAACATATTTGATAGAAAAATAGACAAAATCACGTTATTCTTTTAAATTTAAACAAATGCAGATAAATCAGAATGTTTCATGGTTAGGATATCGATAAAAATTCAAAGAAATTATTATTAAGAAACGGTAAAAATTAAGATAAAAATATTTAGTTTCAATTAATTACTTATCGGTTATTATGGATTGTCAGAAATTTATTTCATCGCGTTTTATTTATGGAGATATTCGTGATCAAACGAGTTGCACAAAAATGCCTCACCTGACGTAGACTCCCGGAATAACCTCATCCTGTTCGATCGGCCGCGGCCTTTTAGAATCAATTTTCTTTATTCTGCCTTCCTGCAGAACCTTTCCAGTGTCGCTAAAATTTTCGAGCTCGACTCGTGCTTGTCTTTTAGCGGTGAGACTCTCCAAATCCTCCTCCTGGGTCAAATCCAAACGTCTGGCAGGCTCGAGGGTAACCACTTTTTTCTCGTTATTCTCGAATTTCTGAGTGACTTTCTTAGTTTGTTTATTGTCTTTCAGCGCGATTTTCTTTTCGTCAATGTATTCGTCATCGTCGTCTAATGGTTTTGCTACGTTTTCTGGCAATTTATGGGATGTCACAAACTCTGAAAAATCGTTAAAATTTATAGTATTTTTTTAGATTTTGTGCAATTGTTTAAACATTCTAAAGAATTAGTAGAATGCAATAATTCTCGCTCGATAAAACAAAATAAAACAAAAACTCATTGTTCTTGTTTTATCTGTTTAATGTTAAATTAATTTATCTTTCATTTGATTGAACTTTGATTGAGCTGATACGCGGTTTCTAAATTTTCGTTTAAATTGATGTGCAATATACCTTCAATTGCGAGGGCTCGTGGTGGCTGATATGTCGTTGCCGCGACATTCTTTCGAGTCAAACTGTCACCGGATATCTGCACGACATCCGATGGACTGTCTGCTAGCGTGCCCGCAATGACGCCGCATATTCTGCAAATTTTAATACAAAGACGCATTAATAAATCTAACGTGATTACTTTTAGATGTCGTAAAGTATAAGGAAAGTTCGAGCATTTGTAATGATTAATTTCTACGGTAGATCTATGTTATACAAATGTATGATTAATATAAAGAGAATATGAAAGAAAGTTATCGTATCATCATATAGTTTAATGACACATCTTCAGCGAAAGTGATAAGGCGCGTGAGATGCAAGGAGACGAAGTGTAAACGATGACGGAATGTGTATAGCTAATGCAAGACTTGATTCGTGGTGAAAGTTCACATCTGGTTGTCGAATCGCAAGCTGCATTCGACGCTCGTCCGGTTCTCTCGATTCTTCTTCACACCCGTTGCGCAAAAATTAAAGTTTACCAATAACGCAAAACTCGAATGTCGTTCGCAAGAATATTTCAGCAATCTAAAGAATTTTGTAATTTAAACTGGAGAAAGTATAGCTTACTTTTATTTTATAAAAAATTTTATTTTGCTGAAGTGAGAGATAATTCGCAGAAGCGAATAGAATTATTTTAATATCTGGAATAATTTTATTATTAATCTAATTTCTTTTTTTTATATTAAGATCTAGTTTTTTCAAATATTAAGATCTTTAAATATTAAGGCGATCCCCCGGATACCAGCATACGACCTCATCCTTTTTTTTCCCCAAGGTTGTCGAAATTGGCGACCACGGGACACATGATAGCTTCTACAGTTGTTGACTTTTAACGCTATTAACATTTGCCTATTTCTGTTATATCACGTAATGTTTCTGTTATATCACGTAACAGTAATAAAATCTTGACATTTATAAAATATTTTCTACATTTCTCGTAGAAAACATCTTTCTAAAAAAAGCAGAGAGACAAGTTTTGAACGAGGTCAAAGAAAGAGTATATAGTGAGACAATAAGTTTCTTGAATTCATGGCGTTGCATTTGCAAGGACGATTGGTTACAATAAATTTCCTTCATGAACGAAGGAGAGCCGCTTCTGAAATTAACACGAATACCTAGAGCTTTTTTTCTTCGGTAAAATGTAGCCGGCAAGGGCACTGTGTGGTCACGGAATTGTCATTTTAAAAGGTGATTTCTCTGATGCAATTCTATATGTGTATTTTTAAAGCAAAGTGTTAGGGTAACTTATGCATTTTAATATCGTAGCGGTTTTGCATCATTAGTTATAATTTGCTTCGCTATATTATTTTTACGTTTACAAAAAGCAAAACTTGATTTTCCTAATATATGATTTTCTTAATATCACGGTTTTTGCTAATTATTCTCCTTTCTATTATAATTATAAATTTTTTTATATATAAGAAAATAATCTATTTTTATCACGTCAACATAAGCGTATCGTATATTCACTATTTTGTAATTAATATGCTATACTTATGGAAGAGAAATAAAAATAACCTACGACATTTACAACAGGAAACTGTTGTTTGAATATGCACCGTTCCGTTTGAGCGATCTTCCGGTACAAGAATAATTTACAACTGGAATACATTTACAAATAAAGTAGAACAAATTATAAGTCACGTTCTTTTCTTCCTACGCGATCGAATCAGCTATAGGATTGATAAATAACACTGTATTTTAATAGAATTTTTAAATCATAGCTTTTTCCATTCTTTTGGAGAATAATTTCTCTGATTTAAAATTTTTCTCTGCAGCAATCCAGAGTTTCAGGTTTCCGCTTCGTATAGTTTAAGAAACATTATTGGATAAATGATATAAATATAAATACTTATATGTATACATATATAAAATACTCTGGCATATTTTCTATATTCTTTATCTCGCTTCAGGAATTCTGAAATTCTCTGTCGCCAATTATATTTAATTATTTAATATTCAATTTTTAGAATTTTCAAATTATAGTTTAAAATTGATGTAGAATTGTAGAGGTATCTACAATAGATTTAACTTTGGATATTTATAATTTGCCAATGCATTAGACATTAGACACTGTGCTACAAGCTTAGATTTTTAAATAATTAAATCGTTACATGCTTACATATTATGTTTTTGCATGACCAATAAAAAAGTTGACAATCTACAGATTTAGAAAAGATTAAATCTTTACATAGACAAGGAAAATATTTAGAAGCTTGTTTTAATTTTTAAAATTATCTTTTTTTAGCACAAACAAAATTAATTAAAGATTATACTATTCTGTATGTTTGTGCAAAATTTCAAATCTTTTAAAATTTTTAATTTATCAAATTTCTACGAAATATAATATAAGTAAGAAATTCAAAGTTTGATAATTAAGAGATCAAGGTGTCATAACGGCACATCCCACAACTCAATCTTAGATCGAAAATGGATGCTTAATGCAAGAATTTATCGCGAAACCGTATGGAGAAAGCGGTCTCGCTTACAAGCGTATCTGCATAAATATACTGCGTACGTAGGTATCTCCAGTGGCACGAGACAGTGGCATTACGTAAGTCACAATATTACGGCAAAAGCCTATTACCGACCCGTAAATGTTTTTTTCGTACCGCCTACGAAACGTGGCTCTCTACGCATAAATTTGCTGAAAGTTTTAATAGGAAAAAAATGCAAAATTTCGATTACCTAGAATTTTTATCAATTTCCTTCTCGCTCTTTCTTATCTAATATCATTAATTATAAAATATATATTATATCATGTAAAAATATATGTAACAATTTAATTATTTATAGATCCATTAACATAGCAATGCATAGTTTCCAGCCAGTATTAGTAAACCATTTTTGTAATGCATTGAAGTTAATTCTTAATAATTTTTCAGTAATTTAATTTAGTTATTTTAAACCAATAATATTGTATATAATAGCTTTATTTAATATTTTAATGTCATAAAATTATCAACGAATTTGGCGTCAAATTTTTCTTGACAATATTGGAATATTTGCTGCCATTTATTGCGGATAGTACCATAAAATTGAAAGGCGAATAAATGAGGCATTAAAAAATACAGTGATCTACTAATGTAAACTTTCTTTTGCGTACCACCAGCAGCTCTGTATCTGTTTAACATTATATATATTTATTATATAAAAGAGAAATAATTTTTTATTAAAAATTCCACGTAATTTTATTTCTAAAGTAATATATATTATTAAATATAGATTATATTAAAAATATTTGTTTCATAATAAGTCAAAGAATCTACGCTCGTCAGAAGCAAGAGCTAATAATATATTACGGCCTGTATTACGAGCGGTTTTTAGGTCGAAACGTTGGCTTTAACAATTAAATTTATTCTCACGGTTATTGTAAATTTCTTTAATAACACCTAAAAACCGCTCGTAATACAGGCCGTAATATATTATTAGCATTTGTTTCATATATTAGTATAATTTTATAGGAAAATAGCTTTTTTAATAATGCAACATTATCATTAACTACACCATGAAATCAGAGTACATCTATACGAATCGTGTATTTCAGTAAAGCGTTGTAAATTCATATTGTATTTGCCATACTCTCGCCAAACATGACAGTAATGCGGTTTCAAAATGCACGTCGTCTGACAATTACTCACTTGTTTTACTTCGCGATGAATCTCGCGCGTTTAGAAAAATCTTAGATAAATAAAACGCTTAAAAATCTAACAGTAAATTAAGTGCATATGGAATCGATTTTATTTTAATTGCTCTTCAGTGCATATTTTGTGAAATGTATTAAAATAAATAATTATAAAATATAAAATACATAATCAAATAAAAAATAAATAGCCAGAAATTGGTCAGTAACTAGATTCCTGGCTCTATTCTTTTTTATTTATTTATCTTCTACTCAAGTATATATATTTTAAATACATATTATAAATTTATATATACATATATATATATTTCTCATTTATATTAATATACATATTTTTTAAATTAGTTCTCATTTTACATATTTCACAATTTATACATAATTGAACATTGTAAGTTATGATCCAGTTGGACTAATTTCTTTCTTTGATCGACAGTTTGAAATTGAGGACACGTTGAGAGGTTTCTCCCAAATAAATTATACACATTCGCTTGAATGAAACTATAAGTAATTGGCGTATCTAAGAGAGTGAATCGTTGATTGCGCGCACCTTTCGCTACGATAGGTAGCGATAATTCTCGTAATGCAGAAGCGTAATATCTCTTTTGCCCATGAAAAACCGCTCTTTCCTTCATATCGATAATCATCTATACATATATCATTAACCGTGATTTTATATGAATCGCTTAAACAAGAATTTTTTTCATTATTTCCGTAAGCTAAGGTAAAACTGATGTAAGTTAATGTAAGTCTTGCAAATATTGCATATATATTAGGATAATTTTCTTGATACATTAACACATAATTACTGAGTTCTTGAATAATGGTTATAAAACATATTAGTTGTAAAAAAATTGGGATAAAATAGCAATTAAAATTTTATGCTAAATTGACTTTATTCTATTGTTCGTTTTCCGAAGCAAAAGTTGTATAATTTTTTTATTATGCGCAAAAGTACTATAATAGAATTATAGTGCCAAGAAAGGACATTGAATAAAAAAATAAATATGAAATATTCAATGGTATTTATACAAAAATAACACGTAAATAGGAACTAATTTAGAAAAGCAGTGCATAGCGTGTTGTTACATCAAAGATACGCATGAACCGTTAACTGAAACTTAATTATCATTTTTAGTGAATGTGGAAAGGAATTTTGATAGAGAAATTAAGATTCAAACAGACAAACTGTGTCGAATCTATATTATTATTCGTGGATAACCGGTATTCGGTAATTAAGTTATAACTTTCTGAATTCTTAATATATATTAAAAACTTTTAGTATTTAAATGTAATATTTAAATTAGAAACGGTATCACGTGTCTCTCTGTTTGATATAACTTCCATTTACGTATCTTTTGTTGTATTTTTAAATATAATTCAATCCGTTATCAAAGACAAGTAAAATCTCCAAATTTTAATCAATGAATTCTTGGATTGTCAGTTGAATTACTCACTTTTTATTTCAAAAATCGAAAATATATTTTTCTGTACTTTATTATTTCTTACGCAGATTTACATTTGCATGTGTAGAAAAAACTTTATTATACATGCAATGTTTTTAATATTATCAAATTATTTTTCGCGTTTCTTAGAAAATAAGGCTTTGCCGTCTCTTCTATAAATAGCTAACTCAATTACGCTTAATTTTCTCACAAGTAAGATTTGATTTCACAAAGATCTAATTCTCACACGCGCCCGTCACTGAGATTGCTCTCTCAGATAAAAGAGAGATACGGAGGACTACTGGTGACTGATTTCTCGACTACTCACAGGAGCACGCTTCTTAGCCACATGTCTGCACTGCACACAGTTCTCTTCCTCGTCCTGCTCGCCTTTTCTCGTTTCACTTCTATCGTGGTACGTGAACAGCTGCTTCAGATTAACGAAACTCTTCTCAATATCAGTATATACCCGGCATATATCGGCACTCTCAAGAATATCGAGAATATATTCTCTCTGCAAATACTATCGATGTTGACGATGTTCTGTATATGTATAAGAATTGTCACCGGACACTCGCGATCATCTCTGTCCTCTTCTCGACCGTTCGCGACCGGCACTCAGGGATCTAGTTCGCTGATATGTTCACTGGATGAGCCGATTCTCCAGGATGTAGCGTGTACGTACGTTTCGGTCGACGTGACCTCCGTCCAGCTTCGTGACGCGACTTCGCCGACGAGGCGCGAAACGAATGAACGAATGGCAAAAGCGAACGCGCGCCGATAGACGGGGAAAAAGAAAGATCAAGTGAGAGTGTGCATACGTGTGCGTATATAAGACAGAGACAGAGAGAGGGGGGAGAGAGAGGGAAAGAGAGAAAGAGAGAGGGGGAGAAAAAGAAAAGATAAAAAAGTGGAAAAAGGGGCACTAAGTAAAAGTAAGAGGTAGCCGAAGGACGTGGTGAGGGTATGAGAACGGTGGCGAATGCAGGCCTCTACTTATACCGCCACCCACCACGGCCACCCGGAGTGCACCCCACCAGCCCATGAAAAGTGGACACCACGTAGTCGAACTCGACTCGACTCGGCTTGATACACTCGATCTACACACCGGGGGCCACCGGAGATCTGAGAGATCCTGGCTGGCTATGGCTGCACGTTCGCCTGCCGGCATGTATCTCAGTCCAACCACCACCTGATGACTTCTCACGACGTCTGACCTGACTTCGCGAAGTACTGTTTCTCCTGAGTGTATTGAGAGGCTCGATTCTCTCTTTGTCTTGCATATATTGTCTCATGTTTGCACCGGGAATTGAAAGCAACGTGCGATTTCGACGAGTTGAGATTCTGTTTTAAAGCGAAAGATATACGAAAATAATATCTTATTTGAGAAAGTGATTAACAAGTCTCAGACGCAATATTTGCGGGACTTTCGATGCTGTTGATTGCTTTCCGCTGCTATTAAATGATTTTAAAATTTCTCCTCACTACAGTGTAAAGTTAACACATGTAATTTTGCTCATCCGAACAAATATCTTCTCGACCCCTTTCTTTTTAAGTCTCTTCTTGTGAAGGAGTCTTCAGTTGCACAGAGAGGAATCTCACGAAGATTTCGAGGAAGCCTCGAGGATTGTCTCGATTAGCACGGATGCTTTCGTAATATGCAATTTCGCCTGAATCACTCCAAGTACAATACATCGAAAAGGCGGTTCTTGCATTAGAAATGCGGAGCTGATCGCGTCAAAGAGATCCTCCTCCAGAACGGTGACAAAATAAGAAAAGGAGCACGAGACCGTGAAATGTAAGAATCGCTCTTCGACGAGTTTGTCTTTTCCTCGCAGCGACAATCAGCGAAGCGCAATTCCGCCACGGATACTAAGAGCGAAACGTGCTTGAAAGGATCGATAATCTTTATTGGGGCCATTGCATAAGTCGCTGCAGCATCTTCACTTCCTCCTACACTCAACAAAGAGATATCTCTTCTCGAGTTCTATCTTCATCTCGTTCAATTTTTATTGCCAGTCTATGAAAGTTACAAACTTTTCTGTCGAGTGTTAATTTTTTTCCCAACATAAGAACATATTTTTTTTCTATTTTCTTAATAATCTCTCTTATCTCGTTTAATTATTTTATATGAGAAATTAGAATTGTATTAGTCGAATTGTATTGCGATCTAGAATAATTAATTTTTACTTAACTATGTCGCCCAGCAAGTCTTAAAATTAAAAATATCACTTTAGTTAAAACAGACGAAACGATTCAAGTACAATCCAATGAGATTTGATTCGTTAAGATCATCATGCTCGATTCATGTAACCGTTGGCGAGAAATCATGCAAGACTTTTCTAACAATAATTCGCAAAGATGGTGCGCGCTGATCGTCGCCGTAGGTGTCAAGGCCCAGTGAAACCGACAACGTGTATAAATTATCCAGCCTGGAGCGTCGCGCCAAGAACCAGAAGGCGGCTGCGGCGTTAAAGGTCTTTGCGTCTCGTTGCGCAAGAAGAATGTCGATCCATTAGGACCAGGCCAGGCTATGATAATTTGCGAGCGAGTGTTGAGAATATATCGAACGGTCGTGTTAACGGTTTGTTTTTTCGGGGGAAAATTTAATAGGACGACGTGTTTTGAGGGAAACGTAGTCGTTAATATTCGAAATCTCGAGGTATTCCCCGTGTCGTTAGCATGGTAGAAGAGTGAGGAATGAAAATATAGAGATTTTATTAGATTTCTTAACACATATGTACATACATGCGATTTTATGAACTCTTTGCGCCTTATCATCATCAATACGATATAACTTCATTTATACGCATTTATCCCACTGCACCAATTATTCTGATTAACTATACAATAATTATTTTGTATCTGTATTTATATAGCAGAGAGAAGTAATTAAACTCAAAAGCGTTCAATTCAAGAATGTGAAAGTGAAATTTTACATAAAAATCATTCATGAAAATTTTGCAAACTTCTTTTTAAAAATCGAGATTTCCGACATATATCTTCTTGCTTCTCAGATACGCGATAATTAACTAGATAGTGAACTACAAATCACGAATCATTGACCAGATTCTTCAGTCAAGTGTTTCAATAACTACTTATACTCGCGGATACGGATCAGAAACAGTGATTCTCCGTAGGCGTATGCGTATACATGTGTAAGTAACCGATACGTGTGTACGTATACGCGCGGGCGACTGTGTGTACGTGTGCATGTACACGTGCATATGTATCTACGAGACTTTCTCTCGGCAAGGAGAGCACCCGTGCGCGCCCCTCGAATAGGCAGGCACGTGAAACGCGAGAGAACAATGTCTTTTTTGCCGCGCTATTACACCGCGAATGGGGTGACATAACGCGGAGTTCAATTGTCGGAACAAGCTCTTCGCCACGTAGGCGAACGTAACATTCGAATATTGCATTGTGCACCAAGTGGAACGGGTCGTCCGTCGCGCGCAGAAAGTTCGTAAAACAATATTCAAATCGCGAGATCTCGTCTACTCGTCCGGCAAGAATAGTGAAGCAACCGAGTGGGAGAGTAAGAGCCCGACTATGTAGAACATGATCGTTACTCCGCTGCCGTCAATATAGCCGCGGAGTATACAATCTTCACCTCGGTTCTTTCGCAAGAGAACTAACCGCAGTGCCTCGAAAATCCGCCTAAACTCACGGCTCAATTCCTATATCTCGCTGCAAGCCACGTGCCGCAATAAAAATACAATATCAGAATTATAACGAATCTTTCGAAACTCTATCCGCAAGATGTATTTTTGTTGACTGAAGTGAGAGCATCAAAGCAAGAAACAAATTATAACCCTTGCAAACAATCAATGTAATAATATCTTCGCTCTCGCAGCTTGTTCCGATTGTTTTTGCAATAAAGTTATTTAATATTTAAATACAACCTTACGATTCTATAATTATAAACAGCAATAAACGATTACGACAAGCATCAGCTCTAACATTGATATTAGATTATCGAGCTCTAACTATTACATAATCTAAAAAAAGGCAGAATTAATTTTTTTACGTGGTAATTTTTAGATTACTTTCTTGGCATCGCTTAATTTACTAGTCTGAACAATTTTGATTTATAAATATATGAACGTTTAGATACGAGGTATGTTTTTTGAAGTGTTCATTCGATGACAGGAAGCTACTTGTAGCGTACATGATCACAATTTGTCTATAGGCATTGAATCAGTTCGAAGACGATTGCCATTCATCGCGGCGCGAGCGATATCCGCTGCAACGACGACGGACCTTCTATATGCGAGTCGAAGGCTAAATACGATCGGCCATTGACTGCTATGTGCGAACATGCTTCTGCGCACATGTGAAAATCGTCGGTGTCCAGCGACCTTGTCGAATAATAATGATCCTTCGCTGACCGAGATCGCGTCGGGGCAAACGGGAATCGTGCGAACGAAGAAAAGAAGTTGAGAAATTTCAGGGACGACCTTTCGAGTGAAATTTCCGTCTGTCGCTTGTCTCGCGACTGTTTTATTGCCGATGTAAAATCGCGTCAAGTGTACAGGTACTTGAATGCATCCATCGACGCAAGTAGCAAAAGACGTGAATGGACGGATAATTAACGGCACAATAATTGAACGTTGGGTCTTTCTAAGAAGAAAAACTTAATTTTATAAATTATTTTTTAAGTATTTATTTTTTTCATATTTACTATTAATTCAAAAAAGAACAATATAACATTTTAGAATAGTCAATAATGTTTTTAATTTTGGTAATATAATAAGAGATAATCCTTATTATTTTCGACTTACTTTCCGCTTTATTCGCGAAAAAGTGCTTCGTACTCTTCGTAGTTCTAAAAGGCATGCGAAATGACCTGATGCACTTTGCATCTCGATCCGTAAGAGTGACGTGCTATTTTCCTTTCTATCGGATAGCGGAGGAACTCTCGTAGGTAGCCAGCACCGCTTTGGAACGGTTCTCGATCTCGATCGCGTGTCTCTTCGAGCCGAGGTCATTGGTACACATACGCGCGCATTTTACAGGGTGTGTATATAGGGTATATATACAGAGATATATATATACACGTGCACATAGTATATTCGCGGGAAACGGAGAACCTTGACTGCACTTTCGCGGAACTCGCGCTGCATCCCAATCGACCTTTAAAGGACCAACCGACGTTTTCCCAGTACTTTCGAAAAGCAGTTATAGCTCGCGAGTTCGCATAATACCTGACTGGAATTCTTGACGCCATCGAGAATAAAGACACTTTAAAATATTTGCGCCGAGACTTTGAAGGCTCTGTTGAGTTGAGTGAAAAGTTTTGAGTCTGTTCTCTATTTGCAATTCCTTTTCTTGTCGCTCGTCGCGTTTCATTGTCAAACGTTTAAACTATGAAATTGGCTGCTCAATTATTCTCTAAAATGGGTTCCTATTATCCATAGAAGGATCTCGGTCACAACATCGTAATTATAGGTATGCGAATGTGGAGTAGATAGTATGAAAGCACTTTCCCACACAGGAAGTAGGTGAGATTGTTTATCTCATATTGGATCTAGAAGTAAAAAATTTGTGGACTCGTTTGCCGATAGATAATTAATAAGTGGTCTTTATGATATTATTGTACGCGTTGGTAGCATATGAAGCTTTTCATTTTCTATTCTATATTTTACTTTTCTTTAACTCGATTGGAAAGTACTTTCAGCTCAAAGATTCTGATATTGTCCCACTTTTGATAGATACTGTTTATCTATTTTCACTAAGAAGAAGATTTTCACTAGTTGAGAAATCTGTCATTAGAATGTTACAATTAAGATCAGTACATAATGGATATGTATGTTGCAAGATATTAAAAAAATGTAGCTTTTTTATATTTTTTGTTATAAACTGATGATATGCTTTAGGACGATTAAAAGATAGAAGAAGCCAATAGGTGCTAATCTTTTTTGTGAAATATGTTTTCTACAATAAAATTAAGTCATGGGAGACTAAGATTTTCTAGTCTTATTTAGATTTCAAAGATTTTTCTAAGGCAGAGTTCTAGAAGAAACTTTTATTAAGCTTTTTACCGAATTTATATTGAAAAATTCTTGCAACATGTAGATTATTATATTCTATCTTCCTGTATTGTCTAAATCTACGATTCAATGCAGATTCCACTTATACATGGTGTACGTGCATATGCTTCATAATTTCGACGTGACTTGACGAACTTGCACGTGCGACTGTGTGTCTTGATGACATTGATATTTCTATTAATAGCATTGTTTTTAACGTGATAGTTTTATTTAAATGTCTTATTGTGGCAGGAAAGCAGGAAACAAGCTGTTTAATATTCATTGAACTCGAGATTGAAGTCATGCTATGCTGATGCAGATTGTGACTCCACTTTGATCTTCTAATACATCCTATTTTTGTATGTAATGAAGAAAGGTTTATGTTGTCTTATATACGGATTAAAATAGTTTTAGTCAAAATATTTAAGACTTTAATTTTGCTGAAGCAATGTCGATTTTGAATATATTTACTATTTGATTTGAATTATTTAGATATACAGAATAATCGGTAGTTAACTGAAATTTTAACAAGGAGTATTGCCATATTATTAAATACCTAATTTATTATTACATTGTGTGCAAAATTATAATATAAGTGAGATATATGGCATTTAAAGGTTTCCCATCACAGGTAGAAAGTATTTTAATAGCATGCATTTTGTCGAGGTACATAGAACGTGATTAATTTATGTAAAAGTATCGCAGACGATGGCGACTCGCCAGAGACGTCAGCATTTTGAGTAGCCGCACGCTTTGCAGCTGGATCAAACGAGACCGATTAAATGTAAAAACATAGCGACAAATGGCGTCTAGCCAATAAGCGGCTGTTACTACCAATAAGGTACAGTGCGTGCCGTTTTCAGTTCGGATTCACTTTTACAAACTTCGCTTTCTCTGTGAGCTCGAATCCGCTTCGAATCGCGGCTTCTATTTTCGAAACGTGTAAAATGTGAATGAGCTTTCGCCGAGATATTCCATTAGGATGATTGATTGTTATTTGTTTACATATTACAAGCATTACATGAAAATATTAATAATTTATATTAGTAATAAGGATTTGATAAAAATAATATTTTCACATCTGTCACATTTATTTCGTTTTTTAAGACAAGATGTTTGTTAATTTATTTTACGATTGACGATAGAGGACGGCATGATTGTGTGTAAATTATGTTCTTGACGATAGGTCCGTAGCTGTTTGTAAAGCTTTCGCGGATGCGATAGACAAAGTGAAATCCCGACATTACAAAATATCTTCTGGCATATCTAGAATCGAACAAGACTAACTCATTCAATGTTAAGGACAAGAAAGAACCGGAATTTCTAACGTGCACATAAATATTAATGAAGACGCGAAGACAATGGCATCATTGGCAAAAAACGCATTGTACAGTAGAATAGTCCATTATGAGTTTATAGCCATCATACTTGATCATACATTTCTAATGGTTTGCACGCCGATATTTAAAAGTACGGAATAGAGAGAGTAGGATATAAAATAAAAAGTCTTTTTGATCGCGAATGATGATTTCGATTTAAGGGAATTTAAGATATTTTTATATACAAGACAAATTTCTCTTAAACTTGTCTTATCCAGTTTTTGCACGGCTAAGTCAAGGGCTTTGCCTCGAATAAATCGTTAGTGAAGAGGTGTGGCGAGTGATAATAAAGTGTTTTCGATTTGAGCAGAGACGAGACACGATGATGAAATCCGTCGAGGCGCCCAAAGGAATTTCATGGAAAGTGCCTCCCACTCGCCTCTCTTTCTCTCTCTCTGTCGAGATCGACCGGTCCAGGCATTTTCCTTTCTCGTTTATCCCGATACTCTCTCGCTCGGCGTTAGCGCGTGTCGACTAATAACGCGTACGCATCTCTCGGAAATAATTCTCGTGTTTCCCATTTGCAAACGCACATTTATCACAAGTTTATGAGAGACGCGCGAGACGTCCCAGTGATTGTTGAGAGAGGAAGAGTTCTTTAAGTTATCTTTCTAAAAGACGTCTCTCAAAAATCTCTTTATTTTATCTGCTTGTAGATATGTCTAGTAAATGAAGTCGCAATGATTACCTGTAAAAGAAATGTATAAGATGTCACGAATAATGTTTTCTCAGTAATTTTAATATAACACGCACGCGCAGTTTAACTTTAGCAGTAGGATCTTTTATAACTTCCGTAGTTATTTTGTAATCTATACTATTTTGTAAGAGTGTTATTGTGATACAGCACAGAAACTTGCAGAGACATTGATTTTAGGTTTCTTTAAATTTAATTCCTAATCGTTTTTTACTTCGATTCGATTCATTAAATAAAATCTTCACCTTGTGTCCGAGCAGCGCCTTCTCTCTCTCTCTCTCTCTCTCTCTCTCTCTCTCTCTCTCTCTCTCTCTCTCTCTCTCTCTCTCTCTCTCTCTCTCTCTCTCTCTCTCTCTCTCTCTCTCTCTCTCTCTCTCTCTCTCTTTTTCTCTCTGTCTTCGGAGAATATCTACCATTGTGTTTCCTCACGTAATGACAATATATTACCACCTCATCAAAGAAATAACGGGATAGAAGTATGAGAGAAACATAACTGTTCGAGAGGTCGAAAGCAAAACAACGACATAATTATCTTATCATATTACAATAAGATTATTCTTTACTTACTTATGTCTTATTTGTATTATCTTTTATTCAAGTAGTAAACGTTACATATCTCGTAAGATTAAAAAAAATGTTTAGAAATTTTTTCAAAGAATAACTTTTTATTATGTGATTACTCTTTTCTTTTTTCGATCGTGGATATTTTATACGCATCTAATGTGCGCTATTGCTTTACGAAATGCATCCCGTCCGAGAATCGCTCGTAGAGAAAGATCTCGCGCGCGGCCGGGCATTCCGGTTTCGCGAAACCGGATATCAACTTGACCTACTTCGCACCGCGACGATCGCGAAGTTCTACATTTCGTTATATGCATAGCAGGGAATATCGCACAACTATCGTCCAGGGATAAGCCAAACGAAAGCAAAACTATGAATAATGGAAACTTGGGCGAAAATAATAGAGGAAAGTGCCCTATTATGAGACAGGATCCTAATATGAGATATGTTAAGCTAAAAGGCCCTATATAGGCCCTATCTGTTGATCCCACCATGAAAAAACCCCGCCATCTCATATTAGGATCCTATCTCATAATAGGGCACTTTCCTCTAATAATTTTTCAACTATAAACAGTTCTCTCATTTTCTCTTCTGCTTCTGATAATTAAAGTTTAAAAGAATGCAAAAATTAAGAGATAAAAGAATCTTTTTCTTCAGTTAATTTTAAGTCGAGACGTCTTGCATGAGATTAAAATGACCGATAATGATAACTTAAGTTATTTAAGGAACACGATAAAGACGAGGAAAGTGTACTAATAAAATTATGACGCTATTAACATTACGTGGCAATGAAAATTCTTGTCGTTCTTGTATTTAATGGAAGCAGATTCTAAATAACGATATGGAATAACGTAACGTTCTGAGGCGCCTCATTTCTTTACTGGTGATAGTTCTGTATGGATACCTTGTATGGTGACCTTAACATTGATACACACATACGCGACACGTGGCACCGCGTGTCGTGTGGGCGCCCGCCGCCCAATATCAATCGCGGTGTGCCGGTGAAAAAACGTTATAATTATACTGTCACTCGTATGTTATGTATCGCTTTTTCTTATATCGATATGTTAATTCAATATCGCGTCGAATGCATCGTATTCTCCGTGAATGACATCGTACTTCGCGATATGATTCGCAATTGAGTATAAAAAGTTGCGCAGGCGGTTGGATAAAAAAAAACCAAATAAGCATAAGTCTCGTAGGCGAATATACGGATTTATCGCTGCAGTCATCGTTAGGTAACAGGCCGGTTTAACAATTACAAATTCGTCACGGTGAGTCGTCCCATTCTTTCGAACAACTTCTTGTAATTTCTGCTTTCTCGCTTACAGTTGCGTGATGATGCGCCGCTCACTGATTTTTCCGGATTCATTGAAACTGTACCCTATTTTATTTATAATCAAGCGAGAGCGTTTATTTTCCTCGCTATCGCCGCGCTGTCCTCGTCGCTGTTGATCCTGCACGTTCAGCACGCGTGGACGGACGCGATATCAGGGAAAGTGAATAAGGATCTCCTCTCCGCCCGAGAGAGAAAGTCCCTTCCTCTTCCTCCCAACTCCTCTCTCTCCCGCGCGGATATTTCATTTTACTTTACCGCTGGCCCCACGTTATTATCGTTCATTGATTTCGCTGATCAGGATATAAACCGCTCGAGTCGCAATCCAGCTCGCTACCGTCGTAAACGTCAACGACACTTGTCGCACCTTTTTCTTATTGACACGCGTTCAATCGAGACAGGAAAGCTGTTAGCAAACGAGACATCCTGTTCGCGATTCTAAAGATCGATACCAGGTTGATTAATCGAACGATCAGAGACACGTGACACGCGATTCTTCAATATGTGCGTACTCTTGAGTATAAAAGAATTTATTTGGTTTGGGAGAGGTGGAATATAAGTATGGCTGTAAGTTATAAGATGTCTGAAAAATATCTCTGAACCCCTCGTTAAAATATATTATTAAAAATAAAATACGCATAATTATAAATCTCTTTTTAGGAGATATAAAACAGAGAATATGAAAGAGATATAAGAGATATAAAATTATTACTTTTAGAAAATGTAAAAAACATAATTTTGTTTTATTTTATTTGGTATATAAAAGATATGAAATTTACACGGAAGTCTTCTGCAAATTATTCTTTGTAAACCATCATTCTTATCTACTTAGCTAGCTGGTTAGTTATGTTAGTCAGTATACTATTATTATATTTTATTTTATACATACTTCCTGTATAGTTCTCGCCAACATTTCTCACCGAGCAATAGATAATATCTCATTATTATATTGTATCATCCTGCGAGATGAACAATGAACATATTTGCACCATCGTCGTGATGCGACGTCTTGTGTAATCCTTAGCCTCGCGAGAAATGATATATCAGGATGTCTCTTTCTAACGCAACACTCTCCTTTATCCTCGCAAATGAAATGTAATTACGAGCTGTTATAGCGCACGTGTAATCAGCAAAGACACTTATTCGTTCTTGGAGGATATGCACTGTTACAGTTTGTGCAATACGCTGAATTATAATGCCATATTTCTATAATCGTTTCCTTATGTCGCAATGACATTTTGTCGGCGACAGCGAATGCAATTGCAGTTTGCTGAGATGCACGCGTTCGTCGTCATAGTCACGTTTGTCGCGAAACCGTTTTCTTGTATAATTATTATGCTCACTTTCAATTATATATTGCTTCCTCATAGAGGAAGCTTTGTTTTCATGAATTTCGTATATGAACTTTCGATTGCGTTTAAGTTGGGTTTAGTCAACCAAATTTAAAAAAATTATATATGAAATAGGGGTAGAAGAAACCAACGAAGAGATTGGTTTTTGAGTTTTTTCTGCCAATATGTTCAGATTGTTGTAAAACGTCGAAATATCGCCTAAAAAAAATGTCTGTATGTGTGTGTGTATGTATGTATGTATGTATGTGCACATTTGATGTTGTGGTTGCTCTAATTTCCGCAAATATTGAGATATCGAGCTGTTTTTTTTTTTAATCGATAGAGTATCATTCAAGGAAGGTTGGTATTAAATTTGGCGACAATCGGTAAAGGGGTTCTTTTTTAAAAAAATTTTGAATTTTTTTAGAAATGTCCGTGGTTGCTCTAACTTCCGCAAATATTGAGATATCGAGCTGTTTTTGGGGTGATGATGATGGTAAAGGGGTTCTTTTTTAAAAAAATTTTGCAAATTTTAAAATCACAATAAAAAAAGTGTGCAAGTAGAAACTTGCACATTGTTCTTTAAGATTTGGCGAAGATCGATGAAGGAGTTATGGATTTCTGCTCAAAAAGTTACATGTATAAGTTGTATATGTAATTTTATATAGAGTATCAGTCAAAAAAGATTGTATAAGCTGATAATTTCACATATTATATGTCAGTCATTTTAGTAATCTGTCACCGAGACGTTTGAATGTACTTTAATATATATTTTAAAAGATATTTAACGTTTATATTTATTGAAATGGAAAATTTTAACAACAAAGTGAATGAAATGAGTGAAGAAGTTAGAAAAAGTAATAATTAATAAGTTATTATATAGATATAATAATTTCATTAATAATAATTATAATAATTTAATAAATAATAATTTAATTTTTTTAAATAAACAATAATATATTCTTTAAATAGTTTTAGATGATGGTATGGACGAGAAACTTCTAGTTAAAAAAATTTTGAATTTTTTTAGAAATGGCCGTGGTTGTTTTAACTTTCGTAAATATTGAGATATTGGGCTGAATTTTTTTTTAATTGATAGAGTATCATTTAAGAAAGGTTGGTATTGAATTTGGCGATAATTGGTAAAGGGGTTCTTTTTAAAAAAATTTTTCGACATATTTGTTCGATTGATTTGATCTGTGAAACAAGCATTTAGAAATGATATCTCTAATTGTCAATTTAAAAAAATGACTGAATAAGTTGCTTGTTTCACAGATTATATTTCCTTTTTGAATACGGGTCTTATAGAAAAACGTAATATACATAGATTTTGATATATATATATAGATATATATATATATATATATTTCTTTATATATTTCTCACGTTAACTAATGATTGGACGAAATCTCTGCTTCCTCTATGAGGAAGCAATGTGCAAGTTTCTACTTGCACCATTTTTTTATATTTAGAACTACTACTAATTATAAAAAGAAACATCTAAAGTCTCAAGCAATACAACAAGTGAACTTGCCTACATCTCTAAATTTAGCTTCTACATCAAATTCTTCATCAAGCTTGTGGAATGAAGAATTGAGTATTAATTCACCTGGTAAATGTTTTCAAAATTTTTACCGCTTTTTTAATATGTATTTAAATATGTATTCTTCATAAAAGTTTCCTATCTTAATTTCGTTGCTAGAAGAATCGCGACGGAAAAATCAGAATCACTCTTTTTATTCCGTTTTTTGTTTGCTTTAGTAATGCGATTCTGTTGAATATTAATGTGCTCGATCATCAGATAACTGAAACATCGTACACCTGAACAATTACGAATTACAAACAAGCATAAATTTCAACTCGGACGTAGTTCTTACAATTCAAATATTCTTCCCTAATTAAATTTCCTTCATTAAATTTCACTCGTAACATCCAGTTGTAATTATCATGAGATTACGACTTTATTTCTTTTTCTTTTCATATAGATTTCTTTAAAAGATTCCTTAGTTTTTTTAAATTTCCTTGGCTTTCTATGAAATTTTTATATATCTTTTTATACAACTTTTACAGTTGTATGATAATTCTCCTAATAAATTGTCCACGCATGTTTTTTGTAACCTATCCATCTATTTTTGATTGAGAAATTGGCTTTATGCCGGTCAAGTAATATATGACGTGAGATTCTAAATATTTTGTCGAGAAACGCTGAAACTTAAAATTATTTTAGAATCGATCATATATAATACAATTATATATATTCAATTTTACAGTAATATATATGAATATATTATATAAAAAATAATTTTGGTAAAAAATGAAAAATATGACGAGATATATTTATATCGATATATAAGTTTATAAAGATTTGCAATCATATTATATTATTTAATTATAATAACGCGATTAATGATTAATTATAATATCAATTGTGCGGGAATTTTCTTTTTTTCGAATCTCACGTCATTTATTTTATGTATCTTACTTGATACATTTTCATTCAATAGGTATGCGTGTCGCATGAACATGCACAATCACGCATCTTTGTATTTCCGTTTGTATCGGTCGGTTTTCGCGGTCGGTTTTTATCGAGAATTTTTCCGATTATTAATTTTTTAATTTTGTCCGCATTATAAATTTCAATTTTTTGCGAGATATAATTAAGGTATTCATATATAACGTGAAGTAAAATTTTTTTATGTGGGTACTTGATTACAATTCCAAATTTAAAAAACGGTTATTCAATATTCTCAAGTAGATAAAAGAATTAGTGATAGAAATATTTCTCAATGTTCAATTGAATTATTGTACAGTTAGGTTAGGTTAGTTAGTTTTATGAATTAATATACATATATATTTTTTAAATTATCTTCTCGTTGTTTTTGATACAATCGATGCTAGCGTGTAATTCGAATCGAACATAATATTATCTTTCGGCGATAATGATCCGACAAGGAAGGAAACAAGGAATTTTTCTCCTTCCTTTTGATCTGGTCGAAATGTGACTAGATTGCATATGGCCAGGAGCGACAAAGGTAAGTCCATCTGGCCCGAAGAAAGAAGATTGGATACATTAAAGGTAAGTGGTCAACATTGACCACATTGCAATGGTGAAATAAGGTAACATGTAAAATGATTATATATATATAGTATATATATATATATAATTTATTTATTTACTTATTTATTTGCCCCAAAGGGCTATCTTCTCTATATTTTCTCGCATAAATGCGAGATTGGAAAAGCCGCAATTAAATTTCAATCGAGCGCGTGTTAGAACTCCCAATTCCACTTTTCTCACATCTCAAGTGATCGTGTCACTTGGAGATATTTCGTTCATCAGGTATCCTACTAAAATAACCAACAAATCAGGCCCCTTATAAATCGTGTCGCGGTCTTCATTAATGTTTTGTATATTAGATTATAAAACTGATAGGTAGGAAAATGGATATAGGTAGGACTATAGATCGGAATACGGGTAGGTAAGAATTCGGGTAGGCAAGGACAAGGGGATTAAATTCGATAGAAAAAATTGTAAACAAATATTAAATAATATTAATTTTTATATTAGAAATTAGTATTTTATAATAAATATCAATTTTTATTTTAAATAATACCAATTGTTTATACATAATTGTATTATATTGCATTTTACTGTAAATATTATGTAATTATTATGTATATATTATATATGTGTATCCTGTATAAATTGTGTACATTATGTAATTAAATTATGTATATTATAATAACTCTTTTATAATGTTGTACATTATATTATTATATTGTAAAGTAAATTGTAAGAGATTGTTGTCTGCAAAAGACATCACGCTTGAAAAAAATTAAGCGTGTAAAAAATCTTGTCTGCTAAAGACATCACGCTTATAAAGTTAAGCGTGTAAAAAATCTTGTCTGCAAAAGACATCACGCTTGAAAAAAATTAAGCGTGTAAAAAATTTTGTCTGCTAAAGACATCACGCTGATAAAGTTAAGCGTGTAATAAATCTTCTTTCCAGGGGGTGGAGGGAGTCCTCCCGGACCCTTTAGGGGCACGGGGGAGCCCTCCACTGCGGGTTTTGCGCACCCGGAGTACCCGAGCACACCAGTACCGTAATCTACGGCAGCCCTACGGGTCTGTCGTGGACCGGGGAGTCCTTTTAAGGACTCGTGAGGTAAGCGGCCTCTATAAAAAGTCCGCTCGGCTGGTCGGAGCCGTGAGGGAGGAGCTTACCCAGGTAGCAAGCACTCGTCATTTTGACGTCAAATGACGTCAAAAGACGTCAAAATGACAGACTTTTGACGTCAATTGACGTCAAAATGACGAGTCTTGCTACCTGGGTAGGCTCTCCTAACCGACCTAAGGGAAGGAAAACCCTGACAGAAAACCGGGGGTCCGGCTGCCCTGCTTAGGAGTCTGTTGTTGGCTTCGGCCACCCAGACTCCCGCGTCGCGTTGTCTGCGGAACGACACCCCACGCTTCGAAAGTTAGTTAGGCTAAAAAACTTATCGCGTCGCGTTAATTGTCTGCTTGGCGACACCCCCGGCTTCGAAAGTTAGTTAGGCTAAAAAAACTTATCGCGTCGCGTTAATTGTCTGCTTGGCGACACCCCCGGCTTCGAAAGTTAGTTAGGCTAAAAAAAACTTATCGCGTCGCGTTAATTGTCTGCTTGGCGACACCCACGGCTTCGAAAGTTAGTTAGGCTAAAAAAAACTTATCGCGTCGCGTTAATTGTCTGCTTGGCGACACCCCCGGCTTCGAAAGTTAGTTAGGCTAAAAAAAACTTATCGCGTCGTGTTAATTGTCTGCTTGGCGACACCCCCGGCTTCGAAAGTTAGTTAGGCTAAAAAAAACTTATCGCGTCGCGTTAATTGTCTGCTTGGCGACACCCACGGGAGCTAGTTAGGGCTATATAATAAACATTAAACTCGTGTCTGCTTGGCGACACCCACCGGAGCTAGTTAGGGCTATATAATAAACATTAAACTCGTGTCTGCTTGGCGACACCCACCGGAGCTAGTTAGGGCTATATAATAAACATTAAACTCGTGTCTGCTTGGCGACACCCACCGGAGCTAGTTAGGGCTATATAATAAACATTAAACTCGTGTCTGCTTGGCGACACCCACCGGAGCTAGTTAGGGCTATATAATAAACATTAGACTCGTGTCTGCTTGGCGACACCCACCGGAGCTAGTTAGGGCTATATAATAAACATTAGACTCGTGTCTGCTTGGCGACACCCACCGGAGCTAGTTAGGGCTATATAATAAACATTAGACTCGTGTCTGCTTGGCGACACCCACCGGAGCTAGTTAGGGCTATATAATAAACATTAGACTCGTGTCTGCTTGGCGACACCCACCGGAGCTAGTTAGGGCTATATAATAAACATTAGACTCGTGTCTGCTTGGCGACACCCACCGGAGCTAGTTAGGGCTATATAATAAACATTAGACTCGTGTCTGCTTGGCGACACCCACCGGAGCTAGTTAGGGCTATATAATAAACATTAGACTCGTGTCTGCTTGGCGACACCCACCGGAGCTAGTTAGGGCTATATAATAAACATTAGACTCGTGTCTGCTTGGCGACACCCACCGGAGCTAGTTAGGGCTATATAATAAACATTAGACTCGTGTCTGCTTGGCGACACCCACCGGAGCTAGTTAGGGCTATATAATAAACATTAGACTCGTGTCTGCTTGGCGACACCCACCGGAGCTAGTTAGGGCTATATAATAAACATTAGACTCGTGTCTGCTTGGCGACACCCACCGGAGCTAGTTAGGGCTATATAATAAACATTAGACTCGTGTCTGCTTGGCGACACCCACCGGAGCTAGTTAGGGCTATATAATAAACATTAGACTCGTGTCTGCTTGGCGACACCCACCGGAGCTAGTTAGGGCTATATAATAAACATTAGACTCGTGTCTGCTTGGCGACACCCACCGGAGCTAGTTAGGGCTATATAATAAACATTAGACTCGTGTCTGCTTGGCGACACCCACCGGAGCTAGTTAGGGCTATATAATAAACATTAGACTCGTGTCTGCTTGGCGACACCCACCGGAGCTAGTTAGGGCTATATAATAAACATTAGACTCGTGTCTGCTTGGCGACACCCACCGGAGCTAGTTAGGGCTATATAATAAACATTAGACTCGTGTCTGCTTGGCGACACCCACCGGAGCTAGTTAGGGCTATATAATAAACATTAGACTCGTGTCTGCTTGGCGACACCCACCGGAGCTAGTTAGGGCTATATAATAAACATTAGACTCGTGTCTGCTTGGCGACACCCACCGGAGCTAGTTAGGGCTATATAATAAACATTAGACTCGTGTCTGCTTGGCGACACCCACCGGAGCTAGTTAGGGCTATATAATAAACATTAGACTCGTGTCTGCTTGGCGACACCCACCGGAGCTAGTTAGGGCTATATAATAAACATTAGACTCGTGTCTGCTTGGCGACACCCACCGGAGCTAGTTAGGGCTATATAATAAACATTAGACTCGTGTCTGCTTGGCGACACCCACCGGAGCTAGTTAGGGCTATATAATAAACATTAGACTCGTGTCTGCTTGGCGACACCCACCGGAGCTAGTTAGGGCTATATAATAAACATTAGACTCGTGTCTGCTTGGCGACACCCACCGGAGCTAGTTAGGGCTATATAATAAACATTAGACTCGTGTCTGCTTGGCGACACCCACCGGAGCTAGTTAGGGCTATATAATAAACATTAGACTCGTGTCTGCTTGGCGACACCCACCGGAGCTAGTTAGGGCTATATAATAAACATTAGACTCGTGTCTGCTTGGCGACACCCACCGGAGCTAGTTAGGGCTATATAATAAACATTAGACTCGTGTCTGCTTGGCGACACCCACCGGAGCTAGTTAGGGCTATATAATAAACATTAGACTCGTGTCTGCTTGGCGACACCCACCGGAGCTAGTTAGGGCTATATAATAAACATTAGACTCGTGTCTGCTTGGCGACACCCACCGGAGCTAGTTAGGGCTATATAATAAACATTAGACTCGTGTCTGCTTGGCGACACCCACCGGAGCTAGTTAGGGCTATATAATAAACATTAGACTCGTGTCTGCTTGGCGACACCCACCGGAGCTAGTTAGGGCTATATAATAAACATTAGACTCGTGTCTGCTTGGCGACACCCACCGGAGCTAGTTAGGGCTATATAATAAACATTAGACTCGTGTCTGCTTGGCGACACCCACCGGAGCTAGTTAGGGCTATATAATAAACATTAGACTCGTGTCTGCTTGGCGACACCCACCGGAGCTAGTTAGGGCTATATAATAAACATTAGACTCGTGTCTGCTTGGCGACACCCACCGGAGCTAGTTAGGGCTATATAATAAACATTAGACTCGTGTCTGCTTGGCGACACCCACCGGAGCTAGTTAGGGCTATATAATAAACATTAGACTCGTGTCTGCTTGGCGACACCCACCGGAGCTAGTTAGGGCTATATAATAAACATTAGACTCGTGTCTGCTTGGCGACACCCACCGGAGCTAGTTAGGGCTATATAATAAACATTAGACTCGTGTCTGCTTGGCGACACCCACCGGAGCTAGTTAGGGCTATATAATAAACATTAGACTCGTGTCTGCTTGGCGACACCCACCGGAGCTAGTTAGGGCTATATAATAAACATTAGACTCGTGTCTGCTTGGCGACACCCACCGGAGCTAGTTAGGGCTATATAATAAACATTAGACTCGTGTCTGCTTGGCGACACCCACCGGAGCTAGTTAGGGCTATATAATAAACATTAGACTCGTGTCTGCTTGGCGACACCCACCGGAGCTAGTTAGGGCTATATAATAAACATTAGACTCGTGTCTGCTTGGCGACACCCACCGGAGCTAGTTAGGGCTATATAATAAACATTAGACTCGTGTCTGCTTGGCGACACCCACCGGAGCTAGTTAGGGCTATATAATAAACATTAGACTCGTGTCTGCTTGGCGACACCCACCGGAGCTAGTTAGGGCTATATAATAAACATTAGACTCGTGTCTGCTTGGCGACACCCACCGGAGCTAGTTAGGGCTATATAATAAACATTAGACTCGTGTCTGCTTGGCGACACCCACCGGAGCTAGTTAGGGCTATATAATAAACATTAGACTCGTGTCTGCTTGGCGACACCCACCGGAGCTAGTTAGGGCTATATAATAAACATTAGACTCGTGTCTGCTTGGCGACACCCACCGGAGCTAGTTAGGGCTATATAATAAACATTAGACTCGTGTCTGCTTGGCGACACCCACCGGAGCTAGTTAGGGCTATATAATAAACATTAGACTCGTGTCTGCTTGGCGACACCCACCGGAGCTAGTTAGGGCTATATAATAAACATTAAACTCGTGTCTGCTTGGCGACACCCACCGGAGCTAGTTAGGGCTATATAATAAACATTAAACTCGTGTCTGCTTGGCGACACCCACCGGGAGCTAGTTAGGGCTATATAATAAACATTAAACTCGTGTCTGCTTGGCGACACCCACGGGAGCTAGTTAGGGCTATATAATAAACATTAAACTCGTGTCTGCTTGGCGACACCCACGGGAGCTAGTTAGGGCTATATAATAAACATTAAACTCGTGTCTGCTTGGCGACACCCACGGGAGCTAGTTAGGGCTATATAATAAACATTAAACTCGTGTCTGCTTGGCGACACCCACGGTAGCTAGTTAGGGCTATATAATAAACATTAAACTCGTGTCTGCTTGGCGACACCCACGGGCTTCGAAAGTTAGTTAGGCTACAAACTTATCGCGTCGCGTTATTGTCTGCTTAGCGACACCCCCGGCTTCGAAAGTTAGTTAGGCTACAAACTTATCGCGTCGCGTTGTCTGCTTGGCGACACCACGCTTACAAAGTTACTTACGGGGAGCGCGCTTTTAGCGCTATAAGCGTGCTCTGTCTTTGTTCAACTTTCAGTAAGTAACAGAGATAGAATGACGTTGTCAGCGCTAATAGCGTCTCCCCGAACGCACCTTTAATCGAATCGTTCATTTGAATGTTTCAGAAAATAACGACGCAGAAGATGACATCGGAGCAGCGAGGGAATCCTACGAAGCTGACATCCCGAGCAGCCTGAGAGGAGGAGGAGGCCTAGGATAGGCATCGGGCATCGGCGTACCAACACTTCTGGTGAGTGTTACTTTTTATTTTTTTCTAAAGAAGATATTATAGAATCCATTTTTTCGTTTATCCTTATTTAGTTGCTACATTAAACCGTGTTTTAAAGTATAAATTAGTAAAAAGAAATAATTTGAAAAATTTGATTCAAGTTGATTCTAACGTAGAGACCTTTTTGCAAAGAAGTAATTTAAATGTGTATTAATCTGAATAACGAATAAAATATTCAATTCGTGTGACAATTACCTAATCGATTCGATTATTTTTATGTTACAGAGAATATCCACGCGGGAAGAAGATCAGCTTCGCGGTAGCGTGGGGAAATAAGCGTGTAAAAAATCTTGTCTATAAATGACATCACGCTTATAAAGTTAAGCGTGTAAAAAATCTTGTTTTTGAAACAATGACAATAGAATTTAGAGTAATTAACCGGAAAAAATGATACCTTTAGAATCAATTTATAATTCCAATATATACTCAGAAAATTCAAATATGGTAATATATTGTAAGACAAACATTATGCATTCTATGAAATATGCCATAATCTATATATAGACGTGTAGACAGGTGTGTAAAAAAATTAAACATAGAAACATGATTACTCTCCTGCAATCTCTTCTGCGACATTATCGAAAGGTCAACATGGGACTTGTTGCATTGCCCACAGATATTTCTGTTTGCACTTAAAAGTTGTATATTATGACCATCTCAGGCATTTAGTTATGTAATTGACTATAATATATGCAGTGTGGAGTTGAATACGAATATATATTTATACAATTATTTCATCATTACGGCAGATAGAGATTCAGAAATGCATAACAGATAACAAATTCTTGCTTCATTGCCAGTGAATCTTAATTTCATAGAACATTGACTCTTAAACTCGCAATTACTTTAATGTTAAAAATAAAGAAGTTGCCGACAAAGGTGCGATATTCCGTGTATTTCTTCGCCAAGGAAAAGGCGTTCTTAAATTCGCTAGAGAATCCGTAGACAAGAAACAATCAGAGAATGGATAATGTTCGAAGATAAAGTCAGGTTTAACCTTTGCTATAATAACAGCGATAATAAATCGTGACGGTAAAGAGTCTCAGCCGCGCGTGCAGCCTGAGAAATCTTAAATAGCCACGTCAAAATTCTTCTCTCTTCGCTGCACGCTATTTTTTTTTCGTCCGTCATAGATTGAAATCGCGCGCGCGTTTATTTGTTTCCTTCGTTTATGACTTTCCTTCCGCAATAACGATAACGGTTTCGCTGCGACTGAGGGAAGTGTACGGTTGTAATAACGACGGAGGCTGAGAGAAACGGGAAATTCCTGATGGAATGTCGTCACGATCAAGGATGACCGGTAAACCGGGCGAGATCACTCCGGATTCACGATTAGAATCTTACGTAGGCGCTGTCGCAAAAGTATTGTCCATATATGCGTGTATCTTCGCGTCTTCGTTTGAAAGCATCCCTTTAATTGTTACGTTTGCCGTAATGTGTTAATACCGTTTCTTGATTTGATCATATTATATATCTCTTTCTCCATTGAGTTTAATGTCGATTTTTCGGAAGATAAATGCTGAGCGAAGTTGTTGCTAAGTTGCAAATATATCATGATTCCAAATTCCTTTATGTTTTTCAGAAGGAATTTATTTTACGATTATCTACCGTATTTAATTTCGTATATTTTATAAACAGCTCAATTAATATTAACTATTCTCCCACTGTGGCTTATAAATGTCAATTTTTTAACTAGATTTTTTGCTGGTTTCTTCAGGTCGAAACGTCTTGTTCTACCTATGACATTTCCTTTTCTTCTCTGACTTCTAAGAATAGCATCGATCCTTCTGCTCGCAAGTCACCGACGTGCTTTCGTTTTTTTCCTCTCCTTCTCACCTTCCCTTTCGTCGTTCGTGGCCAAAACGTTGCCATCCCGGTGTCAGGACGCGGCTCGGATGTTCTTTGTGAGTGAAATGTTTCTCGTAAAGGCCTCAAGGCCGACCAGATGCCACCTCCTCTCACTTTCCTGTCATATACCTCTGCTCTTACGATCCCCGTCGTGACCACCTTTCTCTCTCTCCCTCGTTTCTTTTCGTGTTTTCTAGCATTTTATCCACAATCTCTCCCTTGGATACTTCGGCGGTTCGTGGCCCTCTCGTATCGCGATTTGCAATCGACCCAAGGCTGCACAGGACAGCCGAAACCATAAATCCCCTCTATAAACCCCGCCCGATAAAATTGAGTCCACGATGAACTTTAAAGTTCAGCGCTCTCGTGCTCACGAACGAATTACAATCGCTTTAGGTCATGTAAACGCCGACGTTTCGATTAGTTTTGGAGTCCAGTCGCAGATTTGTATCGCGACCTGCCGATCGTAGTTTCCAGGATTCCAATCCTTTGTGCCGAAAACCCGTTATTGTCAATGTGTTGTAAGAGTCAATATGTGTGTTAAGATGTGCAATATTGAGCGACGATGAATCACTGGTACTCTTTCACTTTAAACATTTGTTTTATGAATAATATACATATTTTGCGTTGTCATTATACTGTCATAAACTACATTTAATTAGAATATGCTTTAATATTATTTCCTGATAGTTACAACGACAGCTGACTTGTTTAAGCACTTTACTTTTTAAAGCTTGGATCGTGCTTCGTGTCGATCGTACCGAGACATTTCTGCATATCGTGAGTTTGGGTGTGCAAGAGACATTTCGATGGGGGTGAAAGGCATTAAACGAGCGTTGTGAAGAGGTCGTGATTGGATTATTTATTGGCAATAAAGTGGGTCGGTCGCACCAAACTTTCGGAGTTTCGGGAGTGGTAATGCGGCACTTCTCGTGCGGCACACTCGCATAATGTAAGAATGCGGGAGTGCACGCCCCAAACGCCTCCAACATTCCGAAGTTCGTCGTAGGACGTTTTCTCCCGTGTGCACATTCCGCGAGGATGCGTGTGCATTATTTTTACACGACTCGAGCATTTGCGAACTGTGACGGGACAATAATGGAGAACGTTAGGCGTCCGGCGCCGATCGGATGAGTCAGGGATTGAATACGTTTGTTACAAAGTCGCCTAAATCTCAAACTATAAATTACGAGTTTAAGTCTACTTTCTGACTTCCAAAAAGATAAAATAGTGAAAAAGCGTATAAGAAATAATAAAAGTAATAAATATAGTTACCTACGAGTTTTTTCTTCGGTTTGCTGCCAAATAACTGTAAATAACTAAAAATATGTAGCGTGAATTAAACAGAATAATTAAAAAGAATGTTTCTGAGTATACAAGTTGAGTATATAGATAAATATTTAACTGTTTTAATTATTAATTACATACTCGTATAAATGTAATGTAAATATCTCGAAAATCAAAAGAGAAATGTTATTTGATTCTCTCCCGGTAAAAATAAAATTTTGTACGCGCACCAACAGAACGTTGTTTTGCAATTTTTGTTATACACAATTAAGATTTTACACTTGACTGATGATGTAATCCAACGACGTTTATTTTTCTTCAATTACATCTCATCTTTGTTTTGAAGAACAATGAGTTATTGTATTTTTTTCGTGAGATTATTAAAGTATATCTCATAATGAAACAAGTTTTACAGCACATCTATACTAATTGAAAAGATACATAAGAGATAATTGACTGAAATTTAAATTAAAAATAGTCGTACTTTTTTATCTGCTCGCAAATAAATTTTAAATTCTATTAAAAAATAGGTAATAATAAACAAATATTTTATTGGAAGTTATAAAAGTAATTGATATTGATTACTTTTTATAAATGTAAATGAATTACTTTTATTAATTTGCGTGTGTGTAATTACACTTTAAATTTGCATTATAATTAAATATTACTTTCATTCATATTTTTATCATATTATTTTTTTCCTTGCATCCTGAATTTAGTTATCACAGTTTAAATTTTCTTTAATATACACTATAAAAAGACTACGTATAAAAAAATGAAATTTTACAGAAGCTAATCTCGGTTTATAAATTTGTTTCAAATTTGATTTTAAACATTCCGTTTTCTCTATATTCATGTAACATAATTACCATTCTGTGTTAATGATAAAGTATCCTTTTAGTAAGATTTATGTTGGGGGGACAATTGAAAGACTACATGGAGTAGAGTCGCTTTCCAGAGAAACTTTATTGTCACATTAATTTACATTTATACAATAACTGATTTAGGTGCTTGACGGATGACAGTGTTTTGCTATGTACACATCATTTCTCCATCATCCCCAACATGCACGCGTCGATCGAAGCTTAGTATGGCTAAGGGGAAGATCTCATTCCTTTTTTCGATTAACACTCGTCGTAATAATCGATACTTCCCAGCTTTCTGTTGATCGTTTATATATTTAATATCGCGCGGTAAGACATAAACGAAGTTATTGTTCTTCGAGAAAGACGTGATGTCTCCATATGACTCCATATGATGCACAAAATGTACTACAATTCTTTAGTGTAATTAATTGTGTATCGAAAGTTCGCGTACACGGAAATCGAGACTACGGTATTCCGAATCTACGGTTCCTAAGAATTCGGCAAGTAAGACTGTTTTATAAAATCGTACAAGAAAATCGTGAGAAAGACGACGGTTTTCGGACACTGATCGGTTGTCGAATTCGATTGATGCGCGTTCTAAGAAATCAACAAGCTCAGGCAACTCTTATCACGAATCGCTTTAACTGCGCCTGCGGTAGGAGTTGCCTTTAGTTGGCTTTACTTGGATTTCCTCCCGCTGGGTCTCTTCAACCTCCTCCTGAACAGTCTTTCCTCTTCCTCCGAACCTGCCGCGTCCTAATGTTCTTGCCTCGTTACCTACGTTACTTGCGTTACCTGCGTTACTTGTGCTAGCCTTACGATTGTTTGTGCTGGCTCTGGAAATATATCATGCCATTATAATATGTACATGTCTCGCGTAAAAGAAACATACGACGTTTAAAACAATTATCTTTATGAGATACTGTTATCCTTTTAAAATAGAAGTCATTGTGCTGTTGAGAATCATAGAAGATCTGTTTTTTTTTTAAACATTGCTTTACTTTGACTTGGCTGTGGTATGTTCCACTGCAGAATGCGTGGCGGCAGTTTCACGTGAATGACTACTAGGTCCAGTTTGAGCTCTTCGTCTCTTCAAGGCAGCCAAAAGATCCTCGTTTGATCTGAAATTACATAAGCGCATACCTGTTATAAAATATCCGGATAAAATATCTACGGAATATTTTATCGTATAAATATAGTAATATAGTAATTACCTGAAGGGCCTGACGCCACCGTTATTTCGAAGTTTCTTCGCAGATTCAGTCGTCGTCGTAAGCGCTTCGTCCTGATTTTCGTCAAGCGCGTCTTCGCCTTCCACCTCTTCTTCTTCGGGTGCTTGCTCTACCGGTTTCGATGTTGTTGATTGTGCCTAGAGAGGGGAAAAAAAGAGAAAAAGATATAGATATTTTCGTATATGATTAAGATGTTGAATTTATTTTAATATTATTTTAAATTTACTTCGTATTGTCGCACAACGCGTTAAAAGATGTTGAACTCACCGGTGCTTTCTTTTTTCCTACATTTGGTACATTGACACGTCCTCTCGAAGATAGAAGACCTCCCAGTCGACCACCTGCTGGTTTTGTCGGCGCCGGTGTCACCGGCGCGGGCGCTGCTGCCTCCTCCTCGTAATCATATTCCTCTTCGGCTGATTTGCAGACGGCTATTATACAGAGGGCCAATATTCTGCAAAGAACACATTTACGTGAATTATAATTTCTCACTATACTAGCGTCTTTTTCCAATTTACGTTCCCGTTGCTTCTCAGAAAAAGCACAAGATTGTAAAATTCTTTTAATGTTCAGTTATAGCATAACCACGTTCAAAAACAGAGATTTATATTTCTTTATAAAATACACGTAAAAGTTGCAAATATTTAATGCGACATCATGCATAAATATCGTGTCAGATCGCATTGTCAGATACGCGACAGTTCAAGCGACAGATGCAGGTTACAGCATACGAACCACATACGCAGATCACGTCCTTAGAAAACGGTTTTTCTGATCGAGAGAAAAGTGCCAAGCCATCGAACGATCGCATGAAAATCGTGACAACTCTTGCTGCCGCTATTTGCGCTTAAAAAAGTATGTTATTCAAGTAGTAGCGTAACGCCGCGGCTGTCGCGAAACAAGTTTACGGCGTTTATTGCGGTTAAATTGACAGGCCGCACTTAGAAGACAGCGGAATACGCAAGGCGAAATATTGCCTAGAGAACTTAGTAGCTGGAACGCGAGATTATGCGGTTGTTATTTTAAGAACTTAAACGTAGGAGCCATTTTATGTATCGCGAGACTCACTTCTTATATAACTCACATCATGACTTTTATTATTTCGATTCGACGATCTTTATTTGATCTTTTAATGAAGATCTTTTTATTGGAGAGTAAGATTACTTAACATCCATTTTGCGTACACGTTTCAATCTGAATTTTTATCTCTATAACGTTATTTAATTCTCTTTGATTCTTGTTTCTGACTTTGGGATTTCGAGGATTTCCCTCGAACAGATTTTTGAATCTCGACAGCCACCTGCTTCTCGAACG
Source organism: Temnothorax nylanderi (assembly GCF_030848795.1). Lineage (NCBI taxonomy): Eukaryota > Metazoa > Arthropoda > Insecta > Hymenoptera > Formicidae > Temnothorax > Temnothorax nylanderi. Next base: position 92,662 of record NW_027249095.1, on the reverse strand, counting down.
TAGAATTTTTATTTGCGAGAAGCCAGCGAGTCGAGTTTCTATTTCTCATTTGAAACGAAAATGGGTCGAAGCGTCGAACGAATTCACATACGCGAGTTTTGCGCAGGACATACGCAGGACGGTTGTCCGGTCGCAACTTTCGCCAGGATCGAAAAAGGAATCCGAGGACAAAAGATCCTACTCACGACGTGAGCTGCAACGATTATTACGTACGCTCGGCGCGGTGCGGCGCGCTGCCCGCTCGTTCGCATGTCGCGTTCGCGTTCGCGTTCGCTCGTAGTAGATCCGCGTATACCAGGTGGATGTTGACCTGTGACATTCACGTACACGGGACTCACTTTCTCTGCGCGGTTCTCGTGCAACTCGCGCGCCGTGGCGCTCAGGATTGGCCGCGCCGTTACGACGGGACATTCATACGTGAGGCGGCTCACAAATGTCAAGAAAACCAGCCGAACTCGGGGCCCCGAGTAAAGAAAGGGGGAGAAATTTCGAGGGATCCGCGGGAGACGACGAGTCCGGCGATCTCGATCGATAGATCGCCGCAGGAATACGCATGCTGGACGATTGCGAAAGCACGAATTCGAAACGCGAATTGAAACGAGAACAATGACGGCATCTTTGACACATGAAGATAATCGGATGACAATTTGTTATTGTTTGAAAAAAAAAACGTGTTGTTTCTTTAAACCTAAATATTCTTTAATAGTAATTTTCAAGTTTTAATATCCTGCAATATATCAGGAGATAATTTTGTTACTTGTAGGGTAAACTCGGGTAAGATGGCCATAGAGGAAAGATGGCCAACCTATGTTCTTTCAATCTAGCTCGTCATGAAACATCGAATGAACATGTGTTGGTCATCTTTTCTCTATGGCCATCTTATCCGAGTTCACCCTATATGAATCCAGATCGAAAACTGTGTAAGTTATATTATATAATTTTATTTCTTTAGTCATCGAGTGCAATTATCGATCAGAGTTGATTTACGTTTGAAATTAATTCATTCATTTATCTTTTCATTCATTAATTAAACTCGTGCTCACATAGATAAATTGGCACGTGGGACGTAATGATCGGGTTAAGACGTACTTGAATTCTTTGCGAGAGATACTTATAGAAAATAAATTATTTTTTATAGTATCTACATTAAAATAATTCGGATAAACATTTTTATGTAATGATTCGCGAGATTTAGCAAAAAATTTCGTGCTTTCGCATTAAATATAACATAAATAATTCCGCACAGATAGTCGACATTTACAGTGCCGTTGTATTCGCGTCCTCAATTCCCAACAGACATTTTAGGATATATTACAACACGTCCAAACTTGGCCATTGCTCGTGCAGAATTCGTAAGCAGATTCCCAGATGCATCTATTGATCAAATAGCGTCGTCTGCGATATGATAATTTTGCCAAAATTTCTCAAGATTACCTTGTATAACGTTTTACGACGAGTGCTGTTAACAAATTTCAAGGAGGTTTTAATACATCTGTAAAACTTTGTAAACCATACGCGAATTTCAATGTGGGTCCAGTATAAATAATAATAGTGGGTTGATGTGTAAGATCGCGAATAGAATGTACTTTAAGCATAACAACACAGTTTACATTCATTATACTATTATCTATATATAATATTTTTATAAGTAATATTGACATATATTAATTTTTTGAAATGCCATTCGTCCGGACAGTAGTATTTTTCATCCGGTGACAAGCACGAGTCTCGCAGCTAATATCAACATTTTCACCGTCTTGAGCTAAGTGTCCTTTTTTACTTTCACAGTTTCGAGCTTCTCATTCTCTTTTAAAGGTTACACTTTAACAGTTTCTTGACGCAAGTTTCTTTATGCTTCTGGCTATATAATCACTATTACCTCTGCACAGAAGTCCTTTATTCGCGAGTAATGATCAAGCTCCTTGCTGAGAGAACACACTCTGAAGAATAAAAATTGTTCCGCGGCCTGTTCTCTGTATGCGAAGTTAATTGAAAATAACGCGTATCATTTATCAAAGTGTGCCTTGATAACGTCTCCGATGAATATTCTTGTATTGTGGATGCATTAGCTGGCGCTTCATTAATATTCTAGATGAATATCCTCTCTGTGTCGGAGATAAAAATCCGACTCCTGAGTTCTTCGAAGCGGAACGTTGTTGCTCATTATTCATCACGTGATACCATGCTTTTACCGTTAGCAAGGACATTTGCCGTCTACGCTTAACGGGATTAGAGTAACACAATCCGTACATTTTAATTAAAGTACAAACAGCATAAGCATTGAAGATTAAGTTTAACTTTGTTGTTCTCTTTGGGCTTATTTTTTTGTTCTACTTTTACTTTTAAAATTCCATGATTCTGCAGGTAGATTGCAATTATTTTTTAAATTATTTTATTAATTATTTCTTTTATTTAAATATGTATTTATAAAAAATATATCGCGCACAATCGAATTTGATTAATATCATATTAAATTTCGCATTATTGCAAAAAACTTGCAACTTTCTGGCATACATAGCAATTAGAAGTGTCAAACAAATATTAAAATTATTTATTATTAATCCTGGGTTTTGTTTTAATTTGACATAGAAAAATATTTTAAATAACTTTGATGATGAATTGCTGAACAATAGAAGGCATCTAATTTAAATCAGCAGGGAAGTTGCAGCCATTAACTTACCGATTCATTATTACTAACGAGATGTAGAATTGCATTCATGACATGTTTAAGTCTATTTTATGTCATAATATAAATGGTAATGCGGTGACGCTCACTGATTGATTCACGCTGGTTGATTCTCATTAGAATCGTCGTAATTTCTTAACTTCTTGAAATCGTGTCTTATTTTTCTTTACCATTTTTCTGATATTTAATTTAAGATTTTATTTTAATAAAGTAATAGAAATGTTGTGTGACTACTATCATTATTATCAGCCAAGAACTCTATTTTGAGAATGCATAAATATTTTTGCAGCAAAAGAAGTACGGAGTTTTTTTGCGATTCAAAAAAAATGTATCGAGGATACGAAGTGACAATAATTGATACAGAGGTCGTAGTGGAAAGTTAAAATGAAACACAAAAGAAGTCATATTCGTGCAATTGATTTACCCACCTGTGGAATCTGTGATCTAACTTTTTCTCTTTAACAGCGAACCGGTTCACCGGTAAACGAGAATAGCCACTCGGCGTAATTAATGAGCATAATCCTCGTTGTATGCGGGGGACTGCGAAACTGTCCGAATGCGGAATATATTTTCGCGTTAGAGCATAATACCTCTCGACGTACGCAAATCTTGATTTATATCTCGCGAAGTAATTCATCGTCCATCCGACTACTTCGCGCCGTGACGCGGGATCACTGAACTTGCTAGAACTTCGCCTTGGAAGGAAGCGATTACATTTGTATTATATTCCGCCTGCAGGATGCCGTTAGCGTTTGTGCGTGGGCTCTTGTCCTGCATAAAAAACCTTGTCACCTTTGATATTTCTCATCTTCCTCTCGCCATTGTGTTCTTTCTAATATTTTAGCATTTCTTAACATTTTAGCTTGTCCCTTTATACATCTTTTTTTTTTGAGTTCGGTGAAAAAGATTTATTATGTTTGTCACACAAGTTGAAGATGGAATCGTAAATCTCTGCAATACAAGTTTCAATGGAATTTTAATCAAAGCGATTATCGTCAACTTCAACGAATACATTTCTTCTATGAAAGGAATGCTTTAAACTTTTTTTAAAGAAAAATTGAAACGGAATTTAATTTTGTTTAAAATACAATTGATTATGTTTTGTGTAAACTGAGATATAATATTATTTTTGATTTTCTCTCTTTTTATATTTTCTTTTCTTTCTTTTTTTCAAGTTAAACTTTTACTTTCTTTTCTTTTCTCTTCCTTTGCTTTATTTTCTGTATGTCTCTCGGTTTGTTTTAGTATTTTTTATTCGAATCTTCTCATTTCTTTGACTATAATATGAATTTATACGCAGCATTTTTATTATGTGCTTAAGAAAAGTCGCTTCAGGAGAGACATTAAAATATAAGTAATAAATGTCTCTTTCTGTTTTTTTTTTCACGCTGACTTGTAACACAGGAACGAAGACACATTACTACGCTCATTAGTATAATGTCAAGGAGAAGTAACGGTGATATTTATACGAATTTCTTCTCGATTAAACGGACATGTATTTATTAATCAATTTCAATAATAATCGCTGTTATGCGCTCTCACTGTCGTTACGACTTTTCTAATCAGTTTCCTGGTCAGAACCAGGAAAGGACTCCAAGCAGCTACTGCAGTCGTTCGTTTGCATAACGTGCCTCTCTGCATCCCGTTATTAATACTCGGCTTGCAGCCGCCTGAGTATGAATCCGATCGAAATGTCGTCGAACGGGAGCGTAGCGTGAAGTAATCAATAGGCAACGCGGTTTATAAAACGCGGTGATTGAATAACTTCTTATAGAGCCAGGGCACGTGTTTTATGGTCGACAACCGGTATGCGTTATCCTCAATCCATGTGGAAACACCATGCTAAACGATCCAGGATATATTGGCTATTAAGCGTCATAAATCCGCGATCGAAAGTTATCGACGCTGGGCAGCCGCAATTTCCGCAGGCGTTAGCAATTTTGATTACAGGTAACAGGATGACAGATATTAAGCCTGAAACGACGTATACGGGTAACGTACATATACCTTTCAGTCATGAATGTATAACCGGCCTTGAAATTATCCAGGTTGTCTTAAAAGTGATCTGCGAATAATCCACGATCGTGTTTTATAAGGGCGAACGATTAAATTGTTAAGCGTCATTAACCCTTTCTTATTCCAATCGCTTATTATTGCTGAACAATGTTAATACACGTAAGTAAATCCATCTCGCTTCCCGATTACTGCAAGTGGGTAATTTGTTTCTTAATTTTTTAATTCTTTCAAACGCGTATACCTATAAGATTACAAAAGAATTTGCCACCTGCTCTCATAAACGCTCGATGAGGAAAATAGAAAAGTTTGTTGTATAAGCATGCAATTCTCTGTCAAAGTGAGGCATGATTGCGATTTCGTTATCATGAAAGTAGTTGGAATCGGAGAAGAAATCGATGAGGTCTATGCGAAAATGAATAGATCCATACCTTGTAAAGATTCTCTTTAAATTGCGAAGTCGAGAACCATATAAATTATGGATTTCATTTTCGCACTGAACCAATCGGTGATTCTCGGTGAACACACGGGATCGTGAGCCGTCGACGGCGTACTCACGTGAACAGCGTAAGTTTCATGGTGTCGGCGGCCTAGGGCGGATTCTGTTGGTCCTCTGCGAATGCCCTTCTGAGGCTTGCGAACGTGCGGAAACCACCGGTCTGTGGCCGACTGTTACCACTGGCGCGAGGCCCGCGAGGGAATGGATATCAGGCGACAACCTGGTGGAAGGAAGCCGAAAGAGCACACCACTGCAATCGCGGAGGCTGTGTACTTTGGAGTGCTGAGTCGAGTTTCCCCTTCTCTCTATATATATGGCACTCTCACTCTGCCAGCAACCACCCGTGCTAAAGCCGTTCGCGATAGCGTACGTGCGGTACCCCCGATATCTGATACGTCGCACACTCACCCCCTTACGTCGCACAATACGTGTGCAATGTCGCGAGTACCCGGAGCTTTTACGCTAGCTTTCGCACAAAGCCAATAAGTCTTGAGTGGTAGATCACTTACTCGCTTTATATACTTACTTGTTACCTTTTAAGCTCACTACAATCCATTGATATGTTTAGAGGATGAATATTAATATGACGATGCAATAAAATCAAAATGCAAGATACCTTGCATATTTATTGCGTAGTAGTCTTTGTATTTTAGTAATCGGGAATTTTTTTTTTGACATAGCCATTTCCACTAAATATTTTAATATTAGAGTATTAAACAAGTAGCATTAAAAGATTTGGAGAGGAGTCGACAGTCTTGGGCAATATGGCGCACCTTTTCACATTTCGATTGCAGAACATTTGCCATATATGCCGGCGATGGCGATGCACGTTGCCCGATAAATTGACGCGACAATATTTTCGAAGGTATTATTTTATTTCGCAAAAGTTTATACGTAACGCGTGATAAATCTCAGATAAATATTCTGCAATTCTGGATAAGAAATACTAACTGTTTCTCCCGAAATGCAGTATTATAAATGGCATTTTCAAGCAATCATCGAAATCGACGTGCATGTGACTTTAACTTTGGTTATTTAATTAAAATGTATTACGCCATGCTACAATACATCGCAATAAGAAAGATATCGCATTTAGACGTGCGCGTTATTCAAATTTATATATAAAAATATTTTGCTCAGAAATATTATATCGCTCTTTGCATAATGTTATTAAGTAATTAATAACTACGTAATTTAAATAATAATTTTATTAAAGTGCAAAAAATATGAGATGTTACACATAAAGGCGAATGCAGTAAGAAGTAGCATCTCAAGAGATGAGGCAGCAATGATGCTGATGCTCATAAGTCTAGATATAATTAATGGATACAATTAATATAACTAAAAAAGTAATATTATCTTATATTATATAATAATATTATCTAATAAAATAATATTCTGATGAATAGAGATAATTAATGATTCTGTAGATTATAGGGATGTGCACCGGGCAGAATTAGCCTTCCGTGAAATCTCTGAGAGGAATAATCGAATATTAATCTTTTTTTCTATCTCTTTCTCTCACTCTCACTCCGCCATCCGCGATCGAATCCCGAGGAGACGGAGGCGTACAGCTCCTCCTGTAATTCTTCCTTTCCCTTTCATCTGCGGTTTAGAAGACGATCGGCGCCGCATACCCACTTGTTACTTCTTTTCAATGTTCCCCCGTCTCACTCTCTGTCATCCTCACTATCTCGATTGCCGGCGCCGCACACACACGTTTCGCGAAATTTATGCCACGCTGGAATCTGTGAGCTCGTCTTCGCCCAGCGCGATGTAAATTCAAATTCCAATGGACGGTCTTGTCGCCGATGCGAACGGCAAAGGTATTGTCCGGCTGGACGCCGGAACAGACCGATCGCGATCGAAAACGATTACGCTATTATATCTAGTCGATCGAGATTCATAAATTACTCGATTGTTATTCTCTCGTGTTGGCTCGTGGCCGCGTTTGGCCATCCTGACAGCCCTTCGGGATGCAAAATGATGTTGCCGCGAGCGACAACATATCTTAGATCAGACCGCGAGCAGTGAAAGTAAAGACACGGACTCCTACAGCACCTTGTGTTCAAGAATGCCAGGGCACCCTGCTGGCTCCTACGGCGGTGCCCTATCGCCCGTTTCGTTTTGTCTCCGTGTCACATGAAAGAAATCGCGGGACCAGTGTCTCTCTCGGCGGCCGTGAAAATCGCGGTAAACTCCTTTTTTTCCGTTTTGCTCTTTTGAGAGAAGAACTGGTCGTTTTGCCTGACACGCTGGGCGATGCGAACAACGGCAGGTTTCACGCGCAGTCTCAAACACAAAAAATCGACAAATAAAAAGAAAAAGCATAAATCTCGCAATAAATAAACGCCAGCAGAATTTCCGCGGCTATTACATGAGCGAACGATCTTCAATCCGAATCGGTCATCATTATGCAGATCGTGGAATAGTCGCATCGGAGTTTCGACAACGTCAAGTCCTCTCGCGGTAGTAACTTACGAACAATATGTATGAAATATAAGAAACTGACGAATAAACAAAAGAAATATTAGCAAACTTAACAGGTACTAAGAATTTTAATTATGTGATTTTTCATTAAAAATAATATACTCGATAGAAAATCATCAATACATGTTGAATGTAGTTGATAATTGAAAGAAATGATGAATAAGAAGAAAAACTCTCCGACACATATATAATTTGTATTCCTTGAATACATTTCTTTAATGCCTCAAGCGATTGTGTTTGCGAATGTCGCTGCAAAGGCTATAAATTGCAGCGATCTACGAAGCTTTCTTAATCGTTCTGCGGCAAGAAGTATTCTTTCAGAATCAAGTTTAGTATTCTTTAAATCCCACATTGTATTCAATAATTTAAGACAATAAAAACACAATTGTTAGAAGAGATAGATAATAATAATGTTTTTAAAATATTATTTTATGTCAATTTGTAACATCTGTTTTAAATAACGAAAATTTTAACAAATAATGGAATTATTATCAATACATATTTATACATGTATGTGTTTCTAAGCAATAGACATATGGTTTTAATGAAGCATACATAAGTTTTTTATTTATTAGCGCATTAGTAAAATAGTAAACTGAGATAGAAAATATAGGAATATGTCAAGAGAAATAACGAAGAAGGAAGGAGAAAGTACGTAATGCTATATTAATCCCAAAAGGGACAGACATCCATAAAAGAATAAGAAAGCGCCTATCCGAATGGAACGCAAGCGAATTTTACATCAATTTGTAATCTGTCGTAAGTGATTTCTTTACGCTCTTGAAAGAGAGCAAGTAAATATTCGGCTAGGCGCCACATCGGGATCGAATTGCACCTCGAAAAGAAAGTTTCTACTATTTTTGTTAACATGTCCAAATGACAGATATACATCAATTTACGTATCGCCTGCGGCTTGTTAGATGAGTGATTGGCTCGGCTCGTTTATTTCGATCGATCCGATCTATCCACTCGATCGAGCCACCAACTCATCGATACTTCACTTCTATAATAAGATCAGGTTTAATTTCTTTGAGTGACGCCAGTTTGTCGCGCGCCTAATTAATTTTCGATGAGAAATCGATACTTGACATGACAGTACGAAATAACGATTATACACAATATAAAACGCATTAGCAAAATTAAACATTGTATTTATGAGACAATTCATGTTAGAAGAAAACATCGGTTTGCATAACAAAACTTGATTAGTAGGTATACTTTTTTTTTCTATATTTGACATTAACAATGTTATATAAATATGTTTACTAGATACATTAAATGAATTTTAAAATTATTTTAAGTTAGTCTAACAATAAGTTTGTCATAAAATTAGTTGTGTAAAAAATTTTTCTCTTGTTTATAAACTATATAAAAATTAATTAACTTTCAAGAGTTTCTGTTTTCTTTTCACGCGAAACGTTAGAACTCTCTCAAGTCCATTACGAGCATGTATGGAGTCCTATACGGTATTTGTGCTGTCATCTACCGGGTGTATCCTTAAGCAAATACAAGCTAAATAATTTTTCAGTTATTATGTATTTTTTAGAATTTTGTAAAATTGTGACGAAAGCATCCAACTTTTTCCTGTCTTATTTAGTTTAAGTATTAGAAACGTTTGAAGAAAGTAGAAAAAACTTAGAAAAAAAATTTATTACTTTAAAATGTATATAGATCTCTTGGAAAACATTTTATTTGTCAACAATTTTATAAAAATCTATCTTCATCGTTTATAAATTAAACATGAAGTCAAATTATGAACATGAATTTCAGAAACTATTTTATCAACATTGTGCTTACCAACGGTGTATTCTACATATGCGTAATATTATACATAATTTATTATTTAATAATAATTAGATACGAAATTTTTGTCAAAATTTTAATGACAGTGAGACTAATAAAACTGTGCTAAAAATACTCAATATATATGAACATAGTTTTAGGATAGGTTGAGAAAGATATTAAAATCTATGGTCAGTGATCATTCCGTCCGCGTCGGTAAATTAATGAAGATTAAGTTTTAGAATTCCGAGATATCAAAGAGAGAGAGAGAGTCTTGATAAACGCTTTTTAAATTCCTTTCTCAAATAAAAAATTTAAAAAACGTATAAATTTCCAAAGAGAGTTTCTCGAAAATTTTGCTAGTGTTTAACTTCTGTACAGTATTTTCCTGATAAATATATTAATTAATTATTTTCCTAATTAATAATTAAATTATTAATATACGTAACATAAAATTTATATTTTGACATCAACGTTTTAAGATCAATAACAAGTATAACAATATTTTTGCCTAAAAAAAGAGTTGTTATAATAAATTATTTCCTTTATGGTCGTAATCTGACTTTAATATATTCTGTTTTTCGAAATTGAAATTGAACTTAAAATATCAACATTTTCGTTATGCATTTAATTTTGTCAGAAGGAATGCTATTCTATAGGAATTGAAAGCTAGCAGGATTTTCAAGAAACTTCTTCGACAGTCTATCACACGCATTGTATAAGTAATATATTGAATCTCTAAAAGAGAGAGACTATTCAGGAAGAGATAAATTAAAAACGCATTATTCTGCGCGCTTCGGTTTTCGTATTCATCCTAATTTCATTATTTTTTGTCGTTCTGCGTGCACAAAGTATATAAATTATACATAACGATCTCATGAGGGTGAAAGTTTTTTCCTTCTTGTTTTTCTTCCTTTTTTTCATTCTGGATATCCTTCCAAATATTTTTAAGACAAAAATCAAAGGAAATCCGCCAGAGTTCGAGAAGTGGCGCCATCGACGAGCGCACGCATCTCGCCGGGAACTACGAGCGTCTACGAGCCGCGCGGCGGAGGCTGTCACTTGTTGCGTCGCTGTCGGGTCCATCGTCCGTCCCGTTTCGCTCCTGCTCCGGCTCCGGCTCCGGACCCGGCACGCTACCGCGGTCGCCACCCGCGCTTGGTTTTTCCGCGCCGAGATCGGGCTGGGAGTCGCGCCGCTCTGTTTCGAATTGCAACGCGTGCACAGTGCTGCGATTACGCGCGTCGCGAGTGAAGCACGTTTCTCCGTTCTCGCGCGCGACCGTGCAACGGTATCGTTCACCTCTCGTCGACGCCGATCTCAGCGAAAAATTATGGTGAGTGCAACGCAAAGGTTGGATCCTGCGGCAGCGAGAGATCGGATTCGGCCGCGATTCGATTTAACCGCGATCGTGGCGTTCCTCATTGTTTCAAGTTTGAAATTGTGCGACACGTGACACGGTGGTGCGACGACATAAACAAGTTGGATTTAATTTAAACCTGTGAAATAATTGAGTTAATCTATATATTTTTTATACGTGCAATTTTTTGCGTATCGTCTTTCCAAATCTTTCTGCAACAAATTATTTTTTATCCATCGAATTTTCGTACAAATATCTTGATTTTATATATTTTATATTGTAAATATCTTGAATTTATACCTGTTTTACTTTATCTTCGTTGGATCGACAATGCAAGTACAAGAAATACTGACATGAAAACACTCGTGCCAATGCCATTCTTTCGTCATGATTAAGAGAATTATTTTTACCTTAATGTCCTTAAAATCGCAGGCGATTTAGCAATTTAGCTATTCTCGATTTTTAATTCAACAGTCAATGTTTTTTTGAAGGACATTTCGCTTCGGAAAAAATACCTCTTCCACGCAGAAACTTCTCTTATTCATGTATTTAGTACATATAGTTATAGTTGGTGCGAAGAGAGCTTCGTGATTTTTCGCAGTTTCTCCGTAGTCTTATCTGGAAGACACATCTTTGAAGGATAGGAATAATTCCTAGCGATCGGCAGTAAAAGAGCTTCTTCGCGAAGCATCGTACGTGCTGCTCCTTTCAATCACGGACGCGCAACGCGCGCCTGCAAAAAGACGAGAAAAAAAATGCACCGCCCTCGCACTGTAAGCGAGACGCGTTCGCGTCATCGTCGCCGCCTGTCCCGACTTTATCTGTTCCTCGTACTCGCGTATTCTGCCTCTGTCTCGTCCGCTTCGTTCTCCCTTTGTCTCCTCGTCTGCTTCTCGCGCGGGCAAGCTGTATCCGAAGTTGCACGCGCGTCTGCGGCGAGAATCCTGAATTCGCGCCGTACGTTAACACGAGTTTGCCTCGTTGGCCACCGTTACTTACATTCGTGGATTGTTTAATCGATTTTGAAGTCGAGTTCAACTCAGCGAAAATTCGACACGTGGTATCAGTTGTCGCGACGTTTTGACATTGTAACTTAAAAATAATCTTGTAAACATGGTTCGAAGCAAAATTCGTTTTTATTGTATAAAAAATGAAGTTTAAGTTTCCTGAAAGTTTCGATATTTTTAATATAATTGATTAATTTTTTTAAATTAAAATCGGTGATATATTACTATTTTTTGCTATTAGAATCTTCGTAAAAAATAAACGAGAAACAGGAACATACGATTAAAAGATCCTCGGGAAAAAATTCACTTAACTAAAATTATGACGTGTGATTAATAAAGGATAATATTAGACGAGTGAAAATTGCTGCACACGTCGAAAACGGTGTCCCTAAATTCCTGCGCCCATGCTTCACCTTAGGACACCAGTAGTGCAACTATGCTCCTTGATTCTCTCTTTCCTTCTATCCTCTTTACCTTACACTTCTTCTTCTTTATCTCTCTCTTCTCTTTCTCTATGTTTCTGTTTTTCGTTTATTTTATCACAATAATATATCAATATATCACCATGTTTAATTGAAAATAAATCAATTATATTAAATCAATTTGGTAATCTCTGCACATTATTATCTCGTAATATAATGTGCATTATACAAAATTAGTTTATTTTTCTAGAAATGATAGATTTGACACATCGATTCCATTCTCTCGCAAAATCATTCATCATATTCCATTATACGCTTCATTTCTATTGCAAAACTTTTTCCTGCCCTGGAAGATATTCTCTCTAGAATACAGTAAATTTTTCTCCCTTTTTCTTCGCCGATCTCCGTTTTCTTCTTCTTTTGCTAAATCTTCTTCTCCCTTTCTTCGATTCTTCGTGGCTACGTTGGCGTACGCGGGTTCTCTCAGAAACCAGTTTCCAGCTGTCAGCGTCCAGTTTCACTGCGCCGATATGCCGATACATTACTCCCCGCACGCAACGCATATACATTTTTCTTTTGCGTGCGAACGCGTACGTTGCATTCATCTCGTTGCGAGAGGCACGCCGAACTGACCGGCGAACTCACACGAGTCACTCTGAAAGGGAAGACATCGTAAATCTGCAGGAATCCCCGGGGTTTTACCTGATGCGCTTTAATGCGTTATTTTCCGATAGGCTGCTACCTGTTCCCACGGTTTTCCTCTGCAAATGAAACTTACGTGACTTTACACCATTGTCCTTCTCATTCGTTTAGGAGTACCATTATGTGCGATAATATATTCGAAATATTATTCTCTTTACAATCGTAAAACTATTAATTTTTACAGTAGAGCAAAAGTACAATAAATTAATTTTGTGTGGTGTTGTTATAATTTTCCTTCCTTCATTTCACGTTTTTGTGGATTATGTGCATGCGATGTACACTTATTTCTATATTTCTTATACTGCAATTAACGATAAGTCTCGACTAACTATCGGTATTATACAGTGAATTGAGTTCTATTGTCTTCAGCATAAAGCATAGATCCCAGGGTTCTTTGTGCAGCAGATCTCACGTTCACGGGAACTTACCGGTAACGGAGAAGCGATTCCAAGTATGGAAGGATAGGAGCTATAATAGAATCCTCGTAATCTTCCGCGTCGCGAGAATGCCACGAACGTTTGTAAACGATCATTAATCGAGCCAAATGTAGTAAATCGAGGCGCCCGTTGCTCCACGTTCGGAGAAAAGATCGCTGCCCGGCTGCCAGAAATAATTTTCTCCCCCAACGAAAAGCGAAGGGCGCGCGTCTGCACCGAAATAGGCGGATGTGAGACGGACTGACGCTTTATGTTCACGTAGTCATTCATAGGAGCGAGAGAAAGGACACGAGCGCAGGAAGGGACCTCGGGGGAGGAGAGGGACCTATCTGAAATTAAGGCTCGGTTAAACGTTGCCTGTTTTCATTCAAGTTTGAGTTCGACCGTGAACGATATCGTAGTTCGAGTTGCGATCGTAGATTATTCGAAAATTTTGTAAAATTTGTTTATAATTAATTTTGACACTGAATATCGTGCATCTTTAATTTGTAAATAGTCGCATTATATACAAATACCGCTACAGAATGCAAGAAGTTATTTTGTTTTAGAATAAAATTGCATCTTGATAAATACGATTTCAAAATTTAGGAGATTATCGAGAAAATAATCATTTCATTGAAGAATATATTTTTATTTTTCGTATATTTTATTTACATTTAAAGAACGAATCATGCAAGACAAATTTTGTTACATGCGTCTGCGTTCGCGTGTACCAAATTACATTGTTCACAACTAGTTCCGAACTTCTCTATTTTTATGAACTACGTTACGTGCAATAATTTCAAGGAAGAACGTTTAATTTTTTATTTGAAGTAAATTGAAGTGCATGCGTACACACGGCGGTAAAGCATTTGCAAACATTTCGTCGGAAGTAGATATTCCGTGGAGAAACGCATTTCTCACCGTGTCCGACGTTTTTCTGGGCCTCCTGGAATCTTTCTTTCGTGAAAATCTCTGAGGAGGCAGATGGCGGCAGATGGTAGGCTATTGGATCAGGTCAGATCTCGCGGACAAAGAGTATCCGAACCTGCCGCCGTGAGAGGAGAATCCCCACGGTAAAACGCATTCCTTGGCTCCGGGATTGGGCGGCTATAATGTGCACGTACCTGCAACGGGCACTTCGTGTAACGGGGTCTTCACAATTGGCGCTTTGTGGCAGCGAAGTTGCCGTTGCACTCGCCCGTACTCGTTCATCGGCGTGTTAAGTCTTGTTCTTCGCCCTTCCGCATTCACTCTGGGATTCCGAGTTGATTTAAACGCGGCGGCGATGACGTCATTGCCACTCGAGTACCTTAGAGACCTTCGCAATCCGGAGCTGTTTAGGAGTGGTATATAAAGATCTATAGACGGAACGTGCCACGCGTGTCTTTCGAATCTTTAATATCATCAATACGTTCCCTCGTGATAATCTGTACTTGACGTAAAATCGTGTCTATTACGAGTATAATGGTCGGTATTCATATCTCATGTTCAGCGCTAAATATCACCCTTCGGTGATGATATCATCGTATACACCCGATCCTTGTGCAAGACGAATAAAACACTGAATAAGGCGACTATAAACCCGTTAATGTAAACCAGCTCATTTACTAGTTCTTTTTAAGACGAATACACTTTGTCGGAAATTTTTAAATACGCAGCTAACATTTATTTATTATTTTGTTTGTTATGCATATTATAAGAAATATACGACCAAGAATGACATATGCATGATATATTACATTTTGAGGCAATTATATTATTTAATTTTAACAATTTAATCTAATACAATTTAATATGTTTATATTTGTCATTTGTTTCGGAAAATTATTAAATGATAAACTATGTGTTGACATTTTGCCTGTATATTCAACGCAAAATTAGTTTGTATATTATGGCAATACATTATCGATACATCTCCTTTTATTACCATACATTCATCGAAATTATCGAGTTCAGTTGAAACAGTAATTATGTTTCATATTCGGCAATCAGCCTTTGTCGAATTTTCAGTTAATTTTATCATGAACCCGCGTATATTCTAGGATAATGGAGTACACACGAGCTCGAACAGTGCAGTTAAAGTCGAGTCGCAAGGAAAATAATTTCTTGCGACTCACCGCTTTTAATTGCAACCGCTTCTATTCGCGGTGTATATGACGTCAATCGCATGAGAGAGAAACAACTGTGAAACCACTGAAAAATCAATCGGAAATATAATTTGGTACATTTATCGACAATTCGGTACACGTGATTGGTACAGTATTATTTCTCGTTAATCCGTTGCATAACGGTTATGCAATAATTCTCATTACGTTTCTCTGTTACGTAATACTAGTCCCTTGGTCATTAAAAAATGGAAACAGGAAAGACTGAAGATAGTGTTATTGAATTAATTTTATGTAATGTTTATATAATCTTATATATGAATTTTAACAATAACATATCCATTTCTCGATGCAAGAAAGAAGCGTTCTCCAATTCGCAAAAACCATGAAGAAGAATCTCTATTGTTGCAGCACATAACATTCGTTAATGAAATTATCTTCATATTGCGTTTTTCGTAATTTATAAAATATACGGTTAATATAAAAAAATCTCGTAAATAAAATCTCTGAATCCGCAGTGCCAAAAATTGGTATAGGCATCATATACGTACATATGAAAGAAAGAGAGAGGATAAGAAATTGTGTGCACTTTGTCAAACACATGTGCATTATGCAACGATGCTTGTTTCCTGGCGTAATTACGCGTTTTGAATTTATAAATATTAATGAGGCACTCGTCTAGACGGGTTTCCCCGCTCCAAATTGTTGCTTCAAGCGGTGGATCTTCTTTAAAAAAAAAAACGAGAATTGAAAAGTAGGTTGTGTATAACGTGAAAAACTGTTGATTCAGTAATTCCATGATTAGCATGAATCACGAAAAGAATTTAGATGATTATTATTAATATATTTTGATGCGATCATACATTTTACATTTTTTTATCGTAATTATGTACTTATATATATGTAATGCAAAAGTCAGAAGAAAGACTAATTCTTTATTTATAGAGATATTTTATTAATAATTGTTACCACATGTGGTTATTGATTGAATTTTGTATTTTATTGAATCATTAAATAATTTTATAATACATTACGACGTAATCTCTAAGGATAGCAAAAGCGTTCGTTGTTCATCGATTTCATTCGCTTATTGAATTAATCACTATGATTATGGAACGACCACTAATAATGTAATCGCATATTATATTGATTAGGCACGTATCATTGTTTAACGAACAACGCGCGATGCATAATTATGATCTGCTGTGCCATTTTATCTGTCATGTTTTGCTTTACATTTTCATACTTTGCATATTAGTGCGATGAAGCTTATCATGAAATATCTACAATTCTATTTCAGATTGTTCTAAATAGTATAATATTCGTGCAATTAATACTTCAAAGCGTAATATTTAATTTAAAAATTTTGCGTTGTAATATTTTTTATGTGAGTATTGTTATTTCTATTATTTCGCTGTTCGCACACGAATAATAGAATCTTTTACAATGAGATTTTATTATAAAATTTCAAAAAATAAACCACCTTGTTTATCGCTGATTTGTCTACCTTATCGGCTACTCTCGTTTTCGCCTCTTCTAGTGTACCCGTCGTTTATCGACAGTAGGAGTACTTGATGTTTCCTGAGCCTGAAGAACTGTGTCACCGGCACAACCGAATATACCAGGATTGATCTGTAGTCATAAGTTTGGCGAACTTACAAATCCCGCGAGCACAACATACTCACGTTTTATAAACAATAATGCAATAAACATTTGAGGGAAAGGGGGAGTAAGATACAATTTAATTTAAAAATAAAATAGAAAGAATTCGAATAAGAAAAAATACTAAATCTATATACGTGTCTAATATAAATGGAGCAGGATAGCGAAAATAAATTTATTTTTTATTTATATCTCTTAATTAAAAAAAAGATATGTAAAGAAGGATGTACAATGTATGTGTGTGATTTTAGGGATGTCTAATTATAAAAGACATCACTTTAATATCTTTCATTTAGAACTGTGAAAGGAATAGTTCGGAGCTGACTTAGACGTTCTATAGGATCTGTCTTTAAAATTAATTATGATAGTATCTGACTTTTTTTTAGTTTGAATGACAGGATGATGGATCTTAGATAATGGGCCTTAATATTGTAAATAGGACAATGCGGTGCGTGAGTATATTGATTGGAGCAAGTATTTATCAATGTCGATGTTCTGGCCGCGTAGACGATAGCATTATACATAATTCAAATCTCCGTGACCTCGATATTCCGCTATTGAATTTTTTCGTACAGTCGAAGTAACACGCCGGCGTTCTGGTATCGAAACTCGGCTGCATACTCGACGTTTCTTGCGCAAGCAGTCGTTTACCTTGCAACTCGAGTACACTGGTGTACGTTTGATCGATAACTTATGATCGCACGACCAACGTTTTGTTCAGTCGAAAGGAAAAAAAAACCCGATTGGAAAAAATGGGGAAACGGAATAAATATCCTGGAATGGATCTAAGAATCACAGAGAATCGTGGAGATTCGATTCGATACGGGAGAAACAAAAATCGGAGGACGCGAAGGTTGAACAGCGGGAGACTCGACGTACGCTTGATTGAAGCCGGAACAAAAAAGAAATTCATCCTGCGATCGAAGGAGAAGGTCTCAGAAGATCGAGAGACCGTCTTGATCTCGCAGGAAACTTCCAAGTGTCACAAGCCTTTCCTTCGCATTATACGGATTGTGCACGCTATCCCACATGTATTTGCAGAACGCACGTTGTATCGCGACCATTTCTGTTTGCTGTGCGATAAAAAGCGCGATAGACATGAAACGCTTTCATTATATGAACGCGGCAAAATATGCAGCGATCCTTTTTGCAACTTTCAATATTTTTAATTGTTTCCCTGATGCGCGGTCTTAAAATCACGTCGAATAAAAAATAATCTTTCTGGAGCAGACCGAGCAGACGCATTCTTTAAAACTGATTTTTTTCTAGTCTTTGTAGATATAATTTTCAGAAGATGAGAATAACTGCGATTGTGGAGAATAATCGTCCATAAATCAGAAATAAATCATGCTGTTCTATAGAATCATGATAATACGAGCTGGCGATAACTACCTTCGCGGTAATTCTCAGTTCACACGCAAGGTGCTTTAATTAAAATTCCATTTGCTTGTTCAGTTTAATAGGAAGTTTTCACTTGCCCAGGTGCTCCTAGATTATCAGGTGGTATCTGTCTATTCTTGTCTTTCTTACAATTCCGGACATATAACATAATTTAATTTCAACACTGAGCAAGCATTACGTAATAATAAAAAATAATTACACACGTTTAATAAAACATTACGGTAAAAAATTTTTACAAAAATTTTTCAAAGTTTTTATATAAGTTATATAATTTTTTAGAACATTTCTTAAAACAAAAAAGCATTTCCATTAAGAGAAAAATTTAAGTCAGTAATGATTTATTTCCCGTAAACTAATTATTGCACAATATTTACAGGTTATTCTGATAATAATTACATATATGTTAGAATCAAATAATTAACGATTACAATTTATATTTTATTTATTTGCGGTTCGTTCTGTACAAATCAGTAGAGAAATAGATTGTAAAATATTTAATACGTATCCTCTATAAGACAAATAACAAACTTTTTTTTACTAATTGGGATATAATCAGGATTGACAAACAATTTTATCAAAAACTTATAACTACATTCGACTAAAACTCTCTTCCCGCGATCATTGGTTGCGATCAAGAATCGGCACTTTTATCAACGATTGAGAATCACTGCAGTTTCTCACCGATACCGCTGATGTGTCATTGATAAATACATATGTACCTGTAACTTGCGTGTTATCAGCGTTTAACACGCAGCTCGCTCACAATCGAGTCTTCGCTCGCGTGAGAGGAGAGCCCGCGGAGGCTCCGTCTCTCTGCTCTCGCCAGTTTACGCGGCCAGTTCTCTCGTCCATTCTCTCTCTCCTCATTATTCCCTACCCTCGTCTCGCTCTTTCTCGCATTCCTAGTCCCCCCCAGCATTCTCTCTTTCTCGTACTCTACGTACATTATACGAACAACTCGTCGTCAGTCAGTACAGAGACATCGTTGCCGGCGCCTCGTCCGTCTCACTCCCTCCTTCTCTTCTTCTTTCCTCTTTCTTTCTCTCTCTCTTCTTCCCCCGTCCTTTCAACCACCACCCTCCCTTTAATTTCGTTTAGTTTTTCTTTCCTCGTTAACCATGCCGTGTTATCATCTCCTCCAGAACCAGCGCTTGTTTCGGAGTTTTATTTAAACGTTCTTATCCGCGCGCGTCTCCGCTTCGTTTAAAGTCCTTCTTTATCCGTCTTGTGTGCAAAGAAGAAAATGCCGCGAAAAATCGCGCTCCATTTGTTAACGGTGCGACAGTGGCAGTGACAGTGTGCTCGTGTCCGAGGTGTGACAACGATAAGAGTCCCTTCTCTCTACTTTTGTGATAAGGTGTTAATCCATCGCGTACCAGGAATACGCAAACCGGCGTCCTTGGTTTCTTCCGGCGAGTCGTGTGTTTTTCGTTAAATACGCTTGGAAGATCATGAAAACAACTCGGTAGCTCGTTTCTTTTTTTTTCAGCGACGATTGCGTTTGCAAAAGTTGCAACGCCTGCTTTCTGTCGTCGTTCTTTCGCGAAGTCATCTTTTATTCTCGTTCCCTGTTTCACGTTACATCGCCGATTTGATTTTCAAATAAATCCCAAAAGATGCGACGTGCGACACAACATAAATATGTAAATATCGTCACCTTTGCCGTAATCCTTTCGCCGTGACTTCGCTTTCCGCGATGTGTGCGTGAGTAGCTCCTGCAACAAACAGTTGGCTTGCAAGCGGACGAAGAGCTTGTAAGTTTACATTTTGCAACTTGTAAATCATGACTTACACTGTGTGTAAGTCGTGTCTATTTTTATCTCGCTCCTGCTTCGTGCATTCGTACCCAAGCGTGTCAATAACGGTCTCACGAAGGTACTGCTCGGTGGAAATAATCGAGACTGAAAATGAAAGCGTTGACAACATCCCGAGGATTATCGCGTACCCGGTCGAGTAATTAATGCTCAGGCAGAATCGCAGATCGGCGTGACGATATCGTGACGGTGATGATTAAATTTAGGAATGATCGATGTAATCGCGAATGATGCCGTGCACGACGACGCGACGCCGTACACGATCGCGAGCATCGTTCATTATCATATTAGCGAGAATTGAGCAGTGCTCGTTAATCTGTTAAACGTTCACTGACAGCTTTACATCCACCGTGTGCGATCGGAACCAGGGCACTCATGAAATCAATCTGTTTCTTGTTTATTTTGCCGGAGTCGATTTAGTCGTCAAATATAATGTTCGTTACAATGCGAGTATTAACGTTTATGCAGTTTAGCTTCTCCGATATCAGTTACAAATTACAATAGTATCTATTACATAGTTGTGTTAATATTTTCATTTTTATTTTCAAGAAATGCAGATAGCGTTATATGTGAAATCTAATTTTATAAAAGTATAAAATTTTAGATAAGATCCAGCCTTAATAATTGACTGATGCTAATTATGCTATTATGCATTGTTGAACTTTTAAAATAATGATTATATAATTTGACAATCACGAAACCGTTAAGTTAATTGGCTTCCTTATCTTGTTATTGATTAGCTGGACTGAATTGAAATTATTGCAAAGATCGATTCGACTTATCTTAATCTTAGTAATTGCTTCTAGAAATATTGCCGTGACCGTATAATATTTTCGTTGTTGCATATTCATAGTTATAGGATATAATTTATATTCATAGAATATCACGCGACATAGTTGAATTTATCGTCGTAGAAACTTCGAGGTTGTCTGCCTGTTCAAAGGAACCGACGTGCTCTTGATGGTTATCTTCAGGCAACCACTCTTTACGTTACTATGCATTGCATACTCGCGCATTTGCGCTCGTTACATATTATCTGCATGCGAATCGAGACGTGCGATATATCGTTGAACGGGTGAGAAGAAAAGGAAAAAGGGTATGAAATTTCCGCGAACTCTGTGGCGCTGGGAATTATTAAACGCCACATAGAAAACGTACGCTGCAGTCGCTATCGGGATGCATTTAACCACTTAACGAGGAAAGAAGCAAACCGGTTTGTGATGCGCCTTTTTATCGAAAATCGCACATCGCATCGCCGGTATTTATACGCGTTTCCGTTGGGGATTGCTGAACGAACAATTAATACATAATTAGACTCGGATAGACGCCGATACGTAGACCTCGTTTTGTTTGTATAAAACGTGCCGACACATATCTGCGATGAAATCGCGCGCTCGTCTCGCGCTATCAGATAATATCATGCTCCGCACATTCGTTCCTGGAAATACGACTGCAGGATTGTGGTTTTCGTATAAATACAGGTATGAACAATACTCGAGTTGTGAATAGGCTGGCATAGAAAATGTTTGGCACAAAGACTGTCTTTTGTAATTCTAGCCAAAACAGTATGTTTCTCATCGAGGGAAATACATATTGAATGATGACTTTTGATCATTTGAGGTAGTATTATATTTTCTAATTAAGAGAGAGAGAGAGAGATTTCTTTGTATCAAATATATGTGCATGATTTTGCGCATGGTGTGTCAAGAGAATTTATATTTTTTAACGACAGAGAAATACGAGGGGTCAAACACTATCCTTCCTCGAATCTGACAAGTGTCTTTTTCTCTCCTTACGTATATCTGCATGCTATCTCGTCGGGTTAGTGCCATGCATTCCGCCATCGTATGCAAGCTGCGAGTCTCGATTTTTCCGGTCGAGAGACCGGATCGTACTTCAAACACGTGCAAACTAACTTATGACCTTTGCATTATCCATCGTTTTGCCGATTTAATCTGACGCGTGAGAAGGGAATTGCTATTGTATCATACTGTATATCGGCGCGAAACGGAGCATCCAATAACGGAATTGGCTCTTTTAACCTAAAAACACTAATTTTAATGAAACGTAAAATACAATGCAGGAAAAAATCGCAATATAAATTTAAAACTTTTAAACATTTTGGAAAATGAGGCCTTCGATTTATGAAGATAAGATCAATTTTTGTAATATCTATTTCCTAGAGCATACTGCTGGTAAATATATTTTATCCAGAATTGTCTTAGAACAAAAAGAGTCTTAATAAACCAAGTAAGAAAACTTTAAGAATAGAGTTTCTTCTCAAAATTGAAGAGACTAATTTCTGTTTCTTCTCATTGCGTTTGTTTGACATATTTCCGTGCAGAGTTTTCGATATCTAGGATAAATCAGATATATCGGAAAATTGTCCCATCGGATTTGTCTGCACATACGAAAAGAATTGATATACGTCTAACATATGTTAGAATCAATATTCGGGGACGATCACACTGTTATAAGTATGAGAAATGTATCTTTGAATACGCACACATGGGTATATCGAGTTCGCACTCCAAAGGGCCACTTCCGAATCGTCCACTTGGGATGCTATCTAATGACGATAATTAGATAATGAGTACCGCGATAATTAAGCGAGAGTGGCGGTACGCTGGCCGAACAAAGCGCGTTTGTCAATTACCGGCTTTGTTCTTCAGTTCCGTTTATTTCTGTGTCCCGACCGACTTGTCACGTCTCGCCAGCTCGCCGTTCAAGTTCTTTGGCTGATGATCGTGAAACGCGGATAAAGGATGATGGCGTTTCCGCGTTATTACCGCGTTATTCTCGCATACACTACTTGCCGCCGTTATCTGCTAATCTACCGTCTTCAGCCTTTTTGCATTTATCGTACAGTCATTACACCGCGAAGCTAGTTACGTCGGCAGATATAAATTAACCCGGCAATAGGTATAATAGCGGACGTTCCGGAGTTCCTTGAACTTTTTTCCTAAACATTTTCATTTGTTCTTGTTTTAATTACGATGCAGTACAGGCCTTTAGTAAAATGAAATGAAAATATAAAAACCGAATTAACAAACATTTTGTAGAAAATATCGTGAGTCAAGTTCGTAAATATTTATTCGAAACGAGTTTAAGTTATCGTAATACCGTTGTTTCATTATTAACGCATGTTGTAACGTATTTCAAGCGTGCATTGTATCGTTATTATGTAACGCTATGTTATTATGTTAACGTTATTATGTTTCGCTCGCTTCTTGTTTTTATCGTAAAAAGCACATATATATAGTATGTTGCTATTTTTGTTAAATGAAATGTCGTGTACTTGGTCTAGGTAAAAAGAACCTTGTCATCACGTGAACGTATTCTTGCAATTGCGACATAATTGTGCATACGCCGCGTCACGCTAGCAAGTTATTTACGTAATCGGCGGCGATAGCAAGCAGATATTTTGCGAAACGATCATACCGTAAGTTAACACCGGTGTATTGGTTTCACCTGTGAATATTACGTTTCTTTCGCTTTCGTCTCGCTCTTTCGCCGTGTCACCACGCATCGCGTTCGCGAGTAACGAATAATACTCGAATCCTGGCCAGTCGATTGTAAACGCCTTCCGGGAAACGTCGGTGCGACGCGCCGTTGTGCGGCTTAACAATGTTAAGTTTTATTTGCGCGCAGCCTCGGACCGGAACGTGCCGATGAACGATGCACTCACTCGGAGTGTCACGCGTTGCATCGGAATTAGATGCACTTGAAGGTGCGCCATGATAATCATTAACTCGCTTTTTCTTTGGCCTTTCGTCCTTTTTCATTTTCTCTTCTCCTCCGGGCGCGAAGATTTCAAGCATGGAAAGCGTAAGAGCGAATTATTGGAACAGAACGAATACTAAGGGGATTGTTTCGTTAATTCCGTAACCGTTGTGAGCTACTAGATCTCTGGGTCAATACGTGAGAGTTTACGTACATGTAATAGACATTCAATAGTCGCACGAGAAGGTAATCGCGTTCGTCAGTTGTTTGTGGATTTATGCAATATTAAACGTATTGATGCCAGATTAATGACGAGCGTCTCCCTTCTTCTGGCAAACGGGAGTGTAACGTGGCAAAAAGTAGTTCATTTTGGATATTGCCGTTAGTTTCTGGGTTAACGCGCCATTAAATGAATATCACGTGGCACATTGCAGACTGCGCAATCGGCTGGAGTTATTACAATCGCAGAATTAGGCAAAGGGATTCAGTACGTGCCTCTCTCGTCGATCTTTTACTTTTCCCCTCTTGCGCGATGAAAGTATTCCGTCACTTAATTCTTTTCTGAGCGAAATGGATCTTTTTGTATCTTTTCTTTCGTATTCATATATATGTTTATCTTTCTTAGATGTACGAGAAGTTTTACTTCAGTTTTTTCCATTCATCTCTGTCGTTACCTTTTAATAAGTAATTCGTCTTTCTTTTGCTAACATCTTTTCTTACTTCTAGTTTAATAATATGTTATATTTACAAGATAACTTGCTCTGATATGTACACCCAAATTAATAATGTCTTCGGAAAGCTTCTGCCCTACGACCGTGAAGAAACGTATTTCCACTTCTCTCCCTTTCGACGTGTGTATCCTTGACACTTACGTCACGATCCGGAGAGGGGAAATACGGGCGGAAGTGAGCACAACGGTATCATGGGGAAAAAGGGATTCGAAGTTGTGCGCGGTTGTGTATTCTCGTTTTAGACGCTTTGTAAGTTCCCGAACGAATTCGTTACGGTCGTTGCACTTTGCGACTCTACGCCGCGGCCGCCACGATATCCTTCGAGAGACAGAGAAAGAGAGAGACGTTGACCGCGCGGACGAAGGCTACGGACCGAGGAGATTTTCCGCTTCGATGTTTAGAATATACGCGTATTTAGACTACACCGACTACACTCAGTTCGTTGGTGCACTCGCACGAATCTGGGAGCACTGGCACGTGCTCGTGAGTGTATACACGAGCGGCTGGTGCGCACATGGTCGCGTACATGCACCACGTACTTGACCGGGTCAAACATCGACGCGGCAGCCCGCAGCCACGATGGACTAATGGGAAAATTTCGAACGACCACGCAGACACTTATCTAGTTATCTCGAGTCCCCCTCGTGCCCTCTCGACGCCTGTATCTCTGTATACATCGGAGCGTCTGGAATTGTTCATCGAATATAAAAGATAATGGCATTAAACGAGGCGTCCCACTTGTATTCGATATCTTTTAATGGCAGATTCTTTGTTTTAAATTTGACCTTTTTGTAACGAAAACGTCACGGTGATTATTATTTGTTGTATAGTTATGTAATGATATGTGCGATATGTGTAAGAACTTTTTAGACCGAGATGATAAATTACCGTAGATAGCTAATATGTTTTAAATAAAAAAGAACCGATTGTGAGAGCTTATCTCGATACTTATTCGATACTTTTCCCATATATTTTACTTTGATTTTATAAAGATAAAAGGTTTCTTTTATCTCAATCTTATGTTCATGAATTTTTAGCATTTTTTATCTTACTTTTTATTCATACTTTTAAATTTGTTTTTATTATTTTGCAAAATATATCTTTTGGACGTGTCGAGAAGATCACAATGAAATTCTTTCAGGCGTCCTTAAAAGAAGAACGGCGCTCAATAAACCAGCATGGAGCCGAAGGAAGGAGTCTTCGGTAGCAATATCTCGAAAACGGATGTGCGGCCTAATCGAGACTCATTTAAGGGTGACGTGGAAGAAGCGAATGCAGGAAACGTGCGAGTTCTGTCTGTCGATAAAGTTACTGTTGAAAAAATCGTCCTCGAATCGTCGAACGGATCGCGAGAAGTATTGCTGACGAAGAACGAGACTTCGAGGAAACTGTCTCTGAGTTCGGAAACGACGTCGAATGTTGTCAAATGTGTGAAAGACGAGCGGCAGAAATCGGCGAGTAACGATAGATTTCGAGTCTCGATACAGGAAGACGCGTTCACGTCAAAGTCAAAAGATACTGGTTTTAAGACCGTCCAATCGAAACTTCCTATTCCGAAGAGCCGGAAGAGCAACGGTATTTCAAGTGTTTCAAGCGAAGAGACTAGGATCAAGCCGATTAAGTTTGCTAAAAGTCCATCGATCAATAGCATCGTGATCGAAGGCTTGAATTCGACGAATGCAATTGTCAAGAAGAATACGGTGCCACCGAAGGTCCCGGAGAGATCTGCAACTAAAAATGAGCACGATTCATCTTTGATAGCGACTTCGGTCTCTTTCACGAAAGCAGAATCTTCAGAAGATTTATCGTCGAAAAGGGAAAAAGTTGTTGACAAGGTAGTGGCTGAGGTTAAGCAAGAGCAAACTGAACAAGAACTTTTCGAGACGAAAGACGTTGCGGATGATAAAAAAGGTGACGGCGATATAAGCTCCGCCGAAATCGATAAACACAATGAGACGTTTGAGGCGACGAACGTGAACTGCAAACGTGAATCAGACGAGATTAAGAAGCAGGACGACGTTGATAGTCGCGGAGTTGACAGAGACGTGCGGGATCGCTTGGAGAAGAGTCAGGCGACTATCGACGATCTTCAAAAGAATCTGAGCACCAAGATTCACGCCAGCACCGCGCAAAGCTACAAAGAGAAACTGTTGGGTCTTCAGGCGAATTATGCTCTGAAGCCGCCGGTTATTGCGGATTCGAACTGCGGCGAGAGATTAAGTCCCGGATTCGACAAGGATTTTCTCGAGAGGCACAATCTGGATAAACGGCTGAAGATCGAGGAGAAGAGGCTGCTGGAAACCGATCTCGATTACACGTCCGACAACGACAGAGCCAGCGAGACCGACGAACGGTCGTCGAGTAAGGTCGACGTCAAACGAAAATACAGCGAGAAAGTGACGGAGGTGGAGAAAAGGTGGTCCGGGGAATATCTGGATAATCGCTTGCAACGGAATTCCTCGGAATCTTCGAAGTCGTCTTACGTCGAGGAGTTCGGCAGCGTGTCTTCGCGCGAGAGTATCGTCGAGTATCGCGACGCCCGGTTGCTTTTTGGCCGGAAGCATCCGGAAGCGAAGTTCACAGAGAGGCGAACATCGATCGACGAGTCGAAGAGACGAACTTCGGAGGAGATCCTTGAGAACAGTACCGTGAGCACTGTCGACTCCGATTCGTGTCTGGAGGATAGAATCAAGGCAGTCGATGAGGACATCGCCCAGGTGGCGAATCGAGAAGACGAAATACAGACGGATGATAATGACGATATCGATGAATCTGATCGAGCTTACGGCGACGAGGAAGATAAGGATTGCGTTCGAAATAAACAAGTAGAGAGAGATACAAAAAAAATTGTCACAACAACGGCGATAGTTCACGAAGATCTAAGCCTAAGAGAAGAAAATATTAAAAGTGACGCAATTAACGTTACTAGCGATTCAAATTCGAACGAAGTAAAGAATAATTGTAAAAAGGATATCGAGGAAGCAAAAAACGAGATACTTCTTGCCGATAGGAAGAATCTTTTAACTGAAAAGAAAAACGACAAAATTTCCAATTCTTTTACAGTTAATTCGAAAGAATCCATTGATCCGACCTTCGTTCGGAATCATAGCGGCAAAGACGGTTACGCAAATCTTATAAAGGAATTCACGATGGAGGCGGGATCGTCTAAGGTGAAGAAGGAAGAAAAGCAGAAGAAGAAGCTCGGCTTTCGGCGTCTATTACCGGCTATTTTCTCCCCGAAGGATTCTCGAAAGGATTACAAGAAGAAGGAGCAGAAGGAGCGAAGGAGGTACGAAGAGCGACATTTTACTCGTTATCAGCAAAATGGAAATTACACGAGGTCGCCGGACACGATGAACCTGAACGAGGACATCAAGAGAAATGTCAAACTGGACAACAGTCTGAACGGTTCCATCATCGAGGAGAGATTGGACGAGATCAAGCGCGAATTGTTTCCCGAGCAGGGGCCAATTACCAGTACACCCGATCACTTCCTTCAAACGGACGACACGCGACTTCTTCGCGAGAGAACTAGAGGTCAAAGGACGTACACCGCTGACTCCAGTCTCAGCTCGATCGCGCCGGACGAGAAATGGTTGGAGCGAAGCGGACAGTTCGGTATCTCGCCCGATATCGAGCAGAATACCGCTCGATACCGGAAGTACGAGCAGAAGCAGAGACGCGAGGAGCAGGACATCCGGCGGTACGGCCATCTGGAGCGCAAGCACAGTCTGCAAGAGCCGAGTCACGGCGCGCGTACTTACATTTTCCAGAGAAATCACGGTGCCTCCGGTCGAATCTCGGCGCCGCCCGGAGAACGGTATTTACGGTCACGAGTTATTCATCCCGTCGACAGGCCGCTACCTGAAATCCCGCAGTCGCGAATCGAGCTGTCGAACTACGAAAATTACCAAGACGGCGTTGATCAGCTGTGCGACAATCTCAGTGGGTTTGACGTTGCTGACAACGTGGATTACCGTAGTCAGTCCGGATTTTACCAGAATGACAGGAGCCTCGAGGTAGGTCTGATCCACAGTCCGCCGCAGTCGGTCGCTGCGCAAGTTAAAATCACTCGACAACCGATCGTGAATCAAAATCAGAGAGCGCCATTGATTGGGAGAACCACGAAATATCCGTCGTCCGGTTCCAGCCAAAAGTCCGGCGATTATGCCGACTCGAGTTGTACACCTAACTCGAGTCAGAAGAGCGAGTTCTCGCCCACTAGCTCGAAGAGCGGCGAGTACTATTTGAACTCGCCTCGTAGCAGCGCTCGAACTTCGCCTGCCGACCGGCCGCTCTTCGAAGATGCGCGTGAAGGGATTTACGAGAACCAAGGTCAAACCACGACTTCCCAGTCTTCCGATAACTACATCGAGGAACACGTCTACGATGAAACTCCGTCGTCACCGTGTCGCGAGGAACATTTTACGAGCACGGAAGCATCGGAATGTATAGCGGAGAATTCGCCGGAGAAGACAGACGATTTGGTCTTCGAACAAAAATGTTTATCGAATCAACGATCGCCCTCGAAGAACTGTTCTTTCCAGTATTGCGATGATAATGAAAATGCGCGAACGGAGTCGAAACGAGAAGTCGAAAAATCGCGTGAAGATTGTTTAAAGAGTTACGAGAACGCTGACACAAATTTGAAGAATGACTCATTAGCGTGCAATCAAGCTGAGAGATTATCCATTCAGAGCGTATCACCATCGAAACCTGGGTCGACAATAGCGATGTCCCCGTCGATGGGATCTCGAGCTCGGAGATCACAGCCCGACGATCAAATCTTGATAGCTTCGCCCAAGCGAGAAGTCATCTGCCAGTCACGAGTTTCTCGGCCATTGAACGAGGCCAGGCTCTGTGACGCGGAATCGCCCGTTCCTATAGCGGATTCGCGCGATGGTATCTCTGGCATTGTTCCAATTGAAGCGCGAAATCAGTACGGCGGCCAGAATCCTTCCCCCACGGGAAGATCTATGAGACAAATGAGTACATTGTCCTCCTTCTCGAAGGGTATCTCGCGTCCCGAGCCGATTTACGGACATCGCGGACAGCCGAGTCCATCTCGCAGTAACGCGGTAACTTTGGAGATGAGAGAAGGCGGACGCGAGAACGACCAATTGCCGCCACCCGATCCGTACGGTTCGACCAAGCCGTGCCGCGACATCGACGAGAGAATAGCTCGGGTTCAAGGTCGGAATTCGACATCGCAAAGTCCACAGTCGTGCGTCTCGGAGACCAAACAAATAATGCTTAACGAGCCGGCGAGAAGAGTAGCACGGTCCCCGATACGCGAACCGGCTCGAGATATTTGTCAACAACGGCGACTCGATGCCGCTCAGCAACATCGAACCCCGTTCACGGCGACCGCGTCGTCGTTGGAGGCTCCTCAGTCGTCGCCGACTGCGAGTCAGGACAAGATGTACTTAAGCGCGAGTTCGCTTCAGCGCGAGCCGATTTACGAGCAACGCCAACGGCAGTATCCACCGCAGCAGCCACCGCGACAAGTTCAAGAGTTGTACGTTCAACGAGTTGCCGACACGACGTGCGGTCAGCAAAGTCATCCGACTTGCGGACTATTATCGCCCTCGAAGCAAGAGACCAGGCAGCATTTGGAGGCATTTTATTGGCAGCAAAAGGCGCTGGAGGCGCATCGGAAGTCGGCCATCCCGTCGGCGAGCCCCGGTCCGAGGCAAATCGCGCCGAAGATCGATTTGCCAGAAATGAGAGAGGCGGTGTATTGGCAGCAGTTGAAGAGATTGGACGAGGAGCAGCAACGGCGGATCTACGAGCAGAATATGATGGAGGACGGGCTGTGCGAAACGTATCACAAGACGAGAACTGGAAGCCCTGTGATGCCGACCGCGTCACCGAATCAAGCATTTAATTCCAACATGACGGCGCTCGGCCCTGTTATTCGCGGGGACGGATCTTACTGGAGTAACGTGCAGCAACGTCTCAAGATGAGTCCGACCGGAAAACCGCCGTTAATGCAAGCTCAAAAGGGCCAGAATCAACCGGTACTGATAGTTAGGCCGCAGCAGGCGCTGCGGGATCGTCAGGAGATGTCGATAAAGTCTATAAACCGGCGTGATCCCGCGGTATATGACGCGCAGAGATCGAAGAGCGCTTCCCCGCATTTCCACAGAGGCGACATCGAGCGCACCAGTCTTCACGTGACGTGCAGAAAACCTGTCGCGGATAGAAGAACCGGCACGGCATCTCCGGCGAGGAAACCGGAAGTCGGCGGGGTTTACGAGGAAGACGGCAACGACAGCGAGGGCAGACCTCGACCACATCCTATATTTAAGAGAGGAAGCCTGATAGGAGGAGACTCGATAGACCAGTACGGAGGTACTGGTCCCAAGAGAGTCAGTTTCTCTAATCAACCGAACGCCGGGCCGGATTTAGCGGCTGGCAACTGGCCGACCAAACGTGGAACGGCACCCGAGCCGCCCACCAGGCGACACAGAAGCGAGGACAGCGCCTCGGACACCGACTCGGTGTTTTTGCATCAAGATCGACACGACGGAACTCAGGACGCTTCGTACGTCACCCGCAACGCGGGCCCGTCTTCGAAGTGTCGCTCGGACGGCAGCTGCTCGGAGCAGGAGTACGACGCTAACAAACCCCTGCCTCCTCTGCCTAAGGACTCCTTGATAATCACCCGCCGTGGAAACAGTGCCAGGAATTACGTCTGCAACGACGCCCGATGGAACAACGAGGAGCAACGCGGCTGCCGGCGAAAGCGGGGTGGTGAGTCTTGATTTATTTTATTTTTACTAAAAATGCTAGATCAATCTACGTTGGACACGCTAAAATTTATTACGAACGATATTTTAGAAAAGAATTGTTAACATTTTATGCGAATCGCTTTTCTCTCGTGAGACATAAATAATGTTAAAATTTAAAAAAAAATCTAGAACAAAAGTCGCAGTAACTCGTATTGTGAGAACTCAGTCGCGAAGTCGTCGAGATGAGAGAAAGATCGTTTTGCATTTATCGTGCTGCTGAATCGGCGGGAAGTCGCGAGAATAAGCGCTCGCGGATGCTTTTTCATCAAATAATCCCGGGCGAGGGTGCGCTTCGCAGCTCGTAATTCGGTAGACGATATGCACGAACCGCACGACACGACTGCGTATGACCGTGCATTCGAATGAGCCTCTTAAGACGCGGAGACGTGTGCATCGCGTTGGGGCACGTTCGCGTTAACGAGGGGGAGCGAGAGAAACGTTGTTCCCCTCACTATACTTCTTCGAATCCGCAGACAGTGGGGCACTAAGACGTGCGGGTCTTACGTGGATTTGCCGTTTTCCGTGGGACCACTGCGGAATCTCTCTTTCGCATATATGTAGATGTACAAGATACCGAATTTTGGTCTCGCGATTACCTAAATTCCTTCTTCCGCTTGCTTATTCGCCTATTTAGCCAATCTCTCGCTAAGTCGTTTGAAGCTGTAAAAGCAGCGCGCGGTAAACCAAAGATGACATTATCGGCTGGCTGAATTTTAAGATTAACCGCGACTTGCTTTGTCACTTGAAAAGAGGGAGTTCACGAACCTTCGTGACTACGCAAATGCGCTTTTGGTCTCTAACACTTCCTTTATTCGATGAAGTTACAAAGTCGCCCTTCAAAGGCCGCATTTTAATGTATCCTAGTGCTATTACCTTCTAGTTCCTTCTCGTTTCTCGTTTAAAAGCTTATTTACAAAACAATATATTAAATTGATGCTGTTCAAAGAATTTATTGCGTATTGTAATTGTTCTGATCTTCAATTAAATTTTTCAAAGAGCGCAATTGGATATATATTATAATAAATATAAATATATATATATATCCGTATTTATTTCTTAAAAAATTGTTTGATTCTATTAAAAAGCAATCTAGCTTACTGTCTTGGGGCTAAAACTAAGCGAAGTATAAAAATAAGCAGGCTAATATATATAAAGATATAAAGACAAAAAGCAATTTAAAAATACAAAAAAGCAGAAGTCATTATTCTGTTGTTACTAGATCGATATATTCTTTTGATATATAGTTTACAGTCCCCTTTTAATTTTCATTTGGAAAGAGATGGTGCACGTTAATGTTTGACGCATTTTCAAACATTTAATAGAATATAAGAGCCATATTATCTCAGATTATTAAGTAGGTAGAATAACGGCCCTCCGGGCCGTAAAGATCTTTCCGCACGGCGAACAGAGTAATTAATCGCTCGTTTAGACTGCGGTAAATAAGGTCACTGACATTGCATCCCGGTAAACTGTTCGACCGATGCGTAAGACGTCGCTTCATCAACCAATGCACTTTTGTACTCCCACGCTCTTCCGGTCGTGCGATGCATCGAATCGCCTACACGGAAGAGAGCTTCGCGCAAAGCACGTTGTTGATAATAATGTTGCGTTACACGAGATGTCTAACGTTACAATTAACGTTGAAATAAATTACAAGTTTATACGCGTTGTGCGCAAAGCAGCCATTTTTTAAATTGTAGTTTTCACAGTACTAATTTCTTCGTGTGATTGAGTTGCTCGTATCTATTTAAAACTTAATAAATACAAAATGTAATGTAGGTACTACATGTACGGCTAACCTTTTTGTGCTATCTTAATCGGTTAATTGAATAACCTGTCTGTGAAAAATTGTCTGATAAATTTTAAAATAGCTATTGTTGTCTCTAGAGTACCTTTTACTTTGTAAATGAGGGCACCGAGGAAGAAAAATAGCTGCGTAAGAAAACAAAACGTTGCAAGGTATGAGGCTCAGTCTCTATTTGTTTCAACTCCGACCTCATCTTCACGGTCATTCATGTAAAATCCACGACGTTGCCTTGCTGCATTGCATTAGAATTTTATAGCTCCGAGAGTACACTTACAGAAAGTGTGCGCGGCTCCGGATATGTCACAGAAAGTCTTGTTGCCCGACAAAGATGTCCTCTTTGATTCTCGGCAGAGTTTACGAGCTGAATTGCATCGCATTTAGGAGTTACTGACTAAACTAGCTTGGCTGTTGAAAATACGTAATATATAATAATAATGCAACGTAGAATAAAATAATAAGTTTCACTTGCATTTGAATATTCACATCTTAAATTGATGTATACGCGATACATCAAAAGTATAAGCAAGATAAGTTATTATTACATTTTATTATTTTTTTCCCGCTTATTTTTTTGAGCTATCATAGCTTATTACTTTTATGCAAAGTATACACGGAAAAAATAATGTATTAACAACATTAGTCTAATTGGAAATAATCTTGTTAACTCAATATGTGTGTCATGCTTTTATTTTAACAAAACAAGTATATTTGCTTCATTAATACTATTATCGAATTAACAAGATTATTTTCAATTAGAGATATAATGCTGTTAATAAATTCTTTTTTATGTAGGTACTATACTGAATATTTGTATCGTGTCACGTACACACATTTTTACGATTGTGCTACTTTAGATTGGCGGGAGTGAATATAAAATCTCTGTATTGATATATAAGACTGCTAACTGTATTTCATATAGGTTGAGCGAGTTCAATGCTCTTTTCGTCACCATCAAATGATAGGCAAAGATCGAGAATGATGATCGAGTTCTTTTAACGTTTCTTTTCGGTCAAAGGAGCGCGCGTGAGATTTTCTCTTTCTCTTTATTCTCAGTCCGCATCGACGTCGGTTTCACTGGGTCTCCTCTCCGAGACGAAGCGGTGAAAAATCGGGGATCAAAAGACGACGGGCGAGGACATTATCCTTCCTTTAATGCCACTTGAACGCCGAACTGGCACACAAACGATTCCCGAGGACAAAAGAATTCCTGATGGGGAAATAGAATAGTAGTTTGCCGAATTTCCCCGCGCGCGTTGCACGGCGCAATATCTATGCAGATTAACCGACCCGCAGATGCAGATTTGAATGTTCGATGTTTGGAATTGAGAGTCATGCCAACGCATCCCGGCCTCATAACGAAGGCAAAACAACGATCCGGCTATCTGGCGTAGTGGTACTAGTTTTATCCTCATTAATTACGTCGTTATCCAGGCTTGCGATAGATAATTGATTACGTACGTATATCCAGGCTTGCGATAGATAAATTGATCTTCCTGGTTAATCCTTGCGCAATATTTTCTATTAGTCATCGGATGGACGATATACATGCCGACGTATTGTCACGGGACTATATTTGAGAAGTATATATTGACATATAAAATCGACATATTTCCCAAAAGAAGAGACAATTATTATTGTAAACTGTTTGATTTTTTCTTGAGTTATTGACATATTTTGCAGACTAACGCGAAAATTCACGTTTGAACTGTGAGAACATTTCAGTGAATTTGACAGTTAGATGTTACTATAAAATCTGATGTAGATATTGATTTAATTAGTACAGCTTTGATTTTAGAAGCAGATAATAACGAGTACATTTTTTAAAAATAGTTCTTTAAATAAATGTATGCAATATGAATATTTTTGTTGTAATTAAATGTTTAGTATTCATACATGTAAACGATATTGTTAATTACAGTGTAATTTCCTTTTTTTACGGATGGATGTGTCGATTTGAATAATAGAAAAATTGCGAACTTTATTTGCGAGAAAGGCACTGTGTTTTACGTAGCACAGTTATTTGTTAGCTATACGTCAGTGCACATTTTTTATGTAACAGTATATCGTAGAAAAAAGCTTCTCTTGTCCCTAGAAAAAATTTACAAACATACAAACAAACGTTGCAAACGCACGAGGATAAAAAAATGCAATCTCATGCAGTTGTCAGTAAAGAAAAATATGACGCGTCCAAATATCTGATAAGTAATAACAATAAGGATAATAAAAAAAAAAACACTTCTCTTCAGATAGAAAGTTTAACAATATTTATTCATTCAGGAATTAAAAATTATCGGGGTTCAAGCGCAAAAATGTCTTCTACGAAACTTGTCTTTTGACAGGACACGTTTCCTCCCTCCGTTCATCCTTGTTCTATTTTCCCGCGCGCCGCTTCATCCCTTGGCGGGATCGCGGTGCAACCGCGAGATCGCCGGTGCACTCCATCCGGCGAGAAATTACGCCCTTCCGCGCCCTTCCGCCCTGCATGGTGCGTGTCACTGGCTGCGTACATACATCCGGGGGGTCGCTGGAGGTTGTCGAGGGAATGGCCGAATGTTTTCTATCCGGTCAGTACCGTTCGCGAGAGAGAGGATGCGAGCCTAGAGGTGGGCGTTCGGGATCGATCCCCGACCCCGACTCCATTCCCGTGACGTCACTCGAAGGGAAGATAGAAGGAGAGAGGAAGACGCCGGGAAGGATCGCAAGTAGGAGGGACGGGGGATGGTATAGCCGGGAC
Source organism: Temnothorax nylanderi (assembly GCF_030848795.1). Taxonomy (NCBI): domain Eukaryota; kingdom Metazoa; phylum Arthropoda; class Insecta; order Hymenoptera; family Formicidae; genus Temnothorax; species Temnothorax nylanderi. The sequence goes on along the minus strand of NW_027249095.1, from coordinate 56,511 downwards.
TTTCCGGGCGTCCCAGCACTCCCAGCGACGTATCGTTCTCCTCTCTGATGGTGCTGCCACTGCTGTTGCTGCTGCGGCTGCTGCAGGTGCACCGACGTGTGAAACGACGTGTAGCCGGCGCGGTAGTCGTAGTGGTGGTGGTAGTGGTGGTGGTGGTGGTGGTGGTGGTGGTGGTGATGGTGGTGGTGGTTTGTACCTCACCGTTTCCCACATTCGCCCCTCTCGCATGCGGGCGTCTTTTTCGAAAAGTACTGATCGATCGCGACCTTCGTCGCCGAGAGTCGTCGCGGGCGAGAAGTACGCGCCACTCGTCTCGTAGACAAGTCACGGTGACATAGTCTCCGACCGATATATCTGAGGGTGGAAACCGCCGGGTCCCCAAGAGTACAACCCTCGCCGGTGGTAGTGGTGGTGCTAGTGCTGCTGCCGCCGCCGCCGCCGCTACGTCCTGCATCCCGTTACCGCGTCCCGTGAAACGACGTGTAGGTGATGGTCGCAGTTGGTCGTGGTGGTGTGTCTCGTCTTTCAAGTTCGTCCCCCCTTTGAACGTCTGTCGGCGGACCATCGACCGTGATCCTCGGTAAACGTAAGGGACCGTTCGCCGGATCCGTCATCGTCATCGTCGACGCGCCTAATCGCGACGATAATCGGTAAAATATTGTGCCGACCATCTTGATTGTGGTCCCGTTGCGGCACAGTGCGGAGCAACGTGCAGCTCGGTACCTGTACTTTCGGTTTCTCTACTTTCCGATTGATACTATCAATCTCTTTGACACGGGGGGAGGTCACTCGATACCACGATACTCGGTGATCGCTGTCCATCAGGTTCGGGATCGTTAAGGTGCGAACGAGAGATGCGGGCGATGTCCGTTGTCCTCCGTGACAATCGTATTTGCGCATCGTATCGATTAATAGTTTCGAATATCCTTGGAAGAAAATGGAGAACGGGACGTCGCCGGTAGTGCCCGTGCTGTCCGGTGCAGGCAGCAATATGGTGAACTACCGAGTGCCTTGACCTCGGTGCGGTCGCCGTCCGCATGTGGAGTAGCGCGTAGCGGCTATCCTCGATTTACGCGTTCTTCCCGTTTCACATAATCCCCAGGAGAGTTTTCAGTATCTGTTATGAATGATATGGTTATGTAGGACATTTAAATATATCATCCATGAAATAATATACCGTAATCACGAATATGTTATAATTCATGCAATAATGACCTTTCGTATATCTCTTTTGTAATCGTAATTTCAAATGTTTGATGAACTCGGGGTATTCAGTAATCATCAACACCAGTATGATTCCTTAGAGATGAGGCATTAATCGATTTTTAATTTTTTATTACTATTTGAAAAAACTACGTACATTCTTTTTTTTAAATATAAATTCTTGTGGTATCCATAATCATTCAATAAGCAAATATAAAATAAGGTTTAAAATTAGAAAAGTGATGTGCGATTTATAAATGTGTAACAATGTAGATTAAGAAAATAATTCTGACATATAACGTTCAATTATCTGTTGTTTTTATATAAATTGTTACTGAATAGAGAATGTACAGAAATCAGACAGAGATAACGATTATTATTATTATATCAAAAGATATTATTTCTCGAGCAGTGATAAAGGAAACCATAATCTATCTTATTCTTCGCAGACAGGGCGTGAAAAATAAGAAAGTGACAACTCATTTCCCAAGTAAGTTTTGTCCTTAGGCAATATAAGAGATATACTTAATAATTGTGAAAAAGAAAGTAAGAAAATAGAGTAGAGAAGAATAAGGACGTTGATTTATTATAATAAGAGAAGAATAAAAAAATTAGTCCTTATTCCGTCTATTGTACCAATGTAAATCTACTCCTGAATTTCTTGCCATTTTGCAAAGCAATAAGATTTAACGTTGCACTGTCGAAATAAAATTTAAAACGATCTTATTGCAACACAAACTAATTTCCAAATGCTAAGTATTAAAAGCTAAATAATGACTTGTCACTTTATTCGGCTTTGACTATGCCGATAGATAGTGCCTCCGTTTTCTTTTACTCAGGGAGTACCTTTGAAGTTTAATAACAGTCGCATTCAACGTTTACGAAGCGTGACTTGAGAGCATAGTCACGGCTAGTTTGTTTGTTGGAATTTTCCCAAAAAGCCATACATCGACGCGCTTGAAATCCATGTAGCCAGATGCAAGTTCCAATTCGATCATAAAGTAAGTTTCGCGGTTAGCCTATAAATCAAGATGAACGAATCAGAGTGAAGTGGTCTCGGTGAGGGATAAACGGCCAAAGGGGTATTGCCAATCGAATGATCCGCGAATCTCTTTGCCGCGGCACTCGTTCGTTCGTTCGTTCGTTCGTTCGTTCGTTCGTTCGTTCGTTTGGTGACGAGGTATCGAAAGGCAATAACTGTGCGAACTGAAGTAACGTTCATTTGGCGCACGCGAACGGGCAATCACGAGCAATCCACGAATCCAATTAATTATCGTTTTACCAAGGAAGTAAAAGATCCAATTAGTCTTGTTAATTAACTGGCACGCAACACCGAGCGTCCTTCATTCGCTTTTCGGAGATCGTCGTGACATTTAATATCAAAGTGAGTCGCCTATCCTCGGAGGTATGTATTAGGCGGTATCAATAATGGTCGTCCTTCATTTTGAACCTAACCCGTCCAGACTCGTCGATATTCTTTGGCTCAATGGTATTGAATGACTAGCGCGATTATTGCGGTTTTTTGGGAGGGGGGCGACGCGAATTTCTGTTTTGTCTGTTAAAACGGCCGCGTTCATAAAGGCAGTTCGCTAAATTTGCTGGTTTGCGCTTTTTAATTTGATCCGCTTTGATATGGTAAAAGCCAATGAACGAAATGTCTATCAAAGTGATTTCTGTAGCGAGCGATGTTACATGAATTATTAGTTTGAAATTATACGCTTCGTGTAATGTTATGTTAGTTCGCATTGCTGTTTAACGAGAATGTTACCTGTTAATTAATTTTGACTTTTTATCTTATCACGATCGTATGAAACAATGTATCTGATGATTGCACCATGAATTTCGTGTTCGGATGATAAAATCAGTAACAGAAAAATTGATCGTTTAATCTTAAAAACTCTATATATTTTTTAAATCAATATACATTTCATCGATATTATCGTCTAATTAGCACGATTGATCGTTTCGTAAATAGTGACGCAATAACGATGGAAAAGTAAAGGAGAAAAGTGAAAAATGTCAGAGGTTTCGCAGTTGGGATTGTTGTATCAAGCTAGCGGCTCTTTTAATATTGAGCGATGATAAATGACGTCTAATTAACACAGTCGATGCCCTTGGCAAATTGTGATAGAATGACGTAGGAGAGTTCGTAGACGGCAATAAAAATCGTAAATCCTGGAACGGAGCTCACAGTAGTCGGAGAAGTAGCGCGCTATCTCCATCGTTTTCGGCGTATACTATCCATCATCGCTGTCTCTCGCAAACGTCTACGGTTCCGTTTCGAAACGCCAACAAGCGCGCGCACGGATAAACGAAGTTATTTTATGACGCGATGCCCTTACAACGATGAACTGTCATTCTTTTGATCCGATTCGTAAGCAGCCGTTCCGTAAAACACTCCGCGATCGGAAGGTGACAAAGTCAATGGCGCCGAGACGATGCGGCGACAATTGCGGTATCCTCTCGAAATCGGTCATCGCCGATACGATCGGATCCAATATAAGATTGCGTTTCGTACAACGCGGCTCGTATCACGGGATTTCCATCCTCCACAATGGCTCCTCCATTTGTTAACATCGTCGATAAACTTTCTTTTGCCTCGAGTTTATCAGGGTAAACTCTCTCTTTCGTCTCTTCGATAATAGAAGACCTTACATGAATATACCATGAACAGATCCTCGATCTTTTTTCGACTACTCTCGCCACCTTCGAAATTATTTAATAGGTAGATTAGAAATGGACAGTATCACTCGGTTACGAAATTAGAGATGGTCCCAGTCGCATCGTTTAATTAGAAATTGCTTCAGTAGAATCGCATGCTTGTAACTGACGAGAATCCAGATTGAGAAAGTGCTGAAAGCATGCACTCTTGATGACCATGGTTAGGAAAAAGATATCTATTGAGCGACTATATTTTTAAATGACGGATTAAAAACATTGTAATTATTGCATATAATAACTTTAAATATATCATTGATTTTTGATAATTGCTTATTATCTATAATTATACAATAATATTTAACATCATGAGTTGAACATGGTGATATTCCTATGAGCACATTATAAGGAGATAATTTCTATAATTACTTGGGATGCATATTTGCAAATTTCTAATATTTCATCATAGCTTATATATGTTTATCCTGAGATATCCTCTCATTGTCAGTAACTGTGGTCATCAAGAAGATACCAACTTTTCGCACTTTCGCGATCAGGGCATGACGCAGTTTCAGGTAAGACTTGACAGCTTGGCTTAACAGCTTGGATTAAGTCACGTTCGCTAGCCATTTTCGTGGTCTCGCCGGCGAATTCGCGCGGAGACGATAGAGGCGGAACGCACCCTAATTTTCGATGATGGACGACGCAACGAGACGGCGCGATCGCGCGGCGGTGCGCCGTGCGTCCGTCGTTTCTATGCGCCCGCAGCATCAAACGATGCGTCCCGCGCGGCTACGTGCCACCTGCGGTTTGTGAACGTGCGCGGTCCGTGCAGCCGCGCGACAAACGCCCGCGCCGTTTTCGCGCCCGATGACGCTGCCCTCGAGACGCTGAGAAGGAAGCTGCGGAAAATGTTGATTGGACGCTGGAAGAGCAAGGACAAGAGTTCGAGCAAGAGCTCGTCCGGCAGCGGCGGCGCCGGCAAGAAGAAGCGCAAGTTCGGCAGAGAAGGTAAGAACCGAGACGTTCCGTAACCGGCGATCGTGATTCTCGTAACAGATTTCCTATAGCGAATTTAGCATCGATATTTCTTGAGCCAGGAAGGAACGCCTGGATATGCTGACAGAAAGAATTTAAGAAGTTTTAAAGTTATGAGCAATTGAAGCTAGAACCGAAGAAATTTTTGGCGAACTGAGCCTCAGAAAGGCGAATTACAGGAGCATACTTTTCAGCTAACTTTTAATGGATTTTGCTTCGACACGATTTTTAGTTTAGAATGTTTTATTAATTAAAGATTTGCAATGTTAAAAGATGCGAATTTTCGATCAATAATAACTTCTTTCTTTGCTTATTAACATTCCCGACGAAACGTTGATTCCAAATTTGTCAAAAAGTAATTTTAGAACTTAAATTGAATTGTTTACTATGATAGTCTAAGTATCGATAAATCAAAAGTTTCGAGGATTTTTAGCGAAATGTTGATGGCTCTGCTGCAACTTGTACTAGATCTGCGTAAAAATGCTTGTAATTCATTTCTGCGGAAACTGACGTAATACGAGAGGTTAGTTAAAATGAGTGCTGCTTATCTTTTCCGCGGTAAGACGTTCTTCAAGAAAGATAAAGTGGGTGATTTTTTCGCTGCAATAACGGAGCTTATGTCGAGACAGCTGGCGTACTTATTGCCAATTAAGCGCTTAATTGGCTTGCTTGCGTAATTTTAGATTAAGGTTATAGAAAATGTATTTATTAGTTACTTATGTAATTTGTTAATTTGGTTTCGTTAACCATTTTTAATTCCCGTTTAATGCAAATTTTAGATTATTTATTTCCGCGTAAATTATCTCCAATAAGAATTAAAATCGTCAGAAAAAAAGAGTAATTTGAATGATTCTCTCTTTGCACGATTTTCCTTCCTCGATAAATGTTTGTTCTCTTTCTTTTTATACCATAAATTCTGGAATTATATGCTTGCTTTCCTTTTCAATCTAGTCGCAGAGATTAACATTGTCATTATGTTTAATATTGCCATAGAACGCCGTGTTTCTTTTGTCATCACACTGAAATTGCTTGTCCACCTAATTTTAAATGGGGCTCGTTCTTTCTTCTTTACTCTTTCTTCATTACGCTTTCCTTCGTTTAAGTTAGCGTGAAGGGACTTGCAAGCGCTGCACGATCCGCAAGGTAACTTTGCCTATCAGCTGTCTGTATAACTCTGCCGATATATCAACGATTATGCGCGACGAACGTTGGGAAAGCGCTGGTAACGGAGGCGGCCACCGGGTGCTGACGACTTCATCGATTTTCGATAGGCGATTCTTCCCTGGAACGACAGGGTCGAGATCGTTCAGAGTCTGAGGAACACGGCAGTAGATGGGGGAGCCATTTCTCTCCGTGACCTGACATTAATTAAAAATCGGGGCGAGCGCCACGTTCTTTGATGGCAACTGAAAATCCGTCCTGTCCGCGATTCCCTTCGATCCCTCTTTATTTCCTTCGAAAACGTCGAAGGCAGACGGAGGCACTTCGCTTTCCTGCGAGAATTCAGGAAAGTTTCTTCCGCGAGATCATAATGGTTTATTTAGCATGTAAGTAGTTTTGCAAGAAATGGAGCTAATAAAAATAATATATGGATACGTAACAATATTAATTAATAATTACACATTCTTCACGTTGTTTTTATATACTATAATTTGAGAATTAAGCGCGAGAAAATAACTAACTTCGAGATCAAGTATTGTACCTTTATTTATTATTATACCTTTAAAAGCAATTGCCGTGTACATTCGTGCTTAAGTTACTTTATATATTTATAAAATTTCACTTTAATTGATGATATGATATATTATTCTTTAATGTCGTGATTTTATTTTCGTCTATCATGGTTCTTTCATATCGCGGTCCATTTTATCCTATATTATAAGATATTTTTTGATTTTACGGAATAATAATTGTCAATCACATACAATACTATACACTTTAATTCTTTTATCTCTTTTTCTCGTATCCCGTGATATCCGCATCATATACTCGCGCATTACGTAAAACCGCCGCAAGCGATTGTATCTTATTATAACCATCGCTAAGACGGATCAACGTCGACCGGTGAAAAGTTCCGAACTTGTTTGTCCTGTAGGTCATTACGGTTTGAGCCAATACTTCAAGTTGCGAGTTTGAAAGTTTTAAGAGACGGCGAGAAAAGTTAGACAGACCAAATGGATGTATAGTGTCGTCAGTGTCGCGGGAATTGTTGAAACATTTTAATAGTTAAAGATAAAAGAAACCAACTTACATTCGTATTTATAATCGTGTTTCTGCTGACGAACTCAGCTGAAACCGAGAAATTGAGACATGATACTTGAGACGTGATACGGTTTAATAAATAGATTTCAAGAGTCAATATGATATTCACTATGCCATATTTGCAATCGCGATTCGATGGATTTGCGAGTGATACGCGAACAAGGAATACTAAATTTGAGGTTTATTTGCGGAATAAAATTTTTATCTACGATTTGATTAGAAAAGTATTTATGGTAATTACTTTATTGTTATCTTTTTGCAAACATATAACATTTATTGTTATAAATAAGTCAGTTTTATCCTAATTTTTCGTAGTCTACTATTATTTTTATTGATAACTTGACTTTTAAAATCAACCATAACATTTTATTTCCATAAAAGCCACTTATGATCGAAATTATTTTCCGGTTAACGTATCGTGCCGACCTTTCCATGATACAATATATATACATATATATATATATATGGTTTAATAAAACCTAGGAAAAGTACGAAATTGAGAGATACGAAGGGTGCACACTTTCCGTTTATCTTAAATTAATTATTTTTTCGCAATTCTACGGAGAAAGAAGGTCAGAGGGACGAAATGCGTCACTGTGGTTCCCTCGAAATCCGCCTACAGCCCTTATTCGATATTCTCCCTCATTTGTTGTACTCCCTTGTGGCTCGTGTTATTTCGTTCTTTGCGATTTGCTGTCCGCTTGTCTACCCTTGTAACGCTTTATAATGATCCTGAATTAGAGACGGGCTGGCGCAATAAATGTTAGACGTAGTGCATCAAAATGTCGTCCGTCGACGTGAATAATAGCCGGCCGTGTAACATTCACGCTGTTACGCCAAGTCCGTTTTACATCTTGCTAACGCTTTAAGCGTTATACATTACTATTAACGCGCTGTTTATGATAATGTTAACACGAACACGAAATTACTCTAATTTCGATTCTACCTGCGAGGAATAGCAACGTCATTTAATGGCACCGTCAATGTTGCAATCATAAGACTCTTGAACGTAACTAAATTATGTTTTATTACAGGATAAAATAAATGCAAAGAATTTACGAAACAATCGGGAAATAGCTCTAAATCAGTTTAAAAAAACACATAATTATAAACAAATTAGACATAACAATATTGTATTTAATTACAACAATAAAAGGCATATTCCAATCAGATGTTTTATTAAAATAAAATGACTAAATTTTTTATAAATGTGATAATACACATTTAATAATAAAAATAGTCAAATAGTGGTTTTGTGTAGCACAGGTTTCAGCCCCTGTGAATAAAGTTAGCTAAATCTTAATTAGACTAGGGTATACCGTAGTTATTTCTTGTTAGCCTCAGTTTAATAAATAATTTCCTTGTTTAATACAATTTTTATGTGTTACGTACGTGTTATATTATTTTTTCATACATTTTAGCCATTTTATGTAAAATGTATACTGATATTGATTTTTTTATTGAATTTTACGAGTTCGACTTGATTAAACTGTAGCGCAAAATATCTTATCAAATTGATATCAAATTCGTAATAATTTTGACACAGCTGTATCGTACTATATATTAATTCCTCGCAACTGCTTAATCTGCTGACGATCTAACTTATAATCCTGGGCATTGAGATATGAGTGCTTGTTAGATCTCGTAGAAACACGAGTGCTTCCTTCAAGTTAGTCAATCCTGCTTGACCTGATAAATTCAACAAGCGAGGCTCCTTGGATCTAATTGCAAGATGGATAATTCTTGCAGAAAGATTGTTAGAGTCAATAACCGAGATTTTTCTTGCCTTTGCGTTGAGCACATTTATGTACTTATCTCTCTCACCATTTTCATCGTTCCTATATTTTCGCTCCTCATTATTCGGATTCAATCAGTGCGATTTTAAACGTTGGTCAAATTTGCGCGATTAGCAGATGGAATTATTCACATTGAGAAATATTACATAAAGTTGGTGATCATAAAAATCGATTATTGCTACAGAACAGCAGTTGCAAAATAATAAATCGATTGATAATATCGAAATTTATAATAATTAACTTTTAACTATTTTGTATAGATATTATTAATTGAAATTACAATAAAAAATTTTTTTATCTGGTTTCAAGATTCATGATCCGGAATTAGGATACGTGGAAATTATTTTTTTTTATGTAATAATTATTATCTATGTATTTTATTATCTATTCCGCAACCAGTTCGCTAACACCCCAAATTGGACATGTCTTTTACTTATAAATAAAATTGTATTTACTTGGAACATATATTTATCGATCGTACATCCAATATGTTAGATTATTAGATTGTTTCGTATATTTATCGTAAATCTGTTTGTGTTTCACGTAAAAGAATATAGTAGTCGTGCGATAAGAACTTAAGAACTGAAGATCGCGCATGAGAGGATCAGATTTCCTAAAGTTGAACGGCGCGGCGTGGTGTGGTGCTTGCCTCTTCCCTTCAAATTTGATCTCAGAGAAGCGGTAGATAAACTTATAAGTTTACGAGAAAAGTATATATTCGGCGCTTTAAATCCGTTAAAAAAAAAAGGAAAAGAGAGAAGTTTTCCTCTCGAAGCACCGAAACAGGGAAAATATCGAATGAGAGCTTCTCGTCCTTCTAGCGAATAAGTAAATTCAAACGCTGTGTACTTAAATTCTAAAGTATCGCGTTATACAGAGGTGCGGATTACGATTTTTTTGTTGTTCTTGGATGTCTAAAATGAAGGCTCGACTTTAAAGGGTACGCTTTTGACTACGGATAATAGACCTCTCCGGAAGTGAGAGGAGAGATTAATTTCAACGACATCGAAAAGAGAACAACGGGCAGGATACGTTAACGTAGAAATAACTCACGTTACGACAGTCCGTTCGAATCGTGCAGTACAAAAAAATTCACGGTAGCGTCAGTAACGAAAGACAAAAGGGTAAATGGCATTTCAGTACGTCCCACGACAGTTATTATCGTCCTACATCGTAAACGGATGGAAAAGTGGAACAGTGACGATCTGCGAAATATAAAAAGTTGGAAAGAAAAATGAAGAAATGGATCGGAGCGATTTGTCGAGTAAAATTTGCGGTTAAAATAATCTGGTCTCGTACCTGACGTATCACGCTCATCGCGTATTTCGTGTCTTTAAAGCACGACTTGAGTATCTAGTTTCATATACAATCGTTATCTGTTGAATTTATCCCGGAATTTCCATGGGCAAAAATATGTAAACGCAAATAGAAATACTCTCGCAATCTATGTATATAAGCTAATGTATATTTCGTAACATGAAAAATTGATAGGTAAGATATATAATAATTTTTTAATATTAAAACTAATAATTGTTCTATATTTCTTTTTTTTTTTACACTAAGCCGTCGTAATATATATATTTTTACAATATTTATTTTTCTTATTCTGGTATCTTATATCTGATTTATTCACTCGATTCGTTTCAATGACTTCATTTAACTTTAACAAGCCGCACGGAATAACAGCTTTAACTTTTTTTATTCCTTGAGAGGCTCTTGTTGCATAGCACCAGAGCGAAGAGAAGCGAAGCAGAATGAGAAGAAAATGAGAGACGGTCTAAAACCGCGAGAGACGTTCTATAAAATGTTATCGCGTCCCGTAATCATTCGCCGGGCGGCGAAAAGGGCGGCTCGGGGGATCAAGACAAGGATTCGAGCGAGGCAACGAAAGGGTAGTAAGAGGGATAAAGCGGTGCACCCCTTTACCTGTCTACTGTCTAGGATATGCATCTCGACGGGCGGATAGGCAATGCACCGCGGCTACACCCCATGAAGGCCGCAGCACGCTTGCGCGCAGGTTGCGCGCACCCCCGTTCTCCACCCCCGCCTTCCTTCTTTGCCATCTCACCGCCACCCCCTGCCCCCTTCTCTCTCTCTCTCTCTCTTTCCGTCTCGCGCAACGGCCTGTTCTCAGTTTGTGTCCCGGGTGTGTGCACACACCCCGTACAGTGACACAGAGCGGCGTCCTCCACTCGGCGTGTCCCACCCTGCCGGTCGCGGGCAGTGGTCCTCGTGAGAGCAGTTACGTCGTACCGTCCTACCGCGTAACACCGTCGCGGCGAAGGACCTCGCGTCCGCGAAATCGCGAAATCGTCGTCGACTTTCGAAATTGTCTTCCCGACGATCGTACGGTCGTTGACTCGCTCTGACTGACGCATTATCCGTGACGTTAATAAAGAAGCTTAAGGAGAGTAAAGGGGTTTGAGAGAGAGGTTGTTGACTGGATTGATAAATTAATTTAAAAGCGCGCGGAGAGAGTAAACATGCGCAAGGAAGGAATAAGTGATTTAATCTAAAATACGAAAGTAGACGTACTAGATTTAATAAAAGCGATATAAGGGTGAAGAAAAAGGAAGAAAATTCTAAATAGTTGACGAATAATTCTAAAAATTTCTAAATAATTAAAGAAAGATAAGAGATATTGTAACGGAGGATCGAGAATAATAGCGGGTTTTGAAAAGAGAGAGTTTTTAAAGTTGTGAATTAAACGCTGGAGATTGACAGGGTTGTTGCTTAAAAATAAATTTAGTGAGAATCGATAAATGATAATAAAAAGCATAATAACAAACAAAATAGCATTCTCGGAAAAAAAGTATCGTAATAAGAAATTCCATTACTTAGGCGTGAATTACATGTTTTATTCTATTAAAATATTAACCGGTACAAAACGAGAGAAAACCACGTACATCAAACTCTTAACATATATATTAAACATTCGCGCATACTGTGATATTCTGTTCTACACCGAAGATTATAAGTTTATTATCGAGCGATAAATCCTAATCTTTCTTATTATTTCTATTTCGTCACCGAAGATTGATTGAAGAGAACGCTTCGAGTTAGGAAAACAGCACGTTGAGAAAAAAAAGAACGCGAGTATCATTTTGAATCAAGAATAATTCGTGATAGAATTACATCGATAGAATTATATCGCCAGAAGGGAAACGAAAGTGCAAAATGTCTAGAATGACAAATAATCAGCGCAATCGTGGGAGCGAGGAGAATGCTCTCTCTATGTAGAATCTCGTGGGGACCAATCGACGATCTCGAGTAGCAAAAGAGCAGCTGGACCGTTAATAAATTTAGTGTCTCATTTATATGGATGAACAGCGGGGATCGATGAAGATGATCGTCGTCGTTCATCAGCCGGGTGTCCGCGGAGAGCACACAGTTACCGGTCCTCATCGATCAGAATGCACCATTAGATTACACGGCTCTCGGCGACTCTAAAATCCGCCGCGCCGGATCGAAGTCTTCCAAATTGGATCGATCGAGTGCCAAAACGTGCCAAAATCCGCAGAAAACAGTAACGAGGAGGGAATATTCGCCCTTAATGGACCGAACGTTCGAAGCCCCGGTGGCGGTCGCGCGGTAACTCACTACTCGCTTTAAATACCGAGCACGGGAAATCGATTCCTCGGCCAGGCGTACGCGATTTTTGTGTGTAGCTAGCGTGATCCAGGTAGAAACGCGATTCTCGGACCTCGCAGAGATGCGCATATTCGTCTGGAGGCATTGCGTGTCGTTGGACGGTAAGAATGCGATCGCATCATTGATATCCCCAGCACGAAGTTTTTGGCTCAATAATGACGATTGCTGATTATCGCTGTCTGTTTAATGTCACGCGTTTTCAATGCCAATTTTTAACATTCCGATATCGGTGTAAAAAGCACGCAGCTGTCGCTTAACAACATGCGGGAATATTTGATAATTATTAGCAACATATTAAGGATACTTCTTACATCCTCCAAGAAATAAAAGATATCATTTGAATAAATTATAGGATTTCATGTGAGAGGTGAAAAAGAAACTTATTTTGTTATAGCCAACATATTTAAGAAAAGCATATTTGGATTATACTTTACACGTAAGCCATGTATAAACTTTACGTAGTTCAATGTTAGAAAATACGTGACACATTGTCACGTTTCAGTCATAGTACATAAAAAAGCGCGGATATCGGAAGGTTAATTATTGTAACAATTTCGCTGACAGTGTAATTGGTTGTTGATCAGTAATTAAAAGTGTATCGATTAAAATTTAGTAAATTAAAAGTAGTCATATTTGAAAATCTTGCGCACGTCATTATTGACCAAAACTTATTCTTTCTTTTCTCTGCAAAAAAAAACAGACAATTTGCTGAAAAATGTAATAGTTGAAATTGCCGATTTGTTTGTAGGTAACTGTAATTACTGCAAATTACTGCATTGACACTGATCTCGTTACAAAAAACGTTGAGAAAACGTTTACCGTTATTGTCCGACTATTGTTAGAGCAGTAACAATACGCGTTTTTGAATGCACATTTCTTCGCTTTTTTTTTTCTATTCTTATGCTGAAGTATGTATATGTCGCGCATTGCGATACCTGCATTTACTTCGCAAGAAACTTGACTGGCACGTCTAAAATGGATGCCACAAAGTTTGGAAGATTTCAAACTGAGAAAGTTTCGCGTTACGTCGTATGTAAATCGCGTCTCGCGTCTTTTCTCATTTCGCTGTACAGCTTGTTTCCGTTTAGCGAGCTTTTTTCTAATGCAACTAGAGGAACATCTGATGGAAGTTTTTAGAAAAAGGGTAGTATAGGAAACAACGAATTCGAAGATTATGATTTATTCTATTTTCTTCGAATATATATCTATCTATTTTTATCTTATTCGGAATATAGCTTTCAATTACTTTAGTTGTTATTGGTTTTTTAAATAAATAAGCAGAAATGATTGCGCATACAGAAGAAAATATATTTAACACATTTTTACATCTTCTTAATAAATCCATAAAAAGCAGAAAGATCCGAGGCAAATTTATTTAATTTATTATGTGCTAAGGTATTCAATTGAAGCACTCGTAGAAGATTTAATTCTTTATGAAAGAAAAAAGTATACGCTTAATTCTTAATCAGATCTTGTAATACAAATTTATATTTAGCTGTAATTAAAGTTATGGCGATAATATCTTTCCACCGAATTCTTCCAAACGCTTTATTACACACGCAGAGTTTTTCTTTTTTATCTTACATAAAGATATCACAGCCAAGTGCTCCTCTCTTAAACAGCATGTGTGGCATGTCGCGAGTAATACTGCTTTCATTAAGTTTCGTGATATTTTAAGGACCCCTGTCCACTTCGCCGTAAAAAGGGTTAACAGATTTGCCTGGGAGCGTTTCTGGAAGTTGTCCCCGCGTGAAAACGAGATAATATGAGTGACAGAAATTGCGTTGTTTTGGAAAGGGTCGAGGCAGGTGGTTTCGTACTTTTTGTTCTCTCGTCATTTCGGTATCGCGTTCTACGTCGTCGACCTAATTGCGGTGCACCTTCATTTATTTTGGCCAACGCAATTAACGATGTCCCAGTCACCCGCGATGCTAATTAGAATATTTCACCGAAAAGTAAAGCAAGGAAATTTGCTAAATTTTGTTTTGCGATTATTAAACGTTTCCGCACGAGGCGTCACGTTTTCGAATTTTGCAGTGACGCGCCGTAAATGTTAATTTCGTTTAGGAAATGGGTTTTTCAACAACACCCATATGGCGTACCGTTACCTGTCAATTTACATTTTGCATCAATTTACGTGTGCACGTTATTACTACGTTAGAGTAAATTTTTATTATTTGCTGTTTTAAAATGTCGTTGTTCTACGTGTCATTTCTCGCTCGTGGCACTGACGACAATTTAAGACACGTAATGGTTTTCATATTGCTTGGCGTTACAATGCTAATACAGAGACGAAACGTGGACCAGTCATCGTGAGAGAGTTTAACGAGCAAATAATGTCTTACTTCACGATAATGATGCAAACATACGACGAGGGTACCTGTCGTAGTACATAGGAAACTTCCTATGCTATTTCGCAATATCGTGAAATGCTTATTGTACGTACGCTTTTATTCGAACTTTCGAAAGTGCAATAGTCATATCGGGCCGTATTTTTCGCCCCTCATCAATCGATCTGCCTTACATGAAGGCTATTGTAACATTTCATATTACGAATTACTGACAATCACGAATTGCATAAATTGAAGAATAAATTGAATACAGAGTGATCTAGAGAAGATCTTGAACCCATAATTTTTTTCGAAAATATAAAAAAATAATTTCGTATAAATATTTTTTATAAGAGAGTTATATCACTTTTTATTTATATTAAATATAAAATTGGTGTAGTTTTAAAATTTCGTCAAAAAACTAAAGTATTTTTACTTTAATAGTTGATCTTTCGAAAATATAATAATATATGTTAAACTTAATTGTACATCATCTATTTATATTAATACATATTTATTGTCAATGATAAGTATTGATAACCTATCATTGATAGGACTGCATTTAACGATGTTTGCCGAGCGCAATGTTACAATAATACATTCATCTATAGAAGTTTCCGTCTCTCGAAAGCTTTGTAAGTTATTTCTGCAATTCTATTACATTATCGTGGATGTAAACGATACGAAATCATGAGATTACCGCTATGTGAGTGACTGTTCAATGTACTATTTCGCGAACGTACAATGTTATTCATCCCCAAGAGTATCTTTGTATATATCAAAGATGCTTACACATTTCCCTTAGGTAGAAGGGATCTTATAAATTGATGATGTAGGCCTTATAGGGTATGTGTGCAATGAATAAATTGTCTTTGCGGTTATTTTACGACAATGGTAATACGGATATAGAGATGCACTTTCTGCTACATGAACGGCCGTTTATATAGTTTACCATCACGGTTACCCAGTTACGGAAAATGTGTTTTGATCCTCGACAGCCACCGTATTATACTACTTCGTGCCTTGAAACTTGAAACACGAAACCGCTGGAAATCTTTCCCAATATCTAAAATCGCGGTTTGATCGCAATCTTTATTTCTATAATCTAAGAAATAACGCTGCAGAAAAGCGCTATTTTTAGACACAAACGTAGCTGTTTTAATTCTAAAAAATATTTATTTAAATTGAAATAAAAGATTAAAGACTTTCCTTTTTGTGGAACCTCGGGAAAATTCAGTATTACAGGTGAGTTTCAATATAAACTGAATATGAATATAGGTAAATTGAAAGGCTTGTGTATATAATGACATGCATCTTCTAGTGGTTAATTAAATTGCTTTGCAAAACTCGATATGTAGAATTACAACCAACTAATTGTTTAATTAAATAAATATATTACGTTATTGCTGCATGTCTTCAAAGAATTGTATCTGAAAGCTCAGTTTGATACTTCTTTTCTTGATTAATTGATACGTTTACATTAATAATTATTAATTATCTTTATTGAAATATAGACATAATTCAAGTGTACTAAAAATATCGATATCGCAAAAATTGTGTGGAATAGATTGAATGTGTTTCTTATACCCTCGATAATTAGTCAAATTAATAACGCAAATCTATACCAATGCCAATAAATGGTATAATAGGTTGTTTATCGTCGTCAATTAATATGATAAATGTACATATGACATAAATATAGATAAACGATGTAATAGAATGTAAAACAAAGTAATTGACGTAGCACAATGAATTGCTATACGATAATATTATAGAATTATAGTTTGTCTAATTATGTATTATGGCACATTAGGGTAACTCGTTTATGCGAGAACTTTGACATCTATATTTCGAGCACGACAATAGTATCATGTTATTCGCAGCTCGCGCGAATGATCTTCATTTAGTTCGGTCTATAAAGCGACACGTTTCCGCACAGTTGCCTCTTCGTAATGCATCCAATTAGATACTTGATACATCGGTATAAATCTTCTCCCACATCTTTTTCCTTTTCTGATGCAGTTTTCTCGGCAATAACTTAGAGGCAAATAACAGGGAGGCACGGACGCGCGCGTGGTGTATAGTTTGCTAACATTTAAGCCTGTCTTCGGCCCGCAAGATGAATTTCGAAATTACCTCCTGCAAGACCAAACTTGCTATGAAACTTTCCGAGAATGTAAATAATACATTCGCTTCGATGTATTTTGAATCGTGAAAGGCTTAATAAGTTAACGCTTTAAAATGACAAGATATATCAATGAGTGAAATGAAAAATATTGTAATTGGAATACTGACGTACGTAGGAACGAATACAGCAGGTTGAGAAAAGCTACTGTCATAAGTTATGATGGTCGATGCCTTGGGGGAATCCATATAGTCTCTATATGGTCGAGACGTTGGTCGATCGGAGATCGTAGTAGCTCCGGTTATGAGCTTCTGACATTATCTATATATTTTATTTTGCGTATTTTTAGTTACAATCACTTTCAATTGCTATTTTATCAGCCGTCAGGATTGCAAAGCCTGTACACGCGATGGAAAACATTTCTCTCTTAAAAATTTTTTTATCCGTGACATAACTAGCAGGTGGTTGATAAAACTTTCGGGCGCTGTACACGACGGAAGTGTTTCCTATGCCAATCGTGATTGATCGCTTGTCGTATTCGACGTTGTAGTTATCGTTCGATTGATTTTCAACTGTGGATTTAGCGGTGACCTAATTGCGGTAGGAGCTGCCACCACGATTCGATCTTCCGAGTACAATTAAACGACGGATTTTGTGGGGTAGAATATGGAATATCTCCAAACATATTCCTCGCAATATTGCGAGTATAATGGATTCGTTAATGGACTGCATGCTAAAATTTCTTCATCCTATGAAGAAATTAACAATGCAATTCCAAGCAATTAAATACGTGCTATTGAATGTATATTTTCTTGCATTATACTTTTACGCGGAATACGATTTTAGAACACTTGTTAGTCTTAAATTCTTAATTATGTATTTGTCTGCGTCTTGCAACTTAATTATGTAAATTTTTATTTGTATTCTACTTCGTAATTTTATGATGATTCTCAACAAATACTTTTATTAACAAACTTATTTTAAAAATTTATTATTTCAAAAGTGAGAACGATGCGAAGAAATTTTGCAGAGGTGTAGGCAACAATATAATACAACAGTTGCTATACTTATCTTAGGGATATCGGCAAATTTGAGTAACAGATCACATGGTTTATAGAGATCATGGACATATCTTTAAATATGCTTTCCAAGTCTGCGTGACATGCGCCAGTGACCTAATTGCGATAAGGCCAGGATGTTTCGACCTTTAGAGATAATTAAATGGCTAATTTTGTAACTTATGAAGTGGTCTATACATCTCGGTTTAATAAACTTCCGTTTCTTGAGTGCTTATGAAAAAAATAGATACACGTCGGCATGTATTTTAAGGTATACTTGAAATCGATGTAGCTGACAAGGGGGCGCGTTTGAATAATTTAAATATCCTGCAGTGAAACATGTCCTGCGTTTCTCAAGAATGCAGAAACGTTACTCTCGATAAGCGTAAAAAAGAAATCGGAAAGCTTCCTATTGCGTTGCGCGATATCGGAATTGTCCGTATCTGCTTCACGATTTACATTGCACTCTTTTGTCGTTTGCGATTTACAAGCGTAAACAGCAATACGAGTTATGCGGAAATAGGATTGCGCGAAGGTTTTATGTATGCATAGGCACATTTACATAAGTCCAGCTTTCCTTTCGTTCTTATAAATAATGTTGATTAAATGGCTGTCTCCGCCGCGATTCACAAGCGTCTACATTAAACGCGGAATTTTTACTCGTGCATGATAAAAATGTAGAATGCTAATCATCACTAGAATCATAAATCATGAAAAATGGTGGGGCTTCTCGTGAATTAAACACAAAGGAATATCATTCTAATTAAAGGCAGATTTTTAATTTAAGGTAGGCTTGCTTAAATAGAATTTTAATTGCGGTGGCTCACACTTAATTACTGAAATATCGAATATTTAATTGGCAAGATTGTAAAAAAAAAATGATATTTCCATCGGGGAATAATTGATTTTCTATTTTCCAAGGAAGAAGTCTATACACATATTCTCTCGTCGACAATTCCGCACTGTGTGATGTACGAGCACGATCGATGGCCGCTATATATCGAGCACGGAATTAAGTTCAGGGATTAAGTTCGAGGCGATGCACGTTTTACCTTGAAAGTCATCTCCTGGCGAGCGTTCATCCGAGCCGGTGGCATGCAGACGGCCTTTAAATTGATCTCCTCCGCCGTGACCCACGTCGGTGACCTAATTGCGCCGCGCGTTCCGATCCTTGCGGATAAATTGCGTTCGCTGCGCGGAACCGGGCCCCTAATTCAGCCGATGCCTCGGAGGCTTCGTTGAAGTTAATCTATCCGCGTACTTCGCTCGCCACTTGATGGAAAATGCAACGGCGTGAGCGTCCGTGCCGTAAATGTTTTAACAGGCCTGAGTGCCACGGGGTTACACGACGGCGGTGGTGGTCGCTTCGCGCCTAACCAGCTGGGAATTTTCTGCCGCTCCCGTTTCTACGTACGGCCTACATCTCCAGATTATGCTTTTGCCGCGTCAAGTTGCTATATAACATTAGTTATTTTTTTCCAAGTGTCATTAACTTTGTCACAACGATGATTATATTGTTCATAATGCAAGACAAAGATCGAGAGAAAAATGGTTACGGTCCACTTTTGATAATCCGCGCGTGAGCCACTTTTAACAAGTTATTAACAAGCCTAAAAAGGATTTATTTCAATCTTATAATTCTTCTCGAAAGTATTGTCCTTTTTATCTCACATATTCTCTTTTATAAACATTTTTCTATCTTTAATGCATTTTAAGTTCAATTGGATTACACACGGTTTACGCGAAATGCCGCGTATAAAAGATGAGTTGTACTAGTACAATAAAGCGAGAGAGAATAAATTAATTGCAATGTCATTAGGAAGAAAGGGGCAACCTCAATTTCAAGGATGATAATTAAATTCATGCTCGTTGCCGCGCATCTCTCGCCAATTTCCAAGAACGTCGCGTCTAAGCCCGTATTTGCGGCAGCATTTCAGTACCGCGAGAGGATTCGATACAACTAGAATCGCTTTAAGAGACGCGTGTAATCACCGCGCGAAATAAATCGACACGTTGCCGCGAATCAGTTTGATGGAAAAAGCATTTCGCGACAGTTGTTCGGTAAATTGAAAAAGAAGGGAAAAAGAGAAAGAGAGAGGGGGGGAAACGGGTTACGACCGGGTACAATCGTCGAACGGTTTCAAAGGCATTATCGGCACAACGTGGTTTCCCCATTTGTTCGCCGCGTCATTCTACGATGCTGCCACAAGTGCATCACGCGAGGCGGTCGTTTCAATGGCATCTCTTCTCTTCGCCGACGCCGAAAGAAACGGGAGAAAAAGAAGTAACGGGCGTTGCGTCATCGCGCCCGATGAGGACCGTAAGAAGGCCGCGAGACCGTCGTCTTGGAGAAATATATCTGAATAATTGAGACCCGACCGTCGCGTCGCGTCGCGGCCTCGATCGATCTAATCGACGATCATTCCGTTTCTTTCCCGCGATATGAGTTAAAGTCTCTTCCTCCTTCTCCCCCCCCCCTCTCTCTCTCTCTCTCTCTCTCCTCATCTTCCGTTCTCCCGCTTCTGCTCTCGTGTCTCTTTCATCGCGGCACTTTGTAGATATTGCTTTTATTCGGACTCGCTGATGTTACTGCTGAGTTTCCGTTTTCAATCCTTTTAACTTTGTACGAAGCATGGCGCGTGTATACGAACATTTAGCACACACGAGGCTGTGTGAGATGAAAACGAGCTTGAACCAGCTTGAGCTAGCTACCGAAGAATTTTCAATAGCTCGAGCTTAGAGTTATGTTATGTCCTGCGGAGTTCACGATTCTTTTACGTTATTCAACTGTGTATCCTACCGGAGCTCCAAGAATTATTTCGTGAAAAGGTAAACTAAACGGAGCCTGACAGGTTGGTTTGCCTTTGAAATTTATTATTTTAAGTATACCAGGCGTATATAGCGGTCGGAAAAGGAAAGACCGAGCGAAGCCGCAATCGAGAGCGGCTTAAGAGAATTTTTACGTGAACAGAAGGAAACGGAGTAACGTATAGCTGGCGCGGATGGGAGAGGCGGAGAGAAAGGAGGACGAACGAATGAAGACAAAAGGAAGGCCGGTGCCTGGCTCGGAGGGCCTTTCCGTCGTCCCGTAAGCTTCCTTACTCTTCTGCTCGCTCATCCAAGCGCCGAGATACGTGCTTAGAACTCTCGAGCAGCAGTCGGCTGTTCTTTCAGGCTGTTCAGTTCCGTTCCGTTCCGTTCCATTCAAATCCCCAAAGGAACCCAGCTCCTTTCCCGCTCGCGGCTTCTACTTCCGTTACCTTCTATGAAAGACATATCCTCTAGTTTAGAGATACGGACCCCCCCTCGGTGCATCTCGCACGATGCACCTCTCTTCGGGTCGTCGTAAATTTGATAAAAGTCCCGTCTTTTTTCGCCGACGGGAGACGCGAGAAACCTTATTGGGACACTACAGTGGGTATCTCGGTGTATTCGAGGTAATACGGCGCTCATTGCGTGGCATATTTTAATTACAACTTACCGTCTGAAAAATTCATTTATTTCGACCTTGCGATCGTCGACGCGGTGCGTATAATTTCGAACCTACAAACCGGCATTGTATATTACGAATTTGCACCATGAAATAAAATACAGAAAGTGCAAATTAATACGACGCAATTAATACGATGCGTTTACTTAACGGTAAACTGGATGGGCGATTGGAAAGCGGAAGTTAAATTTAATTTTAACAATATCCCCATATATTTAAAAACCTGCGAAACTTTATTTATTTATTTAATATAAATTTAGATTTTTCGATATCGAGAGAAATATTAAACAGCTTAATTCAATAATACTGTTACGTAATAATTAGACAATACCGTATAATTAGCTCTTTGCATTGACGCAAATTGTATTTTCTCCATTAATTTTGTTGTGTTATAAAATATTATCGACGATGTATTACTGCCAGGATGTAATCACCAACTCTGCTAAATAATTCGGAGCACTGTGAAAAAAATATGGGATTCAGAAATCCGTGTTATTCATTAAATATTTCATGGGATTCCAATGAGATCTCAATAATCCCAAGATCCCAAAATAATTTTATTTCCTTTCCGTTGTAACATAATATAAAAACATATTGTTTAATATTTATTGCGTACATGTTTAATTATTTAATATTTATTGTTTAATACTTATTTGCTTTTATATCAATTCATATAAATCATGTATAATACGATTTTAAAGGATTTAAAATATAATCAGAAAAACATTTGTATTTATATCGTAGGGAAAATTATTTCGAAAAGAGAACAAACTTTTTTTACTGTTATTTTATTATATTTATATTTATTTAATGAATGTAACAGTAAAATTTTCATTCTTGATACAACTTAAGACTAACGATTTAAAAAAAAATAATCAAGGTAAATGTACCAATGTCTGGACACTCTGGACAGTCAGTGAACACATACCTATGTCTGGACACCTTTATCATTTTAGTTCTTAAATAAGTATAACACGAATTAACGTTTGGATACTATAACTAAAGTTTCAAAATACAAGAAAAATATTTTTATCTTTGATTTTAATTCGCGTTATACTTATTTAAAGACTGGGTCCTGACATAGGTACGTGTCCATTGACTGTCCAGGAATTGGTACATTTACCTTACCTTCCGGCGGTTGCGCCCTTTCATAACGGGAGCAGGCGCGCTATGTACCTACACAGTACTGTAATCAGATTGGAAATTTGAAAGGATAAGGGATATTATCGTAAAATATAAACATTATGCGGTGAAAGTTTACGATATTTGAAAGTTTATTAATGATTTATTTGAATAATAATTGTTACAATGTTTATCGTATAAAAATCGAAGAATGAAAAAAGTTATGAATCTATTTCAGACTGAGTACTTTGACAAACTTTACAAATAACAGAACGCGTAGAATGTTTTTTACAAATAAAATGTGTACATTTATGGCATGTCAAGGTGGTAGACGTATTTGTGCAAAACTTGCATCTCCCTCGCTTTCGACGACAATCGAGTGATTGTTCTTCCTCCTCAGCAGGGACATTTTTCCATAGGAATGCTTGAATATCGATGGGTAGCGATTGTATTTTAGCTCGCAGCGCAAGTTGTTCTTTTATCAGGCCGAAAGCTAGATCAGTCAAAAAAATTCTCCGTCGATACTGATCTCGGTCGCAATATTTCGCGAAGTATCTGGGAGTTTATCCCTGCTATGTTCAACATCATGAAGAACAAAGCTAGAGGCCATCGGTTAGTGATTCTAGCTACATAATACGCAGCGCACATTTTATCCACTGTATCAACTGCTCCTTTTGTTTCGTTATAACTGAGCACCATTTCTGGTATTCTCGTGATTTTATCAAGCTCTGCTAAATCGTGCATTGTGGATAATAAGATAACTGCGTTATTCGGTTTCGGCACGTACGATACCAAAGTTTCCTGCTTTCGAAAACCGAACAACGAAGATTGAGTCTTTCGGTTTTTCCTTGGGAGAAATTCCGGGGGAATTTCCAGTTTGTTTTTGCGCATAGTTCCAAGGAATGTGATATTCTTCCCCAAAAGATACCTGGCCAGAGGCAGGCTGGTATACCAACTGTCCGTTGTCAGATTTCTATTCGAGCCTTCGATTGGTTCGACAAGTCTTTTTACAATGTCAGTCGGAGAATTTGACACGTTGAAAGGTCCACTCGGTTGCGTTCCACAGTAAACTTCCAAATTGCTTGTGTAAAAGGTTTTTGCGTCGCACATTGCAAAACATTTTAGTCCATACTTAGCCGGTTTCCTCGATATGTACTGCACAAAGCTACAACAACCTCTGAATGGATGCAGCATTTCATCAATTGTAACGTATTCGCTCACGGTGTAACTGTTTTTACAATTTCTGACAAATGAGTCCAGCATCGATCTGATTGGTGCCAACTTGTCTGTCTGTCTGTTTCCTCTCACTTCTCGTTGACTTATCATCGAATCGGAGACATCTCAACAAAAATAGAAACCGCTTGTAGCCCACGACTGCTCGGAGTATCTGTATTCCGGTTCCATTTGTTGCCCACAGTTCCAGAACATTAGTGTAAGATCCTTTCTTCGTTCCAATAAAAAAAAGAGCCCCGATCAAAGCTAAAATCTCACACCTCGTGGTATCTCGGCAGTCCCTCTCTCGTTTATATGAAACAGCATTCCGCTTGGACTCGATGTACATATTTGTGTATTTGACAATATCATCGACCATACCTAAGTCAAAAATCTTATGAAATGCACTTACTTCGTCGGTGATGTCTTTTGTGGCTGATGTTAGTCCGGGTAAAACTTTCATAACGTTCCTTTTTTTCACTTTCGACGGTTGTGAATAAGGGTATTTCTTCCATTTCAAGGACTCGTCGACATTTACGTAGTAGTAGTAAGGTCGCTTTACCTGGGTTTCCTTCGCAGATCGATGAACGGCTTTTTGAAATGTTATTTGTTTCGCCTCTCTTCCAAAAAATAATTCCCCTTCGCTTGTTTGCGCCCCTTCTGTCTCGTCACCGCTCTGTTCCGACTGAGTGTCGTGATCACTCCTGTAAATCTTTTCTTCCTCATTTTCTGAATCATCCTCGTTGTCGATAGACTCTTGTGTTTCTTTCTCCAAATAATCTAATAAGCCCTTTCTCAAATTATGGTTTGTCGACATTCTAGAACAATAACAAAAGAAAAATCACGTAATAATCTGCATAATAAAATCAATAATTTTTTATTAATTCCAATAATCGGCATAAAATTTTATTTTAATTCATACAGTTTGTAAATAATAATAACAATGCTTAATAATGATAATAATAACAACAAGACAATGAAAATATGTACAATTATATGCAGATGTTGATCTCGTCGTTATCGCGGGTGCGGACGCGCTAATGTACTTTGTACACACGACGGAACAGGAACTTCTAAAAATCCGTAAAATCTGTATAGCGTTAGCAAAACGACAACTACGCCTTTCGACAATCAAACAGACACTGCAGGAATAGCTCGGGGAGCTGGAGCCAGGATCAAACTGAAAGTTTCCATGCATCCCCTCCGTAATCACCGCGCGTGTGCACAAAATACACAGGCGCGCCCGCCGGAAGGTTAATCAATATGTAGGTATTGCAATAAATATTGCATCCTTCCGTACATATATCTATTCCTTTTTATTATAATAATAAATTCGAAGCCGAAGTGAGAATATAAAATCAATAAAAGGATTTTATGAAAAAGGTGAAGTAAAACGCGTTAATGCCTGATAAAACTAATAGTCAATACTATAGCGAATCGACGTAGTGCAGGATACAATGGAGATTTATTATCGATTTTCTCGCGGCTGGAGGTACCGAGTGATGCACTTATTTGAACCGAAAGAAACGAGATGAAGTCAGACGTGCGTTAAATCCGAGCAAAAAAGAAGACAATTTTGCTGAAATATCGACAGTCTCTGGAATTATGAAAAATGTTGCGATTAAGAAACAAGTTACTAGTATACTAGAGCTATATCGATTAATTCAGTATCTTCTAATGATTTTTTTAAAGCTCGATTTTTCTTGACTGTTCTTGCGATGTTAGTAACTTCCGATAATTTTTGAGAATTTTCTTTTTAATAATTTGCACCTTTAAACTTCCGCGATTTCAAAATTCCTATCGCGATTCTTGAAATTTCAGACACGATAGTTTAATTAAGGAAATAAATGAGAACAGGTATGCTATTTGCGAGGTATGCTAAAAGCTTCGTATCACTCGAATATTAGAGTTATTAGATTTTTAAAGATTAATTTTAAAATATTTTAAATTAATTTTGATCCCTTTAGAATTACAATAAATTTTTACTTTTTTCTACGTACATTTACCGTAATTTAACTTTTATTTCAAACACTGTTTTATTTTTATAAAATAATTTTTTTAATATACAATTTGAGCTTTACTCTCGCTCGCTCACACTCATCTTACTATTCTGACGTTCGCTCATCCACTTTCTCGTTTGCACGCGCCGGAGTTTTATTATAGTTTAACGACTTAGACATTTAATGACTTTCACATGCTGATATGTGCTATATTTTTAATGGTGTGTATAAAAGTTATTATTTCATATAATAATACATAATTCTTCGATAAAAGTAATACGCCGAAAGATAAATTTAAAAATGGTGAATGTCTTATTTAACATATTTTATGAAATTTTAATTATTTGCTAAGTCGCTTATATGACAAACGCATCCGCAGTATGTATATATATAATGTCAAATAGCGTGACAATTATAATTAATCTGTAGATATAAGCTGACCTAAAATTACAAATATTGACGCACTCATTGAAGACTCTGAAAGCATCGGTAATGAAATGTAGAGCATTTTAATGTGCACGATATAGGTATTTGAAATGTACGCTATATTACGATAATGGATGCAATATGCTGTCCACAATTTAATGACGTGACATCCACAATATTATATAGTCGCTAACTTGATTTTCGCGATTATGCGTTAAGCGATTACAGCAGCTCATCGATGGACTAATCGAAAGGTCACACATACACGGTATATTTATAACGTGCATCGGACGCGCTAAAGCTTACGCATTGATTTTTAATTACATTGTACATTAACACTATCAATAATGTAAAAACTCGTGGAATTTGTACCAGCCTCGTTTACAGGGGATTCGGTTTACGTCTGTAATAATGACAAGCATAGAAATACCGTATCGTATCATAAATTATCTCCTTTTTTCAACTTTTTTATATAAACTAGATATTTTTATTTTTATACTGGGTTTTCTATCGACTGTCTATTTCTATTTGCGAGCCCTATTGTACAAATTCGTAAGAAATTAAATTTAACGTTTTTATTTAACGTTTTTTTAGAATACGTTTGCATATTGTCTTCAAAACGAAGAGCTCGTGTGCAAGGCGCATCTGGTAAACGGATGCAGATTAAGCTTCGACATTTTCTTACAGTTATCAACAATTAACAAAATTTCATATCCGACACACATCAGATAGCTGATAAACAGTTTAGGCTGTCTTTCGTGTAAATGGTAAAATTCTTTGAATAAAATAAACAAATGCCGATAAGCTTGGCGTGAATGACGTGACGAGCCTTGTAACCACGGGCGGCAAGCAGCGAGCTGCGATATCGACGTTGGCGCTCGCAGAAACTCCGTTCCTTCCGCAGTAAAGACTAGCTGGGCTTACCATTCGCATGCCTGCTCCACTTACCCTGCCGCAAACGTGCTTCGGATAAAACGCGCCTCGGATTGCTACTGCTTCGCTCGTGCAAACATCGGTATCAATATTTGTGCAGCTAGCTTTCGCGCAAGATAGCAGATCCAATTTTTGTGAAAAAACACTCGCGCTGCATGTAGAAATCTGTTGCAAAAATAAATTCGATTAAAGTGTGACACGTGGCGTTCTCAGAGAACATCAAAATATGCACTTAACATTTAAAATCGTATTGTTCTCAAAACGGATGAGAAATAACTATGTTGTGTTGCTTATAGAAAATTGCAATTTAATAATCGTATCATGTCGAAATTAGTTTTGCTTTTTAGTTGTGCTTTTTAATTAGTAAGTTTATAAAAATATAAAAATTTACTGTTTTCTTCTTCCGTGGCGTAACGACTCTATTTTCGATATCGCTATACGCGTGTATTTTTTTATTTCTATTTGTTTTGGCGGGTTAAATTTTCTAAAATACGATTGTAATTACAGTAATTCAATTTTGCGACATCTGTGCCACAGCACAGTAAATTTTTCAATTAACTTTAAGTGATCTTTAACGAAAGTTTGATTTAGAATCACTTTTAAATGACACTTGGTGCTTTACTAGATACATTTAATTAACTTGGTTTTATATTGAGTAGCATTTAATATTGAAAATCAAGCGGTTGACATCTCTCATCAAAATTTTAGTGACAAAGATTTATTCCAAACTCAAAGGTTTGCGCGAAAAATGACGTTATAATTTCCGACAGAGTTTACATATATTTTTACTAATATTTGCGCTTTTAGAAAAAAATTTTATAAAAGAATAAAGACGGACCATTAATTAACTTTCTGGTAACTATTCACATCGTTCCGTCACGAACTTTATTTCTTCAGAACTGAATAGCGGGTCGCGGAAGCCGCGATATCTTTAAATTAATTTCCTTTTGGATTCAGTCATTCCATATTTTCTCAATTTCGTCTTCTCCATTTTCAAAGTTCACGTATGCTCGCAGCGCTAGAAAGACATCTCACGAAATTCATTAACTTTCACAGATTACCCTCTTCAAACCTTACAATTAATTAAAACTTTCGGCATGAAAATAGCGTTCGCTATCAACTTCTAGTTAAATTTTCCGTTAATGTTTCCGGACAAATAATTTTATCCGGAACATTAATTCCTCACAGAATGTCCTTTAGTAAACAATTTCTATTTATTTTACAACGAAGTTTAGGAATCCCGAAATTTTGTTTATTTAGAAACGCTACTTGAAACAGATTTCTTGTATACGATAATTAATTCTGCATTTCTGATTATTTTTTCATTTAACGCAACTATGGAATATTATTTTTGCATCGAACTATCGCACGGTTGATAAGTTGTTCATTGAAAAAATAAATATAATATGCAACTTTACAATCTGCTTGTTATAATCTCGCTGGAATTCTTTAAACTCGCAACTGAGTTAACAGTATGATCTAAAGTCTTAATCCTTTTACATTTCAACTTTTAATCTTTATTTCCCTGGGTAGTTGGATTAATGTAAAATTTGCGGCAAATGGCGTGTTAAGAGTTTTCATAAGAACTTTGTTTTAATTTCATTATATTAAATCAACATATCCATGATCCTTTTAATACATAAATTTTTCACGCTTGAGATTCATCGTTTTCAAGATTTTTCCGCAAGAGAGCTTGGCGGTGTACTTACTTTTTATTTTTATCTCGTGTCAGAGCAAAGTGATATTGTTTTTTTGTTTATGATGCCGATCAAAGAGTATGTTATATTTTGCATAATTTACATAAATTATACAGCTAATTATTTTTCGTCATAATTATATTTATCATTTTTTGCGGGCTCTCGAAAGTAAAATATGGACAAGGTTAAAAAATTATCGAGTAACAGCTCGCTCTATCAGCAGCAAATGAATTTAAGAATGTTTTTATGCACATGAACCGATAATTCTAGAAACAAAAGATTCTCATTTCATGGATCAGTTGCACTGACAACTTTGATTATCAAAACAAGCTCTAGAGTGATTTTGTTCCTAGATTATCTTTCTGACTACAATACAATACAGAGGAAATTAATTGTTTTTGCAGTTGAAAGATGCTCAATGCACTTGCAAAAATGCGAATCGTATGCTGCAAACTCATCTTTTATCTCAAGTTAGTTTCTCGTCTGAGACAACGAAGAACAACCTGGGCAATTGTCGTTACGCTAATTATTAAGTAATTTCGTACAATTTTGCTTCAAGTTCTTCAATTTAAACGGGACAATGAAAACGCGACAAAGATCGATAAGCGATCCCCCCCCCTTGAATTTGCTTCAAACGAACTTCCCCTTGAGTAAACCCTTACGACAGCCATACGAAATTCTACGAGCCACGAAATTATGGCGAGTCGATGACGGCGAATCGAGGCAAAGTTCCACGTTGAAGTTTCCCACGTTGAGGTCGCGCCTCCCCGAATTCACTTGCGAATTCTCCGTCGTGGTACCTACTTGTTTATTTTCCAGAATACGCGAGGCGAATTACGCTTTCTCGTTTGGGCTGACATGCGGGACCGACTCGGGCGGAAAGAAGAGACCGATAAACCGATAAAATAGTTTGCGCAAAATTAAATCCATCGTTATACATATTCACATTTGAAAAGCAGAAGCAAGTGGATCCAAACGAATCGGTTTTGACATGTTGTATTGCAATTAGGAGAAATACGAGATCTACGAGCTACAAATTGATCCTAAATTGGCTAAACTGACTAAAACTAAATGCGATTTCTTGATAGTAGAACACAACAAGATTGTGATAAAACGTTATAGTCTAAAATGATTTTATCGTGTTATCTCTCTTCTCATGTACAGAATGTTTCTTAAGTATTATCCAATATTTTAGAAATTGATTTTTAAGATCATTTTATGAAAATTTATGTAAAAATGATTTCAAGGGCCTCGTTTTAGAGATACAGGATGTTAAAAATTCTATAAAATTATCATTCTTTCTTAATTCTTTTTTTAAGTCTTTGAGGCCAGAGATTTATATAAACTTTTCTTTATAAAATAATCCTAAAAAAACCCATTCCTAAAATATTGAATAATACTTAAGAAACACATTGTATGTTCCCCTCGTATAATCTTCTAAATCAAAGCAGCATTCGGCACATATCGTTCTCGCGAGTGTTCTAGGACGTGCGAGGGATTCGACATAATGATAAGAGATGGAAGTGTAGGGAAAACAGCTCCCCACTGTCGAACTCACGTATCTTCGTCTGTCGATCGCCATTTGACCCCGTAAACCGGGAAAGAGCTTATGTTCTTCGATCTGTCCTGCGGGAAATGTACTCACATCGTGTGCGCTTGTATGCATCTTGCCATGGGTGCGTCCCTGTCGGCACATCCGGATGCATGAATTTAATACGGTAAAAGTTCCGACTTTTTTTTTCACTCGCTCTCCATCGAGTATCGATATCCGCGGTCTTTTTCTTCAAAGGGCTTGACTTTGTACTTGCCTATTTTCTTTTAAAATAACGATACGATGCGAAATAATTCGTGAAAATAAATTCGTGAAAAATCCAAATGGCAAAAGCACCCTGAAAATTTGCGGGAAATTATGCGAGTTCTTTATTCGCGATCCGTTAAACCCTTTAAAAATTAATGTTCGGAAGAAGAAGTCGTCGGCGTTTTACTTAATTTTCCGGAAACTTTCACTCTGCTATATCTTACTTAGATACGAGCTTCCGTATTCCCGTATACACTCCACCGGAATAAAGACAGAGAGAAAGAGAGAGAGAGAGAGGGGGGAGGGAGGGAGGGAGGGATTGTTTGACGTCGTGAAGGAAGTCGAAGAGGGTTGACGTTGCTGAGAGAACGAGGAATTCCGCCGCGAGGACTGCAGCTGCAGGGATGTTCGGTCGTCGACTCGGATGAGGGAGACGAGGGAGTCAGGGGAGCTCTGGACCGGGGGTCGGGGTCGGGGTTGTCGGTCCAGGGGGATGAGGGAAGACCGCACCCACCCCGGTTTATCGACCGGGTTACACCCTTAGCCGGCGCTCTCGCAAATTTCCCTCCTTACCTGCGCTCTCCCATCACCCTCTTTCTGCAACGCGTTTTCTTTCCGCGATGCACCGAGCGGTGGAGTGCATTACGCGTTTGAAATTCGACGTTTCCGGTCAGGAAACACTGTCGTAACATTTGCGACGTCGAAATCCAGGCAAAATGATTACGTGACGAACGATGTCGTTGACAAAGTTTATCGCTAAAGAAATCTGTAGAACTCGATATTTCGTCCTGGTACTCTTTATACAGTAATTATATAAGACGTGATATGACTAATAATAACAGAATAAATTAAGAACTATTTGATATTCGGAAGCACGATTTACAAATCTGGGTCTTTATACTCATTTTTGTTTCTCATAAATTTTGTCACGTTTAATCTCAAAACAATAGTTATTTAAATTTTTTAAAAACTTATGAATAATTATTTAAATTTTTAAAAAACTTGTGAAATCGAGAAAATATGATGGGATGACGAATTTTTGATGACATTTGCACGAATGAATTCTTTAATAAAAGTTTCCCCAAACTTGAATCCTACTTTAGGATTAGCTCTATAACTTTTTCTTAATTTACGGTGATTTCTATAGGATTATGGTTGCCTCTCAGAAACTTTATAGTAATCCTTGCTATATATACGCCCGAAAGAACAGCTTACTTACTTGGCATAAAAAAATCAATATCATCAATACTTCTCAAATTTATTCACTTTATGTCTATGGCACGTACTACGTTGTAGCACGCTATTTTTTCACATAAGTTCCGCGAGTAATATTTTTCATCGCAGAAATGCCTTCCTTTTAGTCGCGTCCCGGGGGGCGCATCCGTGTATATATTTTTTTAGATTTAGAAATAAAGTTTCTCCTCCTGCATTCGAATGAACATTTCGTCTCTATATGTCCCTTGGTTGTACAACGTTTGTCCCCTTTAATGTCTCTGCTGACGAGTTTTCGTTGTTGACACGGATTTCCCACGAGATATGATCGTCACTTGAACCAGCGATACTGCATATAATAACATACGATTAAATGCCGGGCGTTCCAGAATTTGGATGCTGTTTTAAAGTTAGGATTCCATGAATAATTTGCGCGCGACACCTTAATATTCTCGAAAATATTGACTGTCATATTCTTTAGCTTTCCTTTAATTTTTTAATAACTTGACGATTAAAAAAGTGATTATTATTTTCAATATTGTGCAACGATTATTAGCAGCAAGATATATATTTATTTCCATATCCGGATTAGGTATTATTTTAATCAATTCGTTTGCTTTAGAATTCGCAACGAAGGGAACTTTTTTTGCCGCGGACTATCTCTTTAAACACGTGCAATTGTCGTGAAACGACTTTTACCGACAAGGCAACATTCGTCACGGCACTTTTATCCCTGTCGCTTCCCTTCTTCACTCTCTCTCCCTTTCTTTCGCGCTCTCTCTTCCTTTCGTATTTTTCTCATCGGCCCAGTGACGTCTAGCGAAAAAAAGAGGTTTGTGCCGAGATGCGAGAATAACGAAATGCTGTATTGCGTTTTTCTAGCTTTGCAAGTACTTGTTTCATGTGCAAGTCATTCTTTCTTTTCCTGGTTTCGTCATCGTGCATACAGAACTGCGTCAGATTACATTATTATATCGTCTCGACGCGAAATTCGTAATCGTCAATCTCTCTCTTGCTCTATTTTTTTCATTTTATTAATCCACTTTACATTTAAAAAACAAGTTCTAAAACACCTAATCATCTTTCTTGTATTGTGTTTTAATATAACGAAAAACACGGATACTTGAATGTGAAATCTAAACGACGATAATGATGTAATATCCGTAAGAAAAAGATATTCTAATCTTTAGTATGGTTGCTGAAAAAATAGAAGACATATTACGTAAGAAATACGATAAATATTATAAATTGTGCTATAACTGTTATATTTTAACAGCATGTCGCGCTATAGAGGCAATTTATGTTATACACTGGCATCGTTACTTGTATCTTCGCACTGACGTCCTGTGTGTATATGGCTGGAAAATAATGTGTGTCTCGAACACTTTTTTTCCATCTTCTCCTGCTTCTTCTCCTCCTACTCCTCCTACTTCCACCATCAGCCAAGTATCGCACGTGTGTTGCGCGAGCGTATGAGTTTTTTCTTGCAAAACTGCGCTTTGGCTTTATCGCACCGTAAATGCACGTTGTGTCAACATTTAATATGGCGCGTACACGTGCCGTTACACATGAACGGCGTGCACGGCGAGCGACAGTTAAGCGGCTGGAAATTAAAACGCGAGCGATACATCTCATGTCACGGGACTATTTAGATGCACGAAACCGCAGATGAATTCCGGGATATCTCTTTTACATCAGTCATTAATTTTGAAAATGACGTGTAAGTTAAGTCTCGAGGACATAATTTATAGCGCAAAAAGCGATGATTTATATATTTAAAATAAGATAATAATTTATATTAATTTATTTAATAATGATGCTAGTATATTTGTACGTACGTTACGAGTAATAAGTATCTCATTTTTTGTGCAATAATATCGATTAGAGTCTTATCCAGAAGGATTAAATCGCGTGGAATTAAATTTAAGCCTGAGATTTTTATATATCAGACACCAGAATGGTATTGCGCACTAAAATTAAAACAGCAATTAATATGCATTAGGCCTCTACCAATAATTATTAATAATGTGTATATGATAAAACCATCGTTATTCTCTCTTATAGTATAGTAATACTGATATTAGTAATAGGGATACGAGCATCAGGTGTTATTCAGGGTTTTATTCGGAGGCATTTGTTCTCCGCTCCGGAGATCTTATTTCGCAAACGTATCACGTAAACCAGCGGGAAACAGCAAATTTCTCCGAAAAATGCACCTCAACGATATTGCATGACATATTAATACAGTCAATTTAATATACGAACAGAGTATGCGATTTTACGTAATAACGAGAGAAACGAGTTAACTTTTTTTTACAAAAAAAAAAAAACATTCCCGTATGAGCTTTTTATAGCTCGTACATCGATATCGTGCAATATCGTACGATTGTGCAAATTTTGACAGACTTTTTGCGAACGAGCGTCTCTAACATATGATCTTATTTTTAACGTTTGAGGAAATTTTTACGTTCAGTGCAATATTTACCCTTTTCCGCGTTTTTTAAATTATTTTTTATGAGCATTTATTAATAATACGATCGTTGGTGAGTTACACTGAACGGAAACTCGGTATTCATTAAAACTTCATTTCCCGACTGGCAACAGGCGAGGAGGATGTGCACAAGAAAAAGAAATTAAAGAATAATAACGAATTACTGAAATTTTTTCCTCAAATTTAGATACAATGTGATCGTATCTCGGAACATTTTTAATAATTGCGAGAAATGCTAAAGCGTCGTTCTATATAGCGTTTTACTTCGGATTACATTGCAAATAAAACATTGTTGCAGCTAATTCTAATGGAAATGGACTTTACCCGCTCTTATCAGAAGACAAGATATACTCCCTATTCTAGATTTAATATGCTTCTCAAGTCTCGCAACTTTTTCCTGAGCCTTTTTAGCAAACGTTTCACGTAGGCTACCAGAGAAGACATATGTTTCCTACAACGGTCTTAGTTTTATCCTCGAGCAGCATTAACCCTTTTTCAGTATAATCTATATAGCTATGCATTTTAAGAATACCTTAAGGCTCTGAGAAGATTGCACACGCTCTTAATGGCCACTTTAAAAAAATTATTTTTTATTTTCATTTTTCTTGATATGCATACATTATGCATACGAGTACCCTTTTTTGATATGAGCAATACAATAGGTAACGTAAATACACACATATATATATATAGTTTTACATATTGCTGGAAATTATTATTTTTATTCCATGTTATGAGAAAAAAATCATTATTAATTAATTATAAAATGTATTATTGTAATATTATATGTGAAATTTGTCTCAACATTTAAAATTTTTCTGTAGATGGGGAACTGAGAAAGTTATATCCCTTTGCAAAGGGATTTGGACTCTTTATGTTTATATATTTGAGTTTGACTGACATTAATTCGGAAAGAGTTAACTCAAAAACCTGTTCACCAGTCCTTGACAAGCATTAAGCACGAGTTAGGACGCATTGTAGCAAATTTCTGAAGTTTGTCATGATCAGTTGGTCCTGTCATGCTTCTGTTTCAGTTTAGCATTTATATCGGTCTGAGGACACGGTTGTAATTTTGTAACTGTTCGCAAACTGTTCGGTAATTTGAATATACGTGTTCGAAGGTATGGTCTGCGATTAGCAGAACGGAATTAATTTGCGGCAGCATGATAAATAATAGATATTAAAATTTTTTAATACCATCTTTATGTATGCCTTACTAAGGCACAATAGCGATTCTTGACTTAAAAGTTTCGTAATTTTTTAGGTAATTCTATATATTATATATCCTCGAAAGATTGATTATTCCCATTACATTAGTGCTTTGTCAATAACTTCCGAATAAATAGAAAATAATAATACAATAAGT
This sequence comes from Temnothorax nylanderi, assembly GCF_030848795.1. Lineage (NCBI taxonomy): Eukaryota > Metazoa > Arthropoda > Insecta > Hymenoptera > Formicidae > Temnothorax > Temnothorax nylanderi. The sequence goes on along the minus strand of NW_027249095.1, from coordinate 20,643 downwards.
ACATACATTGCTATTTTTATCGTATTCACAAGTACACAATTAAAAATATCATTAATAAAAAAATTTTATATAAAATATTACATTATATTTTACATAAAATTGTTATCGTATCTTTATTCTCGACTTTTTACATGAATTAAGAAATCATGGCAATTTTTGATAGAAAATAATTTGAAGGGAGTAGTAAACGGAATTTCCTTAGGTAGGATTTATGGTCTTAATTGCTCAGTCAAGTTTACATAAGCCAAGAACTGCCTTTATTGGATCGCATCGATAGTTGTTCTGCACTTACCGATGTCTGCACAAAATAATCCGGGCATTGATACACTGTATATATGTATATGTATATATAGGACGGTTGAAGTATCTCCTGCAGAATATGGCCCGCGGCCACTGTCGATGTGCCTGTACGATGCTCGCACGAACGTGATACATTCGCCAAGGGCGGTTTTTGAACCCGATTTTGCGAGAAACGGAGATCGCGCGACCACGATCGCATGTCAGTCAGACATCATTCTCACACGACTGATTTCGTGCGTTCGCGCGTGAAAAGTGTACACGTTCGAAAGAGCACATGTTCCTGTGCGCGTAGCGATGCGACCGCGAGATGTAAACATAATGTGAAACGTAAAGGTTGGTTTCGCGCTAAACGGGAAAGAATTGTTTAGAAAAACGATGATATGAATAATTGTCTTCATCTCGAGAAACAAAGGCGAGGTTTATGGAAATACACGATGTAAATTCTAATTCTTATTCTAATTTCACGGTTTGAAGAAGTGAAAGAATTTCTAATTTTTTTTTTTTTTATAATATCGTATACCTATTTACGATTAAATCTAACATTCAGTGAGAAATGCTGTACGATATTTCAAGACATTCAGGTCACGAAACTCACGCGGATTATTTGACCACACTCGGACGTTAATTGAACGTTGCCCTTTCCTCCGAACGAATTAGCCGCATGCAAATCACTTGTGTCGAGGCGTATCGTGTGATGACTGACATTCAACTGTGCCGCGACAATTTGCGGTACGCGCGAAACCGGTCTGATTCGCGCCGATCATCGTCGAATAATTCGCGATGAAAAACCCGCGCAACATTTCTCATTCTCGCGCGCGTTCTCTTGGCCATTCGTGTTTTTCATCCGCGGACGTAAATGGCTCGTTTTCTTTCTCCCGTCGTTTTGAGTTAGTATTCTGCCGCATTGTGAGCTCTGGATGGCGCCTGTGCCGTCGCAGTCTCGTAAGGTTGAAGATTAATGGCCGATGAGGGTCGAAAATCACGGGGGTAAGAACGTGACGTTCTCGAAACGGTATTAATGCGCCTCGTGAAAGATATTAATGCCAAACGAGAGGCATGTTTCGCAGTTTAATCTCGTCATTGTTGGCGTTCCGACTCCGCGGTAAATATACAGTCGAGTGAAGTCGCGTCGGTGGCTCTCTGAATTCCCGACAACGAATGAAACTCGAGCGGCAGAGATCTATATAGAGTTGGCGATAGACGAAGTTCAGTCGTATTAATTTCAGCCTGTTGTTTAGACCGAATTTTCCCCAGTGCGGACTCGCCAGGTGTTGTTGGTTAGGTGTCGAGTCCATACGCGAAAGTTGTCGAAATATGAGCGGAAATATGAAATATTATCGTGCATTAATTAACGCCAGTGTACGTTAAATGATTTTTCCAAAAAAGTAAGGAATGACAAATTAGGAAAAACTACACGTGGGCGGTAATCTATCTTTTTTTCTTACTAAGAAATATTATGTTGCGTCAATCGTGAAATATATTTAATTAAGGAATAAAAATAATATGATTATTTTATTATCAGCACGTGTTTGTAACTCTTATAGTGACATAAGAACGTTTCGAAAATCCTTCGGCAATCTTACAATCCTGCGGACGTGATCGACTCGATTCCAGTTATTTTGGCTTGGACATCTTGCCAGAGGAGCGTCGATCTCGTAATCGGGCGCACGCGGCAGTTGCCGAGATATCGGGTCCAAACTTGAATCGTTGCCAGCGTAGCCTGGGTTTACGAACAGCCGGCTCTTTCTCGTCCTTTGACCCCTGCCAAATCCTCGAAGAATGGCTCCCTCGAAATGCATCTGCGAAGGAAATCGACGAAAGAGAGAGAAAGAGGTTGATTATGCGCTCTCGCAAAAAGCTTGTTCGTGGAAGTGGCATAATGCCGGCTAGGTGCGAGGCCGCAATTAAAAGCTGCAGTGAGCGAAGTCCGTTAAGTGTGCCAAAGGAATCTTCCGGGAGAAAATAAATTTAACGAGTAGAAGATGAAAGGAAAATTAGAAGGAGGCTAGCGCGATTAAGAAGAACGTGAACGGCGACGAGGTTGAGGAAAGTGCAAAACTTGATTCGTGCTTTTAACCGCTCACGTTTTCTCACCCTTTTTGCATTTTTGCGTTTTGCGTTTTGCGAAAGATATACTTAACGTTACGCGTTTGAATTTAGCAAACTAATGCTTTAGGAAGCAAGCTGATTGCATAAGAGTACGCGGAGAGTGGCGATAAATATGAGAAAACGCGCGTTGAAATATACGTTTCTTCTCATTAAAAGCATATAATTTATGCAATTTGCAAAAGTAGATTATATTACATCTTGGAACTTAGTAAGTTTTTTTATACGGCCACACATTTTTTTTCGGAGCATGAAATAAAACGGCGTTAATTGGCGCCTGAAGAAACACCCGGTGATTCAGAAACATTTATATACACTTGCTCTGCTGTTGTTTGTTGTGTATTTTCCACTTAATATGTTAACAATGTTTAACACTAGATCAAAGCAGTCAAAAAATGACTGGTTTGTAATTTTTTTAAAATTATTTGTATTTATAACCGAAAATTTGCATTTTCGGAGATTTTCCGTGATTTTTGCGATATATACGTGATTTATTTGATCAATACACATTTTGCCTCTTCATCCCTTTTTTTCAAAGATATACATATAGCACATTTTTTTAAATATATAGTATATTATATAATATATTTAAATAGTAGAAATTAATCGTCGATAGTTCTAGTATTAAGAATTAGCGTCTAGAATATAACCAAATGAATATATATTTTTCATATTGCCTAATAACATCGTTGCATTATCAATAAATATCGTAGTAATTCATCGTGCAGAAGATCCTTTTACAGTATTATTCCTATCGTTACACGCGATCGTTATTCGATACGTTTGTTCGCATTTCCTCAAAGTCCCTCTGTTAAAGAAATCTAAAAGGGATTAAATCCGTTCCACCGACCGGAATAGAATGCGAGTGACGACGGGAGGGCGCAATGAGATCGGGGAAGCGCGCGGAAACCGATGCCGATCGCACGGAGCCATCGGGACGTCTCGAAATCCTAGTCGTTCGTGTCGCACGAAGAGATTTTAAGGGTTTCCTCCCTCGTGCCCCCCCCCTCCCCCCGTACGTGCGGCGACGGTTGCGGCACGTACACGCGTACCGCGTCGAGTGCACCGGAGCACCGGTAGTCCGCAAGTGCATCAGCGGATCACGCCACGTACGTGTGTCGTGGTCGTCGTCTACCGGCGCATCAAGTTCCCCTCGTGGCTCCTCTTTATTTCCCTCTCTCGCCCGCCTCTCCCGTATACACCCGCGTATTTTACTTTGGAGCATAAGCTACGAGTAACTCGACTGAGGAGGAGGACCGGAGGAGGGACGCCGCCTATTGTTCACGGCATTGTCTCCTCGCGCGTTTACCCCGTACGGCGGCGATTATCCCGGCATGCAGTAAACGTTGCACTACCTACCTACCCCGTCTATCCCCGTACCCCTCTCTACGTGTGTATATTACGAAGAGACTACGGAGAGCGGTAGTCATCATTTCGATTGTTATGCTTTGAGCCAGAGGGAACGTATCGTTCTGTATATCGAGGACACAAATGCGAGACGTTTTCGCGTTCTCTATGGACCGGGATGAAAGCGAGACGTCACCGTCGCAGAGATAAGGGAATTATTTATTTCGACGGTTTTTTCGGGGTTTTCGTTAAAACCGATATGCCGATACGATAAATTTCTATTTCACAATATACAGAACTTACTTTCAAAGTAAATAATTCAAGGTAGAATTATTGCACGATTGAAAAGTTTTTAAGTAAGTAAAGAGTTCTATAAGTAAGCGTCTTTGCAATGCTGTGTGTATTGTGTCTTCGGTATCGATTTTATTCGATAAGAGAGTTATTCTCATCTACCTTCGGAAAATGTTTACATTCAGCTGCCGCGAAAGGTGATTCTCGTAAATAAATTCAATAATGCCTTTATCAAAAACACTTTTGGTATAGGAACGAAATTTTTCTTAAAAAAAAACGACACGTGAGATTGAGCGTTTAATTCGATCATCAATTAATAATATCGAAAATCGTCGCTGTTCGCCAAGAAAAATCAGACATATGTCGAACAAACTTTCAGTAATTTTCGTTACATCAACGACAACTTGGCAACAACAAGTCGACTCAAGCTCTCGATCTGTTGGTGGTCGATCATCATCGCGGTCTTCCGGCGTGGAAGCGAACAGTCGCGGTCACTTCCGCTTGGCTTCGAGTTTCGCCCACGAGAGTTGCAGACCGAGACGAAGACACGGAGACAGAAGCAGACATATAGGTGGCGACGACGGTGGCATACATGCTTAGACTTGACTACGCGCTACTCGAAGTGTTGAATGCACAAGGAGGGGATCCGTGGTGAAGCTACATTCGCTATGCCATCGGGCGCAGACAGTAGGGCTTGTCCGACGCAGGAAGGAAGACGTTCCTGTATGAGGAACGGGATTAATCCGCGTTTGGGAAGTGAGGATTTTGGCAACCCGGCTCACGCGACACAATGCGATGCGAGAGCAATGCAGCGTCGCGCCCGACCCAAGCGCAATTCCACGAGAATGCCACCGCCGCCGCCGACGCCGCCGCCGCCGCCGCGATGATCGTAACGCGAAAATCGTGTAGTGAAATATGAATTCATTGTTGAACACATGCGCGCGTATGCCGCGATATCCGATCATTCGCTCGACGCCACGGAAAACGCGAGTTACAATGCGTGAGCATGCAAATGAAATTCAAATAAATCGTCCGCCGAGCGCAAATCGGTGGGAAAATTTAAAAAATTGTCGATTTAAAGAATTGTTGAGCGGAATTGATTAATGAAAAAAAAAAAGTTAACGAGCACGAGATGAACCTGCAAAATCTCCGCGTTGTAGGACGGGAAGCGGAAGTTCACTGCGAGATCTCGCGACGTGCCATCGCACTCGGGTGGTCTGAGACGTGTTTTTTTTTCCTGACAGCGCCAATAGCAGAGCAGACGGAAGGTTTTGTTTAGATTAAGCGATGTACGCAAAAAGAATTCTACGCGTTACCGCCAACGCATTCCAGCAAGACATCGCAGCTGGGAAAGCTTACGAATCTTTATTTTTTAACGATAATGAGATGAAGTCCGCAGTCTAAACTTTTCAGTTTATTTTTAATTTATTTACTGTCGAGAGTCAGCACGTAACGTGAGGTACTCTCTAAAATTTGAAATTTTTATTTAACGGATATCGTAAACGGTTGCATAAATCGATCCGTAAGATTAATTATATTTTATTGATTTTATACTTGGACGCGGTCTACTAATTTTAACGAGAGCTTTTATTTGCATCTGATTTGGAAGTCTGCAGACGGACTGATTTTTTAATACCCTGGTTTATATACGCTTGATCGCGTTTTAGTGCAACGATATCTCGAATTACTGTCACATCCCCCTCTACGATTAGCATACAATAGCATGAATATATTTTTCCAAGATTTGCATGTTAATTACGTATTTGTAGTTCCATGAATACGGCAGTTAGTAACGATCACGAAATTCCGCGAACTTTTAACGCTGTCATTGTTATATTACTTGAATATTAACACGTTCATTGATATTATTAACTTGAAAAACGATTTCTCAATAGTTTGAACAATTTTAAAAGTAATTTTGAACTCTAGTTAATACAGTTTTAATTCTTGATTATCTTTTGAGAGTAAAAAATATAGAATAAGGACGAAAATTTGCGTATTATGAGATTTGCATTAAGTTGAGTAAAATAAGCGTTGATTATAATAATTAAATATAATAAAAGAAACATGTTGATTATAATAATTAATTAAGATCAAATTTGATCTTGAAGAAAATGATTTTTCCCCCTTTGTGTGAGATAACCAACGAGATAACGCGTCGAAATGCAAAATTATGGATGGGGAAATAACGGAAGATAGCGAGACAGCGAGACGAAGCAATAGACGCGTTAACAGATAGGAAAATGCTAAGTGCAGAAGTAGATCGCGGTGGGATAAAGCAAGGGAGGAATGCAAGAGGGTGAGAATAAATTTCGACAAACCGGAAAGAGGCAGCTGGGGACACGAAGGCTCGGAGACAAAACTTGATAACGCAAGCGAGAAGGGAGCGAAGGAGAAAAACGGAGCGAGGAACGTAGGTGGTTCTCCAGATGAGATCCAAGAACGACGACGGAGCGAGCTGATACGTAATCCGGCGGCGTGGACGGAGAAAGAGAGCGTAAAGGGAGGAAAGGAGAGTGTTACAGAAGTCCACATGGAGCGGAGCGAGAAGCAGGAAAGGAGTGATATAGTATATATAGAACTTGATGGCGAGAGTATACGGGAGTGGGTTGGCGGAAGGGTGGCGGGACCCGTTGGGACGGAAAGAGACGGAGAGCGTGGAAGAGGGAGCGGAGTGGTCAGGGGGGGGGGAGGGGGAACAGTGGAGAGCAGGAGATGCGGTGGGAACGGGTGGAGGATGTAGGAGGACTGCGCGCGTAGAGTGCGAAAGAGAGAGAGAGAGGGCGGGTATCGCAGCAGGAGGAGGCGGCTTCGGAGCAACGGCGATGTCAGTGTGCACGCGGACGCCGAGTCGGCTTCGGCGTTGGCGTAACGTCGCGACGTAACCGCACCGCAAGCCGCATCGCGCCGGGTCTGTTTCCGATATCCTCTCTGACGCCAGCATCAGGATAAACGCGCCTGGCATATCAGGAGAGTGCGCGGCAACCGCGGGAGTGACGACGCGCCGTTGCGTCGGACGTCGAGAGTCGCGGCTTTACGACCAACGACGACGACGACGACGACGACGACGCCGGCCGTCGCGACGTCACGGCGACGACGACGACGACGACGACTGCGGCGTTCGGTGTGTGCGCGCGAGATTTCGTTATCCATCGTTGCTCCTGTGAAGTGTGTATATGCGACAGCGCAACGGTACGTCTGGTTTACGAGAGCGAAACGCGAGCGAGCAACTCGTGATTTTTCACGAGGGTTGTAGTATTGTCAGGGTCTGATGTCGAGAAGTTCCGAGTGCGAGATTTGATGGCTACGTACATGGAGTAAAAAGTCAACGAGCGATATTTTACGAACGATGAAAATTATTGAATGTTTAATCACAATAATCTGAGAATTGCAGTGATTTTGATGATAATTAATATTAATGAACGTTTAATCCTACGTTGACTGCTTATACTTCCGATTATGAGCGTCGGCTGACTTAGCGGAAAGACCCTTACGTCTGGGGAAGGGTTGTCAGATGTTCGGTCATGATTATCCGGAGATTAGAATGATTCACTCGATCTAATTCATCTGTACTTGAAGTTTTGAGTCGTTAAATTAAGATCTCTTATAATTGACGAAGATCATTCGATATTCCAATTATTAATAGTCTTTAATCGTTACTGCGTTATAGAAAAATTTTGTTTACTATTGAAAGAAGATTTGCAAATTTTTAATTCTCGAGATAACTCGTCAATGACAACCTATACTAAAAAACTTGCGGTTATAATTTTATTACGGTTATCAGCGATTAGGATTACTATCAACTATCGACAGGGTTATCAGTATCTCTCTTTTAAAATCGCCGGTAATTATTAAAACAGGTTTCGATAAGCACGCTTTCCTCATTTTGTTAATGAGAGAAGATATTTCGCTAATAAGTTTCTTCCCGTGACCGATTTCGATAAGGAATTGCTGGTTGCCCATTTTCTCGAACATCTGCGCGTAATCTTTTTATTTCATATCTATTACCGGTGATCGAGCAGAATTCCGCCATCAGCCAGGATCGTTTAGCATCTAACTGCGGAACGTTTTTACGTGATTTCTTTCAATGATCGGATGATCAGACGGGCGCTATAGAACGGGAATAAATTGCGAACACGCTGGATGTTATGACTATTGATAATTCACGGATGGTGTCCTTTTACGAGAGTGCGGGGAATAAGCGCGGATGATTTTAGAATGGGGAATTCTGTGAAATCTTGTAGGTGCGCTGCTTCTTTTTTACCTGCGTCTTTAAATATTGACGATCAGGAAATGCAATAATGCCTGACAATGTATGCCTGGCAACTATTTTACGAGAAAGACGTTAGAGCTTACATCCTTATATTCTTTAAATATATTAGCCTCAGGCTAACAGAAACTTTGAATTATCGATCACACATACCGATGGCTTATAGAACAGATTATTTTATAAACTTTCATAGTTAGCGACTCTATCTAAAATTTACGATCTGGTATATAATAATTGCTTCCTTTTATATAATTCTTCCTTTTTATTGTATAGGAATTCATAATAAATCCGTCAAACACTTATTTATGAACGATTATTACAAAATGCTGTATTTTTTTATTTCGGCAAAATATTTATCTTTCTTACAATATCTTGAGCTTTCTATGCTCTTCTTATGATTCTTCTTACGATTAAACAATAATTATCACGTAAAATTGATTACGTCAACAATGGAAATAAAACAGATAATGGATAATTAACATTCGATTAACTCGTTGTAATGATTTTTCATGCTCGAGCTCGAAATTGCGTGGCTGTCAAGGAGTTAACAAATGACTCTTAAGCGCTTCGGTGGCCTCAACCGTTGATGCTGCACACGTACATTGAAGGCGCGCGATTTGACGATATGTGGTCACTTAAAAACAGGTTTTTAACCCGTTGCTCCGTCTTCCACTGGTTATACTATTCAGCCCGTTGTCCCCCCTTCCGATAACGCGCTCTATTATATCACGTTCTTGTCTCAATGAGTTTCCTGCGCACTTTGTTTCTTTAACGCTCTCATTTCCTGCCCTTTTATTTCAATTGCTAGATATATCTAAAGACTTGTCTAACTTCAAGTTAAAACATTTGTCTTTCGATCGGCAATATTGCAAGTATCTTTCCATGCTCTGCGTGCAAAGAATATATATAGATCACCGGAAGAAGGGAGCGATAAGGCAAAGAGTTAAGAGGATTTACTTTAACCGGGTGACGAGCTTCGATCAAAACTTTTGCAAGATTACCTTTATCCGATCTTATCTCCTCGTTTCTCACACCCATCCTTTTACGTGGTATTACAACGTTGTAATATACGAAGTTAACGCTAGCGTAATCTATAGAGAAAATGTGTCTTATTAAAGGCTGATTGAGGATGGTATCTACTAATTGCGTCACAAATCATCCAGAAGGCTGCGGACGCCCGCGCCGCGCGATTACACGAACCAAGATGGTGTGCAACAGTTGGTCTATAATAGCGACAGATGACTACGAAGATTCGACACGGGCTTCTATCGGGGGAGACGCGTTATCAGTGTCAGTTTCCGTGTACTCTCCCGTCGTCGTGGCGGAAGTCGCGGATCGTCCATAAAATCGCGAACTAGCCTGCCAATTTTCTTAATGACGTCGTCCGCGACGGAAATGGCTTGAGTACACGCAGGAAATTGGCGTGTGCGGACGCGAGCAGATCGCACCCAGCCTTCGCCAGCTAGGAAATATGCGTTCGAGACAACGCGGCAGGTCACGCGTGAATTTTTAAAACTCGCCCCGAGTACCTCGGTTCTTCTTTTTCCTTTCTTTTTTTCCTCTTTCTCTCTCTCTCGCTCTCTTTTTTCTCGATTCCGCCGAGCGTCCTTGACCCGCCGGAGGCGTTTTCACGCAAGAGGACAGGGACCAGCGAACGCTGGCTCGTCTCTACGCCCCAGTTAATTGTGTTAATTTAATTACCCGCTGAATAATCGAGGTGACCGCGTTTTAAAAAAGACGATGGATTACTAAGGCGGACAAGCAAACCAGGAACGAACGTAGCTCTTGCATCAGGATTCTACTTTGAATGCAAAATGCTCGTCGACTTATGATGTTTGCGTTCCCATTTCGGTTTCTCGTGAAACGAGAAGTTGTGGAACTATGATTAAAAACTGGGATTAAAATCTTATATTTTTTGTTGGGGGGCTAATTACAAAGAAATTTAAACATTGCACGGTATTTCTATTGGTCGTTATTTCTATTGATTCATTCTCAATAATTTTTTATATTTTTAAACAATGAGACATCTTTATTCTACCACCTGTGCTTTTATAAATCTGATGTTAGCTTTTCAGTAAATGTTATTAATATATGCTCTTGCATAACTCTATACATGATTCATTTTAAACAACAGAATGAAGAACGATATCACGTTGTGTTACATATATATTCTTTATTTAAAGAAATATTTTGTTTGACTGTAGAGCAATGAATCTATGTTTAAGGACTTTTTGCAGTAAATATTTATACCGTTCCGAGTTGCTATCGCAAAAATGTATACGCTTGGCACATTTCTTGAAAACTTCTCTCGCGCTCCTTCTTTGCAAAATTATCATGCAAATATTTTAAGACGAGCAAATCGAGACGAAGTTGACTCATGAATTATAGAACTTTAGTACTTTTCACAGCTGTAAAGTTGGCATTTCATTTTTTAAATTTTGATATGAATTGATAGAGAGATTCTGGCTCTTTATATCTAAAATAAATTTCAAAGAGTTTCTAACATGTGTTAAAAAAGATTTTAGCAATTAATAACTTGAAACAATAAGAGAGCAAAAACGGAAAAGAGATAATTTTTTAATTATTGAGTGGAAATTTTTTTTTAAACTTCCACGAATTAATTTTTTTCAGAATTTTGATATTTCCTGGATATATTGCCTGAAGAATTTTTAGTCTGATTGAAACAAAAAGTTATTACGAATTTTTGTACAACGACAATGTGAATTTCGTCAGCTCATATTAGCGGACTTTATACTTTTTAATCGCTAGAGCTTTTTTCAAAACGTAACAGAGGAACTCTTTGGGGAAGTGCCAGGGTTCTATCAATTATACGGGAATTCTGAAAATGGGATGTTAATTTCATAGAGGTGTACTTTTCAACTCTGCTTCGATGATCAGATACTCGGCCAGCGATCGCTGAGCGACGCTTTTTGCTGCAAATTCGCAGCATTATGATCGGTTCTTATAAAAGGTGGAACGTGAGGGCGATCATGTAGCAAAAAAGGCTTTATAACTGACCCCGATAAGCTATCGCAATAGTTAATCGAACGGAGACTTGCACGTGTAAATTTAGATCGATCGCTAATCATCCAATCTCCCTTACTACGTGACTATCTCTACAGACTATAATTACTTATTTACTAAATTTAAATTGTTTAAATAAGATACGCGTTCAGTTTTCTTTAAATTGGACTTTGGGGATGTAAATAAATGATTAAACATTTGTCGTTCAATTTGGCCTTTAAGAAAATTTTAATAATATGAGGCTCAGATTTGTTTGAATATTAAATTTTCAAGAAAATATAACATTTAATTCTCTCTCTCTCTCTCTCTCTCTCTCTCTCTCTCAACGTTTTGATCGATGAAAATCGACTTCGATTTTTACGAAGCACGATATACATCCGCTTTCCGTCAGTTTTGAAATACCTCGTATTTCTCTCTATCTACCTCAGGAATAAAAATAAACCCTGCAGAGGGGTGCATCGCTTTGCGATTGCCCTTGACCCGTCAATGTATTCGCGGGGAAGTGGAATAACCGCTCGTTTACACGTTCACGCTCTAAAAGTGCTCGCTACTCTGTCTATCCGTCTAACAAAGAAGAGACAACGCCGATGCAGGAGCAGATCGGAGTTAAGGGCCGTTTTTCACTGATAGTAGATCAAGAACTCTGAACTCTTTGTCGCTATTATACTTTAGCAAATTTTGTTCGATATATTCTTCACCCTTTTTTTGAAAGATATAAATATCATGCTACGAAGTTCTAAATTAATTGATAAAAATATCGTTTTTATCGTGCGAATATCCAGGCGCGATACTTAGGGAACGCAGCCTGGTGAGTGTTAAAACGTATGAATCGTTACATGAAAGTAAAAGCATCTAGGTGATTTGATCGGTTGATTAGGTAAAGGGTTAATGAGGACAGGCTGCCGTATTTTGCAGGGAGTAGTTATGCCGGATTATTAATTGCCAATTAGCCCGCCGTGAGAGCATCGTGTCAGCGGGATCGCCTCGAGTCAATAATCACGGCCAGATATTACCCACCGTCACAAAACGTCGGTCATGCTCTCAAAGCAGCCGCGGGACCAGGGATCGACGCTTATCCTCCGGATTGCCCTCGATTCCCCGTTGATACGACCCTTTGTCCCGTCGCTAATTTATTGCCCCGATTCGACGACGAAAATCCACGCGCCGAAGATCGGGACACGGAGCTTGTGCGAATCTATTACGTGTATCCAATATACGCCAATTTATTAACAACAACATTTTTCTCAGAATAATAACTAATGACCCCATTTAATTCAACAATTAACTTTAATCTAGAGTATCAGAGTGAGTTTTATTCAACGTTGAACGCGTAACAGCGATTCTAGAACGCTGCACGTTTTAAAATAAGATATATCGCGCTTAGGATATTCGACATTCCTTCTCATCATTATGTAATATATTATAAGTAGTACTTTCTTGTGATATATTATCATGTACATCGTGCACACACGGTATGGTCGCGAGATACGAAATGACGCCGTGGGCGCGCAATGTTCTCGCCAGTGTGCAGAAAGTTCAACGATACATCAACTTTGTTCCCGGCCTGATGGAGCCGGAAGTTCGCGATCAAACGAGCCCTGTCGGCACGAGTGATGTACAACTATCGTCCTAGGAGAAGTGTATTTTCGTAACTCACTTCGGTATTGTTTAACTTGAATCTCTTTAACGCTCCGCGTAACCGTAATTACATAACTGCAGCTAAACTCCTGACACACGTTGACCGCACGTGAGCTCTCGGCTAACATAATTATCGCGTTGCATTATAACGCATGTGTCAAGTTTCTCGACAGCGTTCGCCGCGGGTGATACAAATTGTATCCTGTATATTCTTTCCTTCCTACGTTGTTCCTCCACATTGCAACTTGTATCCAATGAATGCTTCGTCCAGAACTGTCGCTTTTCGTTGTAAGACATGTCGTCACCGCCGCGCCGACAACACCTTGTGTGATTGTCGCGATGAATGGGGAAGGTGGAGTCGCGCGTGTAAACTTGTCGTCGGCCATGGAAATGACCCACATTATAAAAGGCTCGCTTCGTGCTAAAACTCAGAAGGGGCGGAGGAGGGGAAATAAACCGTTCCGTAATTACTGTCGCGCTCATCTCTCCCGGGCCGCTTTAATTTCATAAGAGAATACCCCACCCGAGCCGACGAACGAGGCGCCTCGTTCCTCGTGATAAATGCGTCGAGGGACGAAAAGGGGAAAACGTATGATGTCCCGTGATTATATAGAAAATGACTCGCATTTTCCAGAGTCGTTTTATTCTCTGCTGCAGACAGGCATTATGTACTTATATAGAAATCGCGACTTTATAAAGTATCATTAACACATATTTAATGATAATTGCCCTAAATTGAGATATGTTTTCTGGCTTTATGGATAAACAATATTATTACGTTATATATATTGCACATTATTCGTATTTTCAGTTAAGTGAAATGAATTAATCTTGAAAGGTCAGAGCATTCTGTTTTAATTGATCTCCATTATTCCTAATTAATTTATATATACATAGTTGTTATAGTATTTAGTTCAGCAATGCTGTAAGTTTTGCAGACAACTATCTTTTTACAGGCAGTCTTTATTATTGTTATTGCAATTACATGTTTTTTTAGTACATTGTAAAATTGTACTGCCCTCGCAATTTTTTCCGCCGTTACTTCCTCGACCATTGTCTCTTCTTTTGTTTCATTTATTGCACTCACTACGTTAACGATCTCTTAAAGTAGGCCCGTCAAGGGCCACGACGCTAAGAAGACAAAGAAGAGAAACGGTAACACTGCTAAGAAATGGAACGGAGTGGACAGTAAACGGAATGGAGTAGTTTCGTTTTGTTCTCACAGTTTTGCTTCTTTTTCTTTCGCATTCGGCTCTGAATTCTATATTCCAATGTTCCGTGTCTAATCTAACGTTCTGCATCTCGATAGTAATGTTATACGTTTGAAACCAGTTGTTCACAAAACTGTTAAAATTGATTTATAACATTTGAAAAAATAACGAAAATTAAAATACAGTACAAAAGTAAATTTTTGACACAGCATGTGACCGTATGATCATCGTAAGATAATAACATGTATACCTACTGTCTGAATGATGGTTTGATTATAGTTGATTGTAAGCGAGTTAACGTCACTTAGGTAGCTAAACCGCTGTAACTTTGTTCTTTGGCCCTTTACACGCCCTTCTGTCCCTTATAGATTATAACGTGGCTTATGGTCTGAGAAGAGCGAACCAACTAAAGTTAGTTAATTCAGCTATTACGGCGAGATCCAATACAGTCTAAAAAGTGTTGATTTTTTTTATTGTTAGCGTTCAATTATTATCTTCTTGTGTTCAATTTCATGCGTACTAAGCAAGAAAAATTAATGAATTAAAGATAATTGAAGAGTTAAAGAATTAAAATTTACATATTAAATGTTAAGTTATATCACGCGGATATCGCCACTATAATTACGTAATTCAAATTCGCGATTAATATATTAATTGATAATTGATAATTGGTAATAAACATTGTTACAATTGAACGTTAAGGAAAAGATCTTTAATATACATGTCGATGTTGTATTTCTCTCGCTTCATTATACACGACAATAAATACATGAAGAATTATTAACAATGACACTGAATCGCAAAATAATTAACGCGTGACGCGCAGCTGACGCAAATCTGATTGCTTATTGTGTGTCGACCTGCACGGCGCGCGCCGACTATTCGATAATTTTTCGCTAATATCACAAAAAGCAATGCATTCGCGTTTTTTTTTTGTTTGACCTATTTTTCAAAACATTTTAGCATACTCGAGATATAAAATTGCCTCGCGAGAATACTCCAATATTTTGCAATAACACGCACACGAATTCGGATATCGAATCAATTAAAAACGTTCTGTGCTTTGGGTAGTATTATAGAGAGAGAAGCATAAAAATACAGTATGATAACCGACCATGCACAGCTTAAAATTCTGTTACAAAAAGACATGTTTTTTTTTTAAGCATTTACACATGACAAAACAAAATCAGTTTTAAGTATTGAAATACTTTATTTTATGTGCTCGTGTTTTACAACTATCTCGCTTTTATCTCTTCGCTCATCTATGACGTACGGGTCTTAGAATGCACCGGAAGAATAACTATCCGCGGTGTGGCGATCCGCACGCGATAGTAAGCGAGGCGTACTTAAGTTGTGAGGTATTAGACGGAACGGGTAAAAAGAGCGGAAAGGGAGAGACGAAAAGAAAGAGACGAAAGGAGATCCTCTTTAGCTGGTCGTTTCACGGTGGACGGGTTAATTCCGAGATCTCGTTACCACGCGTACTGGACAGAAGGAAAAAGAGAGACGTAGGGAGATAGAGAGCGAGAGAGAAAGGAACGCCCGAATCCCGAAGAAAACGAGGAAGAGAGACTGGAGCAGGCAGCAACGAAGTTAAGCTCGAAAGCCTCGTCTCCAATTACCCAGGCCCCGGAGCGTGTTGCAGATAGCGCGACGCGCCCGCGCGTAATTCATAGCGGTGACGTCGGCGGCTACGAGCGCGTTAATTATCACTGCGAGAGTATCCCTTATACTCCGGGTGATGGTTTACCAAGCTGGGTAGTGTCTCCGCTCGTCAAACGCAGCCGCGATTCCTCGGAGAGCTCATTCAGTGCAATCGTCGCTTCTCCGCCGATCTCGTTCTCCTCGTCCTCGACGGGCATTCGCTCCGCTTTTACTTGTCGCGTCGCGACTCCTATATATGTCGCTCGCATCGTCTGAATCACTCGTCAAGAAAGGAATGCCCTCAAATTCCTCAGAGCTCCCCCGAGAAGCAACGGGGAGTGAAGCGTGATTTTTCTAAATATCTCGCGCGAGAATTTCAAGTGTTCGCATTCGGAGATCGCGACGTCTGATACACTCTTGATAGCGTTCGTTCCTTTGTGCACCGTTCGCAATAAATCTTATACGGTAGCGTCGCGCGTATCGTTAGTGAATCATCCGCGAGTACTCCGTGAAGCATTCCATTAATCGCGATATTTCTCTGAGATATTTATGCAACTCGTTCATACAAAGCGTAATGATTACGATAAAGAAAATCGGACCGTTCAATTGGTTTCATTCACACGTACATTCTAGGATTACTGTCATTATTTCCACGAACATAGAATTTGCAGGCTTTACAATACAATGAAAATTAATACCAATGTCGATAAAGCCATGTCATATATTTATACGTGATACACGTATATGCAAGTATCAATAACGCAAGCGTGAATAATTGTCCACCTTGTTACGAGAGACTCTGCACGGAAAACTTATGTCACGGTAGTTGCTCTCGCTTACCCGGGGTGCATCTATATTCCTTCTTGTACATCTCTCAATGCGAACTGCGTGTCCCTCATTAATGCAAAACGATGGCCACTTTGTTGGATGTTACTACAACGTAACAGTTATACGCGACGCCGTTATTTTAACAAACTTTAGCGGAAATTAATCTTTCCTTTGCGGGTTTGTCATAGATCTTCATAATATCATCATTGTGACTCGTTAAATAATTTTGGAAGACTCTCAGAAGTTTTATTTTGGAAAATATTCGGCTTTCCAGTTTTGGAGATCGCGATTACTTCACTATTTGTAGAAATGCGAACGGGCAGGTGAGTTCTTCAAAGACCGTTAGATTTTAATAATAATGATTTACTTGTGTCAGCAGATACTCGAAGTTTAGTGAGATAATGAAATTCGTAATTGCCTCTAGCCTTTAAATTTCACATTGCGATAGCGAAATGGCGAACGCCTTCATGTGATCCGTTTACGTGGAGTAGAAGCGAGAGATAAAAGGGCAAAGAGTGATCGTCGTCGAGCTTAAGACCATTTTCTCGTTCGAGGGCCGAGAGATCGACGAGTATCCGCCGAACGGAACGGAAACCCTGAGCTGACCAGTACACACTATTGGAGCGAACTTGGGAGGCGCTTTCCGATCTTCCGTACGATACGTCGTGGTGATTGGAGGAGCTTGAAACGCCGTCTCATGACTGCCTTGGGGAGGGAAAACGTCTCGAGCACTTCGGAATTTCACAGCGGATTTAGAGTTGTCGATATCGGCAGTTGCGCTGAGTGTGTTGCCTCGTTAACCGGCCTCTCACGGGCGCGATGATGTGTATCCGAAGTTTAGCAACCACATTGCGCAGTTCTATGCGATTGATACGTCGCGTCGCCCTCTTTCCTGGCTGATATGCTAACGCGAGAAATGGTTCAACCTCTTCATGGTGTATGTGTGTATACTTTCAAGCGATCGATCCCTCTCATTGAAACGATGAAAGATTATTCTAACATAGCGGCGGTGAAGCATTATTTGCACTAGAAACAACAACAAATTGAAAGGACAGGCTCTTTGTTTCTCGGGACTGGATAAAATTCTCATAGACAACTCTACGAGTTTCGAAATTCTTTTCAGGCACGAAAGAATTTGTGTGTCAATTGTAAAGCAAATTGCAGCGTCAAATAGCGCGCTTTAAAATATTCGAAAAATGATGGCAGGACTATGAGGATTAATGGAAAAATATTTCTAGCGTTGTTTATGAAAATATTAACTGTCACGAAAATAAGGTTGTTACGTGTGTGTACGGGCACATTACTAAAAATACATTCTCCATTTATCGGCTCATTGCAGCCATCGTTGAGTAAATCCCCATGTGTAAAACAGCTTCCTGGCAAAGGGTTACTCTGTGAACTGTTTGAGCGTGCCAATAGACTCGTCTCGACATCGTGGAATAACACGAAGGGGAGCATTTTCCGGACGTATGTTTATAGAAACTTTATTTAACCTTTTGGCACGGCTTGCCTCTAAAGTTTCATTATACATTTTAACTTGACATTTTAGTAGAAAAATGTTAATATCCCCGCACATGTCCCTTGTAAATTTTCAACATTCTTCCTGTGAGGTCTCTATGTTATCATACACTCCGCTGAACGCTTTAAAATAGTCTGTCTAATAGTGAAATTAATAAAACGATAAGATACTTTTGACAATTTTACTTATTATCGGTACAGATAAATTCTCAGTATTTGAAATCGATATCCTTTCGCTTGAACAGTTTGCTTTACAAATAATCTCATTGTGCGGAAGCAACGTAACGAATTATTATTCTCGGGAGTAAAATCGTTTTCCCAATTCCTTTTTCTTCTTAAACTGCGTAGTTAAGGCAGCCCCGAAGGTCATCGACCCGTGAAAACGCTGACGTAGTTATCTGTTTCTTCAGCGAGTTCTTAGTTAATCGCCACTTAAGAAATAACTCAGCTACGCCTCATTGCGCGATCGTATAACTAGACAGAGAGAAAGAATTCTCCTCTTTCTATACATTGCGTTCCGCTGCTCTTGAACCTTCTTCTTTTTCCTCACAGTCTATTTCGGATTGGCGCGTCATTTCTTCAGTACTTTATTCTGTAAGTTTATGTTTAAATAAAAAGGAAAGAAACGCAGAACTTCGTTTGTCGTAGAACGATCAATTTATCATTGAAGCAAAAATTAAAAAATGGAAACTTAGCGAATTCGGTTGGACGCACCAGTGCGCACTCAGTGCACATTAAAGCCGTCGTACACAAATCAACGTTTAATATATACGGGTTAAGTCTTTATTGTACTATTTGGTAAAATATGTATTGGGCATTTTATCAGTCGAAATATTCGCATTTTACTTTAAATAGATTTATTAGAGATTAAAATCAGTGTACAACGGCTCTAATGTGCACTGAGTACGCACTGGTGCGTCCAACCGAATTGGCTAAAACTTTTTGCGATTTTATTAAGTCATTAAGCTTATTAAACAGCAATTTAATTTGCACTAATAAAACAAATTATATTACTTTTGAAAACTTTTATAGAAATATGAATTCTCTCTAAATTTACTTATACTTTTAATGAAACGAAATTAAAGAAATTAAAGGTTTGCATTTACAATCATAACGTTAAAAAATTTTGAAAAAGGCTTGAAATTTAACAGCTATAGAACTTTTCAAATAACCGAAGTCATAGATCTCCAGTAGCTGACGCAAAACTGAAAGTCTTCCGTGTTTCTCGATATTGTCCCGGACATATCGATTTACCGCCGCCTTCTTCAATTTATTTCGTCAGACTTACGCCTCACTTTATTTTTCTTTGGCAATATCGTAGTTCCACTTTGACACTTATTCTCTACATTTTTCTACCTATAGTAGAGACGTTGAAAAGACTCGCATAAATGTAAGAAACCAAAATCACGTTCGCATAATGGATGAAAAAGATTTTTTTGTGGCGTTAACATAAATAAGGAGTACGATGGAGATTTTCGCAGAATACTTAGCAACTTATTGCGTTATGCAACTTTTATCAATTGGAAAATGCTCGAGTAATCTTCTTTCATAATGCTGTAAGCAGGTACTTCGATTCTTATTTGGCTGTCTTTCAATTTATTTTCTTCGTCATCTTTTTATATCTTTCCTTTCGCCTGAGGAGATTTTACTTGAGGCGACGTGAAAAGCAAGAATAGAACCACTAATAATTGCAGAATCGTTACAAGGAACACGTTCACCGATATCATTTTTAAAGAAAATTTCTAACAATGCTTCTTTTCTGTAAAGGTTAACGAGATACCGAATTGCAAACTTATTTTGTCTAAATATTTTTCCGAAAATAAAAACTATATAGGTAACTGTAACGTCAATATAATTTTTAAAGCGCGAATATCTATTTCGTAAAGATTTTTGCAACTAGAAAGCTTCTTGTGATACAATCGATTGAAAAATGCGGCTATTTTTAACCGTGTCTTCTTCGCGAGAATTTATCTAGAGCACCATAAATACAATTCGTTGTTTGCGCTATGGTAAACGGTCAATAATAATCGCGATTAAGCGCGGCTGAGAGAGACATTCGGCTGGGAACACACGTATGGGTGCATGCTTAACCCAATTTCAAGACGAATTTCGTCCCTCGTTCGGGGAGAGAACACTCCCTGTGGCGTGCGGATGTCCAGATTCCAGCAACCGAATTACGTTCAATTTGAGGTGGCGTAACTGCGCACGTCCACTTGACCTAGCTTCCGCATACACATACGCGGGATATGTCAAAAATGATTTTCAGCAAATTTAATAGACGCTTGTATCAGCGTGAATCAAAGCGGTGAAATAGAGAATGTGAAATATTCAGGAATATTCAGCGAATTCGAAATATATCCGAGCAACATTATTCATCTCGACGATTATTAAAATAATTTCTATTGCTCAAAAGGATCTGCTGATCGTGTAACGATATATACGCATATAAGAGAGAACCCCCTGTGA